>NW_027362767.1:230273683-230887289 GCF_046119375.1 Phyllobates terribilis
CATGGTAATAGAATGCACACCATAGTAATACATGGTAATAGAATGCACAGCCCATAGTCATACATGGTAATAGAATGCACAGCCCATAGTCATACATGGTAGTAGAATGCACACCATAGTCATACATGGTAATAGAATGCACAGCCCATAGCCATACATGGTAGTAGAATGCACACCATAGTCATACATACTGTAGTAGTAGAATGCACAGCACACAGTCATCCATAAAGCATAATGCACAGCTCATAGCCATACATGGTAATAGAATGCACAGCCCATAGCCATACATGGTAATAGAATGCACAGCCCATAGCCATACATGGTAATAGAATGCACAGCCCATAGTCATACATGGTAATAGAATGCACAGTCCATAGCCATACATGGTAATAGAATGCACAGCCCATAGCCATACATGGTAATAGAATGCACAGTCCATAGCCATACATGGTAATAGAATGCACAGCCCATAGTCATACAGGGTAATAGAATGCACAGCCCATAGTCATACATGGTAATAGAATGCACAGCCCATAGTCATACATGGTAATAGAATGCACAGTCCATAGCCATACATGGTAATAGAATGCACAGCCCATAGTCATACATGGTAATAGAATGCACAGCCCATAGTCATACATGGTAATAGAATGCACAGCCCATAGCCATACATGGTAATAGAATGCACAGTCCATAGTCATACATGGTAATAGAATGCACAGCCCATAGTCATACATGGTAATAGAATGCACAGCCCATAGTCATACATGGTAATAGAATGCACAGCCCATAGTCATACATGGTAATAGAATGCACAGCCCAAAGTCATACATGGTAATAGAATGCACAGCCCATAGCCATACATGGTAATAGAATGCACAGCCCATAGTCATACATGGTAATAGAATGCACAGCCCATAGCCATACATGGTAATAGAATGCACAGCCCATAGCCATACATGGTAATAGAATGCACAGCCCATAGCCATACATGGTAATAGAATGCACAGCCCATAGTCATACATGGTAATAGAATGCACAGCCCATAGCCATACATGGTAATAGAATGCACAGTCCATAGTCATACATGGTAATAGAATGCACAGCCCATAGTCATACATGGTAATAGAATGCACAGCCCATAGTCATACATGGTAATAGAATGCACAGCCCATAGTCATACATGGTAATAGAATGCACAGCCCATAGTCATACATGGTAATAGAATGCACAGCCCATAGTCATACATGGTAATAGAATTCACAGCCCATAGCCATACATGGTAATAGAATGCACAGCCCATAATCATACATGGTAATAGAATGCACAGCCCATAGCCATACATGGTAATAGAATGCACAGCCCATAGTCATACATGGTAATAGAATGCACAGCCCATAGTCGTACATGGTAATAGAATGCACAGCCCATAGTCGTACATGGTAATAGAATGCACAGCCCATAGTCATACATGGTAATAGAATGCACAGCCCATAGTCATACATGGTAATAGAATGCACAGCCCATAGTCGTACATGGTAATAGAATGCACAGCCCATAGTCATACATGGTAATAGAATGCACACCATAGTCATACATACTGTAGTAGTAGAATGCACAGCCCATAGTCATACATGGTAATAGAATGCACAGCCCATAGTCATACATGGTAATAGAATGCACAGCCCATAATCTTACATGGTAATAGAATGCACAGCCCATAGTCATACATGGTAATAGAATGCACAGCCCATAGCCATACATGGTAATAGAATGCACACCATAGTCATACATACTGTAGTAGTAGAATGCACAGCCCATAGTCATACATGGTAATAGAATGCACACCATAGTCATACATGGTAATAGAATGCACAGCCCATAGCCATACATGGTAATAGAATGCACAGCCCATAGTCATACATGGTAATAGAATGCACAGACCATAGTCATACATGGTAATAGAATGCACATCATAGTCATACATGGTAATAGAATGCACAGCCCATAGCCATACATGGTAATAGAATGCACAGCCCATAGTCATACATGGTAATAGAATGCACAGACCATAGCCATACATGTTAATAGAATGCACAGCCCACAGTCATACATGGTAATAGAATGCACAGCCCATAGTCATACATGGTAATAGAATGCACAGCCCATAGCCATACATGGTAATAGAATGCACAGACCATAGTCATACATGGTAATAGAATGCACACCATAGTCATACATGGTAATAGAATGCACAGCCCATAGCCATACATGGTAATAGAATGCACAGCCCATAGTCATACATGGTAATAGAATGCACAGACCACAGCCATACATGGTAATAGAATGCACAGCCCACAGTCATACATGGTAATAGAATGCACAGCCCATAGTCATACATGGTAATAGAATGCACAGCCCATAGCCATACATGGTAATAGAATGCACAGCCCATAGTCATACATGGTAATAGAATGCACAGCCCATAGCCATACATGGTAATAGAATGCACAGCCCATAGCCATACATGGTAATAGACTGCACAGCCCATAGTCATACATGGTAATAGGATGCACAGCCCATAGCCATACATGGTAATAGAATGCACGGCCCATAGCCATACATGGTAATAGAATGCACATCATAGTCATACATACTGTAGTAGTAGAATGCACAGCCCATAGTCATACATGGTAATAGAATGCACAGCCCATAGTCATACATGGTAATAGAATGCACAGCCCATAGTCATACATGGTAATAGAATGCACAGCCCATAGTCATACATGGTAATAGAATGCACAGCCCATAGCCATACATGGTAATAGAATGCACAGCCCATAGCCATACATGGTAATAGAATGCACAGCCCATAGCCATACACGGTAGTAGAATGCACAGCCCATAGTCATACATGGTAATAGAATGCACAGCCCATAGCCATACACGGTAATAGAATGCACAGCCCATAGCCATACATGGTAATAGAATGCACAGCCCATAGCCATACATGGTAATAGAATGCACAGCCCATAGCCATACATGGTAATAGAATGCACAGCCCATAGTCATACATGGTAATAGAATGCACAGCCCATAGTCATACATGGTAATAGAATGCACAGCCCATAGTCATACATGGTAATAGAATGCACAGCCCATAGTCATACATGGTAATAGAATGCACAGCCCATAGCCATACACGGTAATAGAATGCACAGCCCATAGCCATACATGGTAATAGAATGCACAGCCCATAGCCATACATGGTAATAGAATGCACAGCCCATAGCCATACATGGTAATAGAATGCACAGCCCATAGCCATACATGGTAATAGAATGCACAGCCCATAGCCATACATGGTAATAGAATGCACAGCCCATAGTCATACATGGTAATAGAATGCACAGCCCATAGTCATACACGGTAATAGAATGCACAGCCCATAGCCATACACGGTAATAGAATGCACAGCCCATAGCCATACATGGTAATAGAATGCACAGCCCATAGCCATACATGGTAATAGAATGCACAGCCCATAGCCATACATGGTAATAGAATGCACAGCCCATAGTCATACATGGTAATAGAATGCACAGCCCATAGTCATACATGGTAATAGAATGCACAGCCCATAGCCATACATGGTAATAGAATGCACAGCCCATAGTCATACATGGTAATAGAATGCACAGCCCATAGTCATACATGGTAATAGAATGCACAGCCCATAGCCATACACGGTAATAGAATGCACAGCCCATAGCCATACATGGTAATAGAATGCACAGCCCATAGTCATACATGGTAATAGAATGCACAGCCCATAGCCATACATGGTAATAGAATGCACAGCCCATAGTCATACACGGTAATAGAATGCACAGCCCATAGTCGTACATGGTAATAGAATGCACAGCCCATAGCCATACATGGTAATAGAATGCACAGCCCATAGCCATACATGGTAATAGAATGCACAGCCCATAGTCATACATGGTAATAGAATGCACAGCCCATAGTCATACATGGTAATAGAATGCACAGCCCATAGTCATACATGGTAATAGAATGCACAGCCCATAGCCATACATGGTAATAGAATGCACAGCCCATAGTCATACATGGTAATAGAATGCACAGCCCATAGCCATACATGGTAATAGAATGCACAGCCCATAGTCATACATGGTAATAGAATGCACAGCCCATAGTCATACATGGTAATAGAATGCACAGCCCATAGTCATACATGGTAATAGAATGCACAGCCCATAGTCATACATGGTAATAGAATGCAGAGCCCATAGCCATACATGGTAATAGAATGCACAGCCCATAGCCATACATGGTAATAGAATGCACAGCCCATAGTCATACACGGTAATAGAATGCACAGCCCATAGCCATACACGGTAATAGAATGCACAGCCCATAGTCATACATGGTAATAGAATGCACAGCCCATAGCCATACATGGTAATAGAATGCACAGCCCATAGTCATACATGGTAATAGAATGCACAGCCCATAGTCATACATGGTAATAGAATGCACAGCCCATAGCCATACATGGTAATAGAATGCACAGCCCATAGTCATACATGATAATAGAATGCACAGCCCATAGTCATACATGGTAATAGAATGCACAGCCCATAGCCATACACGGTAATAGAATGCACAGCCCATAGCCATACATGGTAATAGAATGCACAGCCCATAGCCATACATGGTAATAGAATGCACAGCCCATAGCCATACATGGTAATAGAATGCACAGCCCATAGTCATACATGGTAATAGAATGCACAGCCCATAGTCATACATGGTAATAGAATGCACAGCCCATAGCCATACATGGTAATAGAATGCACAGCCCATAGTCATACATGGTAATAGAATGCACAGCCCATAGCCATACACGGTAATAGAATGCACAGCCCATAGCCATACATGGTAATAGAATGCACAGCCCATAGCCATACATGGTAATAGAATGCACAGCCCATAGCCATACATGGTAATAGAATGCACAGCCCATAGCCATACATGGTAATAGAATGCACAGCCCATAGTCATACATGGTAATAGAATGCACAGCCCATAGTCATACATGGTAATAGAATGCACAGCCCATAGTCATACATGGTAATAGAATGCACAGCCCATAGCCATACATGGTAATAGAATGCACAGCCCATAGTCATACATGGTAATAGAATGCACAGCCCATAGCCATACATGGTAATAGAATGCACAGCCCATAGTCATACATGGTAATAGAATGCACAGCCCATAGTCATACATGGTAATAGAATGCACAGCCCATAGTCATACATGGTAATAGAATGCACAGCCCATAGTCATACATGGTAATAGAATGCACAGCCCATAGCCATACACGGTAATAGAATGCACAGCCCATAGTCATACACGGTAATAGAATGCACAGCCCATAGCCATACACGGTAATAGAATGCACAGCCCATAGTCATACATGGTAATAGAATGCACAGCCCATAGCCATACATGGTAATAGAATGCACAGCCCATAGTCATACATGGTAATAGAATGCACAGCCCATAGTCATACATGGTAATAGAATGCACAGCCCATAGCCATACATGGTAATAGAATGCACAGCCCATAGTCATACATGGTAATAGAATGCACAGCCCATAGTCATACATGGTAATAGAATTCACAGCCCATAGCCATACATGGTAATAGA
This sequence comes from Phyllobates terribilis, assembly GCF_046119375.1. Taxonomy (NCBI): domain Eukaryota; kingdom Metazoa; phylum Chordata; class Amphibia; order Anura; family Dendrobatidae; genus Phyllobates; species Phyllobates terribilis. The sequence goes on from NW_027362767.1 coordinate 230,279,425, forward strand.
ATGCACAGCCCATAGCCATACATGGTAATAGAATGCACAGCCCATAGCCATACATGGTAATAGAATGCACAGCCCATAGTCATACATGGTAATAGAATGCACAGCCCATAGTCATACATAGTAGTATAATGCACAGCCCATAGCCATACATGGTAATAGAATGCACAGCCCATAGCCATACATGGTAATAGAATGCACAGCCCATAGCCATACATGGTAATAGAATGCACAGCCCATAGCCATACATGGTAATAGAATGAACAGCCCATAGCCATACATGGTAATAGAATGCACAGCCCATAGTCATACATGGTAATAGAATGCACAGCCCATAGTCATACATGGTAATAGAATGCACAGCCCATAGTCATACATGGTAATAGAATGCACAGCCCATAGCCATACATGGTAATAGAATGCACAGCCCATAGCCATACACGGTAATAGAATGCACAGCCCATAGCCATACATGGTAATAGAATGCACAGCCCATAGCCATACATGGTAATAGAATGCACAGCCCATAGCCATACATGGTAATAGAATGCACAGCCCATAGTCATACATGGTAATAGAATGCACAGCCCATAGTCATACATGGTAATAGAATGCACAGCCCATAGCCATACATGGTAATAGAATGCACAGCCCATAGTCATACATGGTAATAGAATTCACAGCCCATAGTCATACATGGTAATAGAATGCACAGCCCATAGTCATACATGGTAATAGAATGCACAGCCCATAGTCATACATGATAATAGAATGCACAGCCCATAGTCATACATGGTAATAGAATGCACAGCCCATAGTCATACATGGTAATAGAATGCACAGCCCATAGCTATACATGGTAATAGAATGCACAGCCCATAGTCATACATGGTAATAGAATGCACAGCCCATATCCATACATGGTAATAGAATGCACAGCCCATAGTCATACATGGTAATAGAATGCACAGCCCATAGTCATACATGGTAATAGAATGCACAGCCCATAGCCATACATGGTAATAGAATGCACAGCCCATAGTCATACATGGTAATAGAATTCACAGCCCATAGTCATACATGGTAATAGAATGCACAGCCCATAGTCATACATGGTAATAGAATGCACAGCCCATAGTCATACATGGTAATAGAATGCACAGCCCATAGCCATACATGGTAATAGAATGCACAGCCCATAGCCATAAATGGTAATAGAATGCACAGCCCATAGCCATAAATGGTAATAGAATGCACAGCCCATAGTCATACATGGTAATAGAATGCACAGCCCATAGTCATACATGGTAATAGAATGCACAGCCCATAGCCATACATGGTAATAGAATGCACAGCCCATAGTCATACATGGTAATAGAATGCACAGCCCATAGTCATACATGGTAATAGAATGCACAGCCCATAGTCATACATGGTAATAGAATGCACAGCCCATAGCCATACATGGTAATAGAATGCACAGCCCATAGCCATACATGGTAATAGAATGCACAGCCCATAGTCATACATGGTAATAGAATGCACAGTCCATAGCCATACATGGTAATAGAATGCACAGCCCATAGTCATACATGGTAATAGAATGCACAGCCCATAGTCATACATGGTAATAGAATGCACAGCCCATAGTCATACATGGTAATAGAATGCACAGCCCATAGCCATACATGGTAATAGAATGCACAGCCCATAGCCATACATGGTAATAGAATGCACAGCCCATAGCCATACATGGTAATAGAATGCACACCATAGTCATACATTGTAATAGAATGCACAGCCCATAGTCATATATAGTAATTGAATGCACAGCCCATAGTCATACATGGTAATAGAATGCACAGCCCATAGTCATACATGGTAATAGAATGCACAGACCATAGTCATATATGGTATTTGAATGCACAGCCCATAGTCATACATGGTAATAGAATGCACAGCCCATAGTCATACATGGTAATAGAATGCACAGCCCATAGTCATACATGGTAATAGAATGCACAGCCCATAGTCATACATGGTAATAGAATGCACAGCCCATAGTCATACATGGTAATAGAATGCACAGCCCATAGCCATACATGGTAATAGAATGCACATCATAGTCATACATGGTAATAGAATGCACACCATAGTCATACATGGTAATAGAATGCACAGCCCATAGCCATACATGGTAATAGAATGCACATCATAGTCATACATGGTAATAGAATGCACAGCCCATAGTCATACATGGTAATAGAATGCACAGCCCATAGTCATACATGGTAATAGAATGCACACCATAGTCATACATGGTAATAGAATGCACACCATAGTCATACATGGTAATAGAATGCACAGCCCATAGCCATACATGGTAATAGAATGCACACCATAGTCATACATGGTAATAGAATGCACAGCCCATAGTCATACATGGTAATAGAATGCACAGCCCATAGTCATACATGGTAATAGAATGCACATCATAGTCATACATGGTAATAGAATGCACACCATAGTCATACATGGTAATAGAATGCACAGCCCATAGCCATACATGGTAATAGAATGCACACCATAGTCATACATGGTAATAGAATGCACAGCCCATAGTCATACATGGTAATAGAATGCACAGCCCATAGCCATACATGGTAATAGAATGCACAGCTCATAGTCATACATGGTAATAGAATGCACAGCCCATAGTCATACATGGTAATAGAATGCACACCATAGTCATACATGGTAATAGAATGCACAGCCCATAGTCATACATGGTAATAGAATGCACAGCCCATAGCCATACATGGTAATAGAATGCACAGCCCATAGCCATACATGGTAATAGAATGCACAGCCCATAGTCATACATGGTAATAGAATGCACAGCCCATAGTCATACATGGTAATAGAATGCACATCATAGTCATACATGGTAATAGAATGCACACCATAGCCATACATGGTAATAGAATGCACAGCCCATAGCCATACATGGTAATAGAATGCACAGCCCATAGTCATACATGGTAATAGAATGCACAGCCCATAGTCATACATGGTAATAGAATGCACAGCCCATAGTCATACATGGTAATAGAATGCACAGCCCATAGTCATACATGGTAATAGAATGCACATCATAGTCATACATGGTAATAGAATGCACACCATAGTCATACATGGTAATAGAATGCACAGCCCATAGTCATACATGGTAATAGAATGCACACCATAGTCATACATACTGTAGTAGTAGAATGCACAGCCCATAGTCATACATGGTAATAGAATGCACAGCCCATAGTCATACATGGTAATAGAATGCACAGCCCATAGTCATACATGGTAATAGAATGCACAGCCCATAGTCATACATGGTAATAGAATGCACAGCCCATAGTCATACATGGTAATAGAATGCACACCATAGTCATACATGGTAATAGAATGCACAGCCCATAGTCATACATGGTAATAGAATGCACAGCCCATAGTCATACATGGTAATAGAATGCACACCATAGTCATACATACTGTAGTAGTAGAATGCACAGCCCATAGTCATACATGGTAATAGAATGCACAGCCCATAGTCATACATGGTAATAGAATGCACAGCCCATAGTCATACATGGTAATAGAATGCACAGCCCATAGTCATACATGGTAATAGAATGCACATCATAGTCATACATGGTAATAGAATGCACACCATAGTCATACATGGTAATAGAATGCACAGCCCATAGTCATACATGGTAATAGAATGCACAGCCCATAGTCATACATGGTAATAGAATGCACAGCCCATAGTCATACATGGTAATAGAATGCACAGCCCATAGTCATACATGGTAATAGAATGCACAGCCCATAGTCATACATGGTAATAGAATGCACATCCCATAGTCATACATGGTAATAGAATGCACAGCCCATAGTCATACATGGTAATAGAATGCACAGCCCATAGTCATACATGGTAATAGAATGCACAGCCCATAGTCATACATGGTAATAGAATGCACAGCCCATAGTCATACATGGTAATAGAATGCACAGCCCATAGCCATACATGGTAATAGAATGCACAGCCCATAGCCATACATGGTAATAGAATGCACAGCCCATAGCCATACATGGTAATAGAATGCACAGCCCATAGCCATACATGGTAATAGAATGCACAGCCCATAGTCATACATGGTAATAGAATGCACAGCCCATAGTCATACATGGTAATAGAATGCACAGCCCATAGTCATACATGGTAATAGAATGCACAGCCCATAGTCATACATGGTAATAGAATGCACAGCCCATAGTCATACATGGTAATAGAATGCACAGCCCATAGCCATACATGGTAATAGAATGCACAGCCCATAGCCATACATGGTAATAGAATGCACAGCCCATAGCCATACATGGTAATAGAATGCACAGCCCATAGCCATACATGGTAATAGAATGCACAGCCCATAGTCATTCATATAGTAGTATGGTCACTGATTAAAAATATAATAATAATAATAAACACCTTCCCTTAGCTCCCCCACCACACACGTCCTCTTCTGAAGGCGGCAGCTGACGGGGGCGCATGATGTCACTGCCATGCGCCCCCGGTCACGTGCGTGCCGCCATCAGCTGCTGGCCTCTGATTGGCCGGCAGCGTGCATTGCTGCACATGAACCGAATGGGTCTGTGCGGTGCAATACACTTCAACTGCATGTGTCCGAGGACGCACATCCAGTTCACGTTTCTGCTGGCGTCAACGAGGCCCTGACCGGCTAGGCCTGGTCGCAGCGACGACCACGGTCTTTATGCCACTGAGTTTACTATTATCAATTCCACTTTTTAGCCATTGCTTGTCAGTATTAAAATTGCCTTGGAGCACCCTATTATCCGGGCACTGTATGTTACTATTCTGCAGAAATGTATGGCAGCGTTATGTGGGCACTATATGCGCTTGGTTCACTTCCAGCTCAGTCCTATGATTTGACTTGCCATGTTTTGTGGTAAATACGGCTGAATACAAGACATATGTCCATCAAGTTCATAATAATTAATGAGTGGCTAAAAAGTTGTAGAAAGAGTCTCTAAGTCAACATGCCCAGTGGAAGTAAATATCTGGGTGTCCATCGCCTCTCTAAACAACTAGCATAGCATTGATTTCAGGACCTCTCTGCCATCTTTATGTCATATGAGGAAACGCGGCTTCCGATCCCCGTTATACCAATAGTCCTGTGAATGTGCAACCGTAATTTTTATTCTTTATTTATTGACTAATACCAAAATAGCTGTCCTGCTACAATGAGGGCAGTCTGATGCATGACTTGTTATTACACACAATGCAGCATTGTTCCTCATATCTACATCTTGTCCGTTGCCCTAATAAATATGTTTGTCTCCCTTATACTGTTAGATAAGAGACCTGATTGTTTTGACCCATTCGGTCCTGTAGACAACCATATCCTACAACGTAACGTGTCCTATGGATATGTGTTCTGTTATTAAAAGGGTTAAAAGGAAGGAATTTAGCAACCTCTGTCTTATCAAATTCCTTCTGCACAAAGCTGATAATTTATCTTTCTATTTTAGTCTCCTGTATTTCCCAGGGATCAGAATACTTGGCAGGAAATGTGAATTCTATTAAAAAAAAACACCTTTCCCAAAATATTAAAAGAAAGTAGATGTTTTTTGTTACATTGTGTTCTATTAATTCTATATCTAAATTTATGCAACCTTTGTGGCAGTCTGTATTCTGCACTGTAGCGCTGATACTGCCCATCGCCTACACCGTAATACATAGTAATCCAATAAAGGGCAAACATAACTTAGCTTTTAATATTAGTGGAGCACATGCACCACCCAAGTCATTTTGCTTTGGCCAGAGCATTTAAATATAGGCATACTTTGGCGGTCTTTTAACTCTGCGCTATGTAAATGCACCCTTGGTTTGCCAATCAGCAACATGTTTATTGGTCAGCAGTCATTTAATACCCTGACCGCGCTGAAAATCCTGTAATCGAGTGCGCATATGCTACTATTGTTCTCGGCAGCACATACTGTTTACAGAGGGCGATGTGCTGCTGAGAACGATGATTTTATGGTCAAACCAAAAGGTCATTTCACCCTCCAAGGAACGAGCGTTTTGTACATTCGTCAGGTGGTCGGTAGACTGCTTACACTATACGATTACCATAAAACAAGAGTTCCTACAAGCACTCGTTCACTATATTCGTGCAGTGTAAATGCGTCTTAAATCTTGTCTCCAGATGTAAGAAAGTGGAGCTCCAACTCTGATGTGCTCAAAAAGTTTTAGAAATGTTTTAACAATCCCATTTTGGAGTTCCTGCTCCATCCAAGACATCAACTGAAGCCTGTGCTGACCCTGACTACATAACAATTCTGCAATGGACAGGGTCCATGTTTTCCGGAAACTTGTGCATGGTCTTAGTACGCTGGCACTGCGGGACTGCATGCATCGTATCTCCCCACAGTGCACCATTTACTTTTCTGCCTCCGAATCAGAGTCTATGAAGAAACATTGATGCAGAATGAATACCTGTCACGGGTGTGTCAGGTGTTAATAGACAGTCGCTCTGGATCTGGATGTAAAAAGTGACAGCGCTTGGCATTGCAGACACCTTCTTAGTCCTTCTTCCTTTAAGCCCCAGCGACAACCTCCTTCCTGCTGCTGATTGACACACCCTTGCATGAGAGTTAAAAACCCTCAGTTTGCTCCAAGCAATCATCGGTGATACTTCTATGTACAGGCTTGGAGCATTGGCAGTTGGCTAGCGTCTTCTATGGTGCCCTTGGAGGACTGTTGGCGTTACCCCTCTGGTGTCTGCTTAAGCTAAGTTAATCCCCTTTGTTTGTCTTCCTTGTTGTCTTTAGTTTATAGTGGGGCCTGATCAGTGCTCACCCCTCCCCTCCCTATCTAGGGCCAAGCTCTAGGGTCACCCAGGGTTTAGGGTCCTACTCAGCGATAGGTGTGGAACCTATATAGGAACGATAGAGTAGGCAGTGTGATATTAGATCTGCCTAGGGGTCTCCACTCCATCTTTCCCTAGTGTTTGGGCTTTCTCCCCCTCTTCCCTTCGTGTTGCACTTAGTCTTTCCCACACCTTGTGTGACAATACCTCTTGGTAAATCAGTGGCATATCATGATATAGTATGGATTGGATGCTGGAATCTATGCAGTGCTGCAACATAGCATTTCCTACAAGTTTCCGAGTGATTTATGACCACACTGCTTGCTTGTTATTGGAAGCAGTGGGCAAAAACTCAAAAATGTACAAAAATAAAATATACAGTGTATATACACTACCGTTCAAAAGTTTGGGGTCATCCAGACAATTTTGTGTTTTCCATGAAAACTCATACTTTTATTTATCAAATGAGTTGCAAAATGATTAGAAAATATATTCCAGACATTGACAAGGTTAGAAATAATGATTTTTATTAGACAGAATAATTTTCTCCTTCAAACTTTGCTTTCGTTAAAGAATGCTCCCTTTGCAGCAATTCCAGCATTGCAGACCTTTGGCATTCTAGCTGTTAATTTGCTGAGGTAATCTTGAGAAATTTCTCCCCATGCTTCCTGAAGCCCCTCCACAAGTTGGATTGGCTTGATGGGCACTTTTTGCGTACCATACGGTCAAGCTGCTCCCACAACAGCTTAATTTGGTTGAGATCTGGTGACTGAGCTGGCCACTCCATTATAAATAGAATACCAGCTGCCTGCTTCTTCCCTAAATAGTCCATGCATAATTTGGAGGTGTGCTTTGGGTCATTGTCCTGTTCTAGGATGAAATTGGCTCCAATCAAGTACTGTCCACAGGGTATGGCATGGCGTTGCAAAATGGAGTGATAGCCTTCCTTATTCAAAATCCAATTTACCTTGTACAAATCTCCCACTTTACCAGCACCAAAGCAACCCCAGACCATCACATTACCTCCACCATGCTTGACAGATGGCATCAGGCACTCTTCCAGCATCTTTTCAGTTGTTCTGCGTCTCACAAATGTTCTTCTGTGTGATCCAAACACCTCAAACTTTGATTCGTCTGTCCATAAAACTTTTTTTTCCAATCTTCCTCTGTCCAATGTCTGTGTTCTTTTGCCCGTTTTAATCTTTTCCTTTTATTAGCCAGTCTCAGATATGGCTTTTTCTTTGCCACTTTTCCCTGAAGGCCAGCATCCGAGTCGCCTCTTCACTGTAGAGGTTGACACTGGCGTTTTGCGTGTACTATATAATGAAGCTGCCAGTTGAAGAGCTGTGAGGCGTTGATTTCTCAAACTAGAGACTCTAATGTCCTTGTCTTGTTGCTCAGTTGTGCAGCGGGGCCTCCCACTTCTCTTTCTACTCTGGTTAGAGCCTGTTTGTGCTCTCCTCTGAAGGGAGTAGTACACACCGTTGTAGGAAATCTTCAGTTTTTTGGCAATTTCTCGCATGGAATAGCCTTCATTTCTAAGAACAAGAATAGACTGTCAAGTTTCATATGAAAGTTCTCTTCTTCTGGCCATTTTGTGAGTTTCATAGAACAAACCAATGTAATGCTCCAGATTCTCAACTAGCTCAAAGGAAGGTCAATTTTATAGCTTCTCAAATCAGCCAAACCATTTTCAGCTGGGCTAACTTACTTGTGCAAGGGTTTTCTAGGGTTTTGTAAACATCCATTAGCTTCTTACACAGTTAGCAAACACAATGTACCATTAAAACACTGGAGTGGTGGTTGTTGGAAATAGGCCTCTATACACCTATGTAGATATTGCAATAAAAACAAGACGTTTTCAGCTAGAATAGTCATTTACCACATTAATTATGTATAGAGTGTATTTCTGATTCATTTAATGTTAGCTTCATTGAAAAAAATTGTGCTTTTCTTTCAAAAATAATGACAATTCTAAATGACCCCAAACTTTTGAATGGTAGTGTATCTATATGTTATTTGGGTGAACCACATGATCAGATATTATGGATTTTTAAAGGGTGATGAGTTTACCCACTACAAAGCCATTGGAGTTTATGTGCCGCTCTATACGGCAGAGAGAGGTTCCTTATACAACAGCTGAAAAAAAGCTCTGTGTGCCAGATGAATTCAGAGGTATAACAACAGAGACAGATAACTTATGACATCATTGTGGTGACCTCATCATCTTGCTCCTGAGTACTGAAAGGTTAAATTTTTTTATTGTGGCCCATTTCAATATATTCTTTAAGTAATACCCTCTGAAGCTTTTCCATCCTGCACTCTTCCATCGTATGGCTTAAATCCACATTATTAATCCATAACAGATAAATGGAAAGGTTAATCGTTTATAAGGCATTAAAAAATCTCAGTTCCGTTTTGTTTCTTCTTAAGGAATCTCATTAAATACGTTCACCACCCGAACCTCTGCCATGGCTTTCTGCCATACTTCTGCTTCCACGTCATATTAATATATAAGCTTTACTCCAGGAAACTTCCCCCTCATGAGATTTCAGAAATATTCTGGTTTATCTCATTTTTACTACCGAATCCTCCCCATCATAGACTGTGCAGATCTTCCTATCCCTCGGTAATGTCAGGTCCTAGGATTCTCAATTCATTATATCAGTCAATTAATAGTGCAGGAGAAATCTGCAGGTGCAAAGCTTCAGAATGAGGACAAACACAATCCGCCCATACGTCAGATGTAAGACGTGCACGGGAACTGGGTTCTGCTAGTTCTAAAATAGGAGGACGTGTATAGACAAATAATTCCTCCAATTCCACGTATACAGGTGCCAACTTAACAGACTTTTTTTTACATTTTAAAATGCTTTGTTACAGTGATTTTAGTGTACTGTATATCTATGGATGTGCCTATGGGAATGTATGGGTCTTACTTTTATGAGTGAACATTTATTCTTCTTTCAACCTCCCAATTCTGGGTCAGAATTAGAATAAGAGTGAGAGTAAGAGTTGAGAAAAGGGTAGGGTAGAGTTGAGAAAAGGGTAGGGTAGAGTTGAGAAAAGGGTAGGGTAGAGTAGAGTTGGGGTAGGGTAGAGTTGAGAAAAGGGTAGAGTAGAGTTTAGGAAAGGGTAGGGTAGAGTTGAGAAAAGGGTAGAGTAGAGTTGAGAAAAGGGTAGGGTAGAGTTGAGTAAAGAGATATAGGGACTACTTATGATTTCATAAAGCCCCTGCCATGTGAATGAGGTGATGCTACACAGTAACATAAAATTGTGGTTACAATCAAATTTAAATTATTCCCTCTATTTCTTCTACAGAACCTAGACTAGATCCTCACATTAAGCCACAGTCACACGTTCAGTATTTGGTCAGTATTTCACATCAGTATTTGTAAGCCAAAACCAGGAGTGGGTGATAAATACAGAAGTGGTGATGTGTTTCTATTATACTTTTCCTCTGATTGTTCCACTCCTGATTTTGGCTTACAAATACTGAGGTAAAAAACTGACCAAATACTGAAGCCTAAGGACTCACTCCCACTAGCTTTTAATATATCATTTAGATTCTCATACTGAAAAGTGGGACTAGTATCATGTGTATGTCACTCCATATGTCATGCGAGTGTGCTTTATTTTTCTCACCTAGTATCTGTATGACATGCGTATGTGTGGCACCCCAGGGGTCTGGTTACCACAGTAATAGAATTATTACGTCTGAGAGCAAGTGGGAGGTTTCTCTGGTCAGGAGCCCTAAGCATGCAACACCGCCCGCCCAGACCTGGGAGGGGAGGAATCTGCCCTTATAAACTGGGTCTTGGGCGGGATTAGGACAGTTAGAGCCTGGAGACAGTTCCAGACACAGGGAAAGTGTCAGCAAGGAGCTCTGTAGGAGCAGGAGCGAGTGCCAGGGGCTGGAAGCTAGATAGCTCGCCCTGGCTGAAGACATTAAGACCGGACACGGAGTCTGAGGCTGTGGGGACATCCAGATCCAGCAGCAGAATCCAACCGGCAGGGGATTCCATGTCCTCTGGCCAGAGAAACCCGGAGGCACGGTCACAAGCAAGGGACCAGCACAGCCATCGTGAAGCGGAGGCTCACAGAAGGCCCCAAGTCACCGGCCGTACGGGTGAGCACCACACGGTATACTCAGGGACGTGGGCTACTTCTACCCGCACACAGCAAGGTAGCCAGGAAAGAGTGCAGATAGACGGGGAGGCCTACAACTCCACCTGGCCAGGGGAGATCCTGCTTGCTCTCAGACTGACCAGGCCTCTACTGCTAGCCAGTACTCCCAGGAGGGTCTGCTTTATAACATCAGTAAAGACCCTGAACTGCACTGCACGGACTCTGAGTTGTTCCTGCTGCGCTCGTGCACCATCACTCCCATCATCCACACCAACTGCCCTGAGGCTATACTTCTCCCGTGGGGAGTCACCCATTCTTAGCTGCACACACAACACCGGCCTCAGCGGTCTGCCCTACAGCGGCGGTCCCCACTGACCGCAATCCACGGGTGGCGTAGTCGGACTATTATCTCACTAATAAGACTGCCACTGAATTGACCACCCTGGGCACGGACCGGGTCATCGCCATGGAGACTACAACCCCCAGCGATCCGGCTCCGGGTATTCGCTGCACAACACAGGCCCAGGGGGCGCGTCATATGCAATCCATATGCAATGCGTTTTTAACATCATCTTTTACATACTGTAATACTCTATGTAACTTAAAGTTAGTTTACAAAAGTAATAAAGCAATCGTATATAAAGATATAGATAATAGAAAGATATTAGATAGAATAGATATATAGAATAAATAGAATAGATTGATATCCTGTAGATATATAATTTCACAAGCCCCCTACATATAATAAACTTGCACCCTTTAGTGCCTTTCATGTGGCACCAAAGGGTGTTTAGTTTTGTTTAACCTAATTAATTTAAAAAAACAACATGGGGTCCCCCCTATTTTATGAAACCAGCAAAGGTAAAGCAAACAGCTGTGAGCTGATATTATCAGGCTGGGAAGGTCCATGGTTATTGGGCCCTTCCCAGCCTAAAAATACCAACTCATAGCTGCCACATGAGATGCTCCAATTCTGGCGCTTCGCCTCGGATCTTCCCGATTGCCCTGGTGCGGTGGCAATAGGGGTAATGGTAGTTGGGGTTGATGTCAGCTGTGATTTGTCAAAAATCACAGCTGTCATCAAGTACTGGGGTTTGTAATGGAGAGGTGTCTATCAGACACCCCATTACTAACCCAGTAATCAAAAGTAAAAACACACACACAGGCTAAATAGTTTATTAGAAAAAAACACTCCCCCACACTTTCCCCGGTTCACCAATTTATAAAAAAAAACAAAAAAGCTATGGAGGTCCGCCGTAGTTCTGGGAACATTCTGTAGTCAACCGAATCAGACGTAGTTGAGAAATGGATACCTGAAAAACATATTTTCCCATGCAGCTCCCATGTAGTCCAGCGTTCCCAGAATGTTTATAAATAATAAGTAATATGTGTTAAATACAAATAATAAATAAAAATAAATGCATAAAATAAAGGTAAATAACATATAAATACAATTAAATATATACCAATTAAAAGTAAAATAAATACATAAAAGTAAATAAAAAAAAACTAAAATAAAATACATAAATCAAAAGTAACAAATACAAAAATAAATATATAAAATAAATGAAAAAAATAGTACATAAAATACTTAAATTAAAATATAAAAACGTACATAAAATATATAGCAGAAAAGTAAATAAAAAGAAATATTTTATATATTATGTATGTTTTTTCTTTTTATTATTTACTTATATTTTATATATTTTATGTATGTTTAAGTAAATAATAAAAAGAAAAAACGTACATAAAAGTAAAATAAAAACGTAAATAAATACATAACATATAAAAGTAAATAATATTTAAATATAAATGCATAAAACAAAATACATGAAATAAAAGCACTTGCACTCAGTAGTCAGCGTCAGGGACCCCAAGAGCTGTTTTGCTCTTGGTCACGCAAAAAAATCCAGTTAACCCTCTAAAGACATAAGTGTTCTAAGGTCACATTGCTCTGCAGTGCAGCTGGCCCTTTAATTTATGAAACCCCTCGGCTTCCCTGAGTCTCTGCGGCCCTATACATGGCCGAGTTTTCATCCTGGTGCTAATGACTGTGTATTATGTGTATATTGCTTGTGATCTCTCTCTCTCTTCTAGATGCAAAGCTCGGTCTGCTCTGCTAACTCGCGGATCCAAACCTATTACTGCATCATTTCTTTTTGTTTAAAATATATTCAGCTTTATTCTGGATGTCAACATCTATCACCTTTCTCCCCTGTGCAGCAAGGAGCCGCTCTCCCTGCAAATTGACCACAAATAAGGCAACTGCAAAACAGGAAACTCTGGCTCAGAGAGGCGCTTAACCCATTAATGACCACAAATGGAGTCTGAGAATCAAATTATAGCTGCTAAAATAACGTAAAGGGTTGTGAAATCCATATAGATGGAAGAAGAGAGAGTAATGGGGGAGTAGAGACCGCTAAGATGCGGATTAGTTGCATTTAGCATTAATCTTGATGGATGGTGCCACCATTTATTAGTGGCACAGTTTGGAACAATAGCTGTTGCCGCCAAGCACAAGGGTGGCGAGAGACGAAGCTGAATGTATTTCCTAAAACTGAAAGCGGTCGAGTACTGTAGACGACGGGCTTTGCCTGCATCATTGGTGGTTGTAACCGCTGTGCACCACAATCTGTCTGACCAGCTACTCTATGCTGGAAGCAAAAGAGGCAGCTGAGTGCACTGTGCCTAAAGAGCGGCTGTGCCTAAAGAGCGGCCCCTGATAACTGAGCCGTAGGCACGCTGTGCTGTGCTGTGCTGTATTGGTGTTGCACCATATTTTAGGGGAGAATTTCTCTGTCATTTTTGAAATTGTGTTATTCCAGATTTCTATGAATCTTGACAAAGAAACCCTTGACAAATCTTGACAAAGAAATCACAGTCTTATAGAGCTACGATAAAGCCCCCTAAAACCTCCATAGGCAGTTAAGCACATACAGCTCAGAAGTTTATGTAGCCAAAATTGGGATGTCTGCTGTAAGTAATGTCATCAGAAAATGACAAATAAGATTTTTATGTTTAAATTGATAATATTTCAATTCTTCATAAAACAATTGAAATTAACAAAAAAATAAAAACAGATCTTGCAATTTTCACACTGACCACTCAGTGTTATATTAATTATTTTATTCATTTATATGGCATCATTATTTCCACAGCTCTTTACAGATATCGTCATCACTGTCCCCATTGGGGCTCACAATCTAAATTCTCTATCAGTATGTCTTTGGAGTGTGGGAGGAAACCGGAGGACCCGGAGGAAACCCACAAGACCTTACAAACAGATCTAGTGATGTTATATAGGTCGGGTGGGCACTTACTATGTTCTGTCACATTCCAGAGCTGCATTTATACAGTTTTTTTTTGTTTTGTTTTTTATAAATCTAGAACATATACAAAGAGAAAAAGCATGGGGGGGGAGATCTTAAGTTTTCCCTTATGATGAAAAAATAAATGGGGTAACTATACCCTCTGACTTGGGCTAGCATGAAGTGACCCAAATTTCATTAAGGGCCATATCTATGGGGCCAGTGTGACATTAGACATCACTTCATGGAACTTTACTACCATAAGCTATGCTGGGGTTCTATCGCCAAAATACGGCACTTCATAAAGGCACAATATGGCAGAGCCCAAAACAATAATGCCTCCCTAGAATAGGAGATACAGGGACTTCTTATGATTTCATAAAGCCCCTGCCATGTAAATGAGGCTCTGAACATATTGAGTATAGAAGTATTTTCTGATCAAAGGTTATTATGAAGGAAAGGGAAGGAGGTGAGCTGTGACATCAACTGTTGTGAATGGTGGATCCTGTGTTATCTACTGTATATAGAGGTGTTATCAGTCATTGTACAGGAGGAGGTGAGCTGTGACATCAACTGTTGTGAATGGTGGATCCTGTGTTATCTACTGTATATAGAGGTGTTATCAGTCATTGTACAGGAGGAGGTGAGCTGTGACATCAACTGTTGTGAATGGTGGATCCTGTGTTATCTACTGTATATAGAGGTGTTATCAGTCATTGTACAGGAGGAGGTGAGCTGTGACATCAACTGTTGTGAATGGTGGATCCTGTGTTATCTACTGTATATAGAGGTGTTATCAGTCATTGTACAGGAGGAGGTGAGCTGTGTCATCAACTGTTGTGAATGATGGATCCTGTGTTATATGCTGTATATAGAGGTGTTATTAGTCATTGTACAGGAGGAGGAGGAGGTGAGCTGTGACATTACCTATTGTGAATGGCGGATCCTGTGTTATCTACTGCATATAGAAGTGTTATCAATCATTGTACAGGAGGAGGAGGTGAGCTGTGACATCACCTATTGTGAATGGTAGATCCTGTGTTATCTACTGTATATAGAAGTGTTATGAATCATTGTACAGGAGGACGAGGTGAGCTGTGAAGTAGCCGATCCTGTGTCAGAGGTGTATCTAGGTTTTCCAGCACAGCTTGGCGCCTTTCTCCCCTCCTTTCCCCCTCAGGTGGTTTGAGTAGTCGTCAAGTGACCAATCATCCATTGTGATTTGCACACTAACACTAACGTGCCGACGAGCTGCTCTTCTTAATTCTCTCAATGTCCAGTGAAAAATTGAGAGAAGCAGGAAGAAAAGCTCGTTGTCACGTGCCCATAAGTATGATAATCACATACGAGTGAAGTGGCCATGTGATGACTGCTGTAACTAGCAAGCAGAGGTGAATCCTGACAGTGACTACATTACACACTGTTAGGATTGGCTGCAGGGCTTCATTTTATAATTAAAGGGCTCTTCGAGGTTTGAGATCAAAGTCTGCAGTCACTCTGTGACTGCATGCTTCTGTATTCTCACAGCACATGCACTGCACACTTTTAGGATTCTCCCTTGCCGGTGGCAAAAGTGGACATTGATGTGAGCACAAGTATGCGATTTGCATACTTCTGGCCACATTCCGACTAGACGTGTCCTAACTCACTCATTTCATTTTCATTGAACGAGGCAATGTATGTCTTGTTGGCACATGACTGCATGTATGCAAATCACATACTTGCAGTTTCGTGGCCTCCCACTCTCACCACCGGCACCAGGGAATCCTGACAGCATGCAGTGCACACTGTGAGAATTTAGAAGTCTGGAGACACACAGAATGACTGCAGACTCATCACAGACTTAGACAACCCCTTTAATGCTCCTTACATAAATAAAAACAGTGTTCCTTAACTTGTCACAACACTTCATTAACATAACCATGTATCATGTACTCTTACAAGTCATGGATTGTTACATGTTTACTGGATCAGAACCAATAACAGCGCAAGAATCCACCAGCAGTACAGACATACATCACTAGAACCTCCATTAGTACAGAAACACAGCATCACAACCCCCATCAGTACAGAAATACATCACTAAAACCATCAGCAGTACAGAAATTCATCATCAAAACCATCAGCAGTACAGAAATTCATCCATATAACCACCATGAGTACAGAAACACAGCATCACAACCTTCATCAGTACAAAAATACATCACCAGAACCACCAGCAGTACAGAAATACATTACCAAGACCACTATCAGTATATGAATATATCACCAGGACCACTATCAGTACATGAATTCAGCACCAGACCCAATATCAGTACATGGTACATCAATTGTAATGTCAGGTCAGACCCATATACATTTGCATCGCATGTCCCTACAATTTCCAGTACGTCATTAACAATGGTAAGGAGATACTGGAAGTTGTTGCTATCCGTCATCATCAGACTGCAGACCATACAGGAACCACAGTACTGATGAGAATTAGTCAGTATCACAAATAAACATTTACATCCAGGTACCTTATAGATGACGTATCTGATAGGATTCGTTTTCTTTCTTTTCATCTTATCCAGATGCCATGATGACTTTTCACAGCCACAGCTCGTCTCTGCAGACTTCCATCTTCTCCAGCTCATCCCCACACGATCCCCTTAACGATAGCAGTGTCATTATAATGCTCCTGAATAAAAATATTTGCCCTATGCTGTGCCCCTGAATAAATAATTACTCCTCATTGTTGTGTGGCCTAGACACTGTTCCTCTTATGGTATATGCCCTCCAAACTACCCTCTCCTTTCCATACTGGGCCCCATCTTCACACTATGTCCCCCTATACTGCCCAGTCTCTATACTGTTCTCTGGCATCACACTTCCCACCCCCCCTCCTCATCATACTGTCCCCCATGCTGCCCCCTCTATATAATACCCCCCCACAGTCTCTATTCTGTGCCCCTTCACATTTTTCTCATCCCATACTGTCTCCTCACACTATTTC
Source organism: Phyllobates terribilis (assembly GCF_046119375.1). Taxonomy (NCBI): domain Eukaryota; kingdom Metazoa; phylum Chordata; class Amphibia; order Anura; family Dendrobatidae; genus Phyllobates; species Phyllobates terribilis. Next base: position 230,296,809 of record NW_027362767.1, read on the forward strand.
CCCCAACAGTTTCCTGACACACACCCCCACTCCCCATACTGTTTTTGCACTCACCCCCCCCTTACTCTCCATCCTGTCCTCAAATTTACCCCCCTCCTCGCTGCCCATACTGTGTCTGCACCTATCCCCCTTGCTCCCCATACTGTGTCTTCAAATTTCTTCCTCTCACTCTCCATACTGTGTCCGCACTCACCCCCCCTCGCTCCCCATACTGTGTCCTCATACATTCCCCCCCAACCCCTCTTCCCATACTGTGTACTCAAATTTCTTCCCTCCTTCCCCCTAATTACAATAAATCTTCCATGTCTTCAGTTCCATTGGAGCACTTCCCACACCAAACTTCTGCTGCCTATGTGGCGCTGAGGAGTAACATCAGCAATGTGATCACATAACCTGACCACGCTGCTGATGTCTCCCTGACCCGGAAGTGCAGGCAGTCAGGGCTTCAATTGTACTTGCACCTGAAAAGACGCAAGTACAATTGATCACTGGGAGCTGGCGCACTTACTGCACCATCTCTGAGCTGACTGTTGACTATGGGGGGGGAGCAAAATGCAGCTGACCGGGTGATGCTTTGGGCCCGACGGCGACCCCCTGCCAGCTGTGTCCAGGGCAAGAGCTTCTCCTCCCTTCCCCTCACCTGAGGAGGAGGTGAGCTATGACATCATCTGTTGTGATTGGTGGATCCTGTGTTCTCTACTGTATATAGAGATGTTATCTGTCATTGTACAGGAGGAGGAGGAGGTGAGCTGTGACATCATCTGTTGTGATTGGTGGATCCTGTGTTCTCTACTGTATATAGAGGTGTTATCAATCATTGTACATGAGGAGGAGGTGAGCTGTGACATCATCTATTGTGATTGGTGGATCCTGTGTTATCTACTGTATATAGAGATGTTATCTGTCATTGTACAGGAGGAGGAGGAGGTGAGCTGTGAGATCACCTATTGTGTATGGTGGATCCTGTGTTCTCTACTGTATATAGAGGTGTTATCTGTCATTGTAATCCTGTCTGTGATGATAATGAGACTGCTGTGCAGAACAGGAAGTGTGAGTCTAATATTAGACCTAGTGGCCAGTGTGAAAACAGCATGATTACTAATTTTATATATATAACTATAGTTATATGGAAAAAAAAATTAAAATATTTAATATATGTAATTTTAAGACATTGCTTTGGACCTGTAAGCACTTTGTATACCACTTGCTACTAGGAAAGTGCACCTTAGTTATGAGGTACACGTTGCAGCATCCACAATTTTTTTTCTAATCTACCATTGATTTAGCCTTCGTATGTAAATTTCATGTGCATCTGGATACATTTGGAGGTAAACTGAGGTATGGGATGGAGTCGGACATCATTAGTCTGAGGGCTTATGCATTTGGCTTTAGTGTATGGAGCTGTAATATGACTGCCATAGTGTTCGATAAGGCTCCGGTATTTCCCATAGAAATGGGACTAAAAGGGAATTGGGGCATGTTCTACAGCGTTGCTTCCAGGGCTGAATGTCTCCGTACATACAGAGTCCAGTGGAGCTGTATGGAAGCATGCAGAAACCGTCGCCTTCCAGGCTCTGCTGTATATATGAGCCCTTAGGCACGATTTTTGGGGTCCAGAGTCCATTCTTCCAAATCAGGTCTCTTATATACATAGTGACGTCTTTCCATCTGATTTGCATTGCGTTTTGGATCAATCCGACATGTCAGAAACATTTCACATTCCTTGGCTTTAATTAAAGGTATAGCAAAACCCGAGCTGGGGGGGGGGCGACTCAATAATAATAAAAAATACTTTTGCCCGCGGCTTCAAGATGAAAAATGAGAGGTTATGATATCTCCTTACACTTCACAAATGCGTTCATTAATTCATGTTTTTAAATGTGAAGTTTTTATGCAGCGAGAGGCGGGCACCGCAATAAACTGGGTTTAAAATATTAATGAATAAACAATATTTCTCTATTGAAATATAACATGCTCCTTTGAACAATACGTCTAACAGCGATAAATCAAAGACAGCAGAAAATTGCATTTCACATGTAATACCAACTGAACTCATGGCTCTCTGCAAATGACATCTTTTCATGTTTAATTGGCGCCAGTTTACGTGGAGTCAATTACGGTCTAAATTCTAGATTTGCATATTTAATTAGGCTTTTTTTTTATTTATTTTTTACGCTGAATTTATTTTGAAGAGACAAATTGAGGTGAAAAAGAGAAAAGTGCATTTCTATTTATTGCAATTTATGATATTTGATTTATTTTTGTTTTTCCTTTTGTCAATGATCAGAAAATAAATGTTACAGATTAATTGCTGGTTGTTTTGGGATTGAAATCCCCAGTCATTGTCCCTGTTTTATGATCTTAATGCACGGTCAATGCAGCAGGCATTTACTCTGTTTACTGGCCAAATAGAGGTTTTTACAGAAATTTGCAGAAAATATGCTGCAGATTTTCCGCCATGGATTTGCAAAGAGGATGACATTTAGGGCTTATTCACACATCCAATTTTCTTGTACGACTGTGCTATCCATGGTTTCCACGGATAACACTGGTACCTATCATATTCTATGGGACCATTCACACGTCTGTTTATTTTTGGAGGCCCAGCGGTGACATGTCCGATTTTGATCTGAATTTTGGATCAAAATCGGCAATGCAAGTCTATGGGTCCGATTTTCATGGACTGTCACATAGAAGAAGGTAAAAAAAAAAAAAACTGATGACGCTCTGACCAATCTCTGATCACAGTCTGATCAAAAAAATCGGTCTGTTTTTCTCGTACATGACAAAAACAGACAACTGAATGAAGCCTAAAACTTATTCAAATGTATATATAAAAAAAGAAAGCCGCAGCGTTATTTGACTTGGCGTGTGGATTTTAAATCTGCAGTCAATTTTTGCTGTGGATCTTTTTCCTTTGCAAAACACCATGAAATCCACAACAAAAGAACCCAAAATTGATGTAGTTTTTTCCCACAGGAGATTTGCAAATTTCATGCTACTGAAAATCCACAGGTCATCAGTGCCCTTAAAGAAATAATTGGTCAGTGAATGGGTAAGGGTGTAGCAAATGTTCAGTAGCTTGATTGCGGTTTCCAATTTTCCACTTAAAAATACCAGTTAAATTGTTGCATTTTTTTTGTAGCCAACTTTGCACAAATTGCAACGAAAAAGAAACAAAAACTACATGTGTAAATATACCCTAACCCAAGTAAAAAGCATCTGTGGTTTTGGGGACATGATATTCAGTGGCATAATTAGAGTCTGATGGGCCTCAGTGCAAGACTTGGACCGGGCCCCCCAATCCACATGTTGGTCAGATGTATGGGCCCTTGTAGCATTCTAAATCCTATAAGGACATACAAGTTGCACCTCTTCCCCATTATGTAGTAATGTCCCCCCATCTTGGGCTCCTTCCTGGTATATATGTCCCCCATCCTGGTATATATGTTCCTTATCCTGAGCCCCATCCTGGTATATATATCCACTAACTTGGGCCCCATCCTGGTTTATACAGTGGGGGAAATAATTATTTGATCCCTTGCTGTTTTTGTAAGTTTGCTCACTGACAAAGACATGAACAGTCTATAATTTTAAGGGTATGTTAATTTTAACATTGGGAGATAGAATATCCCAAAAAAATCAAGAAAATCACATTGGATAAATTAAATAATTTTTTTGCATTTTGCAGTGAGAAATAAGTATTTGATCCCCTACAAACTATTATGAGTTCTGGCTCCTACAGACCAGTTAGACGCTCCTAATCAACTCATTATCTGCATTAAAGACAGCTGTCTTACATAGTCACCTGTATAAAAGACTCCTGTCCACAGAACTCAATTAATCAGTCAGACGCTAACCTCTACAACATGGGCAAGACCAAAGAGCTTTCTAAGGATGTCAGGGACAAGATCATAGACCTGAACAAAGCTGGAATGGACTACAAAACCATAAGTAAGACGCTGGGTGAGAAGGAGACAACTGTTGGTTCAATAGTAAGAAAATGGAAGAAATACAAAATGACTGACAATCGACATCAATCTGGGGCACCATGAAAAATCTCACCTCATGGGGTATCCTTGATCATGAGGAAGGTGAGAGATCAGCCTAAAACTACACGGGGGGAACTTGTTAATGATCTCAAGGCAGCTGGGACCACAGTCACCAAGAAAACCATTGGTAACACATTACGCCTTAATGGTTTAAAATCCTGCAGTGCCTGCAAGGTCCCCCTGCTCAAGAAGGCACATGTACAGGCCTGTCTGAAGTTTGCCAATGAACACCTGGATGATTCTGTGAGTTATTGGCAGAAAGTTCTGTGGTCAGATGAGACAAAAATTGAGCTCTTTGGCATTAACTCAACTCGCCGTGTTTGGAGGAAGAAGAAGGATGAGTACAACCCTAAGAATATTGTTCCAACCGTGAAGCATGGTGGGGGAAACATTATACTTTAGGGGGTGCTTTTCTGCAAAGGGGACATGACGACTGCACCGTACTGAAGGGAAGATGGATTGGGTCATGTATTGCGAGATTTTGGCCAACAACCTCCTTCCCTCAGTAAGAGCATTAAAGATGGGTTGTGGCTGGGTCTTCCAGAAAGACAATGACGTAAAACATACAGCCAAGGCAACAAAGGAGCGGCTCAAAAAGAAGCACAGTAAGGTCATGGAGTGGCCTAGCCAGTCTCCAGACCTTAATCCCATAGAAAACTTATGGAGGGAGTTGAAGCTCCGAGTTGACAAGCGACAGCCTCAAAATCTTAATGATCTAGAGATGATCTGCAAAGAGGAGTGGACCAAAATTCCTCCTGACATGTGTGTAACCCTCATCATCAACTACAAAAAATGTCTGACTGCTGTGCTTGCCAACAAGGGTTTTGCCACCAAGTATTAAGTGTTGTTTGCCAGAGGGATCAAATACTTATTTCTCACTGCAAAATAATTATCTAATTTATACAATGTGATTTTCTTGATTTTTTTTGGGGGGGGGGATATTCTATCTCTCAATATTAAAATTAACCTACCCTTAAAATTATAGACTGTCCATGTCTTTGTCAGTGGGCAAACTTACAAAAACGGCAAGGGATCAAATACTTATTTCCCGCACTGTATATCCCCCATCCTGATATATGTCCTCCATTCTGTCGCTGTTCTTTAATGCATTGAAAAACAAAAGATTCTACTCACCTTCTCTCCGCTCCCTCGCCATGCCGTTCTTTTCTGAAGCCGGCAGCTGGCTTTAGTGTGCAGGCGATGGGAGCACATGACGTCACTGCCTTGTACCCCCAGTCACGTGCACGCTGATATCAGCTGCTGGTCTCTGATTGTCCGGCAGCGTGTATCGCAGTGCTGCGCTGCAATAAACTTCAGCTAAATGTGCGTCAGAGGATGCACATGCAGTTGAAGTTTGCACTGGCGTCAATGGGCCCCTCACCTGCACTGGCCTGGTTGCAATAACTGCAACTGCAATTGGTACGCCCCTGATGATATTCCATAAGGTGTGATTTGCAACTAGGGTCTAGGACATGAAATGTATCCTCTTATGATCAGTGCTCTCGATTCTCTAATGCCTTTCTTGCCAACTCCAAACTTACGGTAATCTAAATTTTGGCTGCTCGGCCAACCAGGGTCTTTAATACAAGTAGTAAATAATCAAACTGTGCATGCACCATCTTATTATCACTAGAAGGCCAGGGCCACTAAAAATGTGTGGATAATAATATTCGGGCCAGTGATCTACCAGTCTAGTGTCAACCCATCTCATATTATGGCTGCAATAGAATTTTTTTTTTTAACAAATCATACAAAAAAAAAACCTGTATAAATGTAACGTTTTCCACTAGAAAATAGGACATTTCACATCCATGTAGTGCAAAATCCTTGAAAGAGAAATATACTTTCAAATAACGTCTCAGAATAAGCGGACAACACTGTTTCTGGGCATTTTTAACCGTTTTCAAGCTCTGTAAGTTCTATTTACAATTTGCAATTCACTCTGACCTAGCAGGAGGAAACTAGCTGCTAAGAGGTCTCCCATATAGTAAACCGAGAAAAGGAGAGATTCTTGCATTTTTTTCCCTTTTAGTAGCACACAGAAAAGCTGTATGGGCAAGAAATACATTTTGCAGGTGTACTGAGCAGTGTTGCTGTGAATCCAGCACTGCTATAAACCACCTAGAATCTGCACCATCTTTTTCTTTTCTTTACATCGCATTCTGTTCCTCCTTAGTCTTCCTCCTTCCTAACTCTATAAACTTCAATATGCTGTGTAGCCTGATACCTCACTATGGTGGCAGTGGGATCTGAGTTATTTTCAGAGTGGATAGTGAGTTCAGGAAGCAGGGGGGAGTGGAAGAAGTTGCTCATAAGTGGATAAAGAATACAATTTCCCTTTATAAGACCCCATTCAAGGAATGTTTCAGACAGCCATATTGTAAAATATATATTACTGCCGCAAGTACAATCCAGCATTTCTACTCAACCATACTTAGATGACCATAGAGCCCGATGATTATCTGAGGTCTTTGACCTCATGAGGTCATTGACTCAGAGTCCCGTAAAAAAAGAACGAACTGAACCTTACTTGACCTCCCCAGGTTTAGTGCTGTTTCTCCATTGCTGCCCCAGTCTCAGTTGATCTGCTGTAGTGTAGTGATGACATCATGTCAATAATGCTGCAGCCAATCACTGGGCTCAGCGACTAGTGATGCCTATGACGCGCCCCCTGGGCCGTAGGGTACTCGGCAGCCGGGCCTCTGTGGATGCTGGTGGGGGATATCACGGTGGCTGGCCCGATCCATGACCCAGGGTGGTCAGTAAAAAGGGGAATATTTATAAGGGATTTAAAGTGTTCGTGACGCCACCTGTGGAATGCGGCTAACAGGTGCCGCCACTGCGGAGCAGGTCCTCTGGAGCTGGTGTTACGGCAGCAGGGATGGTGTGGCTCTCCACATGTAGAGCTAGCTCCAGGGCAGCGTGGGGTGTAATAGATGGTGGTGCAGGGGAGAGACGGCAGGACAGTCCTGGAGGAAAGACGGACACTCACACGGGGTAAGCTTCAGTACCTTTACTGGTGATGGTGCAGGCACAGTCCAGGGTACTCCGGACGAAGGGCGCACTTTTGGACTCTCCCCAGTGAGCGGGTATAGGGCCTCCTGATCCGTGGCTTTACTCGTTAAGCTTCTGGCCTGCCTGGAGCTAGGCCTAGCTTGGTTACTGTCTCTCTTTGCACCTGCTGACCTGGTGGTAGGGCCTTCTCTTGGAGATCACTCTCCCTGGACGCTGGGGCCTCCGTGACTCCTAGCCCTGGTACTGTAGTCAGCGTTTGGTAAACTTGGGACCTGTAGTCCTCCAAGGGTTCCGGTGGTCCCTACTGGGTATAAAGGGTCCCCGTAGGTGCTGACCCGGTGTCCGGTATATATCTCGGGGTGAGCCTGGTATGCTCCTCTGCCCCCTCGCTACTTCTTCCTTCTCCTCTTTGCCTTCGGCCACTCTAGGAGCCCTCACTAGGCTTCAGTGCGTGCTGTAGGCCTCAACTTGCCTCACACAGCAGCCTGCGTGCTGCTCTCTCACTGAGCACACTAAACTAAAAACTGTAACTGAGCTGCCTGGCTCCACCCTCCCTATATATATCCCTAACGGGCTCCCTCTGCTGGTCTGAGGTGTTAGGGTGGAGGTGTGTGAATGTTGTGAGGGCCTCTTGTGGAGAAGTCCATCCATGCACCCTTCTGGGTTCTGTGGCACCAATGCGCAGCAGGGCGCCACACCTACATTGTCTGAGCTCACTGATTGACTGCAGATCTGCTGCCATTAAGCCACTGCTGCAGCCGATCATCAGAGATGGGGGGCAGTGGAGAGACACAGCTCTGGACCCAGGGAGGTAAGTAAAGCTAATTTTGTTTTTTTAAAACATCACTGAGTTTATGGGCTAAAGTTAGTTGTAAGAGGACAACCCCTTTAATTCCTTAGCGCCTTGTACCAGTACAAATGTTGAGTGGGCTCCAGAGCTGAGCTCTCTCTTCATGTAGAAGGTGCAGACTGTGTTACATAGCTGGCATCTGTCTCTAACAGCAGCTGCCAGAGCTGAACTCTGATCGCTGCTTTAACCATTAAGATGCTGCTGTCAATCGCTGCAGCATTTAAACGGAGCACTTTTTAGTATCTGCGGCTCCCGTCAGCACCCTCAGATGCGATTGTGGGGTACTGAGTGGTTATTAGGTCAGTCGGTGGCCTGCTAAAGTCTCTTAAGGCTTCAATCTTGGTACCTCTGTGAAGCCTAATAACAGGCTAAGCTGCATAGGAGACTATTATTTACACTATATACTGCCCTACTGTGGCATTGCGGTGTATATTGAAGAAGCAATCAAAGGATTGCGAGTACAAGTTCCCTAAGGGGACTGAAAAAGAAAAAACTAAAACAAAGTCTTCAACAATAAATTTGAATCAGCCTCTTTTCCCCCAGTTATAAATAAAGAAGTTTACATACAATATCATAATTGATATCGTCACATCTGAAAATATTCGGTCTATAAAAATATAAAAAACATTAAACCATATGTTGAACTCCTCCATAAGGAGAAAAATTTGAAACCCCTCAATTGTGGATATTCAGTTACCACACCTCCCTAAAAAAACACAACAAAAAGTGATCAAAACGTTGAATGTACTCCAAAATGGTATAAATGAAAATGTCAGCTCACCACACAGAAAAGAAGCCCTCGCAAAACTCAATCGAAGGAAATTTAAGAACCCCTGTACAGCCTGGGACGTATTAGTACTGAGCCCGCACTGAACCGGGCACATGTCAGCTGATTATTACAGCTGACATGTGCCCGCAACAGCCGCGGGTGGAATCGCGATCCACCTGCGGCTGTTAACATGTTAAATGCCGCTGTCAATCTCTGACAGCGGCATTTAATAGCGCCGCGCCGGAAGAGCGTCACTTACCCCGCCCATCGGTGACCCCGTCACGTGATTCTCGGGTCACCGATGAGTGGTCATAACAACCCTGGGTCTGCAGCAGACTCCAGTGGTTGTCATGAGCTGATCGCCACCTAGTGGTCGGCGCTCATAGCACAGGAGCATCTCTGCAGCATACAGGGGATCTACTCGTCCCCTGTATGTAGCAGAGGCGATCAGACAAGTGCTGCTTCTAGTCTCCTATGGAGACTATAGAAGCAAGCAAAAAGTAAAAAAAAAAAATGGTTTTAAAAATATTTAAAAAAATTAAAAAATATAAAGGTTTAAATCACCCCCCTTTCGCCCCATTCAAAATAAAATAATAAAAAAAAAACCCACATACACATGTTTGGTATCGCCACGTTCAGAATCGCCCGATCTAGTAATATAAACGCCAGAATTACATTTTTTGGTCGCCGCAAAATTGCAATAAAATGCAATATCGGGCGATCAAAAAATCGAATCTACCCAAAACTGGTATCAATAAAAACTTCAGCTCGGCGCGCAAAAAATAAGCCCTCACCCGGCCCCAGATCCCGAAAAATGGAGACGCTACGGGTCTTGGAAAATGGCGCTTTTTTTTTTTTTTTTTTTTAGCAAACTTTGGATTTTTTTTTCACCACTTAAATAAAAAAGAACCTATACATGTTTGGTGTCTACGAACTCATAATGACCTGGAGAATAGTAATGGCAGGTCAGTTTTAACATTCAGTGAACGTGGTAAAAAAAATAAAAAATAAAAAATAAAAATCTGTGGTATTGTACTTTTTTTGCAATTTCACCCCACTTGGAATTTTTTTCCCATTTTTCCGTACATGATATGGTAAAACCAGTAATGTCATTCAAAAGTACAACTTGTCCCACAAAAAATAAGCCCTCACACGGCCATATTGACCAAAAAATAAAAACACTACTGGGAACAAGAGGAGCAAAAAACGAAAATGCAAAAACGGAAAATCCCAGGGTTGCGAAAGGGTTAAGGATCCTGGAAAATGGCAACAGAAAACAAAACTTTTTTTTTTATTAATTTCCGATTTTTTTTTTTTTTTTTTAAATTTAACTAAAAAAAAATCTATGCAAATTGTATATTGCTGTAAACATACTGACCTAGAGAATCATGTGGATAGGTCATTTTTACCGTACAGTGAACCCCATAAAAATAAAACCCAAGAAAACAATGGTGGAATTGTATTTTTTTCATCATTTTATTCCATTTAGATTTTTTTCCCATTTTTCAGTACAATACAGTCATGGCCAATGTTTTCTGTTCCAGAAAATTAAGTTTTAATCCCAGTAAATTATTGCACAAACACATGTTTATTTCCATTGTGAGAATTGGAAAACACAAAAAAAACTGAGAAAAAAAAAGCAAATTGGATATAATTTCACACAAAACCCCCAAAATTGTATGAACAAAATTTTTGGCACCTTTCTAAAATTGTGGGTAAACAACTTTGTTTCAATCATCTAATGCTTGTCAAACTCACATGGTGTAGGCAATATGAAAATTACACTTGAAACCAGATAAAAAGAGAAGCTGACTCAATCTTTGCATTAACAGAAAGAGGAGAAGAGAACTGTCTGAGGAGTTGAGAACCAAAATTGTTGAAAAATATCAACAATCTCAAAGTTACAAGTCCATCTCCAAAGATGTTGATGTTCTTTTGTCCATAGTGTGCAACATAATCAAGAAGTTTACAACCCATGGCACTGTAGCTAATCTCCCTGAACATGGACGGCAATGAAAAATTGATGAAAAGTTGCAATGCAGGATAGTCTTGGTGGTGGATAAGCAGCCCCAATCAAGTTCCAAAGAAATTCAAGCTGCCCTGCAGGCTCAGGGTGCATGAGTGTCAGTGCAAACAATCCATCGACATTTGAATGAAATGAAATGCTATGGCAGGAGACCCAGGAGAACCCCACTGCTGACACAGAGGCAAAAAAAAAGCTAGACTGCAGTTTGCAAAAAATGTCTGCGAGTAAGCCAAAATCCTTCTGGAAAAGGCATCTGGTGGACAGATGAGAGCAAGATAGAGCTTTTTGGTTAAGCACATCATTCTACTGTTTACCGAAAACAGAATGAGGCCTGCAAAGAAAAGAACACAGTACCTACAGTCAAATATGGTGGAGGTTAAAAGATGTTTTGGGGTTAACTTGCTGCCTTTGGCACAAGGTGCCTTGACTATGTGCAAGGCATTATGAAATCTGAAGATTACCAAAGGATTTGGGTGGCAATGTAGTTCCCAGTGTCAGAGAGCTGGGTTTGCTTCCTAGGACATGGGTCTTCCAGGAGGACAATGACCCCAAACATACTTCAAGAAACCCCCAGAAATGGATGAATGGATGGAAACAAAGGGCTGGAGAGTTCTAAAGTGGCAGCAATGAGTCCGGATCTAAATCCCATTGATCACCTGTGGGGAGATCTTACAATTACTGTTGGGAGAAGACGCCTTCACATATGAGAGACCTGGAGCAGTTTGCAAAAGAAGAGTCCAAGATTCCAGCTGAGAGGTGTAAGAAGCTGATGGTTGTAGGAAGCGATTGCAGTTATTTATTCCAATGGGTGTGTAACCAGATATTAAGTTGAGAGTGGCAACAATTTTGTCCGGCCCATTTTTGGGGTTTGTGTAAAATTATGTGCAATTTGCCTTTTTTTTCTCTGTTTTCTTTGTGTTGTAACCCTGATTTTGTGTGACTCTCATCCCAATCCTTCACAATGACCTTTGCAAAAATTCTTTAGATGCTTCAATACAAAAGATAGGTTCAGAGTCTGTTTATCGTGCCTAATGTACATGTGCAATTCCTGAAACTACAGGATGTAGGAGTCTAAAAAAGCTGCCTCAGAAAGGTTTCTATATTCTTTTTTATACAGATTTTGAAATGGGAAAATTAAAAAAAAAAAAAACACTTAACAAAAACCTGATTTAAACAATAGATCATTTATTGATGATAAATTCACTTTAAGTAAAATGTTGGAAGAGGTGTCAGGGTAATATATTCAGAAAACAGAGGGTTAACTCTGGACACAATACATTTACACTACACTGGATTAGGTTGTATTCCTCCCTAGTACTCTAAGGGGCAAAGAAAATGAAGAAGACAAACTGAACTCCTTTACATAAAGTATACCGAATTGCAAAAGCAAAATGTTACTACTAGAATCTTCTATTAAACGATGTGTTCGGGAATTATCATTCAGTATCGCTTCAGTACATGTATTTGCCATTAATTTGCTATTTTGGGTACATTGTCTTTTTTTTTGCTGTGGAGATTATAAAGATTTGGACAACCACATCTACATTAATGTATAGAGCTCGTACACAAAGCTGCAGTACCAACTATCGCCACAAGGTGGTATTGCAGAAACTGTGTAATTTTGATTATAATGCAATTTGTACATCGTATTGTATAGGGATCGTATATATTGTGGCATAGATATATATAGAGGGTTATCATTTTATATAAGGGAATCATTTATTTACCACTGATATTTGACTTTAATATTATTTTCATTCCTCTTTTGCCTCCACCCCAGACCGAGCTCTACCTATTCTTCCACCCTAAACTCAGGTTGAGAACTCACATAGCTCATAATTCCAAAATGCATCATCCCTAAAGTGATTGCCCTCTTGCCGTTTGTGTTGAGGCGCCCTGACACCTGGGCCCAGCCTTCTGATATGGTGGTCTTCTGCAATGCTGATCCATGGAGCTTGCAATCTACTTCCACGTTGAGAAATAACTATTGATATCTACATTCTTTGCATGCAGCCTGTAATTACTTATAATTAGTCCCACGCACGCAGAACTTCAACCCTGGGACACAGGAGAGATTTGGCAGTCCGGAAAAATAAATTAATCCTTTTTATTACTGCAGTGACAGGGTATGATCAAATGGCTCTTTGATGGCGGAGTCTGGATATTTATCACCTTAGAGCACTCTGAATGTGTTTGAACCTTCCATATTTTTTGCCCTCGGGCAGTTGTCCCGGTAGAACCTGATAAGAAGCAACCCAATGTATGTGGGGAATACAAGAAGTACAAGAGTAAAAGCTATGTAGGAAATAGTAATTAAATCACCTTTGTGAAATATCCTGGGCGCCTTATTAACCTTTTTTTTTTTTCCTTTTCTAATCTGTATGTAAAATGCAATGACAGAGTAACAAGTCTATCTAGAACTTTCCAACAAAAGTTTCGGCATGTTGCTGAGTCCAAGATGGAAGCTGCTTGTTTTTGCACCTAGTGAACCAATCACTTGATGAATAGTAACAGTCATATATATATATTAAAGGGGTAGTCCGGTCATAGCATGTTGGTCATCAACATGAGATTGTTGGGGACCCCCACCAATCATCTGTTATTAGACCTTCCACCACTGGAATCTAAACATTGGAAGAAACGGAACAGCACAGATCTATTCAATGTGTAGCAGTCGCTGCTGAGAGCTGCAGACCAGCTCCTATTCCCTTGAACAGAAGCTGATGTGCAGTATGTGATGATTGCTACTCAACGATTTCCCCTATAGGGAGATCCCACAACTTAGAAAATAACTATAATTGGTCTTTTAAGGTCACGTTGGCCAGAAGACCCAGAAATAAGGACCGATTTCGGATTGCAGGGTCCTTTTTTTTTGTCGGAGAGATAAGCTGCTAACGCAGATGTCTTGCAGTTACTCTCTTATAGAGAACACAGGAGTGTCAGCCGAGCGAGTGTAACTGTTTATTGGAGAGTTGGGCAAGCTAGCTCCTGGCCGAATGATCAGATGAACCATTGGTCACGGGTGTGCCAAATGTGACAGTCACCCTGCAGTTGGTTGCAGAAGATCTCTTTGTTTGGCATTACAGACACCTTCTTAGTTCTGTCTCACTCTAGGATCCAGTGGCTACCTCCCGCCTGCTAATTGACACCCAGGCCAGGGTGTTTAAATACTTTCTGTTTGCTACAGGGAAGTGGCGGTGATATTCACATGTTCCCTTGTGAAGGCTTGGAGCTATTGCAGTCTGTTTTCTTCCTCTCTGGTGCTAGGAGGACATATGGTGTAATCTCTCTGAAGTCGGCTCAAGCTAAGTTACTTTCCCCCGTGTTTGTCTCCCTTGTTGTCTTTAGTTGTTAGTGGGGACTGACTAGTGCTCATCCCCCCCTTCCCTATCCAGGGCCAAGCTCCAGGGAAATACAGGGGTTAGGTTCCTGTGCAGCGATTGGTGAGGAACCAATATAGGGATGATAGGGGAGATAGGGTGATATCAGATCAGCCTAGGATGTCTCCACTCCCCCTTTCCCTAGCGTCTGGGCTCTCTTCCCCTCTTACCTTCGTGTTGCACTTAGTCTTTCCCACACCTTGTGTGACACCATCATACCTCCCCCTTAGTGGTGGCGGCCCTTGATCATACCTCCCTCTTGGTGGTGGCAGCCCTTGATCATACCTGCCTCTTGGTGGTGGCAGCCCTTGATCATACCTGCCTCTTGGTGGTGGCGGCCCTTGATCATACCTCCCCCTTTGTGGTGGCTGCCCTTGATCATACCTCCCCCTTAGTGGTAGCTGCCCTTATTACATTTCTGTAATACTTGGCTATTAGAGGTAAATAGTGGATGGCTGGAAGTACCGTCAGGTCTCAGATACAACTTTCTCACTTAAGGGAGTAGAAGTGATTATTTGACAATTGTATATAATGGCCCTATCTAAAACACCACCACTTACCTACCTACTTTCTAGTTTCATATGCCTTCCATCGGGCAAAACCCACATGCAGTGTTAATGCGCCTCTGTTATAATGTGATTGTGATAGATCTGCGGTGTACATATGTCTGTGGGTATTAAATGTCTGTATATATCTGACTGTTCTTGACTCAGAAAGGAAAAGGTTGTGCGGGCCAGGAGCAATAAATTTGGCAGAGTGACGCAGTTGAAATCAGACAGAGCAGGGACAGACGGGGAATGATATCACGAGGCAGGAATGTGGGGGTCACTTGTAGCAGACTAGACGTAGTAAGACATAAGAGCCTCCGCCAAGGATCTGACTGCTGCGTGATTTAATTCCCCGAAACAAGCTTCAGTATGCAAAATACGAGACGCAACAACAGGCATAATTCAGTTCCTTCACCAGAAAACACAAATGATAAGGAGATTGAGAGCCGGTCCTATACATTATGGTTTATTTCTATCATGTATACACAATCTTGACTAGATGGATACCAGGTCCGCTCTAGGAGAAATCAAGACGTACACAGAATTATATTTTTCATTGGTGGATATGTCAGGAGCAGGTAACCTTTATTTACCACCACTAGAGTTGGTGCGAATTGTTTCTCACGTCCCAGTCCATCAGCCATGATAGTGGTCCGTGATCGCCAGACGGAAGAACCATCTTTTTATCACCGTGGCTCTTCTTTTGATTAGCCGGCCTGGCGTGACGTGACACGCAACAATAACCGTGCAAGGCCGGCTAATCAAAAGAAGAGCTGCAGGGGTAAGAAGTGCTTTCTCCCGCTCTCGTCCAGGGATCACAGTCCACTGTCGTGACCAATAGTCTGGGAAGTGCAAATCGATTCGAACCAACTGTAATTGCCAACAGTCATGAATGGGATTTCCATTTATCATTTATAACTGGTCATCAATAATCCAACCTGTGGAAATGTAGGTCCCCAGATTCTGTTTTTGAGGCATAAGGTAGTAAAGGTGGCTCTAATTACAATTATCGGGCCTTCGAGACACCAGGGATGTCATGGTATCACTGAAACTTGGCACTTGAAGGGAACCAATGTAACTGGAAACTCTCTTAAATGAGAGTTGTCGCAGGAAGCCCATAATAAAAAAAAGTTGATTTTGATGGGTAAGGATGCAGTTGGATGCCCATTACTCCCGTAGTGGATGCTACAGAAGAAATGTAGCATGGCATGCGGTATGCAGCCATTCACATAGCATCTGCTAAAGGGAGAGCCGCTCTGTGATATCCACATAATCTCAAGGTCAGTGTTCCCCAACTCCAGTCCTCAAGAGCCACCAACTTATCATGTTTTCAGTATTTCCTTAGTATTGCCCAGATGATGGAATTATCACTTGGGCAATAATAAGGAGATCCCGAATATATGATCTGTTGGTGGCTCTTGATGACTGGAGTTGGGGAACACTGACCTAGGGGAGGGGGTAATAGAGGGGTGGTCTGGATAGGACAGCTCCTTTAAGGGTAAGAGCCATCTGACTTTGTATGACTTTAAAATACTTTGATAAAGTACAAAACAGTTGGGAAATCTCAGGATATGGCTTTCTATGCGGCTAGCCAACCTACAATTTTAATGGGATTTTTCCACGGTGACCGTACAGTGCAATAACATTAGTCTGGTCCTTACACATGGACTCTCAAAATAACCATGCAAAATATATAAATACAAGTGAAACAGCAATTGCAATTCTTACCTTTTAATATTTTTTTTTATTTGCAGGTTCTGTGTGGGCTGTCATGAGGATATTCCGGACATAGTAATGTAAGTAAATTCTTCTGTACAGTAAACCAAATGGGCTGAAAGATGAAAAAATACAAAAATGGGATTCTTACAAATATAACACCATATTACCTGATCGCTCCCGGACTCTCAAGTCATATATACTCACCTCGTATTGCTGTGTAAGGTTAGTCCAAATGCGGACAGGGTTGCTGGGGTGCAGGTATTGGAGTAATGTACAACAAGTTGACAAACAATGAGAAAGGAGAGAACAGGAAGGTGTCTGCATGTTCCAGAATGCAGGTGGGTGACCAGATGTGTTGTGATGAAGGATAGCGGATCAGATACATATAAGCTATTCCCATTTGGTTTGCTGTTCTACGTATTACAGCTGGATTTACAAAGTCGAATTATCATTTTTTTGCAGATTGTTGTACCTGTCGTGTCTTTTCCTGACTCTGTTTCTTGGGTGACCCGGTGACAAGATAATTTAGCTTCATGAATCCAAAATGCAATGTTTTGTTATAACTTGAAGGAGCGTTCCCTACTTGTAAAATGATGGCTTATGGCTATCACTTTGTGATCGGTGGGGTCTGAGCTCTTGAGAATGAAGGGTTGTGTCTTCCTCTGAGTATTTGCTGCCCAGCAGGTACAAGAACAGATGGTAAGGGAGGCGCAGAGTTTGATTAAAGCTGGGCCACCTTTATTCGCGGGATCGGTGGAAGTCTTAGCAGTTTGAGCCCCACCAATTATAAAACGTATGCCTAAAAAAATAGGAGTGCCCCTTTAAAGTAGGAACTACAGCTCCGGAGTATAAACTGTTGCCTTATGTCTTAAAATGCTATGCAGGCCAAGGGAACTGGAAAATCCACGAGCACATAAAACTTAATATAAGTGCTTCAACAATTGTTGATTATAAAACAATAATTCACACACGATCTGGAGCAGCTTAGGAAATTTTTATTTATACCAAGTTCTGATCTCAGACTGTGCAAGGAAATTAGATTTTTGTTTACAGCTCCCAAAGCTTTACCTGCGCTTCAGTCCTTGCTCTGGTCATTTAAGGGGTCACTACATCTACTAGACCTTCTAGATCTCTGGACGCAGAACTAGTGAAAAACCAATATAATTATTAGAAAGGCATAACCGGCTCCCTCTAGAGTCCTGGCCACCGTCAAGTCCAAGGATCCTTTTACACGAGCAGATAAAGGAGCGCCAGTATAGGGAGTAGATCGGTGATCATGTAATATTTCATAGGTGGGGGGATCGTAAGAAAGATCGCTCACACAAAACCCTTCACACTGTTGTCGGAAGCACATACCATTAAATGAGTGAAACATACAATCATCGATAATCAACTTGATCACTGATCGATCGATTTTCGTACTCCTCTTCTTTCCTCCCCCCTCTGCTGTTCCCACTACAGATTCTGGCAGATGCCTGTGTACACCAGTGGATGTGCTGCCGAGAAACGGTCACATATTTATACTTGACACTGGGAATGTTTGTTCTAGCTAACAATCATTTGGGCGATTATAGTTTCATGTAAAAGACCCTCTAAGGAAAGCTTTGATCAGAAAACTAACCTATTGTTTAAATCAAGTTTTTGTGCTACATGTAGTTTTGAAAAAAAGTTGGCAATGTTTTCTTCTTTATTCTTTTTACATATCAGAATCTGTATAAAAAAATAAAAATCTTGCAGTTCTCACACTGGCCACTGGGGATTTTTTGTCTTTAACTTCCTGTTGTTTCAGGAAACTACACATGTACATAGACACAATGGTCAGACCTGACCCTATATTTTGTATTTAAGCATCTAATGAGCATGTGCAAAGGTCATTGTGCAGTCAGCAAAGACATCGCGTATTGTGACTGGTGGAATCTGTTATCAGCTGTGTATAATGATGTTACCTGTAATTGTAATCCTGCCTCTGATGATAAGGAGCCCACTGAAAACTCTTCCTGAAAGGACAGGAAGTATTAGTCTAAAAAATAAAAGTGGCCAGTGTGAAAATTTCAATTTTTACAAATGTTAATTTTTTAATAAAGATCATGATATGAAAAAAATGGACAGTTTTAAAGAACACATGTAACACAAAAACATGATTTTAAAAAAGAGGTAATATTTTGATGATCACTTCCCTTTGAGTCCGGCATCCCAAACTCAATAGACTTGTATATGTGTTATACGCACGCCGCTAGGTTCAGATAGGGGCGAGACAGGTTACGTGAATTCTTTGGAATCCTGGGGGAACCGTTACTCAGGGCGACCATAGACCATGTGCTGCAGCTTCTCTCAGGCACACAGGGGTATTGACCCTCAGGCGCAGACACGTAGGTTGTTTCACTTGCTGACCAGACACACTTGACAAGAGTCCTCATAAACGGTAGAACAGTAGCATTTAATAAGAAGCCACACAGCCAGTGCAAGTTAAGTCTTATGAGCAACAGGCGCCAATGACAAACAGTACAGTTTCCTAAGCAGCACAGCAGTTCACAGTCTTCCCAGTAGTACAGGACAGCACAGTTCTAATACAAAAGGCACATTAATGAACACAGCATTCTTTAAAGCACAGTGAGATGGAGGGGGGGGGTTGTTGAGGGAGATAATCCCTGTGACACAATTTCTTCCAGTCCTTATCTTTCTGCCTGACAATACTCTGCACTGTTAGTTGAGGAACTCTACCTGACCTATGCTTAGCTTCACTCCTGACTTGAATCCTTTTTACTTGCAGGGATGCTACTGTGAGATACACAACACACAAACAGCTTCCCCACAATCCCCCTGGGGCTCTACTAAAACACTCCCCTTCTCCTGTGACTGTGTTAACCCCTCTAGATGCTGGATGCTTCAGGAGCACAACACTTCCTGTCTCATGTGCTTGTGTTACTTCTAATAGTTGCTGAATGGTTTGAAAGCAACAGCACTACTTCTGCATGTCACACTCTGCAACAGCACTACTTCTGCATGTCACACTCTTCCCTCCTTTCTGAATGTCGTCCTCGACATTCGTCTTAATTGGTCAATCTGACCAATTCTGAGACAGTGGTGAAAGTTGGATAACTTTATATACAAATTGGCATTGTGAAACTGGTATAACGTTCATAAACATTGATAACAACCTAATCTTATGACCTTTTTCTTGTAGGATGCCTGTAAGAAATAAACAATTAACACAATTAAAACAATCTGCATCTCTTTAGCTGGAGCTTTTCGTACGTCTTCAACCAGCTGCCTCTCTCTCTAGGCTTTAACAGTTCTTTGTTTCTACAGTCTTTTATGGAAAATCAAAGCATGAAAACAAGTCTTTCCACCAGGGAACATCTTCCATACAGCCTCTCGGTGGTGAATACCACACAAGTGGGCTTACCTGGTCCACAAGCAGAGATACCTGTTTCCAGTCGACAGTCCTTGGCACTTGACTCGGTTCACCAAGTGTCTCATACGTCAGCATCACGGGCCTCCTCACTTCTCGAGTCGACATCCTCCTGGGGGGTTGTTCCTCAGAGACCACAGGTTCTTTAGTCACAGAAGTTTCTTCCACCGCACTCATTTCCCATGCTTCCTCAGATGCTCTTGGAGCTGCCTTTGTAAGTTCCTGTACTTCTCCTGGGTCGCTTGTTTCCGCACGGTCTGGTAATTCCGCTCCTCCTGAGTGTCGATCGGTCTCTTCAGGGGCTGGTGTTCGATCATCAAATCTGAATTGGACTTCATCTGTACTCCTTGGTACGAACTCTTGAGCCTCACGGCTTAGTTCACTCTCCTGAGGATGGTTCATCCCTCTCCTTGCCAGTCCGAGAAATACAACGGTGTGTTCTTCTCCATCGGAACTTTCTAGGTCACTATCCACCTCCGGAACTTCAGTCTGTGGTGGTCCCTTAGTCGATCTCGGACAATGTCGGTCTACTTCTGGGAAGTCTTGTTGTGGTGGGAGATAATCACAGGGTAGCAGTAAATTCCGATGGACTATTCTGGTTTTCTTGTCTCCCGTTTCCAATCGGATTTCATACACTGGGCTGTCATCAGCTTTCCTCCTTACGACTACATACACCTTGTCTTCGCAGTACGAATGAAGTTTTCCTGGATCGCCTTTCTCACGTACGTTTTTGACTAGCACCCGGCTTCCTGGTGTCAATTCTGCTCCATAACCTTTTCGATCATGGTACTCCTTATTCTTGCTCTGTCCTTGCGTAACCACTTTGGACGCTATGTTGTATGCCTCTGCCATCCGTTCCTTCCATTTCCGAACGTACTCCGGGTACGTTCTGTAAGTCTCTGACACCGGAGTATCAAACATGATGTCGATTGGCAGTCTTGGCGATCGTCCATACAATAGGAAAAAGGGTGAGTAACCCGTTAACCCGTTGCATCACTCTTTGTACAGTTATAGGCATGTACCACTTTTGACAGAGAACTCTTCCAGTCTTTCTTCTCATCAGCTGTTTAAGTGTGCAACATCGACAATAAAGTCCGATTAAAACGTTCCACTTGTCCATTACCCTCTGGGTGATAGGGCATTGTGTGGGATCTCTGAATTCTACAGTACTTTACTAGCTTGGCAAAGAGCTGGTTCTCATATTCTCTTCCTTGGTCGTGGTGTAACCTAGTAGGGAACCCAAACCTCAAAGCAAAATCATTGAAGAACTTCTCTGCTGCTGTTCGACCCGATTTATTGGTGGTGGCATATGCTTGAGTAAATCGAGTGAAATGGTCCATCACCACCAAGATGTATTCGTAACCACCCTTGCACATCTCTAGATGCAGAAAGTCTATTCAGACCATCTCAAACGGATACATAGTTTGGATGTTGCCCATAGGTGCCCGGGTTGATGTGTTGGGATGTTTATCTTTCAGACACCCACACTCCCTGATCACGTACCTCTCAATATCTCTCTGCATGTACGGCCAGAAGAAATGTTCACGGATCAAATTTGTTGTCCTTTCCACTCCCAGGTGTCCCATGTTTTCATGGAGTTCTTTGAAGACCAACCTACGGAATACTCTAGGTAGTACCAACTGCCGGTTTTGTCCTTCTTCACGATACAGGATACCGTCTTCACTGAGGTAGAGCTTCATCCATTCTTTAATTAAAACAGATACTGCTGTTGACTGCTGCTGTTGACTCTGTCTCTCTCCCGTTTACTTGGAAACCGATTTTGGTCCACATAAAGTAGTATTCTACCAATTATCCGATCTTCTCGTTGTGATCTTCGGATTTTCCCTTTTGGTAGTTGTTGAATAGACCGGGGGTGAACTTGTTCTCTTGCTTTTATGGTGGTTTCCACCGTCAACTGACACCACAATGGTGTGTCTTCCTCCTGATAAACTTGTACTGCTTGGGTAGTGTTCTCAATTGCTTCCAGACTAACTTCCTCCAAGCATTCTTGCATGACCTCCTCAGACTCTAGTGGCATTCTTGACAATCCGTCAGCATCCGCATTCCATTTTACTGGCCTGTACTTGATGCTGAAATTGAAGTCGGCTAGTTCAACGACCCATCTCTGACCCGTTGCATTAAGTTTGGCTGTAGTAAGGACATAGGTCAAAGGGTTGTTGTCAGTGTATACCTCAAACTCTTTGCTGTAGTAGAGAGAATCTCTAAATCGTTCACAGATAGCCTATTTCAATGCCAGGAACTCCAATTTTCCGGAATGTAGATGGTAATTCTTCTCGGCGCCTGTCAACGTTCTAGAACCGTAACCGATGACACTCATTTTTCCATCTTGATGATGATACAGGACAGCACCCAGTCCAACTTGAGAAGCGTCACAATGAAGAACAAATGGTAAATTGAAATCAAGATATCCCAAGATGGGTGGTTTTACCAGGTAGTCTACTAGTTCTTTCAATACCTCCTCGTGGTCTGCTGTCCAGAGAATGGGCTTTTGGGACAAAACAGCGTTGTTTCTTTTAAGCTCGGTACTACCCGCGTTCTTCTTTTTCTCCATGGGTGTTGTTGTCTCTGTCGTCCCCCTCCAAGAGGAGGTATAGTCGGGCCGCAATCCTGGAGAAGTTCCGAACGTAAGTACGACAGTAAGAGAGGAATCCTAATATCTGCCTCAACTCCCCGACGGTAGAGGGCCGCTTGTCTTTTAAGGCCAGTACCGGAGCGATTTCTGCTGAGTCTATGGTATATCCTACTCTGGACACAATTTTCCCTAGAAATTGAACTTGTCTTTTGAATAGTTCACACTTCTTTGGGGTCAACTTAACTCCGTGTTGTTGATACCATTGTAATACGGTCCTCATGTGTTCAACATGCTCCCGGAAGGTGTTGCTGTGTACCACATTTGTCATAAAAATTACGGCTGTCAGATATCGTCCCTCAATCCTTCTAAACATGTCTCAATGCTCCTCTGGAATTCTGCTGGAGCTGGACTGAGCCCAAACGGTATGCAGATGCGCTCATATAATCCCCAAGGTGTGATGAATGCGGTCAAGGGTCTACAGGATTCTTCGACATACCCTTGGTGGTATGCCTTACCCTGATCAAGGACAGAGAACCAGGTGCTTCCTGATAACCTATCCAGCATATCTTGGATCTTTGGTATCGGGTGTCAATCAGGTACTGACTTTCGGTTTAGTTCCCGGTAATCACAACAGAGTCTCAACGTATCGTCCTTCTTCCTAACACAGACAATAGGAGAGGAATAAGACGACTTTGACTTTTGGACCCAACCTCTGTTGATGAGATCTTGTAAATATTCTTTCACTTCACCAAGTAATGGTTTTGGCACAGACATGTAACTTCTGGTTACTGGGGTCGTGTCTTTCAAAAAACAACCAGACTCGGGAAGACCTAACAGTTGTACTGGCAACTTCCTTTGTGCTGGTGTTACGGGGAACGGTTGCCTGCCTGCCTTCTGTCTGCGGCCACCACACTGTTTCTTCGTGCCTGTTGGGGTGCTCTGCCTCCCCCCCCCCCCCGTGTGCTGCTGTCCTAGCTCTGCATGTCCTCCTGCCAGGTTGGGTCAGTTACTATATCATCCACCACCTCGTCTTCCACTTCCGCACCCTGGTCCTCCTTCTGACTTTCTGGCAATTGTGTCTCATCATCGTCCACCTCTTTTGACACTTTCCCACCGTCGCCTTCGTGTGACCGTGGCTGCTCAAATATTTGGGCATCGCTACATGCGATCTCCTCTTGCCCCGCTTCAAGTGGAGCGGGCGAGAGGCCCGAATCTATAAATGGATAAGTGAACAGCTCTTCCGAGAGTCCAAGTGTGGGATCAGTTGTCTCTGGGCACTCGGCATGGTGGGAGGAAGGAGGATCAGGGTCAGGAATATGCAGTCGAGACTCACGGCTACTGAGACTTGACCGTGTGGAAGACAGGGTAGTGGTGGCAAAGTGACTGGAAGCATTATCCGCTATCCAACCAACAACCTTTTCACAATGCTCTGGGTTCAATAGTGGTGTGCTGCGGTCCCCTAGGAATTGGGACAGGAAGTTCGGGCGAGAAGATGTGGGTATTTGTTGCGGCACAATTTCAGCTTGCCCACGGCCTCGGCCTCTGCATGCACCATCATCATCACATCCAGTTCCCCGTCCCTTACCACGCGCATTGCCCATTTTTAATGGAAGACAATATTTTCCACGCTCACTACAAATGGCTGAATTTGGAGCGAAGTTATATGTAATCCGTGTGACGGAGTTTTAAATACCTGGCCTGAAGGTAACTATTTTGAACAGCAAACCGGTGTCAAAAACTTTGCTGACATACTGCAAAAAAATTAGAATGGAGGCCAGAAATGGCAGTATTTTCAGCGTAATTATATGTGATCCGTGTGACGGACAAACCACAGTTTTAAATAGCTGGAGTTTTAGCGCTGTAATATGGAAAGGACCTGGCTGTATTCTGCAGTGCCAACAAGCAAATGGCGCTGAAAAACGGTGTTCTCTGGATTGCTTTTTAAGCAAATAATGAGGATTAAGATCCCCAAAAAAATATTCCTGGCCCCTGAGACCTGGGCCTTTGTCTAGAAATATCTAACAGCAGCAGAAGGCAGAACTGGAATGGAGCCTCTTGTGCTATGTGCATTGCAGTCTGCTATATACACTGCCTGCCTGATATCTCTGCAGATGGATTAGTCCTCAGAAGGACTGTTTGTTGAGATGGATATGTGTAATGTACTTGTTTTCTCCCTACAGTACCTAATACACAACCAAATCTCTCCCTAGCTCAGCAGCACCTCTCCCTACACTGCCTGATTGCGCAGTAGACTGACGAGCACAGCGGCGCCAGGTCTGATATGCGGCCAGCCAATCACTGTAATGCCACAACCAACATGCCTGCGGCATTACAGTGAGAGGCAGGCAATCCCTGCACGTTGATTGGCGCTCTAAAGAGCGCCTAACATGCAGGGAGGGGACCCGAGCATCCGCCCGAGCATCTCGCAAGTATTCGGTGAGCTCCGAGCATCTCGAGTACTGAGATGCTCAGGCGAGTCCGAGTACTTGCGAGTATGCTCGCTCACCACCAGTGATGATCTCACTGATTACATTATAACCCAGGATAGGATCCTCTGCCACGTTCTGGTCACGAGAAAAGGTACCAAAAGCTTGATGGTGTTGCTATTCTTAGTGGCCCTGAGTTGGAAAGTCACTTCCACCCAGCCTATGAAAAGGGATTTCGATCTGGTTGACTGCTTTGCTGTGGAGTTCCACTGGTCCCCAAGAGTTCTTTTAGTGACCGAAGGCAAGTGTGTGGCAGGTAGCGCCTTCTCGATTGTTCATTTAAAAGGCTCGCTTGGGCTCCTGTGTCCCACAGTACTTTTACTAGGAGTCCATCTAGTTGGCACTGTATAAAGCACCTTTCACCGATTAGGCTGATGAGGCTATCTTTACTGACTGAGGAATCCTCCTCCCAGGAGTACATTGTTTGACCTCCGCACTGGGCATAAGGTAACTGATGCCCCTGTCTCCCTTGCAGCTGTTGTAGATGGGAACACACTTGGGGATAGTACTGACGCAGCCGTTTTACTTCATGCGCCGTTCTGGGGTTTGGTGAGATTTGGATTTGCTTCTGGGGCCTCCTCCGTGTTGCGGTTACCAGTCGCCCCGCACTCCTGTCTTTTAACCCAAACGACCGTGACCATTGGCATTCCTTGACATAATGTCCTTCCTCACCACATCTTAGACAGTGGACACACACCGTACTCTGATTTGATGAACGGCGCTTCACAAGCTGGGTATCTTCTGTTTTGGAACCCACTTCTGGGTCTGAGGGATACAAGTTCTGGCCTGGAATGAATCAACTTTTTCACCTCAATCAACTCTGCTCACAGTTCGCCTATTACTTCCTCCCAGTCAGCGCTGGCAGGCCTCTGTTTTGTTGTTCATTTAAGGTTCCCTCTCGGAGGTGGCACTGGAGGGTCTCTATGATGATCTTCTTACTGGCCACCGGGGGTCTCCAACTTCAGCTGACTCATTTTGGTGATTTTAGGATCTGAGCCTTTCTTTAACTTCTGCTCGTCTCTGACTCCAAGCTAGCGTCCTCATTCAGTTTTTCAATTAGGACTTCGTCCAAAATGCCAGGATCTTCTAGGTACTATTTCAGCTGTAACTTGATATCTTTGCTGATTAATCCCTTTTCCAATGATCTCAAGAACTTCTTCTGGACTAGTCCAGCATTAAACTGCTCTTCCGCTTCTACATCTCTGGATGCAAACAACAGTCTATCCTTCAGTTCAATTCCTCTGAACAAGAAATTTTGGAGTAATTCATTATTTTTCTGTGAGAGGCTAATGAGTGGGTGGAATAATTCTGAAGTACTCTCTTCTTTATAGTGCCCTTTTAAAATCATCTTCAGCTGTTGCAAGGTCAATTGACTCTTCATTTCTAGCATACTTCGAAGGTTCAGTCCTGGGCTGATCACTTTCATCACCCCCTCAACGATCTCCTCTGGCTGGTAGTCTTTCTGTAAGCCTGCATCGATCTGGTGCAACAAGTTCATATAAGACAGTTTCTCTTTCTGTTCACACTCTCCAATCTGTCCCAGGATCTTGAATTCTTTCCTTATGGTGATTTGTGGTGTTAGGGAGGACTGTCTCCCTGATTTATCTAACCCAAGCAGGTTAAAGGTCCTGTCTGAGTCTATCACCCGTTCAGAGGTGTTGTTAGGGCTTTGAAGTGTTCTTTCAATTCCTGTAGTTCAGTCTGTGGACGGAGATTCCTGCTTTTGGTAATTGGCTCCACCCCTCCATCCTTCAACTTCAACCTGGTTAGAAACTGTGTTAGTTCCTAGAGGAATGTCCCCATGACGTCATCAGCTTCTTGCTTCCCCAACTCATCAATTTTTGCATTAATTGCAGCTAACAGTTGCCTGTGGTTCTGTGCTTTGGAAATCTGTTCTACTGACATCTTTATATGTTCTGCTACTGTTCTCATTTCTTCACAGGTTAACTGAAGAAGCAGCTCACTAATTCTGTCCATTTGTATTTCCACATCCATTGCTGCCAGTGAGTTTTTCTTTAGGGTTGGTCCCCTTTAACTGGTGTAGCAGAGTTGAGTTGAGGTGCTGTTCTGCTGTGTTTTTCCAGACACTTTTCCTCGTCTCCCTCTACACGCTAATTTCCACTCAGGATTCCCCGTATGGGCCAAAATACGCACGCCGCTAGGTTCAGATAGGGGCGAGACAGGGTACATGAATTCTTTGGAATCCTGGGGGAACGGTTACTCAGGGCGACCATAGACCATGTGCTGCAGCTTCGCTCAGACACACAGGGGTATTGACCCTCAGGCACAGACACGTAGGTTGTTTCACTTGCTGACCAGACACACTTGACAAGAGTTCTCATAAACAGTAGAACAGTAGCATTTAATAAGAAGCCGCACAGCCAGTGCAAGTTAAGTCTTATGAGCAACAGGCTCCAGTGACAAACAGTATAGTTTCCTTAGCAGCACAGCAGTTCACAGTTTTCCAAGTAGTACAGGACAGCACAGTTCTAATACAAAGGCACATTAATGAACACAGCATTCTTTACAGCACCGTGAGATGGAGGAGGGAGTAGGGTTAGCTGAGGGAGATGATCCTTGTAACACCATTGTTACGCTCACAGCCCTCACCCTGGGAAGTGGGGTTTTACTCGGAGCCGGGTCAGTGTAGGTGTCTCGGGGTTACAGTCGCGGCCTGGACCCGGTCCATGCCCAGGGCGGTCACAATAAAAGATGTTTAATGGGCTTTCAGGGTTGAGTGGTAATTTTCCGACTACGCCACCTACGGTTCCCGGTGATGGACACCAGCGCTGTTTCAGTCCACTGAGGCCGGTATTACAGACAGCTAAGATGGGACGGCTCCCCACAGGCGGAGTGGGCCTCAGGGCCTTGTGAGGAAGGATGGTGGGTGCATTGCCGCGCAGGAAATAACAGGCTGAAGCGGGGTGTGAAGTCATCCAGGGTATTTTACTCACTTGATGAAGTTTCGACCGCAAAGCTTCCCTCTGCTCCTCACGGCGTGCTGCGGCCACCAGGAAGGGGGTCCAGCACTTTCCAGATAGATCAGGAGCACCTTTCGAGACCCCTCTGGTGTGTGTGTTCCTCTCCTAGGTGAGTTCTCCCACTGAGTCTTCACTTGACTGTTTGTGTGGTTAGAACTAGGTGTAAGGCCGGGTCCCACTGGATAAACAGGTAGAGAGGTACAGGTGGCGTATGCCGCTCCGTCCGTATCCCTCCTGGGATCCACTAAGCCTTCGAGCTTTTCTGACTGAGACGTGAAGTAACAGAGTCAGATATCGTGGGCCAGTCACCCCTCTTGCAGCAGGAGTCCCTCTGACTAGGCCAGAATAAAGAGTACAGGTGGCGTATGTCGCTCCGTCCGTATCCCCCTGGGATCCTTTTGGGCTGTGGAGCCTATCTCCTCTGCTCCCCTCCTAGGCCTTCTTAGGTCAGGACCTTGACCAGGTAAAGGCAGTGGTTAACTCTGACCCGCTCCTCGCCTCAAAGCCAGAGAACGAGGACTGTGTATCTTCAATAGGCTGCAGGTTCTAACAGAAAGCCACAATCAGCGATGAAGATCACAATCAAAGACCTTGAACCTAAGATAGCTGTAGATTAAATATGAATGGGTAAGTGTACTCTAAAAGTGTATCCTCCACCCTCACCCACTACATGGTTCCCCCTAACTTTGGTTCCCCCAATCTCCTATATCCCGGGCCGGGGCAGCACCCTGGTGGATTTAGGCCCCCTACAGGACAGGAGTGGTGTAGTGTTGAATGGTGAAGTAGGGTCCTGAGAAGTGCTCCATCCTTACCTGGAAGAGGAGATACCACACCTCGGGCTGAGGTGCAGTACCCCTGTGGCGACTGAACCCTCAGGGGCGCCACACCATTTCTTCCAGTCCTTATCTTTCTGCCTGACAATACTCTGCACTGTTAGTTCAGGAACTCTACCTGACCTGTGCTTAGCTTCACTCCTGACTTGAATCCTTTTTACTTGCAAGGGCACTTCTGTGAGATACAGAACACCCACATCACCTTTCTCTTCTGCTCCAGCCAGACAGTAAACAACTTCCCCACAATCCCCCTGGGGCTCTACTAAAGCACTCCCCTTCTCCTGTGACTGTGTTAACCACTCTAGTTGCTGGATGCTTCTGGAGCACAACACTTCCTGTCTCATGTGCTTGTGTTACTTCTAATAGTTGCTGAATGGTTTGAAAGCAACAGCACTACTTCTGCATGTCACACTCTGCAACAGCACTACTTCTGCATGTCACATATGTCAATGATGTTGTTGAGTTTCGGCCAGGAGAACCGCAATCAGTTTGGACATAGTTGTTCACATACGGACCATGAAACTGGTCTAAAGTGTAAAAAATCATAATAGGACTATATGGGGACCCGAAGGACCACATCGGACCTTAAGGGCCCCACTGGAAGAAAGAATAAAACTACGATTCCTAATGTGCAGTATTATAACAGCAGATTACATATCCATTAGATAATAATAGAAAATGATCTGAAGCCATGGTATATAAAATATTAAGGAATTATTCATCATTAGTAATATCCTAATATAATGCAATAATTGGAAATGTTGCCTGCAGGGTGTATTCAGAAACGAATGGTAGGATTTTCTGAAATCCTATTCATACTGTGTGAATGAACATTAATGCAGATTTCTCACCAAGAACATCCACAGCATATAAGGGCCCGAGTGCACACCGACAGTTAGCGTCGGCCTGTGCAGCAGGATCGCCTGCTTTTCTGAACTCAACTAAAGCCTCATTCAGATGTCTATTTGTCACGTTCACGTGAAACACATAGATAGAATTCATACCTATTATAGTCTACGGTACTGTTCACATGTTCTTTTGCGAACAGTGTGTGTGGAAAAAAGATCACGGGAGAAATGTCTGTTTTTGAACTTATACTGGTGATTTTCATCTATGACTGAGTTGTGAGAAGGTCATTGGTAAAAAAAAAAGGAGGGGAGATATGTGTCACTCAGGATGTTGGCCTCAGTGATATGGACCTGGACAAAATGCTCCAGCATACTAAGTGCTGAGAGGGGTTAATTGGCCATGTTAATGGCTGGGTTTTTTGTGAACAGCAGTAGAGTGGGTGGGAGGCTGTTCGCCACATGTCTCCATCCCAGGGTGTGGTCCAGAAGGTAAATGTGGAGTGTTTGGATTCATTCAGTGTTGGGTGTATCTGGAGATGAGAACTGAACCTTGCTTTTGTTCCCCTGAGGGGGCCGATCCCTGCAACCATACAGACTGTACTATATGCTATTTTGCTTTCCAGTTATGCCAGAAGGGCTGTGTTTATCTAATTTTTCACTGGTTTATGCAGTGTGTTTTTACTAAACCAGTTGAAAATTTAAACGGGAGGTGTTCCTGTGACTACCTCTGTGAGCAGCTGAGTGAGCAGATCTACCACAGTTAGTACTAGAAGTGCGGGCAACTTTCCCAGGAAGCATGTGTGATGGCCGTGGACAAACTACATGTCTTGGGTGAAGGGGGCTGCAGGATTAAAGGCAGACAACATGGTGGAGATGTTGAAGCAACTACTGTAGGCTAATCTCCAGCAGCAACAGCAATGGCAGCAGCAATGGCATCAGGAACAGCAGCAGGAACAATTTCAGCAGCAGCAGATGGCACTCCTAATCGAGGCGATCTGTGGCAGGACAACCGCCTTCTCTCCCAAGTCCAGGTGATGACTCATAAGTCCGAAAGGCGGTAAGACTTGCCATGCAAAAGATGACCCCAGGTGATGATACTGAGGCATTTTTAACCGTATTTGAAAGGGTAGCAGAGCGGGAGAAGCTGCCGCTGGAGCAGTGGGCGGAGGTGCTGGCCCCCTTATGTAACTGGTGAGCCCCAAAAGGCTTATGACCTGGCATTACAGCACCCACAGGAGTATGCCAAACTGAAATATTGGCACGCTAAGGGGTGACTATGTCTGTCAGCACAAAGGGTCCACCACTGGGCGTATTGCGGTGACAAACCCCTCGTTCCCAAATGTTCGACCTGCTACATCTTGTACAGAAGTAGTTGCAGCCAGAGTCCTCTACCCCAGGCCAGATGGTCGAGCGCGTTGTTATAGACCGCTTTATTCACTCCCTTCCTAAGCCGATGAAGACCAGGATTGCCCAGGGAGGCCCCTGGAATGCAGACAACCTGGTTGACCTATTGGAAAGATACCAGGTGCTTGAGAAGTCCTTTAGGAAACCGGGTGTTGTCGCATCCCCATACTGGGGTACCCAAAAGGAGCCTGACTCTCAAACGAAGGGTAATTGAGCCACAACTGGGGAAAGTCCAAGGTCCCAAGGGGCCGCTGGGAAGGACTTAATTTGTTGGAGGTGTCACAGTCCTGGTCATATAGCTGTCCATTGTTCCATGTCCCCCAGACTGGGACTGCAAAGATGGACTGCAGCGTAGGGAGGCGCTGTTCGTATTATGCCTATCCGGCCTGCAGTGTGGACTGTTAGCCCAGCGAGGGGCTGCAGCCATGTCCCATGACCATAAATGAAGTACTGGTGTCTGGACTCATGGGCGTTCACTGTATTCATAGGGACGCCAAGGAATACCCTGTCACCAGAGTAACCATAAAAACAAATTGTAACACTGAGTCCCATGAGGTCGGAGTAGTTAAAGACCTGCTACACTTAGTAATAATAGGGCGGGACTTTAGCTTGTTCTGGGAATTATGGCAAAAGGCAGCGGTGCCAAATTACTCAGATAAGAGCAGGTTCGACCATACAGAATCCCCATCGCAGTCAGAGGAAGAGGAGTTTTTCCTGTGTCTCCTTGCTGGCAACGAGGACGAGACAGTGACCCATGAGGCTGACATGCCTGAGTTGGTGGGTTTCTGGGGGGAGTTTTGGGACTGCTCAAATGAAGGGACCTTACATTAAAAGGGGCATTTATAATGTTACAGTGCTAAATGGGGTTGCTCAAGAGCCGGGGGCTGACACCAAGTTTCCATACGTTGCGGTAAATGAGGACTTGCTATCCGGGTTACTAAACTGAGGGGGGAGGTAATAAAGCAACGGTTAGTATTGGGACCCTATAGGTATAAGGTGTTAGACCTGACCCATTCTCATGTCTTAGGTGGGCATCTAGGAGTAGACAAAACCCAAGAGCGGGTCCTTCAGAGGTTCTACTGGCCTTGATGATGCCGCGAAATTAACTATTGCTAGTCCTGTCCCACCTGTCAGCTAACTGCTCCAGTCTCTCACTTCTGTAGTCTCCTAATGCCATTATCCATTATAGAGGTTGCATTGGACCGAATTGCCATGGATCTTCTCGGACCCCTAGTTAAGTCCGCCAGAGGGCACCAATATATCCTGGTGGTGATGGACTACGTAACACGGTACCTGGAGGCGGTACCACTGAGAGACTCCTCCACCAGGAGTATAGCCCAAGAGCTCTAGTCCCATATTTTTTCCCAGACGTGCCTGCCGAAGGAGATCATGACAGACCAAGGAACTCCTTGCATGTCCAGTTTGATGAGGAAGTTGTGTAAGGCTCTCTAGATTATACAACTCAGGACATCTGTGTACCATCCGCAGACCGGTGGCTTGGTGGAGAGGTTCAACAAAACCCTGAAGTCCATGCTCAAGAAGGTCATGGAGAAGGATGGCCAAGACTGAGATTGCCTACTCCCGTAGCTGCTGTTTTCTATTAGGGAAGTTCCAAAGGCCTCTACGGGGTTTTCACTGTTCTAGCTATTGTATGGCAGGCACCCTCGGGGACTTCTGGAAAATTGTAAAGGAGACATCAGAAGCAGAGGTTACACCCCACCAGAGCATCATCAAGAATATGTGGCCCAGATGCGGGAAAGGATTGCGGAGGTGAAGCAGATTGTGAGAGAGAGCCTCCTTCAGGCACAAGAGGCCCAAGCCAGAGTCTACAATCGGTCAGCAAGGCTGAGACAGTTTAGCCCTGGAGATCGGGTGTTAGTGCCGATTCCCACTGTTGAAAGTAAATTTCTGCCTAAGTGGCAGGGGCCATACAAAGTGGTCAAAAAGCTGGGTGACGTCAACTACAAGGTCCACTAGCCAGGGAGAAGAAAACCCTACCAGGTGTACCACATCAACCTGATTAAGCTGTGGCGAGATTGCCCTTGTGCCAAAGCCCGTTGGAGAATGGTGCTTTTGTAATGATTATAAGAAGCTGAATGAGGTGTCCAATTTCAATGCGCATCCGATGCCCTACGTCGAACTCATTGAGAGGCTAGGATCAGCCAGATACATCTGGCTTAACTTAAGGGTACAAGCAAATTCCCATTGTCCCAGAGTGCCAAGGAGAGTACTGCCTTTTCTACACCTGACAGTTGCTTCCAATACTCTAAAATGCCTTTTGAGCTGCAAGGAGCCCCAGCCACCTTCCAGTGGGCCATGGAACGGATCCTAGACACTCACAAGAAGTACGCCGCAGCTTACCTGGATGATATTGTGATCTTCAGCCTGAATTGGGGAAGTCATCTGCAGAAGGAGGTACTGGATACGGAGAGGAAGGTGTGGTTTACTATAAACCCAAAGAAGTTCGCAATGGGGAAGGATGAGGCAAAATACTTAGGCTATACCGTCAGAAAGGGCAACATAAAGCCGCAAGTGAACAAAGTACCGAAGGTCCAAAATTGGCAGCAACCAATCTGGGAATTGTGAGCTACTATCGGTGATTTATCCCAAATTTAGCCATAATAGCCGCACTCCTGACTGACCTCCTTTTAAAGGCACAAATACATCGATGGCCAAGTGGTCTTCTGAAGCGGAGGCGGCGTTCGAAGGGTTGAAGCTCGCCCTGTGTAAACAGCCGGTCTTGATCGCACCTGACTTCAATAAAAAGTTTGTGGTCCAGACAGATGCCTCAGAGGTCGGGTTGGGAGCCGTGTTGAACCAGGAAATAAATGGTGATGAACATCCAGTCCTATACCTAAGTATAGGACTGTGAAAAGAATTATGCTATCGGAGAAAAAGAATGCTTGGCCATCAAATGGGAAATTGACACTCTGAGGTACTACCTCCTAGGCCGAAAGGTTAGCCTAGTGTCAGACCATGTGCCCCTAAGATGGATGAGGGAAAGGAGGGGGAAGAATGCCCGGGTGACTAGGTGGTTTCTAGCGCTCCAGGACTTCAGCTTCCATGTGGAGCATAGGCCCGGGTAACTACACGGTAATGCAGGTGCCCTATCTAGACTTCCCTGTTTATTGACTGAAGGTGCCAAAACCCCCGGCTTTAGGCAGAGGGGGATATGAGAGAGGGTCACTGGTAAAATACTGGAAGAGAGATATGTGTCACTCAGGATGTTAGCCTCAGTGATATGAACCTGGAAAAATGCTCCAGCATACTAAATGCTGAGAGGGGTTAATTGGCCATGTTAAGGGCTGTGTTTTTGTGAACATCTGAAGAGTGGGTGGAAGGCTGTTCACCACATCGCCACCCCAGTGTGTGGTCCAAAAGCTAAACGCGGAGCATTTGGACTCATTCAGTGTATCTGGAGAATGAGACCTTGCTTTTTTTTCCTGAGCGTGCGTATCCCCGCAACCACACAGACTGTACTGTATACTATTTTGTTTTCCTGTTATGCCAGACGGGTCGTGTTTGTTTATCCAATTTTGCACTGGCTTATGCAGTATGTTTTTAATAAACCAGTTGAAAAATTAAATGGAAAGTGTTCCTGTGACTACCTCTGTGAGCAGCTGAATTAGCCGATCTACCACAGAGTCTATAGGTCTATGAAAATCATCGATATCATCTGTGTGCTGCCCGGTTAGAACATTATAAAAGGTAGGAGAAACTTTGAAAAATATATTTTTTTGGCATATGAGGAAATTTGGTGATCATATAAACGGACACACTATCCAAACACTGCTGAAAATCTGATCCATAACACTGATGGAGATCGTTCTTTTTTTTTTTCATGTAAGTGTGAAAAAAAACAACCTGGCGGTCTCAACGACGGCGTATGATTTTGTGATGATTGGTTCTGTAAAACACGAGGAGTTTGTCACATTCTTTGTGCCTGTTTAGGGACACTAAAATACAGAAATAAAGTCAAACTAAGCTCTCCAACTTCAGCATTAAAGTGTGCATGTTCGCCACCTCATGGCAAAGTAAATATGAAAAATCGTTTTTAATAGCATCCAAAATGCAACTCATGTCTACGTATGGATATCAGCATAGATAGCTAGATACTAGCTACAAGGTAAAGCGGGCGGCACTGTAGAACTTTTCTTAAATAACTGTGCTTCGTCAGAGGTAGGATCAAATGTTTATTACAATTTTGATCTAAAAGGGTTAACACCCAAGTAATTGAGAGGCGTAACATTAGCACTAGCCAACCAGTTTTCAAGAATGGCGGAGAGGGCTCTCAATTGCCTCCTAGATGGGGTGCGTTAATGATGCCCCCTGGGCGCCGGGCATGAGTGAAAATGTGGGCAGGCGGGGGAGGCCTGGTTGATGGTCCCAGCTATGAACCTCATCAGTGTATGACAGCTTGTAGCCTGTGGGCCGGTGGAGATGTGATGGGGGGGGGGGTGGAAGCGAGATGGGCTGTGTGTTCATTACAGTGGCGTGGTCCCTGCTGACATGCTTCCCATTCAATATAGTGGAGGAGGGGGCAGGCAAAGCACTAACAATGGGAGGAAGGCATGCTGCAGCCCTGTGCACAAACTTCAGCAAAACGTATGCGAGATCACTAAAGCGTCTGCAGCACTGCTCATTATTCCTAACAGCAAGCATTCGCTTCTTCAGGTCAGTGACCTGGTCTAACCCATGATGTCAACCAACTCCGAGTAATCAGGGAGATGACTGCCCAGCTCAGCGCTGGCATTTCCTGGCGTACAAGATGTATGATCATCACCCATTATAACACAGCTGAACACAGCCATTGCTCTATAAAAAAAAATGGCATTTACTGTAATTGTGGCAAATGTATTTATTTATTTTTGTTGGGGGTCTAAGTAAAGTTATGACTTAAAGGGGTAGTAAGCACTAAAAAAAGAAAAGGTAGAGAATATAGTAAAATAAAAAAAGCCCTTTTACTTACCCAGTGAATAGAGTGTCGCTCCACCACCAGTGATCCTGATGTCGTGCTGGTCATGATGACTTGTCGTGCAGTGATGAAGGACAATCATGTACACGTGACCACTGCAGCCAATCACGAGCCTCAGTGATGATGCACAAGATCAATGAATGTCTTCAGTACAGTCATCCGCTTATGGTTATATATATATATATATATATATATATATATATGGTTTGTGAGGCAGTGACCGGGATCGTATATGAGGGATGTTATATCTCCCCCAGAATGTGTACAGAGACCTATTAAATCCATTGGAGTGCATTGCAGTCACAGACACACCTGCGGCTGCAATGCAGGAATGAAGGTGAGCATTGACCTGGTCAGGCTATCTGGCTAAGGCAGATTAAGTAAAACCCGGCACGGCCTTCATTTTTTGGAGGAGGTCACAGGAGGCAGTGGGGCGGCCTCCTCCCTCCAATCCGGGTTTTCCAGTGGCTCTTACCACAGGTCCTTTAAAAAACCCTGCAGTAAGGATTAGTGTTGTTCAGTGTTGGGACCTGCTAGGAGCATAGCAGGAAAGCTCGGCGGGCCTGTGATCAGCTGAACCGACGCCTGGGAAGGCTCTGCACCCGCTAGACTCTGAGCGGCCCGGCGCGGCCGTTGCCCACGGCAACCGATGTTATGGACTTATGTTAACCCGGCTGCAAACCAGAGGACTTTGTTTATCTGTAAGTTTGCTGAATAAAAGCTGCTTATGTTGGACCTGCTTGGGTCACTGCCTCAGTTACTGCACGGTGTGAACACCGCCGCTCTACAGCTTGGTGGAGAATGCAGGCATAGTGACTGAGGCATACCCCACCGGCAGCTGCATGACCATAATCCGGGCTGCCACCTTTCAGCCCCACCCCGTGGACAAAATGAAGGAGCTATTAAAGCAGTTGGTACTCACCCAGCAGCAGCAGCTGCAGTCTCAGCGGCAACAGCAGGAGCGGGAACAGCAGCACAATCAGCAGCAGCTGCAGTCTTAGCGGCAACAGCAGCAGCGGGAACAGCAGCACAATCAGCAGCAGCTGCAGTCTCAGCGGCAACAGCAGCAGCGGGAACAGCAGCACAATCAGCAGCAGCTGCAGTCTCAGCGGCATCAGCAGGAGCGGGAACAGCAGCACAATCAGCAGCAGCTGCAGTCTCAGCGGCAACAGCAGCAGCGGGAACAGCAGCATAATTATCAGCAGCAGCTACTGTACCAGCAGCAGCTAAAAACAAATGAACTGTTGCTGCAACAGATTGCTGCCCTGCGGGAAACGGCTAAGATGCCGATTCCGGAACGTCGAGAGGCCCGGGACAAGCGTTCGCTCAGCGTTGAGGAAGATGGGACCGGAGGATGACGTGGAAGCCTTCCTGACCATCTACGAACGCACAGCAGAGCTGGAAAACCTACCAGCCTGCCAGTGGGCGGAAGTGGTGGCTCCGTTTTTGGTCGGCGATGCCCAGGCGGCCTACTTCGACCTCAGTCGGGAGGACGCCCAGGACTACCAGAGGCACAAAGGTGAGATCCTTGCCCGACTGGGGGTCAATACATACGTGAGGGCTCAGCGCGTATTTTCATGGGCCTATGTGGAGACCCAACCCGCCCGGTCTCAGGCATATGACCTTCTGCAGCTGGTAAAGAGGTGGCTCCAGCCTGAGTCTTTGACTCCAGCCCAGATGGTGGAGAGGGTGGTGGTCGACCGGTTGGTGAGGACTCTGCCGTCCGCTATCCAATGTTGGGTGTTGCAAGGGGACCCCGGCACCCTCGACCAGGTGGTCAGCCTGATCGAGCGGTACTCGGCCACTCAGGACTTTATATGGGACTCTGCCCCCTTGCGGCTGTCATGCCAGACCAGGAACCGGGAAAGGGGTCGCGTCCCTCTGCTGAGGACAGTCAGCACCGTACCCAGGCTGAAGGGGAACCCCGGAGTGAGAGTGGCAGGAGACCGGTTCCCTCCCAAAAGGTTACAAGATCTAACAGTACCTCCGCCATTAGGTGCTGGCACTGTCAGGGGCCAGGACACGTGGTTGCTAACTGCCCCCTGACTACAGAGCCCATGGACTGCAGGTATAACCTCCGGGTCTCACTGTACACCCAGACCGTCTGCTCTGCGAGTGCCGACCCCCCTGGACAGTGAACCCCAACTGTGCTAGGTACTGGTTAATGGGTACCCGACGGAGGCCCTCTTAGACTCGGGGAGCCTAGTGACTTTGGTATATGAGTCGCTGGTGGCAGGAGACAACCCCAGAGGACGGTCAGTCGAGGTTGTGTGTATCCATGGGGACCTCTGAGAATACCCAACCGCGGAGGTAGTGTTGTCCACGCCATGTAGGGACATGAAACATGTGGTGGGGGTGGTAAAAACTCTTCCCTATGGAACTGTGTTGGGAAGAGACATGCCCCTGTTCTGGACTCTGTGGGAAAACAAAAATCACTCTTCCCCGGTAAAATTTATTATGGGCGCTGTACCCGAAAACCCGAGTCAGGGGTACCTGCCATAGGGGTGTTCAACCTAGGGACAGAGTGTAACCCCGATAGGTTTCCCCTAGAGGTGCTGGCAGGAGAGGTCGAGGAGACCTCATTGATCCCCGAGCTGGAGGTGTCTCGGGGCACGTTTGGGACAGCTTAGTTACAGGATCCCACCCTGACTCGGGCGCAGGAAAGGGTGTTAGAGGTAAATGGTGTCGCTCAACAGCCGGGTGCAGATACTGTGATTCCACGCATGGAGGTCAACAGTGAGTGGCTCTATAGGGTAGATAAAATCAGGGACGAAGTCGTGGACCAGTTAGTGGTACCTCAGTCGTACCGTCGGCCGGTTTTGGACCTGGCACACACACACCTGCTGGGAGGACACTTAGGGGTTAAAAATACGCAAGAGCGTATCTTGCAGAGGTTCTTTTGGCCGGAGATTTACGCGGAGGTTCAAAAGTACTGCGAATCCTGCCCCGAGTGTCAGCTGACCCCACCCACCGCAAGCTTCTGTAGTCCATTGGTACCTCCGCCAGTGATACAGGTACCTTTTGAACGGATTACAATAGACTTGGTAGGGCCCATTGTAAAATCCGCTTATGGCCACCAACATATACTTGTGGTTGTCGACTGTGCCACCCGGTACCCGGAGGCTATACCGCTACACCACACCTCGGCGAAACTGATTGCACGGGAGCTGTTTGCCATGTTTTGTCGCCTTGGACTACCTAAGGAGATCCTGACGGATCAAGGGACCCCTTTTATGTCCAAAGTGACGAGTGAACTGGGCAAACTGCTAAAAACAAAACATTTGCACACCTCGGCTTACCACCCACAAACCGACGGGCTAGTAGAACGGTTCAATAAACCACTCAAGTCCATGTTAAAAAAGGTGGTTTCTAAGGACGGCAGGGATTGGGACATGTTACTACCATATTTGATGTTTGCCGTCAGTGAGGTACCCCAGGCTTCCACAGGGTTCTCTCCCTTTGAGTTATTGTACGGCAGACACCCTAGAGGTCTGTTCGATGTAGCCAAAGAGACGTGGGAACAAGAGCCGACTCTACATAGGAGTATAATTGAACACGTGGCTAGTATACAGGACCGGATCGCGGCGGTCATGCCCATCATGAAAGAACATCTGTTAGATGCCCAGGCAGCCCAGAGGCACACATATAATAAAAGAGCCACGGTCAGGTCTTTTAACAAGGGCGATCGGGTGGTAGTACGTGTACCCTCAGCCAGGGGTGCGTCCAAGGGAGAGGTCAGGATAAGTGATGCTCTCACTAAACAGCAGGGACGGGAGGCTCGCTCGCTGGTACAGCAGAATACCGACGTGTTCTCAGAGCTGCCGGGTAGGACTGCGGTTTTCCAACATGACATTGTCACCGAACCTGGGGTAAGGGTTCGGAAGAGACCGTACCGGGTACCCGAAACCCGGAGGCAAGCCGGCACGGCTGAGGTAAAACAAATGCTCCATTTAGGAGTCATCGAGGAATCACGGAGTGAATGGGCTAGCCCCATTGTACTGATCCCAAAACCAGACGAATCGTTACGCTTCTGTAACGATCTCCGGAAATTGAATGAAGTGTCAAAGTTGGACCTTTGTCCAAAGCCAAGGAGAGGAATGTGCGAGTTACCAGGCGGTTTCTGTCACTGCAAAAAGTTCAGTCTCTCTGTAGAAGTCGCAGGCAAACGCTTATGCCCTGTCCCGGGCACCCTGTATGGTGACAAATATTCAACCCCACAAGTTTGAACAGAGGGGGGGGGATATGTGAGGCAGTGACTGGGATCGTATACGAGGGACGTTATATATCCCCCAAAATATGTACAGAGACCTATTAAATTCATTGGAGTGCATTGCAGTCACAGACACAGCTGCGGCTGCAATGCAGGAATGAAGGTGAGCATTGACCTGGTCAGGCTATCTGGCTAAGGCAGATTAAGTAAAACCTGTCAGGGCCTTCATTTCTTGGAGGAGGTCACAGGAGGCAGTGGGGCGGCCTCCTCCCTCCAACCCGGGTTTTCCAGCTGCTCTTGCCACAGGTCCTTTATAAACCCTGCATTAAGGATTAGTGTTGTTCAATGTTGGGACCTGCTAGGAGCACAGCAGGTCCCAACAACAGGCCTGTGATCAGCTGAACCCCCGCCTGGAAAGGCTCTGCACCCATTAGGCTCTGAGCGGCCCGGCGCGGCCATTGCCCCTGGCAAACGTTGTTATGGACTTGTGTTAACCCGGCTGCGAACCGGAGGACTTTCTGTTTATCTATAAGTTTTGCTGAATAAAAGCTGTTTATGTTGGACTTGCTTGGGTCACTGCCTCAGTTACTGCACGTTGTGAACACCGCCAACCTACAGCTTGTATATAGCATGTCATCAGTTTTTGTTTTTGAGTGTTCTTGTTTTCAATGGGGAGAGAGGAGGAAGCTGCGATTAGTCACCTCTGGCAGCGGTTTATCTCCCCTGAAAACAAAAGGATCGGGCGTTGAAATACCAACTGCCTGATCTCTGATAGTTGGGAGATCTCCACATAAATCAATTGGTCGACTGGTCCTGCTGGAATTGTTGGGTTGGCCGACTTTACAAGAGCATGAGGGCCTCCATGAGCAGCAAACCTTACTCCAGTCAGGGACTGTAGTAAGATTTCTGGTGTAAGGATTGCCACAGCTCTTCATGAATTTGATGGGCTGCAGCATCATGCCCCCATTCCCACCTAACTGCGCCCATTTTGGCAGCGTTGGACAAAACTGTCTTAAAAATGCCAAAAGTTGAGCAAATTTTTTGCGACTTTTCAAAAACTTTTACACCAGTTTTCTGCTGGAAAAGCTTCCATCAATCAGGGCCTTTAAATAGTGGCAAAAATGTTGTCAAATTCATGGAAAGTGGTGGTGTGTTTTTTTTATTCCAGAAATATTACATTTCTGGCGAGGTGCACGTACGAAACGCCAGTCTTAATGAGTGCGTCATTTTGATGAATTTGGGTCAAAATCTGTCATGAAAAAAAAATACAAAAAAATATTGTAAAAGAAGAAAAAAAATTATAAATAAAAACAAAACAAAACAACAACCAATCCGTAAATGATGACTGACTCAGCGCCCTTGTTTTTATGCCTAGCTAAAGGAGATCATGTCCTTGCATGATGGCACCCTTGTATATTACCTGGAATATCAAAGCCTGGAAACCATAAAAAGTAACTCACACGGCAAATCAAAAACATTTTATTTGTATTTTTTAAAACTACATAGAACTACCACAAGGAAGACTTTTTTTTTTTTTCATTTTTGTTAGTTTTTTTTTTTTTTCAATCCAGGGGTATAATCCAGTTAAAAAGTAAACACCGAACAGATTGGATTTTAATACGTTAGAATCACTGCCACAAATTGTCATTACCATCAGTATCCCGTGAATCAACCCCAGCCAGATCTTCATACAATACAAAAGTGAACTAAAAGCAAAAAAAAAAAAAAAAAAAAAAAAAAATATTCCCATAATGCCTCCCACCTTCCCCACCCTCCCATCACATATCCCACCCTATACTGAAATTTGTATGCATTACAATGTTTTTTTTTTATTATTTTTTTTTATTTTTGTGTTGAATTAACGAGATGAAAAAACATTTAAAATGTCTCTTAGTATATACAACAGTTTTACTGTCTCATCTTATTTTAACGTGTTGAACAGAAGACCTCATGTTTACTCATAAGCTTCAAAGTTGCAAAAGCAGCTTTATAAAGTGTATATTTTTTTTGTTATTTTAAAAGATACATTTTTCATTTTATCTCCAAAAAGATTACAATGTACATTACGTATCAGAATGGAAAAAAAAATAAATAAATAAAAAAACGCGAAGAGCAGCAGAATGTTTTAAAAAAAAAAAAAAAAAATGTAAGGATTTATACCACCAATAAACTAAATGCAGAATTGTATAGTAGTGCTGGAAATCCTAAGATTTTCCCTTTTCTCAGTTTTATTTAATTTGTTTGACTTAATTGTTTCCCTTTTTGTTTCTTCCCTTTTGGTGTTTTTAATTATGGAGGCACACATGATGACACAGACAACATTTTGCAGCATGACCTTAGCTATAAAAAAAAAAACTAATAATAATAATTACAAGAAATAATATATACATGGACATTATAATTGCACATGTTTTTAGAAACAGCAAATGTAAAAATATAGCCTTGTATCACTTATTTAAAAATGACTTGTAAGAAAAAGAAGATATTTGCCGAGTATTAGGGATAAGATATAGCAAGATGACATCAAAATCATAGGAACTGGTCAATCATCTGAAATTTTATTTAAAGGGACTTTGTCAGCAGGCTTTTGATATGTAATCTGACAGCAGCATAATGTAGGGGCAGAGACCCTGATTCTAGTGATATATCACATACTGGGCTGCTTACAGTAGGTTTGATACAATTACAGTTTTCTCTGCTGCAGAGCTCTGAATGCTGAGCTCTGTATAACCCCACCCACACCACTGATTGGCCGCTCTCATACAGTGAACACAATTGACAGAAAGCTGACAATCAGTGGTGGGGGTTTGGTTGGACTAGAAGGCACAACACAGCTAGTCCTGTAGTGATAATCTCCTGCTGATAAAACACTGATTTTATTGAAACAGCAACACACAACCTAGTAAGTGACACATTAATGGAATCAGGGTCTCTGTCCCTACATCATGCTGCTCTCAGATTACATAACAAAACCTGCTGACGGATTCCCTTTAATTAAAATTTCAGACGATTGACTGACCAGTTCCTATGAATTTGATGTCTTCTTGTTAGTAAATACTAATTACTAGTTCTTCTAAAATCATACACATATCAGTTGGATTGAAGAATCTACTTAGAAAATGTAGCTCAGAAAATGACCCATTCTTTAAATCCGATTCTTATGGTGTTTTTTTTCTTCATATCCCTATCATTATTGTAAAAATAAAAATTTGCAATTTTCACACTAGTCACTATTGTGAATGGTGGATCCTTTACTATCTACAGCATGCATGTCAAACTCTGGCCTGTGGGCCAAATCTGGCCCGAAGGGTTGTTTTATCTGGCTTGCGACACCAGAACAGCCACCCTTATATTATTCTGTATAGAGGACATTATTATGTATGGAGGAGTATGTGAGGCCATTATACTATATGAAG
The DNA here is from genome assembly GCF_046119375.1 of Phyllobates terribilis. Lineage (NCBI taxonomy): Eukaryota > Metazoa > Chordata > Amphibia > Anura > Dendrobatidae > Phyllobates > Phyllobates terribilis. Next base: position 230,340,326 of record NW_027362767.1, read on the forward strand.
CACTATGTGGGGCCCATTATTCTGTATGGAGGACTATGTGGGCCCATTATACTGTATGGAGGACTATGTGGGGCCCATTATTCTGTATGGAGGACTATGTGGGGCCCATTATTTTGTATACTGATGGGCCCACAACTTTCTCCAAGTTTTTTTTATTTTGGCCCTCTGTATGTTTGAGTTTGACATTCCTGATTTACAGTATATGAAGGTGTTCTATGTAATGGTATGGGAGAGAGAGGAAGTGAGCTGTGACATCACCTATTGTAAATGGGGGATCCTGTGTTACCTACTGAGTATAGAGGTGTTATCAGTCATTGTACAGGAGGAGGAGGGGGTGAGCTGTGACATCACCTATTGTGAATGGTAGATCCTGTGTTATCAGTCATTGTACACAAGGAGGAGGAGGTGAGCTGTGACATCATCTATTGTAAATGGGGGATCCTGTGTTACCTACTGAGTATAGAGGTGTTATCAGTCATTGTACAGGAGGAGGAGGGGGTGAGCTGTGACATCACCTATTGTGAATGGTAGATCCTGTGTTATAAGTCATTGTACACAAGGAGGAGGAGGTGAGCTGTGACATCACCTATTGTAAATGGGGGATCCTGTGTTACCTACTGAGTATAGAGGTGTTATCAGTCATTGTACAGGAGGAGGAGGGGGTGAGCTGTGACATCACCTATTGTGAATGGTAGATCCTGTGTTATCTACTGTATATAGAGGTGTTATCAGTCATTGTACAGGAGGAGGTGAGCTGTGACATCACCTATTGTGAATGGTGAATTTTGTGCTATCTACTGTATATTGAGGTGTTATCAGTCATTGTACAGGAGGAGGAGGTGAGCTGTGACATAACACAGGATCTACCAATCACAATAGGTTATCTACTATGTGTAGAGATGTTATCACTCATTATAATCCTGTCTGTGATAATAATGAGACTGATGAAAAGATATCTGCACAGAATTGAAGAATGAGTCTAGGTGGCCAGTGTGAAGATATGGAAAATTGAAAATTACATTTAACTTAAAAGCTTAATTTAGACAATAGTTCATTTTCTGATAACACATTTCCTTATTAAATTAGTAATCAAATAAAAAAAAAAGTAAAGTTGAAAACTTGTATGAACTGTGCACTTAACTTTTTATTTTTTTCGTATCAATTGTATTTTGTTTTTTTTGTTAGATCTAAAAAAAAAACATTTTATGCAGTATAGAATAAAATGCTAAACTTTGGCACCTCCATGACATATACTGTACCGTATAGCTAGACATCTAGTATCGGGTATGTATTAGAGGGGCGTTTGGATGTATCTTTAAGGAGTATAAGGGGTTCTCCAGAACTACAAAATTGAATAACCTATCCTGGAAGTCCAACTCCTGGCAGCTGTGTGGATCAGCCGGTTGGAGTAGTCACACTTCTGGCTGCACATCTCCATATTATTAATAGTAACTTTACCTGGTATGGAAAAGACCTGCAAAACCAAGCACAGCCACTACCTAAAGTACAGAGCTGTAACTGGCAAACAATGGAGTAGACCCTTTAATTTGCCTGTTAGTGTATCACTGGTATCGAGAACTGAACCCGTATAGGCTATTAATGGACTGTCAGCACAAAATGACTGTTCAAACCAAGCACAGGCACTCTGTGCACCCTTGTCATGGCCGATGCACCTCCTCACCTACTTGTTTTGAATCTATCTCCACCCTCCTCTTCGTTGATTGACAGCTCTGGCTTTACCGGAGGCAGAGAAGGCGTCAAGCCAAGAAAACACAGAGCGCCTGTGTTTGGTTTGAACAGTGATTTTGTGCTGATAGGCCCTGAGAAACCCCTCTATATAAAATTTCAGAGAGAACAGAAGAGAAATAATGAGTTTCTTAATGCAGTAAGGTGTACAATGACTTGGAGTTGAAGAATTGTTTGATCAGACCTTGGAGTCACCATTTTAAATGGCAGTTTGCATTGAATTTGTAAAGTTTTTTCTTTTTTTTTAAATTATTTACAACTAGAGATGAGCGAATTAATTCATGCTCCCTGGTCTAGTGGCCCGGTCAGCTGCGAACCGCCTCCTTACTGCATTCATCACTCCGTTCTCGATTAGCTGGCCTGACACAATGTCAAGGCCCGGCTAATCAAATAGGAGTTGGGGATGTAGTCAAAGTAGGAGGTGGTCCTCGGGAATACAGTCTTGGACCAGGGGGACCTGAGGATTTATTGGCCCATCTCTATTTACGACCCGGTGGCACTACTATACATTCCAGCATGGCCCTATCCGCTGTAATTACACAATGATAGAAAGTTAGACGTACTACGCATGTTATTTAGAGGTAGTAGGTGGGCAGACTAATCTACGCGTGACGTGTCTGTTGGTTCCTATGAGCTTTAATGAGGTAAATAAAGCCGTTTTGCTCGGTGACAATGTATAAATTCTCTTTTGCTACAATATTTACATTTTTTTTTTGTATTTTTGTGTTGTTTTTTTTTTTTTTTTTTTTAACTTGCCACAGGAAATGGCAGATTTTTGACAATTTATTATACAGCATTTAACCCGTTGCTGTAAAACATCACATAGGGAAGTCAGTTCCTTTCCTATCATCATGAGCCTCCTCGTAAGGGGTATTTACAAAGCTAATATAAAAGAAAATCTTACTGCATTATTGGAGGAAAATTCTGTTGAAGATGCATTCGCTTAATACAAAAAAAAAAAAAAGTCAATAGATATAACTGAAAATTAAAGGGTATCCCCAGAAATAATAATAAAAAAAAAAACACTGAAAATAATAAATGACCCATGGAAAAAACACACAAATCCCATATTGATAACGTTTCTTTGGTTTGTTGTTGTGGGACCTGATGTCCCTTTTCTTGTCCTATCAGATCTATGAACCATAATGCGATGTGTAACTGAGAAATTAATTCATTATTCCTATTCCATGCGTAGACCACAGATTTTTTTTTTTTTATTCTATTGTTGCAAATGGTATATACCCTAAATTTCCCCCATTCTGTAACTTTATAGACAATGTCCTACATAAAAAAAAGGATTTTTTTTTTCCCTTAATTTTGTTTTTGTCTTCTGAAAAAAAAAAATAATAATAATAATAAAAAAAAGTACATAAATTTGGCCGATATATGACAACATAAAAGGGGTTTGTTAACAAGTCCGTTCCGGTGAAATGATTAGTTGACTGCATTCGATGTGTGCGTTTCTTCTTCCCTGTAGAAGTGGATGCATCTTCACAGATCTTTTGATGTGTCATATAAGGAAAACGAGCAAGAAAAAAAAAATTAAAAAAAAAAAATTAATAATCATCATCAACTACGGGAGGTTTGGAAACGGTAAAATGTCTTTTTCGCAGTAACCCCAGATATTCTAGGCAAACATGCAAACCTTTCTCCTTTTAAAGCTGCTGCTGCTACTTCATTCCTTCAGTTTTAGACGTTTATTAAAAAGTGCCGATGGGACATGGAGATCATTTCACAGATTCTAACTCAGATCTTGGCCCAATTAGATAAAGTGCTTTCAAAGTGGTGATTAAGCAAAAAAAATAAGATGTAGTGAAATCCAGCAGCTTGCCTCAGCTGGGATGTACAATGCGGCTGTGTGTGCGGGTCCTTATCTGGAACAGGCAAAGCAGCGCCGCCGAGCTTGGAGAAAGGAAGATTTCTCGGAAAGGGAAGGTCTTCTTCCTTTAGAGCTGGGAATCTGCTTAACGAAGTATTGAATAAAGACCTAACGGGGGATGCCTTGTCCCTCCAGAGAGCTGGGATGCACAGCTTTATGATGGGTCACTCAGTTAGAGGTATCAGAGTTCACACTGCCGGGCCCTTCGGTTGGGGAGGTGACAGAAGAAGGGGTTGCCGCCTCATGCCACCCTCCATTAGCCTGAAAAGAAAAGGATTAACATTTATTAAGCAATTTCGACATATGGTAGAGCGGATTTTGCATAAGGGTGACTTAGGACCCATCATCTTCCAAATTTTATTATTTTTTTTTGTACCCGGTGTAAATGTCGCAGTTCTCTTGCATCCGGCGCTGTTTTTCTTTTCTTCCTGTGCCTCTCCATTCCTGAGATATGACCAGTATATAAATGTAGTATTTTATAGCCAAAAGGGTGTGGGCTTTATAAATACACCCACGAGGAGCTGAGGACCACACCCACTTGGCAAAAAAAAAAGAGACAAGAGAACGGAGACATATCTCAGGAACGGAGAGGGGGAGGAGAACAAGAAAACCATCGCCGGATTCAGGATGATAGTGGCATTTACACCAGGTAGAAAAAAAAAATATTACACCTTTATGGCAAGTGACAGGTCCTCTTTAAAGGGCACAGTTAAGATGCAACTAAAAGTGTCCAGAGGTGCAGTGAATTAATCATCTACCATGAGCCACGGTGACGGCGTTGGCACAATTCGAAGCTGCCTAAATCCAAGAGCTGCTAAATCTGCTGCACTTTTTTCTATACAAGTCCACATATACGAGGTAAAAAAAAAAACACATAATATATAACAATGCTTAAAAGGGTCCCCTAAAGTGAACTGACCACAACGAATCCAGCAGCTGGGACCCCCAGCACTTAGCTAGAATCAAAAATGGCAACCCTGTAGCCAACGTGTAAATCCTCTGTGATGCCCCCAGATTGAAAATAAGGCATTACGTCGTGCCTAGTAAAATCAATGTCTGTGTAATACAGATATGTTGGGTCCACCACAGACACAGTAGACCACTCTACTCTGGCTTATAAGTGTGGTCCTGAATAAGGACTTCTCTACGTTATCTCAGAATTCAGTCACAGATTGTTGGAAAATGGCTTTTCTAATCAATACAAGCCCTAAAAGTAACTTATCCGGAAAGACCGGCTCTAGAAGGAAGCATCATGGAGGTCTTTGCCTTTTTGCTGAATTGGATGGATAGGTTTCTTTTTCTGTTGTATGTTTGGTTCATGACATTAGTACATGAGTGCAATATCTGAATTAGGATGGATATCGCGAAACATTCTCTTCATTACAGAGGACTGACAGGTCAGCAAATGGGAATGTCCCATGTCCAAGTATCTACGGCATCGAGCCATAACCCTCTGTCCACCGTGAAGATGACTGGTCCCAGGAAAGGAATCACTCCTGAGGTGGTCAGTGGGGTGGGTCCCCCATGTCATATTAATAGACCCCCGCAGGGCATATGGCCAGTCTCGGCCTGCCTATAGTCTATCCACTTTCATCTTGTGTAACACTTTTACATAATTTGTGACTTGCAGAATAGAATTTCCACTTTTTACAACTGCTAAAATTTAAAAGGATCATTTTTCGTTAAAAAAAAAAAAAAAATGTGTTGAGTAAAAAGATTCAAGCTCCATTGGTCCGGCATCCAAGTCTAGTCCTCCGCGGCAGCCAGAACAGGACAGTCTTTACGTCTGCGCTCCATGACGTCACGGGACCTAATAAAAGCCAGAAGTGAAGACCGTCCTGGCACGACTGCCGCTGGAGGACTGAACTGGATGCCGGACCAGCGCTAATCTATTTGTCCCCTCTAATTATGATATTTATGATGAATGCTGCTCTGGAGGTTTCCACTGACTGTAATAAATGTTACGCAACAGGAATTCTTGTAAAAAAAAATAAAAGAAAAAATGGGGTTATGTGATTTACACATCTTACATGTTGTATATATTAGATAATATGCTGAGCAGAGATCTCTGGGAGCTACAACCCAGGTCCAAGGACTGACTGTTTAGAAATGTTAGGGGGTCCTTAAGATATCCGCTCTGGGGAAAGACTATGGCACAATATAAAGTCCAAGCAAGCAAGAGACTTGGCGCTCAAAATGCAGTGGAATGAAAAATTCTTTAATGGCAATCCAAACAGTTGTTGTTAACGTTTCGGTCCTAACATGGGACCTTCATCAGGACTGATTGCCTTGTTGGACTTTTCTTATTTTCTGCCAGGTTGCAGTGCTGTGTTAATTGTGACCTGCGTCGCTGAGGAGTGGCGCTATTTGCAGGTTGCAATTAACACAGCGCTGCAACCCGGCAGAAAATAAGAAAAATCCAACAAGACAATCAGTCCTGATGAAGGTCCAATGTTAGGACCGAAACGTTAACAACAACTGTTTGGATTGCCATTAAAGAATTTTTCACTCCACTGCATTTTGAGCGCCAAGTCTCTAGCTTGCTTTCTCTACAGGTTTGAGCCCTACTTGAGCACCTCGTCTCCGAAACCAGGAGTGCCGTATATCTCTACAAAGTCCAAATACTGTAAAATGGACAAAACTCCTTTAAAGACCAAATGACTGGCGGGAATTCAGTAACTGCTTTTTCTTTAATTTATACAAGGTTGCTCTGTTTAGGACGTTCTCCCCATAATGTCAATTATCCAGAGTCTTTATGACTAGCGTTCAGAAACGTTCTTGTGCTTGGCGACTGATCTAATGGCATTTTATCAGAGAAAGAGGAGGCAAACACGGATGTTTTTTGTCATATTAGCAGTTATCCATTAGTTTTCCTGTCCTGAAATGCCCTCTCGGATGCTAAGGGTTAAGCCCGATGCATCTGATGTGGAGATGTGTTACAGCTCTGATCTATAGCGATGTGTTCGCTTCCCGACAGCCGGGCCCCAACTATGTAATATCTATCACTCATAATACCTATCACTCTTTCCCCTATGTCCTTTATGGCTTTTCATTCTAATTTATAAACAACAAATGTGTAATATTTTTTACCGTGCGCGGCGGCTGGATGAGACCACGTCAGTCAGGGGTCTTTTCTTTTTTTTTTTTTTTTTGGGCCCCCCTCCTCTCCCAGCAGATTTTTTTTTTTTGCAAATAAATTAATCTTTCCTCTGGTGGTTTGAGATTACGCGGTGTATTATAAGAGAGCGCCTTATCAAACCTCATCAGAAAAGATGGAATTCATGTCTGCTATAATGCTGCAGGCAATAACAGCTTCATATTTTATCATGTTGATAAGGATTTTTGCAAACTCTCTGAAGCATTTCGGGATGTTTTTTTCAAATGAAAAAAAAAAAAAAAAAAAAGAACACGGTAACTAAAAGCCTCTTTCAGACATTTTCTTCTGGGTTATTATGAGTTATTTATAACCCCCCCACCCCGCACACAAAAGAGCCCATTTGATATATCAAATGCAAACGATTTGCGTATTTAATGATCGCCCAGGTCGCCCGCTCCCCCCAATTCTCCCAGCTCCAACACAACATTTTCAATCATTTGGGGAATCGTTAATATTGACTGACACTTGGAGGGAGGGAATACAACTCCCGGCGTTAGCGGAGAGCGAGATATTGTGCGCTTGATTTTTACGCGGCTGCCTGGACTCAGCCGAGAGGACGTATTTATTAAGCCCCGGCACAATAGAGACGGAGCGTAAGAATGTAGTTGTTTTACGGTACGGCTGTGTGCATGATGTTTAACACCCCTTTAATATGTCTGTGTATCTATTCTAGCCTGATGCATTTTGCAGTACATGAGATGGATGTAAAGACATGCAAATAGGCAAAGAGCGATCCGCACAGCGACAATGCACATTCATACGGGCAGATCAATATGGGCGAGACATAAGGGAGTCCGTCCTACAAGAGTCAAGTTTAACAATGATATGCTGCAGCCCGGGGGGTTGGACCTCTCCCGATCACACAACAATCATTTTACAGAGATATTCACTTCCACATCTACAGATCCATGCCGAGACACTGCACAATCAGCAGGTGTTGTGCACCTATTCACACCTGCCGAGACACTGCATAATCAGCAGGTGTTGTGCACCTATTCACACCTGCCGAGACACTGCATAATCAGCAGGTGTTGTGCACCTATTCACACCTGCCGGGGCGCGTGCATGAGCAGCAGGTGTTGTGCTGTTCACACCTGCCGGGCGCGTGCATGAGCAGCAGGTATTGTGCACCTGTTCACACCTGCAGGGGCGCGTGCATGAGCAGCAGGTATTGTGCTGTTCACACCTGCAGGGGCGCGTGCATGAGCAGCAGGTATTGTGCACCTGTTCACACCTGCCGGGGCGCGTGCATGAGCAGCAGGTATTGTGCACCTGTTCACACCTGCCGGGGCGCGTACATGAGCAGCAGGTATTGTGCACCTGTTCACACCTGCCGGGGCGCGTGCATGAGCAGCAGGTATTGTGCACCTGTTCACACCTGCCGGGCGCGTGCATGAGCAGCAGGTATTGTGCACCTGTTCACACCTGTCGGGGCGCCTGCATGAGCAGCAGGTATTGTGCACCTGTTCACACCTGCCGGGGCGCCTGCATGAGCAGCAGGTATTGTGCACCTGTTCACACCTGCCGGGGCGCCTGCATGGGCAGCAGGTATTGTGCACCTGTTCACACCTCCCGGGGCGCGTACATGAGCAGCAGGTATTGTGCACCTGTTCACACCTCCCGAGGCGCGTGCATGAGCAGCAGGTATTGTGCACCTGTTCACACCTCCCGGGGCGCGTGCATGAGCAGCAGGTATTGTGCACCTGTTCACACCTGCCGGGGCGCGTGCATGAGCAGCAGGTATTGTGCATCTGTTCACACCTGCCGGGGCGCGTCCATGAGCTGCAGGTATTGTGCACCTGTTCACACCTCCCGGGGCGCGTGCATGAGCAGCAGGTATTGTGCACCTGTTCACGCCTGCTGGGGCGCGTGCATGAGCAGCAGGTATTGTGCACCTGTTCACACCTCCCGGGGCGCGTGCATGAGCAGCAGGTATTGTGCACCTGTTCACACCTGCCGGGGCGCGTGCATGAGCAGCAGGTATTGTGCACCTGTTCACACCTGCCGGGGCGCGTGCATGAGCAGCAGGTATTGTGCACCTGTTCACACCTGCCGGGGCGCCTGCATGAGCAGCAGGTATTGTGCACCTGTTCACGCCTGCCGGGGCGCCTGCATGAGCAGCAGGTATTGTGCACCTGTTCACACCTGCCGGGGCGCCTGCATGAGCAGCAGGTATTGTGCACCTGTTCACACCTCCCGGGGCGCGTACATGAGCAGCAGGTATTGTGCACCTGTTCACACCTCCCGGGGCGCGTGCATGAGCAGCAGGTATTGTGCATCTGTTCACACCTCCCGGGGCGCGTGCATGAGCAGCAGGTATTGTGCACCTGTTCACACCTGCTGGGGCGCGTGCATGAGCAGCAGGTATTGTGCACCTGTTCACACCTCCCGGGGCGCGTGCATGAGCAGCAGGTATTGTGCACCTGTTCACACCTGCAGGGGCGCGTGCATGAGCAGCAGGTATTGTGCACCTGTTCACACCTGCAGGGGCGCGTGCATGAGCAGCAGGTATTGTGCACCTGTTCACACCTGCCGGGGCGCATGCATGAGCAGCAGGTATTGTGCACCTGTTCACACCTGCCGAAACACAGCACAATCAGCAGCTGTTGTGCACTTGTTTACATCAGCCGAGACACTGCCTAATAAGCAAGTGTTATGCACCTGTTAACACCTACCGGGGCACGTGCACGTTCGGCAGGTATTACGCACCTGTTTACACCTGCCAGGGAGCGTGCACGATCGGCAGGTATTGTGTACCTGTTTGTGCGGTGTCTCGGCAGGTGTAAACAGGTGCACAATACCTGCCGATCGTGCATGTGAGCCAGCAAGTGAAAACAGGTGCGTAATACCTGCGTATCATGCACCTGTCCTATTCTAGTACTTAGCATACCTGCGGATCGTACTTGCATCCCGACAGGCATTTGTAGGCATGAAATCACAGGCGGCGCTCACCTCCCAATGCGGAAGGAAGCAACACCGGAATATCTATTCATTTAATTAGTAGATCAGTTGATTGAGCTGGGCACCATTCGTTCTATCAATCAGTGGAATTCTTCACCCATCACAAATCTTATGGATCCATTTTAAGGTCCAATTAAATCCTTTAAAGGGGTATTCTCAAGTCTGAAAGTTATCCCCTATCTATGGGATAGTGAATAACTTACTGACAACTGGGACCACCACCGATACAGAGAACTGTTAAGAGCCCCGTGGAAAGGTGCGGTGGTGGATCATGTGCACTGCCGCCCCACTGATTCTTACAGGAGTGCTGGAGATAGTCGGACGGCTGGTCTTCGGCACTCCCATAAGAATGAATGGAGTGGAAGTACTATTTACTGACCACCGCTCCGTTCACACTGAAGAGCTGCGGTTCTGAATCGCTGGGGGACCTAGCAGTTGGAACCCCGGCAGTCACATCAAATAAATACGGGATAACTTTCAATCCCTTTAAATCCCTTTAAGTATTTACAATAAACAACTGAATTATTTTCTTGAGTTTCTCTGCACTTGTCAATACCAATGGGAAGATTTCTTAATAATCCTAGTGAGGTAACACAGACCACTGCCTTCTATAGGGGGACCCCTAGGCTAATAACCAGTACCAATTAAGCTAAAAAAAAACAAAGCGCAAACTGTTAGCAGTGTGGCACATGGGCCATCGTCACAATGATGTTCGGCTGGCAGAAATCACTATATATTATAACCGATGATGATGTGTGCGTTATATGATCCCAATTTTGGGGGATGTGGGGTGAATGCAATTACACCCTGTAGTTTAGTATTATCAGGGCATCTTACAAATGGCCAAATTTTAAGGGTCCTGCTCTAGTGATATGTCCCTTTTAAGGAGGTTGGGTGCTACGGAAGACAATGGGAGAGGAGTATAGATTTTGCAGCAGATCCACAGGTAATCTGCAGCCAAATCTGCAACATTTGGCTTTGCTTGTGGATTTCGTCTTTCCAAATAAGTAGATAGGAAGGAAATCCATGCAATTTCCACAGTAGAAATTGTCACACTGCGAATTTAAGAAACACGCACACAATTTTCTTTGCAGTTGGATGGGATTTCTTAAAATTAAAAAAATCTCCTCCACTTTGCTGCTATGAATTATTTTATTGTTAAAATCAGGACAGAAAATCTGCAGCATTGTCTCCTAAACGCTCAATTTGGTAAAACGGCACTCCTAGTGGTGGAGGTGTTACAGCGCAACAATGAAGACAAAGCGCTACTTTTTTTCCCTTAGATATGATATTTTAGTGTCCTTTTAAATATTACAGTCATGCTACCACAACCAAGCGGTATGGAAAAAAATACAAGCCTTGAAATGATCAGCTTGTTGGAGACCTTAGCGGTGCGGTAAGGTATTATCTAATGCTGCCACTTCCAAAGCAGATGACATTTACAAGTTCCTATTATATTATACTTCGTTCCTTGTCTCCTGCGATTAAAGGAGAACAACTACTGTACCGTTCCCGAGGAGGAAAGCTTCAGTGCTAAATAGCGAGTGATCTTACAAAATGTCTGCTCTTCAATGCTCTTTAAAGTTTACCAGGGAGAAGTTGACTTTGTCATGTGGCTGCCTCCGGTGACGTGACATGGTATTTATCGGTGGTGGCGGCAGCACACTAATAGAGAAGAATCGAAATAAGAAGAGGCTGTAGTGTTATTTTAGGAATACGTTTAATATCGACTTTACCTGCTCGCTTGAAACACTAAGGATCCCCTTCCTAAATGTCTAGGGACAATCAAACTAAAGGCTTCTTTACATGTAGACGAATGAGCATTAGTAAGAATACCCGCTTCTAATTATTGGTACAAGTAAACTTGTTACCAATCAGCTGGCGCTCGTTCATTGGCTGACTAGATCTAGTATGTGGTCTAAAAATTATCCCACAACAGAAGATGTGCTGCAAACAGCATGGAGAGCTAACGATCATTTGTATAATTAGGGTTTGCACTGGTCCTTGTAAAGGGGAGTTCAATCAGCACCAATCGACTTGTTAGGGATCTATCCACTTAAACGAACAGCGTCTCTCAAGATGATGTGTCTTCTCCCTGATTTTTGACAGGCAGGTGCGGGTATCAGAGGGATAAGAATAGATAACAGCTCTTCTGCAATTTCAGGAAGAACCAGGGGGACTTATGTTTGTATGTGGCATTTTGGGGCATTATACCGGGCCCATTAGTAGTTGCACCATTTTACACGGACCAGCTAAGATCAGTGTTTACTCCATGTATTAACCGGCCTATTTATGTTGAACTCTTTAATGATCGGTATAGAAACAAAAGCCTTCAAAAACCCCTCCCAGTACTTCTTAGGGTTGACAAGCACTTGGATTTTTTTTGCTCATTAGTTGGTTGTAAGCTCTTAGAAATACTGTTTTGAATGAGATCTACCTAGTTTTAAAGCCCTAGTGCACATTAGACCAAAGTTGTGTGAATCTGCTGATTTTAGTGGGATGGGCCGACACAGTAATGTATATGGTGGACTCTTCTGTGACAGATGACGTCGGAGGAGAGAAGGATTTGACCCTGTTGGATCTGAAGGGTTGATGGTTTTGTTTTCCGGGTGTTAAGCCGATGCCAGAGGATTGAGGAGAGATCACTGATGGTGCGAATGACTGATCTAATGTGTACAGAGACCTTACCTCCTATGGAGACCTATGTGACTCCATTGTCACAGACAACAAAAACCCCTGTGTAGTCTGATCCTGTAATCCTATGTGACACTATATTTGCCATCAAAATGACCCTGACAAAACCTACTATAAAGTCAAGAACATCTATTGGTCAGTGTTGTCCCTGTCAAACAACGTATTCCTCACTATGTCATGTCGTCCTTTCAGTGAGACCAGTGTGGATGGACGCCGGCACATAGACTGTTATTATCACTGGTATACAACAGAGAAGCTAGCTCACCTCTGCTGCGCCGTCCACACGGGACCCCTTTATGGTGTGCGGCTCGCCTGTAGCCATGGCAAACTCAAAATTACAGAAAGGGGGTTTAACTGGATGGGGTGTAGGCTGCTTGGGCTTTAATATTGCATCCCTAGTATTGCATCCCTATTAAGTTATCGATGGAATGATGTCCATTTTGCTCTGTTTCTGTAAAAGCCCCAAAAATAGCATATTTATACCCCGATGACTGATGCTCTGCATTAACAGTACTTACAGTTAGGTGATGTGGACTGTACAATGAATTCCCTCCCAAGGCATCACTGTATCCGCCCGTCTGATTGATAACATGACGAAGCGTATCCACCTATAGGGTACAGGAAAACATGGCATTATAACTTTTATCCTCTGACCGGTTCTTGGCACAATTGATTACATGTCTGAGCCCTGTATTTTATATGATAGATGCATGTCTGCAAGTACAGAAAACTCAATGATGTCCCTAATAATCATCAGCGATGCACCCCGAGCCAATATAGCCAATGTACAGAGCCGATCACGTGAGTGTTCTCCTCTACTTCCAAAATGGAGAACCCCCCCCAATCCGCAGATAGGTGCAACCCCCAACTATCAGACATGCCTGAAGTATGAAAATCCCTTTAAATGAATATATTTTCTATAAAAGAATAAACTCACAAAGATTAAGGAAACTAAGATCTACGTTTGTAGGTACCTTGCACTGAAGAGACACTTTTGCTTTGCCTGAGCCTACAGAACTGACAATGGAGAGGAGCCGTCACTTCTCCTGACATGTATTCATAACATAATTCTACAGCACTTTTGTCTCACAACTCTGGGTTGTGCTGTTCCTCTGTTATTCCTCCTAGAAAAATATGAATTAACTGACAACTGGGTGTTGCCAGTTGGGGGTGTGTTGCTGTATAGTCTAAAAATCTCCAATCAGGGCCGACCGTGTCACACACCTCAACTGTTAACATCCAGCTGTCAATTTATTCATATATGTTCAGGAGGAAAAGTATAACTCAGTAATAATGCTTCATATTTATTATTTAATAGGAAATAATAAAAAAAAATGTAATTTTTTATTGACTGTTTTTTGTTAAAGTAAACTTTTTTTAAAATGTATTTATCCTCCAGGCAAAGCAAAGTTATATATATTTTTTGTAATGTTATTCATTACTTTAGTTTGCTTCCTTCTCTCCCAAACAGTATGCTGCAGTGCTGTTTCACACAGCCAATTTGTGCTTCTTTAGAAGCTGCTTTCAACTGCTGCTAAGCAAGATCCCTACACTATATGCAAACAATATCCAGTCTTTGTGTACTGCGATGAAGTGCAGTGGTGCATTTGTAAATCTGATTGTAAATAGTCTACAGATCTTCACTGAGCAGCAGTTGAAAGCAGCTTCTAAAGGAGCATGAAGTAACACTGCGGCATGATGTTTGGTAAGGAAGGAAGCAAAATAAGGCAATGAAGTATATTACAAAAACTTACGATTTTGCAATTCCTGAAGGATAACTAAAGTTTAGTTACTCTTAGAGGGAATGTGGCGTTTATCAGTGATGTAATCACTACAGGGTTGAATCAGATGTAAAAAGGTTGTTTGGTTTAATTAAAAATTGGGGTCAAGCTTTTATGCTTTAAAACAACAAAATAAGCTATACTTACCTACTGCCGCTCCAATTCAACAGCACCTCTCCCTCGTAGTCTTTGGTTGTAGGGTTGCAGTGACATCATGTCTATAGCATGTTACCGCTGCAGCCAATCACTGCTCAACACTAAAAACCAAGACGGACGGAGAGTAGTGGAGAGGTAGTGTTGGAGCGGTAAGGGAATAAATAGGTAATTAGTGCTTATTGTGTCCTATTAAATCATAAGCAGTATTGGCTGTATTCTTTTTTTATAATGAAACCGGACATCACCCTTATATTTAGTGGTAATGTTAGTTGAACAAAATCAGTGACCCCCTTGTCCTCCCCATGGCAGTTCTATGGCATATGCAGAAAAGTGCTGCTTTCCATAGTGAAAGACCCAGGCCAGATCTTAGTTTCTTAAGCCCTGTGTTAAGCTTTGCATGCTGTAACAAACTGCAACAAATTACAGCCATTTATTCCTACAGAAAGACTATAGTTTCAGATTAACCAAAGGAGTGTTAAAACTTTCCAGCCCCCTCGTGGGATAGTCTTTAGATATATACCAAAAATTCTACAGGAAAACTAGGAAATAGCCTTTTGAATAGCCCTGCCCATCCACACTCATTAGTCAGAACCTTTCTCCTAATAGTTTTATTAACAGGTTCTGGAGCTCAAACAAGACTTCTCTCCCCGAGCACTCAAGTCAGAGCCGACGGCATTCACAAGAGTATCAAATGACCCGGAAGACCAGGGTGGCCGAGATGGTGCCAATTGTGAGCACACCCTGGGCTGCTGCATGTACTTTGGTGGTAGCTGTGGGAGGTGCGCTGAGGAATGACTCAGGGGCGTCTCTCCTACCTGTGATTGCACATTGGCTCCAACTTGGGCCCCTTGGTAAGAATCCCCATTCAGACTCTGTATATTCATGAACATGTCGCCTGAATTTGGGAGATTAAAAGAACCAGAAGAACCTAGGAAAGGAAAGAGCGAAGGATCTGAGAGGATGCTCGAAAGAAAGTGTGAAGAGATCACAAAAGGGGTTTGAAAGGTTAGTAAACCTTAATGAACAAACTGGACGTCTGAAACTAGATTAATAGAAAGTATGCTTAACATGACAACCTTGCTACAAATGGAGCCTGTAGATCTTCCATATGCTAGTGTGCCAGTCTATCCCTTCTAATGTCAATTGTCGGAACTTGCCGCCTCTTAGAAACCGGGTCCTTCTACTGCCCATTGTAATAAGAACCTGCCCCTTCTACTGCCCATTGTAATAAGAACCTGCCCCTTCTACTGCCCATTGTAATAAGAGTCTGCCCCTTCTACTGCCCATTGTAATAAGAGCCGGCCCCTTCTACTGCCCATTGTAATAAGAGCCTGCCCCTTCTACTGCCCATTGTAATAAGAACCTGCCCCTTCTACTGCCCATTGTTATAAGAGCCTGCCCCTTCTACTGCCCATTGTAATAAGAACCTGCCCCTTCTACTGCCCATTGTAATAAGAACCTGCCCCTTCTGATGTCCATTGTAATAAGTGCCTGCCCCTTCTACTGCCTATTGTAATAAGAGCCTGCCCCTTCTACTGCCCATTGTAATAAGAGCCTGCCCCTTCTACTGCCCATTGTACTAAGAGCCTGCCCCTTCTACTGCCCATTGTACTAAGAGCCTGCCCCTTCTACTGCCCATTGTACTAAGAGCCTGCCCCTTCTACTGCCCATTGTAATAAGAGCCTGCCCCTTCTACTGCCCATTGTAATAAGAGCCTGCCCCTTCTACTGCCCATTGTAATAAGAGCCTGCCCCTTCTACTGCCCATTGTAATAAGAGTCTGCCCCTTCTACTGCCCATTGTAATAAGAACCTGCCCCTTCTAATGCCCATTGTAATAAGAGCCTGCCCCTTCTACTGCCCATTGCAATAAGAACCTGCCCCTTCTACTGCCCATTGTAATAAGAACCTGCCCCTTCTACTGCCCATTGTAATAAGAGCCAGCCCCTTCTACTGCCCATTGTAATAAGAGCCGGCCCCTTCTACTGCCCATTGTAATAAGAGCCTGAAACTTCTACTGCCCATTGTAATAAGAGCCTGCCCCTTCTACTGCCCATTGTAATAAGAGCCTGATTCCTCTACTGCCCATTGTAATAAGAGCCTGCCCCTTCTACTGCCCATTGTAATAAAAGCCTGATTCTTCTACTGCCCATTGTAATAAGAGCCTGCCCCTTCTACTGCCCATTGTAATAAGAGTCTGCCCCTTCTACTGCCCATTGTAATAAGAACCTGCCCCTTCTACTGCCCATTGTAATAAGAACCTGCCCCTTCTACTGCCCATTGTAATAAGAGCCTGCCCCTTCTACTGCCCATTGTAATAAGAGCCTGCCACTTCTACTGCCCATTGTAATAAGAGCCTGCCCCTTCTACTGCCCATTGTAATAAGAGCCTGCCCCTTCTACTGCCCATTGTAATAAGAGCCTGCCCCTTCTACTGCCCATTGTAATAACAGCCTGCCCCTTCTACTGCCCATTGTAATAAGAACCAGCCACTTCTAATGCCCATTGTAATAAGAGCCTGCCCCTTCTACTGCCCATTGTAATAAGAACCTGCCCCTTCTACTGCCCATTGTTATAAGAGCCTGCCCCTTCTACTGCCCATTGTAATAAGAGCCTCCCCCTACTACTGCCCATTGTAATAAGAACCTGCCCCTTCTACTGCCCATTGTAATAAGAACCTGCCCCTTCTACTGCCCATTGTTATAAGAGCCTGCCCCTTCTACTGCCCATTGCAATAAGAACCTGCCCCTTCTACTGCCCATTGCAATAAGAACCTGATTCTTCTACTGCCCATTGTAATAAGAGCCAGCCCCTTCTACTGCCCATTGTAATAAGAGCCTGTCCCTTCTACTGCCCATTGTAATAAGAGCCTGCCCCTTCTACTGTCCATTGTAATAAGAGCCTGCCCCTTCTACTGCCCATTGTAATAAGAGCCTGCCCCTTCTACTGCCCATTGTAATAACAGCCTGCCCCTTCTACTGCTCATTGTAATAAGAACCTGCCACTTCTAATGCCCATTGTAATAAGAGCCTGCCACTTCTACTGCTCATTGTAATAAGAACCTGCCCCTTCTACTACCCATTGTAATAAGAACCTGCCCCTTCTACTGCCCATTGTTATAAGAGCCTGCCCCTTCTACTGCCCATTGTTATAAGAACCTGCCCCTTCTACTGCCCATTGTAATAAGAACCTGCCCCTTCTACTGCCCATTGTTATAAGAGCCTGCCCCTTCTACTGCCCATTGCAATAAGAACCTGCCCCTTCTACTGCCCATTGTAATAAGAGCCAGCCCCTTCTACTGCCCATTGTAATAAGAGCCTGAAACTTCTACTGCCCATTGTAATAAGAACCTGCCCCTTCTACTGCCCATTGTAATAAGAGCCTGCCCCTTCTACTGCCCATTGTAATAAGAGCCTGCCCCTTCTACTGCCCATTGTAATAAGAGCCTGAAACTTTTACTGCCCATTGCAATAAGAACCTGCCCCTTCTACTGCCCATTGTAATAAGAGCCTGAAACTTCTACTGCCCATTGTAATAAGAACCTGCTCCTTCTACTGCCCATTGTAATAAGAGCCAGCCCCTTCTACTGCCCATTGTAATAAGAGCCTGAAACTTCTACTGCCCATTGTAATAAGACCCTGGCCCGTCTACTGCCCATTGTAATAAGAGCCTGAAACTTCTACTGCCCATTGTAATAAGAGCCTGCCCCTTCTACTGCCCATTGTAATAAGAGCCTGCCTCTTCTACTGCCCATTCTAACAAGAGCCTGCCCCTTCTACTGCCCATTCTAACAAGAGCCTGCCCCTTCTACTGCCCATTGTAAGAAGAACCTGCCCCTTCTACTGCCCATTGTAATAAGAGCCTGCCCCTTCTACTGCCCATTGTAATAAGAGCCTGCCCCTTCTACTGCCCATTGTAATAAGAGCCTGCCCCTTCTACTGCCCATTGTAATAAGAGCCTGCCCCTTCTACTGCCCATTATAATAAGAGCCTGCCACTTCTACTGCCCATTATAATAAGAGCCTGCCACTTCTACTGCCCATTGTAATAAGAACCTGCCCCTTCTACTGCCCATTGTAATAAGAACCTGAAACTTCTACTGCCCATTGTAATAAGAGCCTGCCCCTTCTACTGCCCATTGTAATAAGAGCCTGCCCCTTCTACTGCCCATTGTAATAAGAGCCTGCCCCTT
Source organism: Phyllobates terribilis (assembly GCF_046119375.1). NCBI lineage: Eukaryota > Metazoa > Chordata > Amphibia > Anura > Dendrobatidae > Phyllobates > Phyllobates terribilis. Next base: position 230,358,888 of record NW_027362767.1, read on the forward strand.
CTACTGCCCATTGGAATAAGAGCCTGGCCCTTCTACTGCCCATTGGAATAAGAGCCTGGCCCTTCTACTGCCCATTGGAATAAGAGCCTGGCCCTTCTACTGCCCATTGTAATAAGAGCCTGGCCCTTCTACTGCCCATTGTAATAAGAGCCTGGCCCTTCTACTGCCCATTGTAATAAGAGCCTGGCCCTTCTACTGCCCATTGTAATAAGAGCCTGGCCCTTCTACTGCCCATTGTAATAAGAGCCTGGCCCTTCTACTGCCCATTGTAATAAGAGCCTGGCCCTTCTACTGCCCATTGTAATAAGAGCCTGCCCCTTCTACTGCCCATTGTAATAGAAGCCTGCCCCTTCTACTGCCCATTGTAATAAAAGCCTGCCCCTTATATTGCCCATTGTAATAAGAGCCTGCCCCTTCTACTGCCCGCTGTAAGAGCCTACCCCTTCTACTACTCATTGTAATAAGAACCTGCCACTTCTACTGCCCGCTGTGAGAGCCTGCCACTTCTACTGCCCATTGTAATAAGAACCTGCCCCTTCTACTGCCCGCTGTAAGAGCCTGCCACTTCTACTGCCCATTGTAATAAGAACCTGCCCCTTCTACTGCCCATTTTAATAAGAGCCTGCCCCTTCTACTGCCCGCTGTAAGAGCCTACCCCTTCTACTACTCATTGTAATAAGAACCTGCCACTTCTACTGCCCGCTGTGAGAACCTGCCCCTTCTACTGCCCATTGCAATAAGAACCTGCCCCTTCTACTGCCCATTGTAATAAGAACCTGACCCTTCTACTGCCCATTGGAATAAGAGCCTGGCCCTTCTACTGCCCATTGTAATAAGAGCCTGGCCCTTCTACTGCCCATTGTAATAAGAGCCTGGCCCTTCTACTGCCCATTGTAATAAGAGCCTGGCCCTTCTACTGCCCATTGTAATAAGAGCCTGGCCCTTCTACTGCCCATTGTAATAAGAGCCTGCCCCTTCTACTGCCCATTGTAATAAGAGCCTGGCCCTTCTACTGCCCATTGTAATAAGAGCCTGGCCCTTCTACTGCCCATTGTAATAAGAACCTGATTCTTCTACTGCCCATTGTAATAAGAGCCTGCCCCGTCTACTGCCCATTGTAATAAGACCCTGATTCTTCTACTGCCCATTGTAACAAGAACCTGCCCCTTCTACTGCCCATTGTAATAAGAGCCTGATTCCTCTACTGCCCATTGTAATAAGAGCCAGCCCCTTCTACTGCCCATTGTAATAAGAGCCAGCCCCTTCTACTGCCCATTCTAACAAGAGCCTGCCCCTTCTACTGCCCATTGTAATAAGAACCTGCCCCTTCTACTGCCCATTGTAATAAGAGCATGCCCCTTCTACTGCCCATTGTAATAAGAACCTGCCCCTTCTACTGCCCATTGTAATAAGAACCTGCCCCTTCTACTGCCCATTGTAATAAGAACCTGCCCCTTCTACTGCCCATTGTAATAAGAGTCTGGCCCTTCTACTGCCCATTGTAATAAAAGCCTGCCCCTTCTACTGCCCATTGTAATAAGAGCCTGATTCTTCTACGGCCCATTGTAATAAGAACCTGCCACTTCTACAGCCCATTGTAATAAGAGCTTGCCCCTTCTACTGCCCATTGTAATAAGAACCTGGCCCATCTACTGCCCATTGTAATAAGAGCCTGGCCCGTCTACTGCCCTTTGTAATAAGAGCCTGGTCCTTCTACTGCCCATTGTAATAAGAACCTGCCCCTTCTACTGCCCATTGTAACAAGAAGCAGCCCTTCTACTGCCCATTGTAATAAGAGCCTGATTCCTCTACTGCCCATTGTAATAAGAGCCAGCCCCTTCTACTGCCCATTCTAACAAGAGCCTGCCCCTTCTACTGCCCATTGTAATAAGAAACTGCCCCTTCTACTGCCCATTGTAATAAGAGCCTGGCCCTTCTACTGCCCATTGTAATAAAAGCCTGCCCCTTCTACTGCCCATTGTAATAAGAGCCTGCCACTTCTACTACCCATTGTAATAAGAACCTGATTCTTCTACTGCCCATTGTAATAAGACCCTGATTCTTCTACTGCCCATTGTAATAAGAACCTGCCCCTTCTACTGCCCATTGTAATAAGAACCTGTCCCTTCTACTGCCCATTGTAATAAGAACCTGCCCCTTCTACTGCCCATTGTAATAAGAGCCTGATTCTTCTACGGCCCATTGTAATAAGAACCTGCCACTTCTACAGCCCATTGTAATAAGAGCCTGCCCCTTCTACTGCCCATTGTAATAAGAACCTGGCCCATCTACTGCCCATTGTAATAAGAGCCTGGCCCGTCTACTGCCCATTGTAATAAGAGCCTGGCCCTTCTACTGCCCATTGTAATAAGAACCTGCCCCTTCTACTGCCCATTGTAACAAGAAGCAGCCCTTCTACTGCCCATTGTAATAAGAGCCTGATTCCTCTACTGCCCATTGTAATAAGAGCCAGCCCCTTCTACTGCCCATTCTAACAAGAGCCTGCCCCTTCCACTGCCCATTGTAATAAGAGAGACAGGAAACACTGAATCTTGAAGCACAAGACACAGACCATACTAACACCCGTAGGCTGGCCTGGTCAAAGGAATATATCAAGTGCTTAGTATATGGACCAATAGGGAATGGCAGACCATTCGGTAACACACATAGGGAAAAGAGAACCACCGAATGATAGGTCCAATCATACAAAGGATTATATAAATCACTTTATTAAGTAAAGGTAACAAGTGGCACTACATGCAAAGAGAGAGCCGCATTGTGGAGTTCAAAAAACATAGAATTACATCTCAGAATGAAGATTTACATAATAAGCTGCATAATACAAAATATGATGGTAATACAGCAGGTACAAATATTAGATCGTATTTGCTAGAAATCTAGTTAACATATAATGAGAGTCCCCTGAGAATCTCCTAAGAATCTAGGATAAAGAGCAGGTATATGATCAGCCAGTATGTATAGGAGTGCTATGTGCACTATAGTATTGGCCATATCTATATCCAACATACATATGCAGGCAGTACCAAAGGGGCAACATACAGTCAAATGGAGAAGAATATATAGCGTACCTGTGTCTACAGCAGCTAGTGTGAATGGCACTCCACGGCAAACCCCGACGCGCGTTTCGGACAACACGTCCTTCGTCAGGGGGTGACGAAGGACGTGTTGTCCTGACGAAGGACGTGTTGTCCGAAACGCGCGTCGGGGTTTGCCGTGGAGTGCCATTCACACTAGCTGCTGTAGACACAGGTACGCTATATATTCTTCTCCATTTGACTGTATGTTGCCCCTTTGGTACTGCCTGCATATGTATGTTGGATATAGATATGGCCAATACTATAGTGCACATAGCACTCCTATACATACTGGCTGATCATATACCTGCTCTTTATCCTAGATTCTTAGGAGATTCTCAGGGGACTCTCATTATATGTTAACTAGATTTCTAGCAAATACGATCTAATATTTGTACCTGCTGTATTACCATCATATTTTGTATTATGCAGCTTATAATGTAAATCTTCATTCTGAGATGTAATTCTATGTTTTTTGGACTCCACAATGCGGCTCTCTCTTTGCATGTAGTGCCACTTGTTACCTTTACTTAATAAAGTGATTTATATAATCCTTTGTATGATTGGACCTATCATTCGGTGGTTCTCTTTTCCCATTGTAATAAGAGCATGCCCCTTCTACTGCCCATTGTAATAAGAACCTGCCCCTTCTACTGCCCATTGTAATAAGAACCTGCCCCTTCTACTGCCCATTGTAATAAGAACCTGCCCCTTCTACTGCCCATTGTAATAAGAACCTGAAACTTCTACTGCCCATTGTAATAAGAGCCTGCCCCTTCTACTGCCCATTGTAATAAGAGCCTGCCCCTTCTACTGCCCATTGTAATAAGAGCATGCCCCTTCTACAGCCCGCTGTGAGAGCCTGCCACTTCTACTGCCCATTGTAATAAGAACCTGCCCCTTCTACTGCCCGCTGTAAGAGCCTGCCACTTCTACTGCCCATTGTAATAAGAGCCTGCCCCTTCTACTACTCATTGTAATAAGAACCTGCCACTTCTACTGCCCATTGTAATAAGAACCTGCCCCTTCTACTGCCCGCTGTGAGAGCCTGCCACTTCTACTGCCCATTGTAATAAGAACCTGCCCCTTCTACTGCCCACTGTAAGAGCCTGCCACTTCTACTGCCCATTGTAATAAGAACCTGCCCCTTCTACTGCCCATTTTAATAAGAGCCTGCCCCTTCTACTGCCCGCTGTAAGAGCCTACCCCTTCTACTACTCATTGTAAGAAGAACCTGACCCTTCTACTGCCCATTGTAATAAGAGCCTGATTCTTCTACGGCCCATTGTAATAAGAACCTTCCACTTCTACAGCCCATTGTAATAAGAGCCTGCCCCTTCTACTGCCCATTGTAATAAGAGCCTGGCCCTTCTACTGCCCATTGTAATAAGAGCCTGATTCCTCTACTGCCCATTGTAATAAGAGCCTGCCCCTTCTACTGCCCATTCTAACAAGAGCCAGCCCCTTATACTGCCCATTGTAATAAGAACCTGCCCCTTCTACTGCCCATTGTAATAAGAGCCTGCCCCTTTTACTGCCCATTGTAATAAGAGCCTGGCCCTTCTGCTGCCCATTGTAATAAGAGCCTGGCCCTTCTACTGCCCATTGTAATAAGAGCCAGCCCCTTCTACTGCCCATTGTAATAAGAACCTGCCACTTCTACTGCCCGCTGTGAGAGCCTGCCACTTCTACTGCCCATTGTAATAAGAACCTGCCCCTTCTACTGCCCGCTGTAAGAGCCTGCCACTTCTACTGCCCATTGTAATAAGAGCCTGCCCCTTCTACTGCCCATTGTAATAAGAGTCTTGCCCTTCTACTGCCCATTGTAATAAGAGCCTGAAACTTCTACTGCCCATTGTAATAAGAGCCTGGCCCTTCTACTGCCCATTCTAATAAGAGCCTGCCCCTTCTACTGCCCATTGTAATAAGAGCCTGGCCCGTCTACTACCCATTGTAATAAGAGCCTGGCCCGTCTACTGCCCATTGTAATAAGAGCCTGATTCTTCTACTGCCTATTGTAATAAGAGCCTGGCCCTTCTACTGCCCATTGTAATAAGAGCCAGCCCCTTCTACTGCCCATTCTAATAAGAGCCTGGCCCTTCTACTGCCCATTCTAATAAGAACCTGCCCCTTCTACTGCCCATTGTAATACGAGCCTGCCCCTTCTACTGCCCATTGTAATAAGAGCCTGATTCTTCTACTGCCCATTGTAATAAGAACCTGCCCCTTCTACTGCCCATTGTAATAAGAGCCTGATTCTTTTACTGCCCATTGTAATAAGAACCTGCCCCTTCTACTGCCCATTGTAATAAGAACCTGCCCCTTCTACTGCCCATTGTAATAAGAACCTGCCACTTCTACTGCCCATTGTAATAAGAGCCTGATTCTTCTACTGCCCATTGTAATAAGAGCCTGCCCCTTCTACTGCCCATTGTAATAAGAACCTGCTCATTCTACTGCCCATTGTAATAAGAGCCTGCCCATTCTACTGCCCATTGTAATAAGAGGTGCCCATTCTACTGCCCATTGTAATAAGAGCCTGGCCCTTCTACTGCCCATTGTAATAAGAGCCGGCCCCTTCTAATGCCCATTGTAATAAGAACCTGATTCTTCTACTGACCATTGTAATAAGAGCCTGATTCCTCTACTGACCATTGTAATAAGAGCCTGCCCCTTCTACTGCCCACTGTAATAAGAGCCTGGCCCTTCTACTGCCCATTGTAATAACAGTCTGGCCCTTCTACTGCCCATTGTAATAAGAGCCTGATTCTTCTACTGCCCATTGTAATAAGAGCCTGCCCCTTCTACTGCCCATTGTAATAAGAGCCTGCCCATTCTACTGCCCATTGTAATAAGAGCCTGCCCCTTCTACTGCCCATTGTAATAAGAGCCTGTCCCTTCTACTGCCCATTGTAATAAGAGCCTGCCCCTTCTACTGCCCATTGTAATAAGAGCCTGCCCCTTCTACTGCCCATTGTAATAAGAGCCTGCCCATTCTACTGCCCATTGTAATAAGAACCTGCCCCTTCTACTGCCCATTGTAATAAGAGCCTGCCCCTTCTACTGCCCATTGTAATAAGAGCCTGATTCTTCTACTGCCCATTGTAATAAGAGCCTGCCCCTTCTACTGCCCATTGTAATAAGAGCCTGCCCCTTCTACTGCCCATTGTAATAAGAGCCTGCCCCTTCTACTGCCCATTGTAATAAGAGCCGGCCCCTTCTACTGCCCATTGTAATAAGAGCCGGCCCCTTCTACTGCCCATTGTAATAAGAGCCTGATTCTTCTACTGCCCATTGTAATAAGAGCCTGCCCCTTCTACTGCCCATTGTAATAAGAGCCTGCCCCTTCTACTGCCCATTGTAATAAGAGCCTGCCCCTTCTACTGCCCATTGTAATAAGAGCCTGCCCCTTCTACTGCCCATTGTAATAAGAGCCGGCCCCTTCTACTGCCCATTGTAATAAGAGCCTGATTCTTCTACTGCCCATTGTAATAAGAGCCAGCCCCTTCTACTGCCCATTGTAATAAGAGCCTGATTCCTCTACTGCCCATTGTAATAAGAGCCTGCCCCTTCTACTGCCCATTGTAATAAGAGCCTGATTCTTCTACTGCCCATTGTAATAAGAGCCTGCCCCTTCTACTGCCCATTGTAATAAGAGCCTGCCCCTTCTACTGGCCATTGTAATAAGAGCCTGGCCCTTCTACTGCCCATTGTAATAAAAGCCTGCCCCTTCTACTGCCCATTGTAATAAGAGCCTTCCCCTTATACTGCCCATTGTAATAAGAGCCTGCCCCTTACTGTCCTTTGTTAAAGCCTGCCCTTTATACTGCTACATACCTCTTGAAATTTGATCATCCCAATCAACATGCCTTCGATACCAAGCAATACAGAACATGTCTTTATCACAAATAAAGCTGACGGTATGTTTACTGTCATTCACAACTCTATCACCTACGAGGTTATTAATACTAAGAGAGTCAGGATATTGGGCAAGTTCATCCCAATTTTGCCCAGTCATCTAAAGTAGCTGCAAAACTGTTTCATAGGGTTTGATCTGAGTCCCATGTCTCTATTCACATCTTATCTGGACATCATCGTTAAGAACTAATGTTCCAGGATGTCAATGAGTTTAAGTCTGTTTAAAGGGAGTCTATCAGCACAATATGACTGCTCAAACCAAGCACAGGGGATGAGTGCGCCGTTGGCATGGCCGAGCCTGTAAAGCCAGAGAGGTCAATCAAGGATGAGAAGAAAGGAGATGGATGCAAAACAAGTATTTCCGCCCTTCTCTTTCTTGACTTACAGCTCTGGCTTTATGGGCTTGTCCACACCGAGGGTGCACAGAGTACCTGTGCTTGGTTTGAACAGTCATTCTTTGTTAACAAACTCCCTTTAAAAGGCCATTTACACCTATGCACCCATTTCTTTTTCCAATAAATATGAAGAAACTTTTTAATTAGAAGTATTAGTACTTTTTATTTTAAGTAAAGTATTCTACAGTCCTGATTCTACAGCTCCTATGCATGCAGTCTTTATTTCTTCATGGCAACAGCGAGCAAACAAAATTCTATGTAGTGCAATGAAATCTCATGCATGCAAAAAATTGGTAGCGGAAATTGACCAGATCTGCGGATCTGAATTCTGCACTAGGTCAATTCATGCTGAGGGTAGCACTTTTCGCAATGCAAAGTCAATGCAATCTGCGGCGGTTTTGGCCAGTGCACATTTTGCTTGCTGCTCATTATATCCTACTGCTTCTTTCTTAGGTGGAGAGGAATGGACAGTAGCTTGCTAGCTAGCACTCATCCCTGGTGTTTTCTCGAGTGGATGTACAGTTATATGAAAAAGTTTGGGCACCCCTATTAATCTTAAGCTTAATGTTTTATAAAAATTGGTGTTTTTGCAACAGATATTTCAGTTTGATATATGTAATAACTGTTGGACACAGTGATGTTTCTGCCTTGAAATGAGGTTTATTGTACAAACAGAAAATGTGCAATCTGCATTCAAACTAAATTTGACAGGTGCATAAGTATGGGCACCCTTATCATTTTCTTGTTTAAAATACTCCTACCTACTTTTTACTGACTTAGTAAAGCACTTTTTTTGGTTTTGTAACCTCATTGAGCTTTGAACTTCTTAGCCAGGTGTATGCAATCATGAGAAAAGCTACTTAAAGTGGCCACTTGCAAGTTGTTCTCCTGTTTGAATATCCTCTGAAGAGTGGCATCATGGGCTCCTCAAAACAACTGTCAAATGATCTGAAAACAAAGATTATTCAACATAGTTGTTCAGGGGAAGGATACAAAAAGCGGTCTCAGAGATTTAACCTGTCAGTTTCCACTGTGAGGAACATAGTAAGGAAATGGAAGAACACAGGGACAGTTCTTGTTAAGGCAAGAAGTGGCAGGCCGAGAAAAACATCAGCAAGGCAGAGAAGAAGAATGGTGAGATCAGTCAAGGACAATCCTCAGACCACCTCCAGAGAGCTGCAGCATCAACTTGCTGCAGATGGTGTCACTGTGCATCGGTCAACTATACAACGCACTTTGCACAAGGAGAAGCTGTATGGAAGAGTCATGCGAAAGAAGCCGTTTCTGCAAGCACGCCACAGAGTCGGCTGAGGTATGCAAAAGCACATTTGGAGAAGCCAATTTCTTTTTGGAAGAAGGTCCTGTGGACTGATGAAACCAAGATTGAGTTGTTTGGTCATACAAAAAGGCGTTATGCATGGCGGCAAAAAAACACAGCATTCCAAGAAAAACACTTGCTACCCACAGTAAAATTTGGTGGAGGTTCCATCATGCTTTGGGGCTGTGTGGCCAATGCCGGCACCGGGAATCTTGTTAAAGTTGAGGGACGCATGGATTCCACTCAGTATCAGCAGATTCTTGACAATAATGTTCAAGAATCAGTGACAAAGTTGAAGTTACACAGGGGATGGATCTTTCAGCAAGACAATGATCCAAAACACCGCTCCAAATCTACTCAGGCACTCATGCAGAGGAACAATTACAATGTTCTGGAATGGCCATCCCAGTCCCCAGACCTGAATATCATTGAACATCTGCGGGATCATTTGAAGAGGGCTGTCCATGCTCGGTGACCATCAAACTTTACTGAACTGGAATTGTTTTGTAAAGAGGAATGGTCAAAAATACCTTCATCCAGGATCCAGGAAATCATTAAAAGCTACAGGAAGCGACTAGAGGTTGTTATTTTTGCAAAAGGAGGATCTACTAAATATTAATGTCACTTTTCTGGTGAGGTGCCCATACTTATGCACCTGTCAAATTTTGTTTGAATGCAGATTGCACATTTTCTGTTAGTACAATAAACCTCATTTCAAGGCAGAAACATTACTGTGTCCAACAGTTATTACATATATCAAACTGAAATAGCTGCTGCAAAAACACCAATTTTTATAAAACATTAAGCTTAAGATTAATAGGGGTGCCCAAACTTTTTCATATGACTGTATGTGTTATAGGTATTTCAATATTGCATTGCTGCTTACAGTATTGGTCTAAATCAGGAAGCATTTCCACTTTGAAAATTGCACAGTTCTGAGAACATAATATAAAGAAATAGGATTCTGGTTCGGAAGTTTCCCATTCATTTCCACTAATCACTACGTGTAGCTTCAATCACAGCCCGTACGTGCCAGGGAATATCAGGTAGTTATGATATCTATCTGTAACACCATAGATCACCTCTCATGACTCTAGTATGCTGATTTTTCTATATCTAGCTTTGCAGACTCACCGGAATTTGGTGTAGTTGGGGAGCTGGTCTGGTTATTCTGTACAGCGGCTGCCACTGCATGAGCTGCGTTCACGGCCGTCTTCGCTGCGTACAGGTTTGCCTCTTCTTGAAACTTGCCGATGTTTTTCTTGTACCTGATTCGCTTATTTCCGAACCAGTTGGATACCTAGAGACGGGAGAGAAGACCATTAAATACCACTGGGATTGTAACACCGTTTTATACTACAATGGAGGCAGCAATTCTTATACTTATGTTTCAGTAAAGATTTAGATCGCGGGAATAATAGAAAAAAAGTACAACTGATGTAAAAGTATCTAAATGTAGCAATGCTGGAACAAGTCAGGAGTCTTCTGAGGGCAGAAGATGTGAAGTCTAACAAAGGAAATCGGTTATCAGGTTTTTGAATAATGTAGAGACAGAGTCCCCGATTCCAGCGATGTGTCATTTACTAGGCTGTTTGCTGTAGTTTTGATAATCTCCTAGGGATAAAATCATCGTTTTAGCACTAGAAGACTAGTAAACCTGCTGCCATGTAGTCCTCCATATTCATGAGTGTCCACCACTATCCTTTTTGGAAAAGTAACATAATAATTATTACCTTCCCAAAAGGTCGATACTATACATTACTGATCACCAGAAGAAGGTCGATCGGGCCTTACTTAAAGGGAATCTGTCAGCAGGTTTTTACTGTGTAATCTGAGGACAGCATGAGGTAGGGGTTAAACCACAGAATATAGTGATGTCTCAATTATCAGGCTGTGTGCTGTTGTTTACTTAGTGTGAAGGTTTTATCACCAGGACATTACCATTGCTGTGACTAGCTGGCAGGCAAGCAGTCATGTGACCACGCCCCTTCCTGGGATAAGCAGCTCACTGTCAATAGACTATAGAGCCTGGTGTGGGCAGGGTTAGCTTTCCGAGCTCCGCTTCATCCTACATCTAATAACTCCGACTGTGTCACAACTGCTGCACCCAACAAACTAACTGATTTATCGTTGGGTTCAGGGTCTCTGTCTCTACATCATGCTGCTCGCAGATGAGGTAGCAAAAACCTGCTGACAGATTCCCTTTAAGGGCACTGCGGAATATGACGGCGCTATATAAGCAATGCATAATAATAAATAACTACTAGTTACAAACTAAAAGAGCTGCACTACTCGTCCATAATGTATATGTGAGCATGCACCGTGATACTGAAATCTTCTTCCCTGAGATTTTAAGACTGTGTAGTGTAAAGTCCCCTCATACACTTTCTGTCACACCAATTCCTCCATACACAGGAGCGCTCCTGTGTTCTATGAGAGAGTCGCTGCCAGAATTCTCTGACAGTGGCTTATCTTTCAGTGAACAAAAGGATCAACATCCTGAAATTGGATAGGCTGGATCCTTTTGTCCCCCTGATATCATCTATCAGGGAACAGTCGGGAGACCCCCCCATACACATTAGACTGTTGGTGGGAAAACCCATCAGTTCTGGCAACGTTAGTCTAATGTGTATTGAGGCTTTAAGTTTGCACTGTCTAAAAATTATCCAACAATGATGAATTGTCTCTAGACTGCGACATGTACATCATGGCACGATTTTCTTTTCTCTGCTATATGAAGATAAATCCATGTATGCCGCTGTATGAACGTATGGAGGAACACAAGGGCCTAATAGACGTATGAGCCATAATTAGGTTGTGTGCATGAGCCCCTTTATTTCTATTCCCAACATATATGACTTTGGAGCATTTGATAATTGTGTAAATGCTCTTTTTTTTTTTTTGTTATATATAAAATGCAGGATTAATATTTCTACAGCACCAGACTTTCCACGGTGACCCTGAGTTCATCCCTCATTCGTAGCGTTTTCCCCAGCTGATACTTGGCGGTACATTTTATACATTCTGCTTACCATTAACCTGCCAGCCAGCAGGGCAATAATACATTAATGAAGGCGGGTGGATAATTATTGTAAAAAAAAAAAAAATCAAATTACTGCTTTATTAACAGCTTTAGAAGTGAGCAAATCTCTGGCGTATGCAGACGAGGGACAATTCACCGGTCTCAACAATAGCCATGTCTAATAAAGGCTTTCTTGTATCCGCTGCCGCCCTCCAACCCCTGACCCCCCTCCTTCCCGTTACATTTTAATATCTTCGGAGCCTTGGGAGGCCTCGGGGTGCTGGATATTCTTGACGTGGTATAGGAATCCATCCCAGCTTCTTCAATGCTTCTTAATCTTTAATATCAAGGCAATTAAAATTAATGACTGCCACTGTGGGCAGTGTTTCCCTGACATGCATTGTTTGATGGCATTACCTTGAGGTTAAACTAACGAGCAAGGTTTAATTGGAAGCAGTGAAAAAGAGAGCCGCTCATACGTTATGTATAACTTGTATGGAAAGTACCGGTAAGTATCGGCGACTGGTTACGACGTTTGCAAAATTCACGCCAACAAGCGTTTACGGTAACGTCGCTGTCCGTTTTTACATTGCCAATGGCGAAGAGTCTTTGCTGACTATTGCCGGAGTGTGGCAGGATTTAGTATAGGAACGACCAGAGTAGAAAAAAAAAGAAAAGGCCGATTTTAGTTTCCGCTAAAGATTACGTTAAGTCTTTTCTTAAACTTTCTTTTAATTTTTATTTCACAAATCAATAGTACACATGAAAATAAGAAACTAGAGGAATCTGCTTCTTTCTCCTCCTGGACTGATTGATCTCTCACTCTCAATTCAGTGATGAAATCTGTAATCAGATGATCACATTACTGAGAGAGGAGAGGACAGCTGGTGCTTATAACATTCTATGGAGGGGGAGAATTTTATAGACACCACCTGCCATCTCATATCTTAGTAATGGCTAAATCTATATTCACTTTAGACAGGTTTTACCTGTGAAGTGAGAATTCAGTCCAGGGAGAGAAAGAAGTGGATTTCTCTGATAAGATATATTATAAAGTTGCTTATTTTCATGTGCACTATGGATGGAAAAAATCATGAAATGAAAGCGACGATTACTCTTTAATCCATCTGTCAACCAAGCTTATTTATAGGGGTGGCTATGTCTGTAAAAAAAAGAAAACATTCACAATCCTTTCACTTTGCATGTGGCAGCCTAATTCACCCGGCAGAGGTCAAGTGAATCCTTTTGGCCGTCATACGCTGGTGTGGAAAAATGTGGTAGATTGTGCTGTTCTATGCAAGGGCATCTGTTAAAAAACCCCATAAAGCGCAGTATACGCAGGCGGTATCCATCGGGGAAACCTCCCGACTTCTACCTCTGAAAGACGCTGCAAGTCTATGTAATTATGTAGGATTCCCTGCACTCAGGGTGGGGTGTCGCCGAGACCCTAGCAGTGCATATGAAGGGGATTTATTAAAGGAACGTACCCGAATACATAGCTCTTAGACTTAGACAGTGTAAACCTACGTAGCACTTTTTGCTTTTTATAGTGGCTCCTGTTCTTGGATATATTTGAAGCCTCTTTGGACTAGTCTAGACCACCTATTTGTTGGTTTACTTTGTGCAAGAAATATGTGCTAAATTGTGGCGCATTTTGTTGGCGCATAGTGTTGGTCCTTAAATCGCGTTTCCCTTTTCGTAAAAAGTGTCTAACATAATTAAATGGTTCAAATCAAATCGTGAAAGGTAATTTTTTTGGGCACAAATTACATCACTAGCTTGATAAATAATAGGTCCTTGTATCTGTAGTAACAGGAGGATGTGTCTATATGAACTAGAGGTAGAGGAACATTCATACACCTAATGGTGGAACAATTCCTTACTGGGTCCTCATTCCGGGCACTGAGGTGGTCCCCGGGGTATCCTGCTGCAGGCAGACCAAGCATTGCTATGGCCAATAGTGTGGGATCTGAAGCAAGGGACCCCCTTCTTAGACGTCCATATCCCCTACTATATAAGCAGGGGCCGTAACAATGTGGCAGTTCTCCTGAAATGATGCCTTATGTAGTAAATGACTTTCGAGTGAATTCCCCTCTGGTAAAGGTGTGTTTGGGCGAGTTTGGTCTAATGGGTATGTGCAGACTGAGGGGCCGATTCATGAAGAAAAGCCTTAATGAGAAGCGTACAGGAATAAGATGTGTCAAGTTCATTAAGAGGTGCACACCACTTACAGGGGTTATCCAGGTCTAGTTTCTTTTTTACCATGGGCCTAAGAACGATCAGGCAGGTAGTTGCTACCTACCTGCCTGTTGTGCCCGGCGCTGATCTCTGCTGGCACAGACCGGTCCTGCCTGTGATCCAGCGGCTTCCGCTGACGTCACGTCGGCAGGGCAGCGGCTTTTCATCCGCTCTGCTCCGTTGATGGGGAGTGACTGCCAATATCATGCTGACTGAGCAACCCGGAAGAAGAGGAGCTGCTCTGACATGGACAGCAGAATTGCCGGCAGGAGCGGTCAGTGACCACTCTATGCCGGCGCTATGTAGATCAGGCAGGTAGGTTCTCCTATTGGCAACATCCTGCCTGTTAGTTTTTAGGCCCATAGTAAAAAAAAATAAATAAAAAAATAAAAAATAGTCCTGGGCGTCTTCTAAATGTCATTTGCCTTGCCAGAACTGCTACTCCAGTCATAGACAGGAGTAGCATTTCTAGAGTGAGAAATAACAGCACTTTTGATAAATTTGATGGGCAGCCATAGCCATGGCCATGCTCCATTCTTCCTCCTTCCAGCTCCGGCCATTTTGGCGGAGCTCCTTTTAATCTAGCGTGAAAGCGCCAAAAGTTGCAACTCCGTATTGCGCTAAAAACCTTGTGACCTTTTGAAGTTTTTTAAGCCAATTTTCTGACAACAATACTTTGATGAATCTGAATTTGAGAGTTTCTACTCTGGAAAACTGAGGGAAAAAAAACTGTGTGCATTTACCACTGGAAAATAATGAGGAAACTTCATGACATCATACTAAAAAATAAACCCCGATCTTAAAAAGATTATTAATAATAAGCCAAAATGACCTAAATCCAGAGAAAATGCATTGAAGACGATTTAAACTAGTTAGACAGAGCCCAGGTTCTCCATAATCCCAAGCGCGGCACATTTATCATCTACAGTATACGGGTTTACCAATAATTAAGCACATTTATCTGCCAGGCCTTTTCCTTTTTTTAATGAGGCCGGTGATCTAATTGCATTTACTTCAGTTACTGACTCCTGTTATGAGGCAGAGGAAATACATCTTCTGATCTGGCACTGCAAAGGTTAAATGGCAGCAGCAGATCTCCTCGCTTCAAGCCAACATCCCAGAATCCCTTGCCAAACAATGCTGCCGGCTGGCTGTCCCCCCATCCCTTGCTTGCACGCTTAGAAAAAAAACAATCTTTGCAATGATATAAGAATAAGAATCTTCTTCGTTCTCTCGCCGTCGCCTAAAGTCAATTAATGAATCGCTTCTAATTGCGGATTCGTTTAAGAAGGGTTTTGTTTTGCTTATTTATCAAGCTAATTGCAGCGTTAACATGGCAAGGAAAAAAAATCATAAAAAACCCCGTCTATAAATTATTAGGTAAATGCTTCATCTCTCTGCAGCGCTGCAATGTGGTTTATGTAGGAGAAGCCGCTTTATTTCTTTCACTGGAGAGGTTTTAATGAGACGACTGTCGTGCACCTGGTTTTTTCAGAAAAACCCCTACAGGCACCAGGCGCGGCAAACGCGGCACTTAGCTTAGGATTTACACCGTGGCTGGAGCCGCTTCCAAGGGTCAGGTCTGACCTGCTATATCAAAATGGCAGCGTTTTCTGAATCGCTGACGCCAGGGGGGTCCTTTTATAGAATCGAAGGGGTAATCCAGTATTAGGAAAACATGTACAGGGTGGGCCATTTATATGGATACACCTAAATACAATGGGAATGGTTGGGGATATCAACTTCCTGTTTATGGGAGGGGGAAAACTTTTCCAGATGGGTGGTGACCATGGCGGCCATTTTGAAGTCGGCCATTTTGGATCCAACTTTATTTTTTTTCAATGAGAAGAGGGTCATGTGACACATCAAACTTATTGAGAATTTCATAAGAAAAACAATAGTGTGCTTGGTTTTAACGTAACTTTATTCTTTCATGAGTTTTTTACAAGTTTATGACCACTTATAAAATGTGTTCAAAGTGCTGCCCATTGTGTTGGATTGTCAATGCAACCCTCTTCTTCCACTCTTGACACACTGATAGCAACACCGCAGAAGAAATGCCAGCACAGGCTTCCAGTATCCGTTGTTTCAGATGCTGCACATCTCGTATCTTCACAGCATAGACAATTGCCTTCAGATGACCTCAAAGATAAAAGTCTAAGGGGGTCAGATCGGGAGACCTTGGTGGCCATTCAACTGGCCCACGACGACCAATCCACTTTCCAGGAAACTGTTCATGTAGGAATGCTCAGACCTGACACCCATAATGTGGTGGTGACCATCTTGTTGGAAAAACTCAAGGAACGTGCCATCTTCAGTGCATAAAGAGGGCAACACATCATCATGGAGCAATTTCAGATATCCAGCGGCATTGAGGTTTCCATTGATGAAGAATGGCCCCACTATCTTTGTACCCCATATACCACACCATACCATCAAGATACGAGATGAGCAGCATCTGAAACAACGGATACTGGATGCTTGTGCTAGCATTTCTTCTGCGGTGTTGCTATCAGTGTGTCAAGAGTGGGAGAAGAGGGTTGCATTGACAATCCAACACAATGGGCAGCACTTTGAACACATTTTATAAGTGGTCATAAACTGGTAAAAAACATGAAAGAATAAAGTTACGTTAAAACCAAGCACACCATTGTTTTTCTTATGAAATCCTAGGTGCCAGACAGTCTAGCTAATTTGTGTAACCCCGCCCTCACCACTGATTGGCAGCTTACTGTGTACACTGTATGCAACCTGCCAATCAGTGGTGTGGGCGGGGTTATACACAGCTCAGTATTCTCACCAAGGGTACATTTACAGCAGAGAAAACAGGGATTGTAACAAAACTGCACCAAGCAGCCCAGTAAGTGATACATCACTGGAATCATGGTCTCTGCCCCTATATTATATGCTGCTTTCAGATTACATAGCAAAAACCAGGTGACAGATTCCAATTAAAGCCAGGAATATTTTTTTAAGAGTTCAGTAATAAATGCATGTGCTAGACACTAAGAAGTCCTTCTGGCCAATCTTTGTCCTCTTTTCAGAACTGGTAGCAGACGTCGTGATCCGTCAGCTAAATATTTGGGTCCTTTTATTTTTCTTATCACTATATTAATATCAAAAAAATAAACAAAAACATGGTGGCTTGGGCTAATCTTCCTGGTGCCATTTCAAGCAGTGTAGCTAGTGGTGGGGTATCTATGGTACATATTGTTTAAATCGGGTTTTAAGTTATTTTATATCGGTATGTAAACTTAATAGAAATAAAAAAAATCTTGCAATTTTCACATTGGCCACTAGTCTCAATGTCAGACTCTTAGGGAAAAAAAATATTACTCTGTTACTGGAATATAAACTGATTTTTAATAAATAAATGTAAATTTAATTAAATAAATTAAAAATATATTATGGATGTATGTATATATACACATACGCTGCAAAAATGCCATGTGTGAACACCTTGGTGCTGTTGGGATGGCTTTTACGCTTATTTTTTTTAATCAAAAATGGTCTTTACTAAATACCCTATTTATTTGCACTATTGCTTTTACTAATTTACTTACAACAGGGTATATGTTCATTTTGATTCCTCCAATTGTCCAGGAGGAATAACAGAAGGACCAACAAGATAGTGAATTGAAGAAATGTTTAAATCTATATTTAAATGCACATATGTATGTATGTATGTATGTATGTAAGTTTCTCTTTTCCGTAGTGGTGATTATTCTCATTTTGGGAGATTGTTTGTGAATACACGATCAGTTCGACACTGAGCCCGAGCTCCATGAATATGGTAATGTTAGAAAATCACAGCCTGTTTAGCTCAGGGAGATATATTGTCATTGTGTCAGTATAACCTAATGTGTCATTTCAACACATACTTATAATCCATGAAGGGGAAAAAAAAACAAAAACTCCTAAGGTTAAAATGATGCAAAACTCAAAAAAATCAAGCCTCGTAAATAGACCCCTCAAAGTGGGATTTGTAAATGAGCAGCCTCGTTGGCCTGTAGAAATTTGGCATATGCCAGACACACTCCTGGAAATGTCATGCTTGACATATGAGACGTGACAGGGCCCGCAGACGGAGGGGCACACACTGGCACAGACCCATTGCCGGGGTCCTGTGGCATTTAGAAATATCTGTGTCCTTTACATTTGCCGCAGCCTTGCTCGCAGACACACGGCGAGATTGTAAATGGCCACCTCGGAAAATGGGAGAGGGAACAATGGCTCTAACGACAGGCAGGAAGAATTCCATTGTTTTAACCCAATTAAATGCCTAATGCACAGGGGTATAGTATTTCTAATTACTCGTAATGCATTAATTACACCAAATTATACTAATTGCAATTAGTTGTAATTAATGAATCACACTTTCCTTAACACCAGCACTCACATTTTTTTGGGGCTTTTTATATAGATGCATCTCTTTCCCTCCTCCCAAAGAAAGGATCGAAATGGGCAAATATTCCAAATCCGCTCCTGTATTGTGACAGCTGGAGCGCCTGTGACTTTCTCACCTGTGACACTGTGATACTGCACTTCTTTGCCAGCTCCTCTTTGGCTTCCTCGCTTGGGTAAGGGTTGCTGAGGTGGGAGTAGAAATACTCATTTAGGATCTCCGTTGCCTGTTTACTGAAGTTACGTCTTTTTCTCCTGTGGAAGAAACACAAGAATTAAGAGTTATCCGTGTGCCCGGGTGTCGCAATGCTGGAACGGGTCTGGGGGCAATTATGTTTTCCAGTATCTAGGGATCTCCGGGTATGTGTAAGGCCATCATAACCCCATGCTCATTTTGAACAAGAAGGGCTGGGATCAGAACCAAGTTTTATACAAACATGGCCATATATTTAGCACTTAAAGGGATTGTGGAATTTTTTTTTATTAATTTTTTTTTACACAAATCCATGTCTTTTTGGCTAAAAATGATTACTGTAATTGGGTTTCATTAAAAATTTTGAGCTCTTCTCACGTGATTTATCACCATAACTTGAATATGCAGGGAAACAAACGCCTGTAAAAGCCAAACGGTCCAAAGTTTGCAATTAAACTGAATTGCCAGAATGATTTTTAACCTCAAATACATGCATTTAAGTAAAAAAAATACAAAATGTCCGCAGAGGGAAATGTACCCCTTTAAATGCGGCCTTTTTTGGAATTACTTTTTTTCATGGTTGGATGGTTGGTCTGTGGTTGATGTCCTTGACTACAATAGAAGTTAAAGGGGCTTTTCAAAAATCACAAGTTACCTCCTATTCATAGAGGCTTTTGGTTTCTTGTCTTGAACAGAGAGGAAACATGCTTCGCTACATTCATTGTCTATGGGATTGTCTGGAATAAAGCGCTGTACTCATTTTTTTTCCAGCATTATAATAAAGAATTTAATTACTTAAGAGGCTCCATAGTCAAGATTTTTTTTTTAGTAATGTCCAAGAACAAGTCAAAATAATAAAAGTAGTCATTCTTAAAAGTCGTCATTCTCGTCTCTGCGATCCCCCGATGCCCCAGTTCCGACGCTGCTCAGTCTGTCGGTCTCTGTACTTCCTGCTGCAGCGGTGCAGACATGTGCAATAGGGTGGGGGGGTCGGTAAGGTGAATATGGCTTTTAATTATTTTAACCCATTCTGAGCTGGAGGACCCTTTTTAAACTATACAGGGGGGTTGGAGTGCTGCATCAGAAATACAGTAATTTGCTCCTAAAGCAGGTGCTATAGGGTGGACATTCGCTTTTGGTTATATCAGGGGCCTTTATGCCTCACTGCCCATATTCCATACGTGGTGCCGTTGTCTTGACTTTCCACCTGGTCCTAAGGACTTATATACTCCTTTTTTTTGTCTTTCAGCCTTGATGTAACCATCCGAGGATTGCAGGATACAGTTCCCAGCACAGATGGGTTCACACTCAGGCGGTTATACATGTTTCATAGGATTCAGACAACCTCCCTGTGGGAAGCCTTGAAATGTGCAGGCCTCGGGGCTACTGTGCCATAAGGCATTCGGCAAACTGCCTGCCCGAGGCTGCTAGGATCTCATTGCTCTCATATTCTCCGTCCTACTTCCATTCCTATCCGTCAGCGCGACTATCTCCGATGATGGCTGCAGGAAAGAGTTAACCCAGCCCTTCCAAGTAACTTTCCGTGTTACGCTCCGCTTGCTAAGTTAAGCAATTCACACAGCCGGAACATTTTCTGTGTAATTTTTATGTTATTTACTCAAGTGTGGAAGTCTATGTGATAAATTGGTGCATTTTTTAGCTCTCCAGTTTCCCTGACACTTAGTCGGCCTGTGATCAGTGATGTGATAATCGAATAGCTAGAAGTTTGCCGTTTTGGCTAGCTCCACGCAGTGTTGGTGCCATATTGTGTTCTGGAAACAAAAGACTCTTGAGAATTTAGGCAAAATTATTTTACAATAAAAAAAAAATAAAAAAAAAAAAAAGAATTTTCAGCTATTTTTGTGTCTCATTTATTTCCTTTCCTTTGCAAAAAAGTGACGATGGCAAATAACAGCCGTTACACCCAGCATCGGGGCTGTCAAAGCTTTTTCATACTCCGCTAATGTGATGTTACAAGGAGTACACAATGCTCGTCTCTTAACCATTCAGGACTCCGGGAAAGCTTTGTAGCACTGAAGCCATATAGATCGTCACTATTGAGATATTACCCAAAATGAAGAGTTCAACGCCACACTGACCTGGCATCGAGGAACCTCGACCTCAAGATCATGACCGCTTCACACGTGCTTTGCTTCAGTTGCATTTGGATGGAGCTGAACTTCCTGTGGATAATGCCCACCATCCTTTCAATTTCTTTGGGGGAGATGGGGCGCGTCCGGCTTTGCTCTCTCAGGAGATTCATCACGTGGGTAGTGAATTCATTGCATGCCTAGCAAAAAAAAAAAACAATAATAAATGCAAAATTTCAAACAGCTATGCATCATGACATATCTCATTCCTGATCTAATTGACAGCTATTCCTCTTGTGGAAGTGTCTCTCCCAGTAATATAGGCTGGACGCGAGGTCTGTGTGTGTCCAGGGTACAGTTATCTCCATTACATCACATCAGCACAGCTTCTATCCTGCACTATTATTCTTTATGTGAGTGCCTTATTTCTCTGCCCTCCATGACACTGTAAATGCTTTCTCGTCTCATCCCTACTTCTATATTAACCACTTAGAGAAAGTAGCGGAGCGTGGTCCAGCGCTCCTGTGTTTTCTATTAGAAAGAAAGCCGCTGACTGATATGTTTAAGGAGCAAATAAACAATAAAAATTTTGTGTGAATTGCACATTGCCTTTAATGTTCTGCGATGCCACATTTTACTCAGGTATCTAACAAAGCAATGGAAACTTTGCCTCAAAATGAGCGTGTTGGACACTGGATGTTTTTGTTCCAGCAATGGGCTATAAAGAAATGACATGGTTAACAGAAAATTGGCAAATAAGCCAATGCAGGGGTAAGTACTCATGGATGGTTACACAACCACAATGGTGTACGGCTGCAAAGCGCGTTCAGCTAAAGGTGATTTCAGGTTAAACCGAGCTCAAAATAGTGGTTCTTTGTACTCCCAGCATTAATCATCTGGTAAATGCAGAGGTAGTGACTAGCAGATATTGTAGATATTAGATCTAGATGGAGCTAGCTACCAATAGATTATCTAGATATGCCTTTATACAATTACAAGAAAAGCCAAAACTAATATTCGTTCCGGAACAGCAATGTAAAAAAAAAGGTGAAATTCAAGGGAAACTCCTACTAGGATACTGATTTCAATGCCTGAAAGTACACAGGCTGTAATGACCTCAGCGCTCGTGCATCAATAAAATGTAAAAATAGGAGGATGGGGATGTTCATACATAAATAAATGTATTTCTGTCCGTTAAATAAAAAAAAAAAGAAGTAGCAACTAGTAACCCATGATTTTTTAAAAAGTTGACTAGACCGAAATTTATAATTCAGGTTGGCATTCCTGTATGCAATACTACGTTTGTCCTATAGTGGCCGCTGCAGGAAAAATGAGCAGCCGCACAGAAGTCAGTGCCTATTGGTGGGGGATGCTCTTGAGTGTCAGAGAAGCTGGACCCCAGGTAATTGGCTGCAGTCGTCTGATGGGGGCTTGTGGAGACCACCTCCAATTCAGTACCAGTCTCTAGCACTATGGAGATCATTTTAGCCATTCAACTTTTTATTTTCCCTGTACAGTTTGTAAAGGGGTTTCCATTCAGCTTTTCATTAATGTAGGAAACAAAGGGTTCACCGCCTACTTTTTAGAAGGGTTATTGGACAAAAGGCTGATTAAGTGTCCAAGTGTAACCGGTGCGAAAACCCAGAAGTAAGCAGGGCTGTGGAGTCGGTAAGCCAAACCTCCGACTCCAACTCCATCTCTCCAACTCCACGACTCCGACTCCCTCGTACACAGCCAATGTTTAAGTGATAAATTTACTGCAGCACAGATTCATCTCCGCTAAAAGTCCAGACCCTTAGATCAGGAATAGGACAGACATTTATAGGACATTTCATAACTTTCCCAAATGAAAAAATATTCCCCACAAACTTTGCATTGAACTACTGTACCCAATTTATTATAGATTGTCGGAGTCGGAGTTGGTCCATTTTATACCGACTCCACAGCCCTGGCAGTAAGGGCCTCATTCAGTATTGCAATCGCTCCTGTCTATTGTTTCGCACTTTTTTTTTTTTGCATATATATCTTTACATTTGCGCCTTTTTTGAAGTATCAAAATGGCATGCGCCGGCCTCCCTGATGAGACGACCGCAGGCAATAATGGCGCCCGTGCAGAATCTCGGGCAGGGATGAAGAGTGAGCTGTCAGTCAAAGACCAGAGGCCGCTTTCAGGACTGGGAATAGGGAGAGGAGCAGGAGAGCTGGAATTACAGTTTCCACAACCTGCACTTGGGATTAAAACCTCAAAGCTGCATTTCTCTACAATTTTTAAACAAAATACCACAAGGTATGGCTGTAATCAGTGTCAGACTGAAGAACATTGGGCCCACCTTTCATCTATACAGAACCAGTGCATTAACATTAATGTGGTTTTTTGGACCTAGGCTAATTTTTATCAAGTGGTATAGCCATAAGATAGAGAATGCTGCTGATTCAAGTGGTTATCACGTGATTGTTTAGATACTGTTGAAATCCAGATGGTGGCGCCAGGTTCTCCCTACATAGCAGCTGCAAGGTTTGCACTATAAACTCTTCTGAAGGAGAAGCCAGGGCCCATCAGAGGATTCTCCGGTTCTCCGCTGGGTCAGTCCAACCCTGGATTAAAGGGCTTTTTACACACAAGGGGTCTAATGTCCTGAGGACACTTTTTTCTCATCTTAGAAAAAGCCTTCAAACTATTGTAACATAATCCCACTGACAAAGATAAACGCAACTTCAGGAGTAGCGCATAAGAAAAGATTATTTTCCATTACTAAAAATACATAGACGAAAAATATTATTACCAGATAACTGCTGAAAATCAATAGGAACTGAATGTCGGCTGCCGATCCGCTACTGCCTGCGGTGAGAGTTGGGATTTCGGAAGTGAAATGTTTTTTTTTTTTTGCACGTGTCGCTGGGAATAAGTGGGGATTTATTTCCAGAAATGCTTGCGGAACGTTATCTCCGCTTATTAAGGGAAGCCATGTATGAACTGAAAGGCTGATTAGCAATTTGGCACGAGCCCAGGGTTTGTGGGATTCACCCAGCATCCCTTTAAAGCACTAGTTCATACAAGATTAATTAGAACATCTCATTTATGTAGTATGCACTCTAGCTCATTACTCTAAGTAAAATTCGTTAAGTATTTACATTTAGATAATTAAAACCCGGGTACGCCCTTAAGAAAGACGCGTGCACTTCTGCCAAAGTGATTTCTTTTGCTGAGGTTCCATTAAAGGCCGTGTTACCTCCTTATTTATTTCTGGAAGAGGAGGATGCCGGGCTGGTTTTAATGGGGTTACTTACATTGGGTATTACGCGGCGTGCTTTTATGTCGGAGTATATATATGCGTAGAATAGACTGACAGTTTTTTAGCACATTTCTTGACTTCAAAGCGCACAATGCGGATATCTGAATCTCATGAATGTGCTAATAATCCAGACACCTACTCATTTGCTAGGAAAGCGTCGTGCTAAGCACTTACAGAGTTTGGGATCCGCTATGTGCGAGTCATGTGCTCCTGGAAAATGGCGGAATTAATTTTACGCTTTTTAATGAGTTAGATATGCTGAGAATTTTTTTTTTCCCCCCTTCCCTCCATCACACACTTTGTATCCCCTAATGATATCCTGGCTTTTCTGCAAATTCTCAATTTGGGGTGAACTCAGGAGAGATCCATGTCTGCGACAGCCAGGTCTCCCAGATGTTCGGGGGGCACAGGGGACCATCGCCACCATCATTTTGCCTTTAGCAAAAACCAACTTAGAGTGCAGCTTCTGGAAAGGCAGCTCTCAAAGTGTCATCTAAATTACAGCGGCTGCGGATAATGTACAGGGCACTTTTCTATGAGCAAACCTTTGCTAAAAGCTGTATATTGTATACATTGTGTACCCTGGAGGCATAACCGGGGCTAATAGGGGCGCTCGCATATAGGTGTATACCGGCTGCTGATGCCGCAAGCTGGAGGTCTGTAGCGTGGCATATATCTCATGTACATATATGTAATGCCCTTAGACAATGTACATGATGGAAATGTAGCGCAACATCCATACGGACGCATGAAGACCACAGACGACTATTCTGCCAGTCCACGTTAACAGCTTCCAGGGTGGCATGGCCATTATGGGCTATTAGTAGTCATCTTTAAAGTTACCACTATGCGACCACATCTACCAAACTGAGCAATGTGGTCCTTCTGAAGACAACTTGTCCTGTAGCTACTATCACTGAGGTGTGAGCCTGGATAATGGGTTTAGTATGTTTTCAAGAGGGCACCTGCTTCTTTAAAGTCCATCTTTCACCAGACTGTATATATTACTTAAAAAAAAGACCTGATGAGACCAGTATATTTACTCTACAATTCTTTTTGAACGTTTTTCCAGCTTGATAATAATAGGAGTATTTTATGCATCTAGCTGGACTCCTAAAATGATCAATTATATTTCAGGATTACACAGCCATTAGGATATAGATTTTTTTTCAAAGTAAAGGCGCCAGTATCATCAGGTATTGTAAAATCTGGTGACAGATCTGCTTTAAATTAGTGTATTCACAAGGTGTCTTAAAAGAGATGGATGCATTTAGCCCCCTATGTGGTTTCGAAGAGGGTTTGTGGCAACAAAATCTAGCTTGTCCTATATCTGGAAAGCGTGTGTCACCTCTCTCTCGGCCTTAGTGGGGTAACTCACTCGGTCCAAGTTTGCCATTGCAGAATTTTTCCACATGGAATTCACAATTTTGGCAACTGAAGCCCAGAAGCTGACTACAAACCATCGTCAAAGAGTTGTGAGCAGCTGCTTGTAGTCCGATTCTGGCTGAATTGTTAATGTCATGTGGTGAAACCCAGCAATGGTGGACTGGCACCAAACAAATAAATAAATTATATATCTGATTTATATGTGTGTGTGTGTGTGTGTGTGTGTGTGTGTGTGTGTGTGTGTGTGTGTGTATATATATATATATATATATATATATATAATTTAATTTTTCTTTTTTTCTTTTTAACAATAACCAGGACTTGTTGATTTTATAGAACCAGGCACATGGAAGCCCCTCATGTCAAAATTTTATCAACGGGAAAACCCCTTTTTTCAGGGTTTTGCAACAGCAAACGCAACTTAGATTTTTCCATTCTCCAAATTGACATAAGCCACCTGTCGTCAGCCTAACAATCTCATCATACACCATGGGTATTATAACATCAAGCATACCTGCTCGTATTTCTCCAGTTCTGTGTGGTAAATCTGCCGGATCTGGCTGAGTTTGGCTCTGTAGTCGGAATGTTCTATTGAGTTGTCTGAGGTTCCGCCTGATGCGGCCGCCGCGGCTGCAGCTGCTGCAGCTCCTCCTCCTTTCTCGGGTCCGGATACACCTTCTGCCAGTAACATGTTGTCTAGTCTCATGAGCTGTGGGTCTGGGGGATCTTCCTCCTGCGCCCCTCTGATGCTGAGACCTTTAAAGAAAAGACAACATTGGGAGTGAGAAGAATATTTGATGGCAAGGTCACATATGAAGAATACATTACTAAGAGGCCAATTGGGATCAGATCAAGAAGTAAAATAATTTCTAAGTCAATAACAAGTAGTATTAACTAAATTATCTACAGGATTCAAAGAGTGGATTATCAGGCATTGCTGGAATGCAGCAATGCGACTTTCCGTGCCTCCACATTACCACTGTCGACCATTGCTGCATACAAATCTATGCTATAAGCATCTACTGCGGAAGGAGTCATAAATCCTTTAAACTCAAGTCACTTAGTAATCAATAGGCTTTCAGGCTCTCTGATCTGGAATTCACATTCTCCTTTTCCATCAATCTCTAATCCCAGTATAACCCCATCACCCCCCCCCAATATAACGAAGAATCAACAAGTCAATGAACCTCCACCATAAACGGCGTCAAAAGACAATTCTTAAAAAAAAAAAAAAAAACAGCCCTCGGTGCATTTTACAACATTTTTCCAAGTCCAAAATGGAGGAAAATTCATTATCTTGGCTTTAAGAAGGAGAATGGCAATGGACTAGTTTAGTGCCAGCCCAATGTAGGTTCACGTGCTCCACAAGTGGCGTGCTGCCAACCTGTGGTGTGGAATACACCCCATAATGGCTTCATTGCTTGTCTTTATGATGCAGAATTCATATTCTCTAAAATAATGGTTTCCACCGTAGAAACCAATGCCAGGTAGCTGCTGCCAAGGCAATGAACATGCGGAGATGCAACAAAAGGGTCTAGAGGACAAGAAGAATTTAAGTTACTAGTAAATAACAATGCTGCATATAATTTTGGCTTCATATGCCGATTTCAGCAGGACCAGCCAACCATATTGTTGGTGGCATAACTCGAAGGTCATGGGCACCAAGGCAAAATCCCCAGCAGTGCTGGTCTTCTCATTTGGGCCACATGACTCTCGGCACCTACTGCTTCTAAGTTTCAGCTTTTGATCTTTTTCCTAATGAAATATTCACGGCTTTCTATTAGTTAAGGCAGGATCACCGACCGAAACTTATGGAGCATCCTTCCAATGAAGCGAGGGGAACACAACTGCTGGATAAACACTGAGCTCTCGAATAGGCTTAAATCGGCTTTTTTCATTAAAGTTTCAGAAGGACCGAAGCCGGGAGGACATCCCTGCACAATTAACCTCTTTACATCTGTTTCAATCATGATATTGTAACATACCTGGCGGCGTCCTTGCATGGTGGTCCATCTCCCACTGTGCAAGAGGGCGCACTTGATCTCCTGTCCAGAATGTCTCTCTGGCTTCCCTCCATGCTGTCTGTTTGTGTCTGTTTCTGCTGCTTAAGGGCGGCGCCCGATCACTTCCTGCCTTTTGTACCTGCTGTGGGTCACACCCCTTGTGCGTCCTCAGCCTATTGCTGTCTGTCACTTGGTATATAGCTCAGCAGCTCCCTTCTATCCCTGCCTGAGCATAGTGTTTCCTTCAGTGTGTGCTTGCACTCTGAAGGTGCCAGGTCCCGTCTCTTGTCTCCTGCTTTTTGTATCAGTTCCCGTGTCTGAACTGAGTCCTGTATGTCTCCTGCTTTGCGGTATCAGCTCCCGTGTCTGAACTGTGTCCTGTATGTCTCCTGCTTTGCGGTATCAGCTCCCGTGTCTGAACTGAGTCCTGTATGTCTCCTGCTTTGCGGTATCAGCTCCCGTGTCTGAACTGACTCCTTTCTGTGTTCTCTTGTCTGTCCTGTCTGAACACGCTCCTAGCCTGTTCCTCTCGCCTTCTAGTGGCCGATTTCCTAGACCCGCTCCTGTGTCTGGTCTGTCCTGTCTGAACACGCTCCTTGCCTGTTCGTTCCGCCTTCTAGTGGCCGATTTCCTAGACCCGCTCCTGCGTCTGGTCTGTCCTGTCTGAACACGCTCCTTGCCTGTTCGTTCCGCCTCTCTGGGGGCCGTATTCCCAGACCCGCTCCTGTATCCCTCTGCAGTGTCGGTCTCCTCCGTACACTCAGTTCCAGTCTGAACTCTCTCCTGTCCTTTACCTGTTTTGCCTCTATGTCCGTTCCCTTCCTTTTTCTGCAGAGTCTGAACTCGTACCTAACTCCTGCTTGTTGTCTCTGCAAGTACTGTGTGAGTATCTGGCTCTGTCTTTCCCTTCCTGTCTGTTCCGTGTGAACAGAGCCCTGTCCTCCCTGCTCAGCCTTGTCTGCACCCTAGCTGTGCTTGCCTGTAACCCTCTGCCTGTATTGTTCCTGAGTCCCGGTGTGTACTGGGTCCTATCCCGCCTGTGTTCCTACCTGCTAGTGCCTCCCTGTCTGCACTCTAGCTGTGCTTGCCTTTACCCCCCTGCCTGCATACCCGCCTGCCTGCATACCAGTCGTGCCTGCCTATACCCTTCAGTCTGTGTGCCAGCCTACCAGCCTGTTCCTGTATTCCCCTGTGTGGGTCAACAGCCGTGTCCGGGGTCTGTCCTGGAGTAGCACCTGGTCCCTCTGCTCGGTTCCTCCTTGGTGCACTGGCGTCGTATGCCGTCGTGCGACCCTGGTCGGATCGGGTGAATACTTAGTCACGCCCCTCCAGGCATTCACTCTCCGGCACGGTCCAGTGGAATCACTACCAATCACACGCACACGCCGCTTAGCCCGGGCGTGTGCATAACAGCATGCTCAGGCCATGGTTCCCGTTGAGCCCCACGGCCTTCGCTCTTTGAGAAGTTTTTCCAGCGAATACATGCATTAAAATAAAATAAATAAATTTTTTTTCCCCCTTTAGCTGAGTTCCAGGCGAATTACGCACCCGTCCAGATGGATCTATCAGCCCTCGTTCCTGCGGATCCGCCACGTTACTATGGGGATCCAAGACAGTGTCGTGCATTTGTGGAGCAATGCATGTTACACTTTAAGGCCTACCCTCTCTATTTTCCTTCCGATTGGGCTAAAGTGGCCTTTATGATTGACTACCTAGCGGGTGATGCCTTGAAATGGGTCACCCCCCTATGGGAAGCATGGGATCCTGTCATCCTTGACCTGCAGGCCTTCCTGGTGGCCTTTCGTATGGTCTTCGAGGACCCTAACTCTGAAGCCCCTGCTGAAGCTTCACTTCCCAATATCCCGGAGCAGCCCCGACGGGTAATGTGTGTGGGTAGCGCAATAGTCCTCCAGCCCAATGAGACTACTGCCCACCCAGAATCCTCACAGGGTGACTACGCTTTCCGGAATACTTCTCTCAACCTCAAGAGGCAGTCCAGACGTGCTAGACTTAGAGGCAAGCCGTCACGCCAGGGTCTGTCCTCCCTGAGACCTCCTGACCCCAACCTTGAAGTCCCTACTGAAGCTTCATCTCCCTGTATCCCGGAGAAACCCCAATGGGTAATGTGCGTGGGTAGTGCACCAGTTCTCCTGGCCGAAGAGACTTCTGCCCATCCAGACTCCACACAGGAGAACTTCCTGCACCCGGCATCAGATGCTTCTTTCTCTTTAACCGGTGTGCATGTCCAAGGATGCTCCAAAGCTGTGGTTACCTCAGAGTCTGTGCACCTCTACTACCTGGCGGAGGATCCCCTGTTGCCTCCTGAACCCTCCGGGATACCACTCGATGACAAATGGAGAGAGACTTCTCTACACCCGGTACTCAATACTTTGTCCGCTTCGTCCTGTGAGCCTGACAATGGGTACCCCAAAGTGGTAGTTACCTCCGAGTCTCTACACCCCTCCGACCAGGCGGAGGATCTCCAGTTGTCTCCTGAACCCTTCGGGGTGCTACCTGGTAGCGAAAGGACAGAGACTCTCCTATACTCTGTACCTGATACCTCGCTCGCTTCGTCCAGTGAGTCCAACTTAGTGTACTCCGAAGCAGAGGTTACTCCTGAGTCTCTACACCCCTCCGACCAGGCGGAGGACCTCCAGTTGTGTTCAGAATCCTTCGGGGTGCCACCTGGTGGTGAATGGACAGAGACTTTCCTATATCCTGGATCTGATACCTCGCTTGCTTCGTCCAGTGAGTCCGACCTAGTGTACTCTGAAGCAGAGGTTACCCGTGAGTCTCTACACCCCTCTGACCAGGCGGAGGACCGCCAGCTGTCTCCAGAACCCTTCGGGGTGCCACCTGGTGGTGAATGGACAGAGACTTTCCTATACTCGGTACCCGATACCTCGCCTGCTTCCTCCAGTGAGTCCGACCTAGTGTACTCTGAAGCAGAGGTTACCCGTGAGTCTCTACACCCCTCTGACCAGGCGGAGGACCGCCAGCTGTCTCCAGAACCCTTCGGGGTGCCACCTGGTGGTGAATGGACAGAGACTTTCCTATACTCGGTACCCGATACCTCGCCTGCTTCCTCCAGTGAGTCCGACCTAGTGTACTCTGAAGCAGTTGTTTTCTCTGAGCCTCTGCACTCTTCTGACCCGGCGGAGGACCTCCAGTTGTTTCCTGAATCCTCCGGGATACCACCAGATAACAAAGAGACAGTGACTTTTCCTCATTATGTACCTGATAACCCGTCTATTTCTTCCTGTGAGCTTGACAAGATGTACCTCGAAGCAGAGATTACCCTTAAGTCTCTGTCCCCCTCCAACCCAGTGAACGACTGGCCCTCGAATTCCCTGCGGAAGATTCTGGCAGGCCTGAAGAAGAGGGGGCGTAAGGGGGGAGGTACTGTAACATACCTGGCGGCGTCCTTGCATGGTGGTCCATCTCCCACTGTGCAAGAGGGCGCACTTGATCTCCTGTCCAGAATGTCTCTCTGGCTTCCCTCCATGCTGTCTGTTTGTGTCTGTTTCTGCTGCTTAAGGGCGGCGCCCGATCACTTCCTGCCTTTTGTACCTGCTGTGGGTCACACCCCTTGTGCGTCCTCAGCCTATTGCTGTCTGTCACTTGGTATATAGCTCAGCAGCTCCCTTCTATCCCTGCCTGAGCATAGTGTTTCCTTCAGTGTGTGCTTGCACTCTGAAGGTGCCAGGTCCCGTCTCTTGTCTCCTGCTTTTTGTATCAGTTCCCGTGTCTGAACTGAGTCCTGTATGTCTCCTGCTTTGCGGTATCAGCTCCCGTGTCTGAACTGTGTCCTGTATGTCTCCTGCTTTGCGGTATCAGCTCCCGTGTCTGAACTGAGTCCTGTATGTCTCCTGCTTTGCGGTATCAGCTCCCGTGTCTGAACTGACTCCTTTCTGTGTTCTCTTGTCTGTCCTGTCTGAACACGCTCCTAGCCTGTTCCTCTCGCCTTCTAGTGGCCGATTTCCTAGACCCGCTCCTGTGTCTGGTCTGTCCTGTCTGAACACGCTCCTTGCCTGTTCGTTCCGCCTTCTAGTGGCCGATTTCCTAGACCCGCTCCTGCGTCTGGTCTGTCCTGTCTGAACACGCTCCTTGCCTGTTCGTTCCGCCTCTCTGGGGGCCGTATTCCCAGACCCGCTCCTGTATCCCTCTGCAGTGTCGGTCTCCTCCGTACACTCAGTTCCAGTCTGAACTCTCTCCTGTCCTTTACCTGTTTTGCCTCTATGTCCGTTCCCTTCCTTTTTCTGCAGAGTCTGAACTCGTACCTAACTCCTGCTTGTTGTCTCTGCAAGTACTGTGTGAGTATCTGGCTCTGTCTTTCCCTTCCTGTCTGTTCCGTGTGAACAGAGCCCTGTCCTCCCTGCTCAGCCTTGTCTGCACCCTAGCTGTGCTTGCCTGTAACCCTCTGCCTGTATTGTTCCTGAGTCCCGGTGTGTACTGGGTCCTATCCCGCCTGTGTTCCTACCTGCTAGTGCCTCCCTGTCTGCACTCTAGCTGTGCTTGCCTTTACCCCCCTGCCTGCATACCCGCCTGCCTGCATACCAGTCGTGCCTGCCTATTGTTAGAACCTTGCTGTTAGTTTTTTTTTCCTTTGCTGGTCACATGACCTTGTTGGCCTATTTAATCCTGCTCCGCCCTTCTGGCTTTGCTGGACTTCATTGTATATCTACTTTCTAGCTAGCCTGTGCTCTGTATCTAACTCTGTTAGTTTGCTTGGTCTACGGACCTCTAGGTTCTATCTATTTTGTTTGTTCGTCTGTCTGCTGCTATTTCTGTTAGGAGGTGTCCCATATTCCTCCCAGTCCTTAGTACTTGTAGGGATTCCCTCCCCAAATCTATAGGTCTCCGTACAGACTAGATTAGGACTTTAGCAGGTCTGATCGCAGGATCAGGTTCCCTGTTACATCGTAGGGATTCAGCTGAGTCTTATAGTAGGGACAGATCTCCTCTCTTTCCTTAGCTTTGGTAGCAGAACATAACAGTAAGTCCAGCCTGTAAATTCTCTAAGGAAAGATTTTTTTTTGTTCCATCATGGTGTCGGTTCAGGATTTGGCTAAACACCTGCAGGGACTCTCTCTGGAAGTGGCCGAGCTCCGTCAGCACGTGAGTAACTGTCCTGGAGCATATTTCTTGGAGCCTAAGGTATGTTTGCCGGATTTATTTTTTGGTGAACATCGAGAATTTTTTTCATTTAAAAATGCTTGCTTATTGTATTTTCGTTTGAGACCCAAGTCCTCTGGGGATGAATCCCAGCGCGTAGGGTTCATAATGTCACTTTTGCGCAAAGAGCCTCAGGAGTGGGCCTTTTCTTTGCAACCTAGTGATACATGCTTCAGATCAGTGGATAGTTTTTTTTCTGCTTTAGGACTATTATATGATGATCCTGACCGTGTGGCATCAGCTGAGACTGAGTTGAGACGTTTAAAACAAGGATCAGGTAATATGGAAAAATATTGTACACATTTTCGTCGTTGGTCCACTCAAACAGGGTGGACGATTCTGCTCTGAAAAGTCTATTTCTTGCTGGGCTCAGTGAAAAGGTTAAAGACCTGCTAATTGCTTATCCTACACCTGAGGATTTGCAACAGGCTATGCAATTAGCTATACGGGTGGACAGAAGACTGCGTGCTAGGGTTAATGAGAGCAAATCCTCTGCTATGTCAGTTTCTGGTTATGATAATGTGTGTACTAACAGTGGTGAACCGATGGAGATTGGATCGGTGGCACCTCGCTCTCAAGAAAAACACCGTCGTTTTTCAGAAGGCTTGTGTTTCTATTGTGGAAAATCTGGTCATTTGATTAAAGGCTGTGAGCTTCGTATGAAGAAAGAAAAAAAAATGGTCAGTCACGCCCGTATTGCCTGTTTAAATTCCAAGGGTATATTTTTAGCTGCTTCCACGATTGCTCAGGAAAAATTAATGGAATTTCGGGTGTTTGTTGATTGCGGGTCTACACTGAATGTTATTGATGGGGGATTCGTGGAAAAACTCAATTTAAAACCTGAACCTTTATCATCCCCCATTGCTGTGGTTTCTGTGGATGGCTCCCCTTTGAAGAATATTACTCTCAAGGTCAGTGAATTTCCTCTCACTATTAATGGTGTTCACCATGAGAAATTGGATTTGGTAGTGTTGAATAACTTGCCTTCTCCAGTAATATTGGGTTTGCCCTGGTTAAAATTTCACAATCCTGTACTGGATTGGTCTACCAGTGAAATTAAATCCTGGAGCCATAAATGTTATGACAAGTGTTGTAACGGGCGTATTGCAGCTTTGGATAGGGGAGAATTGCCTGTTCCTATTCAGGATTTTTGGAGAGTTTTTTCTGAGAAAGAATCGCAGGTTTTGCCTCCCCATAGAGACTATGATTGTTCTATTGAATTTGTCCCTGGAGCGACTCTTCCTAAAAGTCGTTTATTTAACCTTACTATTCCTGAGAGGAAGGCTTTGGAGGAATACATACAGACAAGTTTGGCCGCCGGTCACATTAGGCCCTCTAAGTCTCCTGTGGCGGTTGGATTTTTTTTTGTAAAAAAAAAGGACGGCGGTTTACGTCCTTGTCTGGATTTTCGTGAGATTAACAAAATTACGGTACGCAATCCTTACCCACTGCCATTGATTCCTGATCTGTTTAACCAGTTATTGGGGGCCAAGTGGTTCTCTAAAATTGACCTTAAGGGGGCATACAATCTGTTGCGCATGAAGGAGGGTGATGAATGGAAGACTGCTTTTAACACTCCTGTGGGTCATTTTGAGAATCTGGTTATGCCTTTTGGTCTTACTAATGCTCCTGCATTTTTTCAGAATCTGATTAATGACATCCTTAGACCTTTGATCGGTAAAAATGTGGTTGTGTATTTGGATGACATTTTGATTTATTCGCCAGATCTGGAGTCTCATTGGCGGAGCGTGCGTGAGGTATTACAGTTATTAATGGACAATTCGCTTTTTGCTAAGCTGGAGAAATGTGAGTTCGCTGTACAGAGAATTAGTTTTTTGGGCTACATTATCTCCAGCAAAGGTTTTGAGATGGATCCGGTTAAGGTTCAGGCTGTGCAGGAATGGCCTAGGCCTATTGGTTTGAAATCAATACAGAGGTTTTTGGGTTTCGCCAATTACTATAGAAAATTCATAAAAAATTTTTCTAGTATTGTCAAACCTCTGACTGATCTCACCAGGAAAGGTGCTGATGCGGTTCAGTGGTCTTCTGAGGCCATTGAAGCTTTTGTGTATCTCAAGGAGAGGTTCACCTCTGCTCCCATCCTTATGCAGCCTGATGTTACTAGGCCGTTTTTGGTTGAGGTTGATGCTTCCTCTGTGGGGGTTGGCGCAGTATTGTCTCAGGATAACGGGGATGGATTACATCCCTGTGCATTTTTTTCAAAAAAATTTTCGGAGACTGAATTGAATTACGATATTGGTAATCGGGAATTATTGGCTATTAAACTCGCATTTGAACACTGGCGCCACTTCTTGGAAGGTGCGGAATTTCCCGTTCAGGTTCTTACGGATCATAAAAATCTGATATATCTTGACGCTGCCAAGCGCCTGAATGCCCGTCAGGCTAGGTGGGCACTGTTTTTCTCGCGGTTTAATTTCTCCGTTACTTACATCCCTGGTACTAAGAATGTTAAGGCGGATGCCTTGTCTCGCAGTTTTTCTCCCATAGTCGGTGCTGAGAAAGAGGAAAACATTTTACAAGAAGGTGTTGTGATAGCTGCTTTACACTCCGTTTTGGAAGATGAGATTCTTAAAGCTCAGGAGAATGCCCCATCTAACACTCCTCATGGGAGGTTGTTTGTGCCTGGGACCTTTAGGAGAGATTTGTTTGTTGAGTGTCACGAATCTCGGTTGGCAGGTCATCCCGGAATCTCTGAGACCAAGAGACTGGTGGGTCGCAGTTTTTGGTGGCCTGGATGGCAGAAGGAAGTCATTAAGTGGGTGCGCCAATGTACTATATGTGCTAGATCTAAGTCCTCACATACTCCTGCTGCGGGGTTGCTTTGTCCTTTGGAGGTCCCCAGTGCTCCTTGGACACATTTGGCTATGGACTTTATAACTGACCTTCCCCCCTCTGAGGGTTTTACTGTCATCTGGGTGGTCGTGGACCGTTTTAGCAAGATGTGTCACTTGGTTCCCTTCGTCAAACTGCCCTGCGCTAAAACTCTCGCTAAGGCCTTTGTCAAGGAAATTGTCAGACTTCATGGCGTTCCTACTGACATTGTTTCTGATAGGGGTCCTCAGTTCGTGGCTCGTTTTTGGCGTGCCTTTTGTGACAGGTTGGGAATTCATTTGTCGTTTTCGTCCGGATATCATCCTGAATCTAATGGCCAGACAGAAAGGAAAAACCAGGATGTTGAGCAGTTCTTGCGTTGTTTTGTGGCAGACAATCAAGAGGGGTGGTCTGAGTTTCTGCCACTTGCCGAATTTGCTCTGAACAATCATACATCTTCTTCTGCTGGTTGTTCGCCTTTTTTTTGTTGTTCTGGGAGACATCCGTCGTTTGGGTCGTTCTCCAAGTTGGGATCTGCCGTGCCTGAGGAGGAGAATTTTTCCGGTGATTTGGAAAGAGTTTGGACGGATGTGCGTGGTAATCTTCAGGAGGCCAACAGAAAATCTAAAGACTACTTTGATAGGAAACGACAGGAGGTTTTGTTCGCTGTTGGTGACATGGTTTGGTTGTCCTCTAGGAATCTGCGGTTGAGGATTCCTTCTAAGAAATTGGGTCCCAAGTTTGTAGGGCCCTTTAAGGTGCTTCAGGTTGTCAACCAATCTGCTGTTAGGTTGGAGGTTCCTACCTCCTGGAGAATTAATCCGGTCTTTCATGTCTCTCTGTTAAAAAAAGCTGTTGTGTCGGATGGTGACGCCTCTGCCTCTGTTCCTCCGGTGGTGGAGGACGGGGAATATGAAATTTCTCGCATCCTTGACTCTAGACGGTATAGAGGTAGTTTGCAGTATCTTGTGGCCTGGAAAGGTTTCGGACCCGAGGATAACTCTTGGGTGAGGTCAGATGATGTTTCCGCGTCCAGACTTATCAGAGCGTTTCACAGG
This sequence comes from Phyllobates terribilis, assembly GCF_046119375.1. NCBI lineage: Eukaryota > Metazoa > Chordata > Amphibia > Anura > Dendrobatidae > Phyllobates > Phyllobates terribilis. Next base: position 230,395,308 of record NW_027362767.1, read on the forward strand.
AGATTTCCTGATAAGCCTGGTCCTAGGGGATCCGGAGGATCCTCTTAGAAGGGGGGGTACTGTTAGAACCTTGCTGTTAGTTTTTTTTTCCTTTGCTGGTCACATGACCTTGTTGGCCTATTTAATCCTGCTCCGCCCTTCTGGCTTTGCTGGACTTCATTGTATATCTACTTTCTAGCTAGCCTGTGCTCTGTATCTAACTCTGTTAGTTTGCTTGGTCTACGGACCTCTAGGTTCTATCTATTTTGTTTGTTCGTCTGTCTGCTGCTATTTCTGTTAGGAGGTGTCCCATATTCCTCCCAGTCCTTAGTACTTGTAGGGATTCCCTCCCCAAATCTATAGGTCTCCGTACAGACTAGATTAGGACTTTAGCAGGTCTGATCGCAGGATCAGGTTCCCTGTTACATCGTAGGGATTCAGCTGAGTCTTATAGTAGGGACAGATCTCCTCTCTTTCCTTAGCTTTGGTAGCAGAACATAACACCTATACCCTCCAGTCTGTGTGCCAGCCTACCAGCCTGTTCCTGTATTCCCCTGTGTGGGTCAACAGCCGTGTCCGGGGTCTGTCCTGGAGTAGCACCTGGTCCCTCTGCTCGGTTCCTCCTTGGTGCACTGGCGTCGTATGCCGTCGTGCGACCCTGGTCGGATCGGGTGAATACTTAGTCACGCCCCTCCAGGCATTCACTCTCCGGCACGGTCCAGTGGAATCACTACCAATCACACGCACACGCCGCTTAGCCCGGGCGTGTGCATAACAGATATAAAGTTGTATCAGATCCCCCTGGACCAACGTCGGGTATGTGAACATACTGTGCTCCGATGACTACCATCCTCTTATTTATACTCACATGCAATGTAACTCAAAAGCTATATATGAAGTAGACGTAGAAAAAAATGCAGAAAAAGAGCAATGCAAGTGAGGGCAGCTGGTTCACCATAGGTGAACTTGGAAGCGCCCAAGGCATTGTTGTTGAGGGTACCCACAAGTCTCTTTCACCCTACACAGCAGGGGGGTCCTGTTGTAGATGTCCATTTAGAGACCTGTGAAGAACCATGGTCATTTGGATGATTTGGGACCATTTCCTATAGGTTGGGTGATAAATAGAATAAGCCATCATTAATGTTCTGGAGGAACCGACCTTAGATATAGTACATTATTAATCCTACCGCACATTTTAGGGTATGTTAAGATCATGAGTTGGCCAGGCGTTTGAGACTCCATTAGAGGTACCATCTGAACACTTGAAAAACAGAATTTGGATGCGCCACAGATTTCAGTTATCAAACAGAGCCCAAACCAAACTTTCGTCTCCATTGGAAGTTCTTCTTTTCTATCGCAACTGGTTTTAAACACCGGAACGACAGCGCAGTAAGATTTCATAATTGTTTCCAACTTCAAAGATCGATATAGCTGAAATAAAGCTCAAACCTAAACCAAAGCTGCAAATTATGGACTCTATTTGATAAGTGAAGTCTACGTGGCCAATTTATCAAGACTGGCATATCGCAATCTCACGCTGCGCCAGTCTTAATAGAGTAGAAGAGGCGATGTATTCGTTAAGAGGCGTGCACCACTTGATGAATTTGGCGCATCTTCTGAACGGCGTGCTCTGAAGCCTGGAGTAGCCATAAAAAACGCCGGGTGTGGACACACCTTGTCCCAATCCCGGCTCCTCTCCAGCTCTGCCCAAGTCAGTGGAAATAATCCAAAATGGCGTGAAAAAAACAAAAGAAGCAAATTATGCGACTTTTCAAAGCTTTTACGACATTTTTGTAATGTAAAAGATTTTGATGAATCGGCCACTGTAGCTTCATCCAGGGGCATATCTGAATCCTGTTTTGGGTGGGTTTAGACAGAACTCACGAACAAGTGGTCAAAACAGGCTTTACGATGGTTATAAACTAAAAGATATTAAAGACTAATAATTTCATAGAAACAAACCCCGATTCAGCAAGGTGTTTATGGCAAAAATTTGGCGACTTTTACGCCAGTTTCGCCAAAGTTGGCGGGACGTAGCCACACCTACTCATCAAATTCATGTTAACTTGTATTGAGGCACACTCAACTTTTAAGAGACCTCTTAACGAATCAGGCGCCTCTGGCTCCAGTATGGCCCCCATGACCAATGGTGGTCTTGAATAACAAAAGAACCCTTAGGCCGCGATTCATCAATATAAGTAGAAAAGCCTCATTTGCAGCACAGAAATGAATATGTGATGCCTATAGTTGTAATAAGGCGAGATGTGTTCCCCCAATGCATCCTCCACGCAGAAGTTTCTTTATTGCACTAGGAACACAGTATAGGGAAGGCGGCCAGAGAATAATTATCTCAGATATACCTGCATTTAGCTCTGGTTATGTTCTTTTTATACTATCAGTCCCATATGTGATTCCTAAAGGTAACAGATTCTGCTACAAGATAATCCGTTTGGGATCCAGAACAGCACAAATGTTACTTTGTAAATTGACAGTAACGGTTTGAGTAGTGCTGGCAATCTCTTTGTCACAGATCACATAAAAGGTGGAATTTGCATCCATCGCTGGGTATCTTTCAACAAATCTTAATTAAGTATTTTTCAGCATGCAAACACCTGCCTCCCCTGTCTATTTATTAGATAAAATGGCTCTGAAAAGGAGGGATCGTTTCCAGACCAAATAATAAAAGGTGAGGTCAGTCGGAATATTAACCTCGCAGTCATACCCGCTCCCACTCTTTTCAAAGCTGCATTAAAGCGTCCACTCCGGGTGCCTCCTGATTGCGGGGTATGGGTAAATGTAATAATCTACCGCTTTTTCAGCAGCTCATTAAGGGTTCATTAATATATGGGCAATGCTTTTGAATTATAAATAAACAGATTAGCCCCCTGCGGAGTGCGGACCGCCGGCTTGCCTCTCACTATCAGAACAATATTGTGCTGCACAATCAGTGGGCTCACCTGGGAAGATTAGCTGCACACGGAGGACATCCTGTGCCCGGCAAACAATACTACCACATATATGTACTGATGATAAAGATGAAAAGTATCTAAAAGCTGAAAATCTATGGAATCGTATCCCAGTTATAAAGGGCATTTAGGAAAAGACGTGATAAAAAAAGAAGTTTAATGGTGTATTCCCATCTCCAAGATCCTATCCCAATATGTAGTAGGTATAATAATAATAATAATATTAGAAAATACCTCCAATTAGAAATTTAGTATAGTTCGTCTGATTCACTATGTCGCATGCCCCATGTGCAGGGCATTACAGTAGCTTATGTATTCATGATTATAACCACTCCCAAAGTGACAGTTAGCTGTTAGTGGTCATAACCATGGATATCTAACCTGCTGTGCACATTAGGAAAGACACTTAGCGAATCAGAAGAACTATACTGCATTTCTAACTGGAGGTATTTGCTAATATTATTATTACACCTACTACATATTGAGATAGGATCTTGGAGATGGGAAAATCCCTTTAACTCGCACGACAGATGTTGCAGCCAGACCTGATGTGTAGCTCTAGCCAAAAAGGACTATCATTATTCCTGGGGGTTGTGGTGAACTAAGAGGAGGAGCGATACCAGTCACAGCCCAAAGTTGCGCTGTCTGTGATTGGGGAAAAAAGAAGAACACACTTTCTTTGCCTTGACATCACTTTTATAGGGAATGTATAGTCAGAAAATGACCTATTGTTTAGATAAATTTTTATGATAAACAAATATATATATATATATATATATATTATATATACATACACACACATATATTTTTGTTTTTCACCACATCACAATAGGTATTTTCCCCAAAAATTCTGAAACCTTACACTTTTCACGCTAGCCACTCTATCCAATTCTAGACTCGTACTCCATGTTATATTTTTTTGAAGGAAAGCTACATGGACATTAGGAGGTTTAGTCTGGCTCAGACCCTACTCAGTTGTATCGAAGTCTGTAATGAGCATGCTCAGATAAGGGCAAAGGTCATTGTGACCGTAGGGGGAGGAGTTGAGCTGTGACTTCACCTATTGTGAATGGTGTCTGTTTTATATAGAGGTGTTACAGGTCATAATAATTCTGTCTGCGATGATAAAGAGACTTCTGAAAAGTCTTCTGTAAAGACTGCAGTAACAGGTTTAGTGGCAAATATGTGGGGGTTTTTTATTAATAATTGTGACATGGGACATTTAAAAAGGGGTTATTTCTATCCCAAATGATGGTATAGCTATCTCTAGAAATCTAGATCTAATCCTCAGAATGAATGGGCCAAAGGCCGATTATTCTTCAAGTGAATGGGGATGTGCAGCAATTCCCTCCATAACTGAGTGTTCGGGGTGATGCTATGCAAGAAAAGCTCTGAAGGGGACACAATGATAAACTGGCTTTCATTCTCTGGATTAGTGAGGCTCCGTGAGGATGAACCCTCACCAATCATAAATGATGCTATCATGTTATTAGATGGAAACAACCCTTAAAGACAATGCTCACTGAAAAAAGTAGCAAGCTAACTTTCAATCTACAAAATGGGAGGAGTAGAACTAAGCAACAGCAGGTGTGGAAAAGTCTTGGGCATATTAATAAATCACAGACTGCACATGAGTCAACAGTGTGATGCAGCAGCAAAAAAGGCAAACACAGTTCTGGGATGTACTAACAGAAGCATAGAGTCCAGATCACATGAAGTAATTATCCCCCTCTACTCCTCCTTGGTCAGACCTCATCTGGAAGACAGTGTCCACTTCTGGGCACCACATTTTAAAAAAGACATTGAAAAACTGGAGCAAGTTTGGAGAAGAGCTACCAGGATGGTGAGCGGACTGCAAACTATGTCCTACGAGGAAAGGTTAAAGGATCTGGGAATGTTTAGCTTGTAAAAAAGAAGACTAATAGCTGTCTACAAATATCTGAAGGGATGCCACATTATAGGGGGATCATCCTTATTCTCATTTGCAAATGGAAATACGAGAAGCAATGGGATGGAACTCAAAAGATACAGATTAGATATTAGAAGACACTTTTTGACAGTGATGGTGATCAATGAGTGAACAGTTGGCCACGAAAGGTGGTGAGTTCTCCTTCAATGGAAGTCTTCATAAAGAGGCTGGACAGACTTCTGTCTGAGATGGTTTAGTGACTCCTGCATTGAGCAGGGGGTTGGACACGAGGACCCTGGAGATCCCCTCCAACTCTAACATTCTAGGATTCTTAGAGGGTGGAAAGCAGTCTCTCAGGAGCCAAGTCAATGTGTGACCCCCTTAAAGTACATATTATGTCTGGAAATAGAGCAGGTGCATATGCAATCCATAGTATCTCCGCCACAGACGAGCAGATCACAGTTGGATCACCTGAATTATCGTTTTGTCTGTGGCCAATGTAAGTCGGACAGATCTGATGTTTTACAGCAGTCCATCTAGTGAACCCCAGGAGTTCCAGCCTCTTGGCCCTTTGGCAAGGCAAGGGTTAGTCAACTGTACACGATTCCTGTGTCAGGTATATTAAATATAACACCGCACCGCTCTGCACATTTCCACGCCAAGCCGCTTGTCACTTTCGCTTCAGTCATTCTGTATTGAGGAAAAATGCAGCGGTGGGAATTTTACAAGGAGCTGCTCAGTTAAATGGACATAAATCACAGGTTTCATTCAAAGCGAATAATCACTGGCCATAAAGAGCTACTTGTCTCTTACTATATATTACCGGAACTTTCCGCCAGCAATAATGCAGCCATTCATGGTGAGGGGGAAACACAGCCAGGCATTAAGGGCTGACATGTAATCCTGTTAGGGGCCTGACGTGCCGAGTGGGGCTGACATTTTTATCATGTGTCTGCTTCAATTTGGGAAACCGAGGAGAGAGGGGAAGAAAATGATTACTTGGCTTCTCTCTACGCGGTTTGGTGCGAATCTTCCTCCTTACGGTGATTGCACGGAACGGTAGAAGAAAAGATGTACAATGAAGGATGTATTCTATCAAACCTATGGCTGCGACTTGCCAATTATGCCCATGTTTAATTTCCATTCTTTTTGTTGGCAGGGCAGCTAATCGTTGGGGTAAGGACTGGTCTTCAGAGCGTTTTCTGAATAATCAGAATTAGATCAACGCGTGTTATAATGTCACAAATAGTATGGGACGCTTAAATCGACATATGCAGAGTATCTCGATTTTTCACAATCTGGGATCTGAGCTAAGATTTGCAAAACGTCCTGAAATATATTGGTGTAACTGGAGATTTTGTCACATAAACGTCCCAATTTCAACAGAGTAATTCAGGCTTAACGTTCTTTGGGCACATTAAAAAAGATGGGAGGGCTGCCCAAAAACCTTCCAGAAAAAGTGGAATTATTCTGTGAGTGGAGCCCGAGTTACAGAAAAACTCAATCAGCACGGAAAAAAACGTGGGTCCCACTGCTGGAAAATGTGTCTGCAGACCACCCAATTATTCAGATTAAACTGTAAAATGTCTAAAAGAATTGTCATTTACATGAAAGAAACTGAATGTTTCAGACACATTTACAGTTCACGCTCTAATGAATGAGAGTTAAAAGGACTTGGAAATCCAAATGAACACTTTTCTTGGTAAACCGAAACTGGAGTCAGATCCTTAGCCCTTTTTAGACAGACTGGCTAATAATTATCTTCCCAATACTATGCATTACTGATAACCAGAAGAATTACTTATCTTCAAGTCCATGGTCAATGATTACTTAAAGGGAATCTGTCAGCAGGTATTTACTATGTAATCTGACGACAGCATGAGGTAGGGGTTAAAACACAGAATTCAGAGATGTGTCACTTATCAGGTTGTGTGCTGTTGTTCACTTACAGTGAAGGTTTTGTCGCTAGGACATTATCATTGCTGTGACTTAACTGCTGCATGAGCACTGGTCCGACTCCGCCCCCTCCTGTGATAAGCAGCTCGCTGTCTATAGACAATGTGCACAGAGCCTGGTGTGGGCGGGGTTAGCTTTCTCAGCTGTGCTTCATCCAATATCTAACTGCTGCACCCAGTAAACTAAGTGATACATTGTTTGATTCAGCTTCTCTTTGACTATATTATGCTACTCTCAGATGAGGTAGCAAAAATCTGTTGACAGATTCCCTTTAAAGACTAACTATTTTTATTTTTTATTTCATAAATCAATAGTTCTTGTGAAAATAAGAAACTTTGTAATGTATCTTATTACAGAAATCTGCTTCTTTCTCCTCCTGGATTGATCTTTCATTCTTAAAATTCTCAATTCATGGGTAAAATCTGTCTTCAGTGAATATAGACTTTCCCATTACTGAGATAGGAGATTGCAGTTGGTGCTCATAAAGTTCTATGAAGAACGGTAACTGTCGTTTCAGCTTCCAGCTCCTCCTTCCTCCACAGAATATTATAAGCACCAACTGTCATCTCCTATCGCAGTAATGGGAAAATCTATCTTCACTGAATATAGATTATACCCATGAATTGAAAGTGCAAGATCAATCCAGGAAGAGAAAAAAGCAAATTTCTCTGATAAGAAATATTACAAAGTTTCTTATTTTCACATACGGTATATTATTGATTTATTGAATGAAAATTAAACCGACAGTTACTCTTTAAGTTGCATTCACGCTGCATGTTCGTTTCACGATAATTGTGTAGTCTAAACAGGCTGCTGATCTCCAGATAAACAAGCAAAATGCTGGTTTGTCGGGTGAGATGATCTTTTAGTTTGTACAAATGATCATCGTTCTTGACAGCACATCATCCTGTGTAAACAGGACCTGCGCTGCTGATAAGCGCACGATCTATTACGGACATTTGGCGCGAGGTCTGCCTGTGCAAACTATTAAAAGACAGCTGATCACTAAAAAAAGTAGCTGACTGGCAGTCGTTTAGTGCCGTCGGTCGGCCAGTGTAAACGGGTCTTAAAAGTAGTTTAAAGGGAACCTGTCATCAGAAATAACACTATTAACCTGTAGATATGCGGCTAATCTGCAGTTTAACAGAGTTATTATGCTGCCCGGCGTCTGCACGCAGCCGAATGCAGCGAGAAAATTAACTTTATTCTTTCTGCCAGAATTCAGTTTCAGTCATGGAGACGGTGCCGGCGCTGGTTCAATCACCATTCTGGAGAAAACAGAGCGACTGCTGTAAAAGTGCCCCTGGCCCTGACTGGCAGCTGAGCCCCAATGCAAAGGGAGTGTCAGCCAGCGGTTACAGCGGCTGCTCTGTATACTCAGAGCGGTGACCGAACGCGCGTCGGCACCGCCCCCATGACTGAAACCGAATGCTGGCAGGGAGAATAAAGTTCATTTTCTCCCTGCTACATTAAGCTGCGTGCAGGCGCTGGGCAGCAGAATAACGCTGTTAACCTGCAGATTAACCACATATCTGCAGGTTAATAGTGTTATTTCTGGTGACAGGTTTCCTTTAAAGATGTGTCTAAAACGGCGACCCTGGTTGTGAAAGTTAACGCTCAATGTAATGATGGCATCATGTGTCCTTTATCATATAAAATATCCCAACAATCTGTTTCTCTCTGGATTTCTGAATCCTCAATGTCCAGCTGTCGTTGATCATTTATTATGCAGTAATGTCTCAAGAAATTGTATTTTTTCTATTGAAATCAATAATTCTTCCTTTTACAATCTCCCTCTTGTTAAATCCTTCTCAGTTTAACCTATCTGTGTAAAGAATAAGTGACACTTACGGCATTGTTAAGCATGCAGAAGTGCCAGTAAACCTCTGTTCACATCTTGTTTTTTTTATGTTGTGTTGAGCATATGTGCCAATAAAGCTCCAGATGCAGGTATGAACAGGGCCCAAGACCAGGGTCCTTTCCTGTACAGAATATATTTTAGTGAATGCCACGTGGCTCTTGAAAATTCCAACTTAAAATCTAAATCTTACTTAAAAGGGGTTGTGGGCATCACCCAAACCCTGATCTAGGGCAAACAGAAGTAACAGAGCCCATTGATGGAAACCCCTTATATTAGCCAGCACGGAGACTTACCCTTATCCCAAGTAGCCCACACAGTTTACCCCTGACTGAAGAGCTTTGTATCAACTTATTTTTCTTTTATTAGAGAAGCAACTAAAACAAGTAAAAGAAAAGAAATCCTAATAAAAAAAACATTAGTGAGCACAATATTACCAACTAAACCGCCAAAGTGGATTATAGGAATATGTCAGCAGTTTTGTTATGTAATCAGACAGCAGCGTAATGTAGGGGCGGAGACCCTGATTTCAGCGATGCGTCACCGGATGCAGCAGTTGTTATCCAATCACAGTTTTCTCTGCTGCAGATCCAGCAGTACTCAGAATGCTGAGCTGTGTATAACCCCGCCCACACCACTGATTGGCAGCTTAGTGTACACTGTATATTGACAGCTGCTAATCAATGGTGTGGGTGTGGTTAGACTCGGAGGCACCTAGTCCTCTAGTGATAATCTCCTGCTGATAAAACACTGATTGCATTGCAGCAGCAAAACACAACCCAGTAAGTGACACATTGCTGGAATCAAGGTCTCTGCCCCTACATTGTGCTGCTCTCAGATTACATAGCAAAACCTGATGACAGATTCCCTTTAAGAATAAAGCACTTCCTGGTTCTATATAGTCATATGATGTAACTCATGATCCCTCTCAGCCATTCAGCAGCTCTAAAAAGGGTCACATGATACAGTCTCTGATCTTCTTCAGAGTTAAGCAGAGAAGGCTGATGATGTGTTACAACCTGCAACTATAAATCTAGAAGGGACTTTACTTTTGCGCCCTAATTCCCATTTGGCAATTTAGTAAATGCAGTTATATTTTTTGATTTCAAGAGGACTGTTTTTCACTCTATCTGACTGCAGACTTGTGAATCTTCAGATTGTGCGCACTGCATACTGTGAGGATTCTCCGGTGCAGGGAATGGACTGTCCATGTGACTGATAATATGCGATTTACATACTTCCGGCCACATTCCCACTTGACTGTGTCCAGTTTTGCTCAATACTCTTACACTGAGGGAGTTCGCACCCTTCTAGTCGGCACATGACCGCATGTATCCAAAACACATACTTGCGGTCTCAATGCTCCGCCCCCGGCACCGGAAAATCCCCACAGCGCAAAGTGCATGCAATGCGGGAATGCACAAGTCTGCAGTCACATAGAGCAACTGAAAACTTGTAGCCTAAGGCTGGACAACCCCTTTAAGAACATTTCTTTAAAATGTAATAATGGTTTTAAAATTTTTACGAAGACTCATCACCTACAAAACAACATAGAAGACCCATAATGAACTCATTACACTCTGTATTAGGCTGAATGGAGACTGTGCCCCCCATAAGACTTCAAAGGGGTTGGTGGGGGCACAAGAATTTTAGAATATAACTAAGCAGGACAACACAGATCTGCATGAAAAATTAGATAATTATCTTTTTTTTTTTTCTTTTTTGTTATATCTATAGTAAGTATGATTAAAGCCATTAACTCTTCGATGCAAAGCATGGCAAACTTAATGGGAACTTCTAGGCAGCAACGTTGATAAATCTTGGCAGCGCAACTGCGGTGAAATAAATCTAAATCCCCGTAAAGTGCGCGCAGCCACAGTGTATCGAGAACCTCAAATGTTTATTTCATTTCCCGGCTCAGATAAACCCTGTTTTTTGGAGGCAGATTTATACTCCCTTTCTCTCGGCCTCCTTCGGAAGCTCCTTTGAATCTGATAAAGAAAGTTGTAATCGCGGCACGAGATTTCTTTCCCCGGTAAACATATTTATTTTTTTTTATTTGGGGGCAGTAAATGTTTATGCCGGAATATTTAGTTTTGAGGGTGAAGTATATTGCTGCTTTTCTAACGGTTTGATCGGAGATCAGCGCGTGTAAAGATGCAATTCTCCCCGCACGGCGGCTGAATGGCCTACAGCCACAAAGCAATTCTTGGAGGCTCTGGACCTTCTATTTCATTTTTTCCAACTATTTTTGGATCCCGCAGCTCATTATTAATAAATGTATCAATCAAACAGCAGCTTTTGCTTAGTGGATTTTACTCCTATTATTTTATTCTGAATTAGCTTTTCTTTATTGAAAAGATCTATCGGCTCAGATGACAATGGGCTTTAGCTTGTTCTACAAGGTATTAAATTATTTCTGTGTTTTTGGGTACCCGGGTCTAAAATAATACCTGGACAAATTTAATTTTCTTACATGTTAAAAAAGAATAAATCAGAAGGACTCCCTCCTTTAAATACCCTCTACATATTCCTTCCTAAGTTCACTGTCCTGGAAACTCCACTGAGATGACCAAGCCAAGAAGAAGACACACATTTTATGGTTAGAGTCCCTATACATGTGGATAGTGCCCATATCATAGGTAACCACCAGGCTCGGACTGGCCGGCAGGAGAACAGGAGGATCCTCCGGTGGGCCCCTATGCAGGAAATGGCTCTCCACGCCACCTATATGAGAAGTAGTTGGCACAATACATGTTTCACTCTGTACAGACAAGGGCATCATCTCAACCTTCATTTGACAAGCTACTCAGTTTATTATTACATAGAAATATAGGCAATTTTGTGAGTGAAGGTAATGTAATATTTGCATGTAGCTGAACAGTGCCAGACTCTATGTTACTGGTGGGCCCTTGGCACCCCAGTCCGGCACTGGAACCACTGACACCATAGGTTCACTAAGTGAAGTACCATTACTGGTGTTGACACCAAGCAAACATGGGCAGATGCCAAGGACCACCGGCTTGCTGGATCAATGGCAACCTGGGTAAACATGCTCCAGATTTTTCAAGCCTGACGTGAGATGTTGGTCAAGGGCAAATATATATCCAGTAGCTTCATAAACCTTGGCAGATTTAACAAAGCTGAAGTAGGCAGTCAAAGGGCTGATTACTATTTTGATATTGATGGCCTATCATTAAACCCCTCAGATTGGAGGGGTTTAAGTCACCATTGATCTGAAATTGATGACTTAGCCAAAAGATCTGGGATGTACATCAAACCATTGGGTTCCTGAAATTGCATCACAGTGACCCAATGGGGATGACCCTTCCGTCTGTCTAACCATTTAGATGCTGTGAGGAACAACAGCCATAGCATCTAAGAGCTCTACGATCAGAGCTAACTCCAACTGCATCAGTTACCAGTCTGCTGTGTAGAACAGCTGGCACCCACCAGACATAGTGTAGGCTATGCGCGTGAGTCCACTCCATACAACCTCCAACTTCTGCCATACGGTGGATTTCATGAGAAGTGGGTGAATACACTGCATGGCTGTTCAATGACGCTCCCTCCCCAACTCATAGGCCCCATAGCAGCGGCATGATCTGCTGGGTACACCACTGCTATCAACAGGTCAACAATCTCAAAGTCATGGACTTCCCTGATCGGGCACGAATGATCATGGCCCCATGTAAAGAGGTACGTAAATGAAAGGTGCACCAAGGAAACAAGGGCAAATCATTAAAATGCATCGGTCACTAGAGTTGCACTTAAAAGAATCTTGTAAGAAGGTCCCAGAGTTGTCTCCCATTTATGTATGACGTACTCGGCTCTCTACGGACGCTGAATGGCCGATCCTGCCCATGTGCCGGGTCTCCGTGTAGTTCTGTCGTTCTAATATGAGACGGGAAAATTAGGATGAAGCATGTGATGGGATGTATTTAAATGTGACTCTATTAAGGTGTGCTGTCGTGCATGACACTGCGAGGGATCAGATAAAAATGGAATTTTGATAAAGATGAATATTTTTCACCATAAAACGTGTTATCATCATCCGTCAGCAACGCTGCCTGTAAAGCTGCAATCTATTGGGGCCTCCGCAGGAGCTATTTAATACAGATGGCCAATATACCTGGCAAACTGCAAGTGTAGAAAGTGACAACAATCAATGGATCACACAGAGGATTAATTATCTGTATATTACACATAAACAGTATAATATACAGTATATAGATCTACTTCTATAATGCCCGCTGTCCACATCACTGCTTGGGTCAGTTTTGCACTGGATCTGGTAAGTTCCTAAACTATTTCTTACTCTATGCCACCATCTACTTTTTTTTTTTACGTAGATCTGGACATATAAAGATTCTTGCTGTATAAATATACAGAGATTGCAGGGATGGCTCAACGCAACCTGTGAACATGTCCTTAGAGGGTTATTCCCACCCCCAAGATCCTTTCCTACTATGTCGTAGATCTAATAATAATATTAGCAAATATCTACAATTAGAAATGTAGTATAGTTATTCTGATTCGCTATGTCACTTACCCCATGCGCAGGGCATTGAAGTAGCTTAAGTATCCATGGTTACGACCACTAACCACTAACTGTCACTATATGAATGGTCGTAGCCATGGATACCTAAGCTACTGCAATGCCCTGAACATGGGGTAAGCAACATAACGAATCTGAAGAACTATACTACATTTCTAATTGGAGGTATTTGCTAATATTATTATACCTACAACATATTGGGAAAGGATTTTGGAGATGGGAATACCCCTTTAAGCATATAAGGTTTCTGCACGTTTGGTTTAGGCTACAGAAAAATCTGCTGGAAATACTCGAGTGTTTGGCACGGGGGAAAAAAAAAAACACAACAAAAACGCAGGGTGTGAACAAGCCTTAAAAGCTTCTGGTTTCAGAACCAGACAAGAAATAGTAAATTCTAAAAAAGTATGCAACAGATTTTTTGTTGTTGTTGCATTTATGCAAATGTTACTATCAAACCGCTTATGGGAACTAATTTTTTTTTCTGCTTCACTTATATTTCCAGGATGGCCCATTTTTCACCCATTTGGACAACACATCATAGAAAACTAGGAGTTGTCCATTTTGCGTGCACCTGTTTACTTGAATGGGTCAGTTGACCGCAGGGCACATCACCCATCTTTTTTATTATGCGGACTGTGGGACGTACAATTGGAGTAGAGTAAAAGGGATTTGCACGACCCCGGGTCCAGCGTCCACATCAGTATGACGTGGTCCCCGGACCAGAGCACTGTGAATGTTCGACTACTTGTGGCAAGTCCCTGGCGCCTCTTACCATTAGTAAACCCCACATTGTCGTTACGTTGTGGCACATCGCACGATTTACATCATGGGGGTCTACTGATAAGTGTTGGGGATACCACTTGTAGTAGGAGGTTTCCTAGGCCACGGACTACCGATATCTTTTTGCTCAACTCTTCCACAGAAAATAATGTGCCCGTGTGCTGTCAGAAAGACATGGAGAGCTCCCTGGTAAAAACCAATGACGTGTGAATAAGGTCTAGCTATGTAAAAGTGATAGGCCAGAGGCAAAGCCTACACTGTTTATGGAGGAAGTTTGGTGACTTGGTCGGGTTTACATTATTAGATTACATAGTACCTTTTACTTTTTTCAGATCTATATTATCTTGTTATGCAGCAGCATATCCCTCCTCCCCCCCCATCGACTACCTATACACCAATGAAGGAGTTTTCCTGTAAGTTGCTCTTTCTTCCTTCTTTTTCGCGAGTACGCCGAGCACTACAGTAAACGGCCGGCTGTTTAATTTGTACGGTTTTATGATACTTTGATAACAGACAATTTCATTAACTCCTGTGATGTCTCCAGTGCTTCTGGCACCTTGGAAACACGCGCCATGCCAAGAAAGTTATTTATACCCTTTAGTTGGCTGCTCATTAGGAGGAGACAATTTACGAGCACAAACTGATCCGTTTAGAACATGTAGTTTTGTCTTAATTTCAATCTGCATGATTTATAGGAGCAGGACGGGGGACGTCTGCTGTGATATTGGAGTTTCGCTGAACCCCCCCACGTTGTTGCAGGCTATTAGCATACGGGGACTTTGTAATTCCAAAATTAAGTCGTTTGTTTGCAGGAAGGAGGGACGTTAACGTCATCTCACAATGCAACACGTCGGATGGAGAAGAGCCAAAATTTACAGGTTTGTGTCTCGTCATCTGTGGCCGGAATAAAATCCTGATAATTCCAATTAGCGAGGTATCGGAAGGATATAGCGCACTTGGATAATATACACAAAAAGAAAAGCAAAGTGGATTTTAGGAGTGCACTAAAAACCCCTCTCTACAGAAAATTATGAACAGCTACATAAATCGCGACTCTTCCTCTTCAGACGGACTCATTAAAGTGATACCGAGTCTCTGGGTGGCCATAATTCTGCAGGCTGATGCTGCGGAATCACCCCGGTGCCGAGCCGCTTCTTCACCTGCCCCCAGCCTCTAATATCCACCCCCCTTTCTCTGTCATGCCGCAGCCGCCTGACCTTTAAACTGATGCTAGTTTGCTCTCATGGCTGAAGTGGGAGTTAGAGACCCATAAAACCGCTTCCTCCCTCATTTTGGAGCAGTTGTAATGGCGCGGCTAACCTTTTGTAATGGCCTTGTGCGAGATGGGGAGGCAGCTAAAACAAACTATATTTAACCCGTCTGCTGCCAGGGAACAACATCCTATGCTCAGATGATGGCACTGAATGTAAGAAGATAAAAAAATAATAATAAAAAAGGCAAAGAATTTATGTCAAGTTGTGATACCATACCGATTACTGTTCTGTCTCGCACCTCTCCAGACTGCTTTACTGGAGATGGAGAAGCCATAGCAGTGCTACAATTACATATTATTAAATGAATATATATACATATACGTGTATACTATATGTATATATATATACATACACACATCCCGATTTATTCAGTATGGAGTAGCAGGAAACCCCACACTTACACACCTCGGCTGCTATCAGGTGTTCTGCCGCAATGAATACACTAGGACAAATCATCAAGATCCGCTGCTGGCAGTGGCCTTTACAATTGCTGACTAAAGATATCCCAGATCTGGTCGATGGGAGACAAGTCCAGAGACGCTGCAGGCCATAGCAGCATGTTGTAGGCCACACATGCTGCTCTCATTTGCTCAAGCAACATATAGTATGGCACCAAAGGGACACTTTGGAGAAATGGCCACTGGTCCCGTTATTTATCTATTGTGTACTGTAAGTGAAATTGGACGTCACATACCAAGTCTAAGGCATCAGACAGTGTCTACACAAACCATCAGAAGGCGTTTTATGACATTTGGCTACGAGCCAGACAGACAGCTACAGATGCTCTACTGACCTTACATCACTTCTCTGAAAGGCTATATTGGCAATGGAGGCAGGAATGGGGGTTGGTCCTTTTCAGTGATGAGTCCCACTTCTGTCTTGGATGCAATGATAAATGGAGATTGGTCTGGAGAACACATGGGCAACGCCATGAAGATGCCTTTACTAGGTAACATCACACCAGTCCTAATTTTGTGGGATGAGATAATGTACAGTAGCCGGACCCTTCTAGTCTTCATTTCATTTAATTTAACAGCTCAAAGTTCCATTGATCTGGTCGTTGAACCAGTGGTGCGGCCATTTCTCTACAGTGTCCCAGCTTAAGGTTCAATGTCAAGAGTCTTTGGACATGGCTTGGGTATTAGGTAACATTCACACATAAATAAGCACCATTTCTTACAAATAAATTGTGATGGTCCCTGGTTATTATTCCTGGTAATGTAAAAGAAATTGACAAATGTGTTTTACTATCTTTCTTAGGCCAGTTTCACACGTCTGAGATTCACGGTCCGAGTACAAACTGTAATGTATGGAGTGACCCAAACACAACAGTGTCATATATACCTATGAGGTTATTTAGTTGACCACCAGCCCGGTCCAGATATGGTGGTCTGTAATTGCACCTTGAATGTTGGAGGAGTTAAAAAGCCCTTATTTGTAGAGTGTGTCCCTATAATAGCACAGTTAAAGAGGTTGACCATTACTTTTTTAGTGATGGTCTATCCTAAAAAAGTAGTGACACCGATGTCTGATTGGTGGAGGTGTGACAGCCGTCAGTAGTCGGAAGTTTTCGCATTGTTCCGAAACACAGCAGCTCCGTCATTTTCATAGTGGTCATGGCTGGGTACTGCACATCCACCCCCTATTCAAATGAATAGGCAATAGACCTGTTGTACCTGGCCACGGCCACTACAGTTTTATTTGATACTGGTACCAGCTGACCGGCAGTGGTGTTGGGTGTCACACCTCCACCAATCAGATATTGATGGCCTATCCTAAGCTGGCCATACATATTACCATTTGGCCGACAGCCATGTCAGCTGACTCCCCTGAACACAGTAGCGCTCATTCGGCCTCCTGTGTTCTCTATAAAAAAGCCACCGACTGACACGTCGGCCGGCGGCTTATCTCAGGTAGAACAATGTGATCGGAGGTCTGAAATGAGACATGCCTGATCAACATCTCTCCAGACCATTAGATGATTGGCATCCCGCATACATTAGTCCGTCGGCCATATACATTAGTCCGTCGGCCAAGCCATTCAATATTGGCAGGTTCCACTGGCATAAGTCTAATGTGTATGGCCAGCTTAAGGATAAATAAATAAGTAGTGGCCAACTTCTTTTATACAATGGTAGACAGTATAGGGGCACGTCCATTATCATGGTGAATGCCACCACAAAGTTATCCATTTATTCACATTCCAAGAAGAATAAAGGAGGCACAAGGCAGAGAAAAGATGCTCCGGAATTGTGATTTTTAGAGGGAATGCAAGTTGCCAGAATATAGACAAGTCTTCTTTAAAACAGGGTTGTTCTTTACTCTGGATGAAAGGTATTTCTGTATTTTTCCCAAGTATCATTACATGAAGACTCCTTTGCCCTGGTACTAGTTCTCCGAAGGGGAAACAACACTGTAATCTGGAAGGAAAAAATGAATTGGAAATGGCCTACACTGGGTAGTCATCCTCCAGAAAATATACGGAAGGCAGACAGATGTCTAATAACACCCATCACATTTGCAAAATAAAAGGATCCCATTTTATATAAGCCTGAATAATGCCAATGAAAGTTTGTGTGTGGAGGGTGGGATGTGGGGGACAAGGGGACATTTTCCTAATCCCAAGATACCGGCGTCCCATATTTCTCCATAGTGCAACAAAGAATTTAATAGCCTATAACTTATTACAAGATTTTCACCGTAAAGCCATCCATTTTTCCCTAACATAAAGCTAATCCCTTAACATATATTCTCTCCCAGTGGAAATAAAGGAAGGAAAGAAGATTCGCTTCACACTGGCATTGATAACGCAGAAAACTGCTTATCAACTCTGCCAGGAAGAAATATATCCGCTTTCAAGTCTAATTTCATTTCTAATTTATGTTTACAATATTCCTTGTGTTTATTTTCTCTTCCGACTTGCAGTCTGTTATATACACTTGGTTTGTTAACGCTGACACATCGGGGGAAAGTGCCCCGGGGAGTTCTGCTTTTCACACGTAAAGTAATTAACGGGTCGTTAACACATTAACTGATTTGTATTCGACATCAGCTAAGTTAGTATAGTAATAATTACCTTATTGTATCAGCGCCACCTGCTCTTTTCCGATTAGTTTGTGTATTTGTATCGATACAATCTGAAGACGTGATTGCTACGTTCTCCAGTGACTGAAATCCACTAATTACCTACGTTTTTATTGTTTCTGCTTTGTATCATCAAACCTCTGATTACAAAAGGCTAGCAGTCCACCAATATGGCTTCACTAGACTCACGATTATACAGTGTGTGTGTATATATATATATATATATATATATATATATATATATATATATATATATATATATATATATATATATATATATATATATATACATACACAGTTATATGAAAAAGTTTGGGCACCCCTATTAATCTTAAGCTTAATGTTTTATAAAAATTGGTGTTTTTGCAGCAGCTATTTCAGTTTGATATATGTAATAACTGTTGGACACAGTAATGTTTCTGCCTTGAAATGAGGTTTATTGTACAAACAGAAAATGTGCAATCTGCATTCAAACAAAATTTGACAGGTGCATAAGTATGGGCACCCTTATCATTTTCTTGTTTTAAATACTCCTACCTACTTTTTACTGACTTACTAAAGCACTTTTTTGGTTTTGTAACCTCATTGAGCTTTGAACTTCATAGCCAGGTGTATGCAATCATGAGAAAAGCTACTTAAAGTGGCCACTTGCAAGTTGTTCTCCTGTTTGAATCTCCTCTGAAGAGTGGCATCATGGGCTCCTCAAAACAACTGTCAAATGATCTGAAAACAAAGATTATTCAACATAGTTGTTCAGGGGAAGGATACAAATAGCTGTCTCAGATATTTAACCTGTCAGTTTCCACTGTGAGGAACATAGTAAGGAAATGGAAGAACACAGGGACAGTTCTTGTTAAGGCCAGAAGTGGCAGGCCAAGAAAAACATCAGAAAGGCAGAGAAGAAGAATGGTGAGATCAGTCAAGGACAATCCTCAGACCACCTCAAGAGAGCTGCAGCATCAACTTGCTGCAGATGGTGTCACTGTGCATCGGTCAACTATACAAAGCACTTTGCACAAGGAGAAGCTGTATGGGAGAGTGATGCGAAAGAAGCCGTTTCTGCAAGCATGCCACAAACAGAGTCGGCTGAGGTATGCAAAAGCACATTTGGAGAAGCCAATTTCTTTTTGGAAGAAGGTCCTGTGGACTGATGAAACCAAGATTGAGTTGTTTGGTCATACAAAAAGGCGTTATGCATGGCGGCAAAAAAACACAGCATTCCAAGAAAAACACTTGCTACCCACAGTAAAATTTGGTGGAGGTTCCATCATGCTTTGGGGCTGTGTGGCCAATGCCGGCACCGGGAATCTTGTTAAAGTTGAGGGACGCATGGATTCCACTCAGTATCAGCAGATTCTTGACAATAATGTTCAAGAATCAGTGACAAAGTTGAAGTTACGCAGGGGATGGATCTTTCAGCAAGACAATGATTCAAAACACCGCTCCAAATCTACTCAGGCATTCATGCAGAGGAACAATTACAATGTTCTGGAATGGCCATCCCAGTCCCCAGACCTGAATATCATTGAACATCTGTGGGATCATTTGAAGAGGGCTGTCCTTGCTCGGCGACCATCAAACTTTACTCTTTACTGAACTGGAATTGTTTTGTAAAGAGGAATGGTCAAAAATACCTTCATCCAGGATCCAGGAACTCATTAAAAGCTACAGGAAGCGACTAGAGGCTGTTATTTTTGCAAAAGGAGGATCTACTAAATATTAATGTCACTTTTCTGGTGAGGTGCCCATACTTATGCACCTGTCAAATTTTGTTTGAATGCAGATTGCACATTTTCTGTTAGTACAATAAACCTCATTTCAAGGCAGAAACATTACTGTGTCCAACAGTTATTACATATATCAAACTGAAATAGCTGCTGCAAAAACACCAATTTTTATAAAACATTAAGCTTAAGATTAATAGGGGTGCCCAAACTTTTTCATATAACTGTATATACACATACATACACACTGCTCAAAAAAATAAAGGGAACACTTAAACAACAGAATATAACTCCAAGTAAATCAAACTTCTGTGAAATCAAACTGTCCACTTAGGAAGCAACACTGATTGACAATCAATTTCACATGATGTTGTGCAAATGGAATAGACAATAGATGGAAATTATTGGCAATTATCAAGACACCCTCAATAAAGGAGTGATTCTGCAGGTGGGGACCACAGACCACATCTCAGTACCAGTGCTTTCTGGCTGATGTTTTGGTCACTTTTGAATGTTGGTTGTGCTTTCATACTCGTGGTAGCATGAGACGGACTCTACAACCCACAGAAGTTGCTCAGGTAGTGCAGCTCATCCGGGATGGCACATCAATGCGAGTTGTGGCAAGAAGGTTTCCTGTGTCTGTCAGCGTAGTGTCCAGAGGCTGGAGGCGCTACCAGGAGACAGGCCAGTACACCAGGAGACGTGGAGGGGGCCGTAGGAGGGCAACAACCCAGCAGCAGGACCGCTACCTCTGCCTTAGTGCAAGGAGAAACAGGAGGAGCACTGCCAGAGCCCTGCAAAATTACCTCCAGCAGGCCACAAATGTGCATGTGTCTGCACAAACGGTTAGAAACCGACTCCATGAGGGTGGTATGAGGGCCCGCCGTCCACAGATGGGGGTTGTGCTCACAGCCCAACACCGTGCAGGACGCTTGGCATTTGCCACAGAACACCAGGATTGGCAAAGTCACCACTGGCGCCCTGTGCTCTTCACAAATGAAAGCAGGTTCACACTGAGCACATGTGACAGACGTGACAGAGTCTGGAGACGCCATGGAGAGCGATCTGCTGCCTGCAACATCCTTCAGCATGACCGGTTTGGCAGTGGGTCAGTAATGATGTGGGGTGGCATTTCTTTGGAGGGCGGCACAGCCCTCCATGTGCTCGCCAGAGGTAGCCTGACTGCCATTAGGTACCGAGATGAGCTCCTCAGACCCCTTGTGAGACCATATGCTGGTGCGGTTGGCCCTGGGTTCCTCCTAATGCAGGACAATGCCAGACCTCATGTGGCTGGAGTGTGTCAGCAGTTCCTACAAGATGAAGGCATTGAAGCTATGGACTGGTCCGCCCGTTCCCCAGACCTGAATCCGATTGAGCACATCTGGGACATCATGTCTCCATCCACCAATGTCACGTTGCACCACAGACTGTCCAGGAGCTGGCGGATGCTTTAGTCCAGGTCTGGGAGGAGATCCCGCAGGAGACCATCCGCAACCTCATCAGGATCATGCCCAGGCGTTGTAGGGAGGTCATACAGGCACGTGGAGGCCACACACAATACTGAGCCTCATCAGGAGCATGCCCAGGCGTTGTAGGGAGGTCATACAGGCACGTGGAGGCCACACACAATACTGAGCCTCATCAGGAGCATGCCCAGGTGTTGTAGGGAGGTCATACAGGCACGTGGAGGCCACACACAATACTCAGCCTCATCAGGAGCATGCCCAGGCGTTGTAGGGAGGTCATACAGGCACGTGGAGGCCACACACAATACTGAGCCTCATCAGGAGCATGCCCAGGCGTTGTAGGGAGGTCATACAGGCACGTGGAGGCCACACACAATACTCAGCCTCATCAGGAGCATGCCCAGGCGTTGTAGGGAGGTCATACAGGCACGTGGAGGCCACACACAATACTGAGCCTCATTTTGACTTGTTTTAAGGACATTACATCAAAGTTGAATCAGCCTGTAGTGTGTTTTTCCACTTTAATTTTGGGGGTGACTCCAAATCCAGGCCTCCATTGGTTAATAAATGTGATTTCCATTGATGATTTTTGTGTGATTTTGTTGTCAGCACATTCAACTTTATACAGAACAAAGTATTCAATGAGAATATTTCATTCATTCAGATCTAGGATGTGATATTTCAGTGTTCCCTTTATTTTTTTGAGCAGTGTATTTTTAAAACGTTTGGCAATGGTTTTTCTTCATATCTCGACCTTTATTAGAAAAAAAATCAAAATTAATAACACTGCAATTTCAAGACCTGACACTGGGACTTTTTTAGACTCATACTTCTTGTGCTTTCAGGAAGAGTTTTCAGAAGGCTCCTTATCAACAGAGGCAGGATTACAATGACAGGTAATACCATTGCATACAGCGGATAACACAGGATCCAGTATTCACGATAGGTGATATCATAGCTGACCCCGATCTATTAAACACAAAAGCCCTTATATAAAAAATAGGTCATTTTCTGATGGTAGTTTCCCTTTAAAGGTAGCCTCATGGGGGTTTACTCAATGATGTTGTTCAGGAGCTCTCCTCTTCCCTGTCTCCTGTCTTCCTGCTTGCCAGGTGGCTGATGCACTACTGACAATCAACAGTGTAGGCCGACGGCACGGTCACTCCGCTCTCCCATGCTGCAAGCAGAAGCAACTGAAGCTGACCAGATCCAGCTGGCTTCAGAGCAGGATCGCACGCTTGCAAGCTCTTTGTGGTACAGCATTCAAGTGTGCTTATCCTGAGTAGGAAAGTGACCACCTCTGATAGACTACAGAGATGGCTGGTATCCTAGGCAACGAGTGGTAACCTATACATTTCAAAATCGCTCAGTTCCGGAGAACAGAGAGGATTTTTAATAAAAAGGTAAAGTGCAAAGTTCTTTATATTTTGATTATACTTTGAAGCACTTTGAAACTTTTACACAACTAACAAAATGAGATAACTCCTTTAAGACCCCATACACATTAGAAAAAAGTCCACTGAACTGATTATGGCGGAACCAGATGATGACCCCATAATGGTTATGGGGGCAGATGATGACCCCCTAATGTTTATGGGGGCAGATGACGACCCCCTAATGTTTATGGGGGCTGATGACGACCCCCTAATGTTTATGGGGGCAGATGACGACCCCCTAAAGTTTATGGGGGCAGATGATGACCCCCTAAAGTTTATGGGGGCAGAGGATGACCCTGTAATGTTTATGGGGGCAGGTGACGACCCAGTAATGTTTATGGGGGCAGATGATCATCCTCTAATGCTTATGGGGACAGATGATGACCCCCTAATGTTTATGGGGACAGATGATGACCCTCTAATGTTTATGGGGGCAGGTGAAAGGAGATTAGGATTGGGCAGTCTGAATTCAGATGCTTGATCCATTTTGGTTCTACTATATTTCCCTCGGTGTAAATTCATGAGTGAAGCATATACTCACAATTAAAATGATAAGTTAGAAAAGGACATAAAGCCCATGGGACAGGTCTGCCTCTCCGAAATCTGAATATGAGTGAAGTATTTATGTCAAACCTCACTGGCGATACCCTTCTGCAGAAACAAGAGGACAGCATACAGATAGGCAGTGCCCTTTACAATCCACATACCTCATTGTGAATCAGTGGTGGGTGGTGTAGTGAAATAAGCTCACCTTGGATACTGGAGAACTGATGAATGGTGGTGACCTTTTTTTTAGGAATGGGAGAAAATAATTTATGATTTTGGCCCTATTAGACAGAAACTCACATTTGCCAGTCCACTGTCAGAGGAGCCATAAAAGTGGTGCAGTAACTTCTGAGATTTTGTATGCAAAGTGAAGCTATCATCAGAAAACCACCTATCATTTAAAACGGGGTTTTGTGTTAAATGCATTTTTTACCTTTTTTTTTTTAACATATCATACTAAAAATGAAAAAAAAAAAACAAATCTTGCAATATTCACATTGGCCAATTGGACTTTTTTTGTTTTTAACACTAACATCCTGCTTTTTCAGAAAACAAAACTTGCACATTAGCAGCAATAGACACTCTGACCTTTTCTTTTGTATTGAAGTGTCTAAAGAGTGTGTGCAAAGGTCAACATGTAGGGAGAGGTGAGCTGTGACATCACCTATTGTGATTGGTGGGTCCTGGGTTATCCGCTGTATACAGAGGTGTTATCAGTCATTGTACAGGAGGAGGAGGAGGTGAGCTGTGACATCTCCTATTGTGAATGGTGGACCCTGTGTTATCTACTGTATATAGAGGTGTTATCAATCATTGTACAGGAGGAGGAGGAGGTGAGCTGTGACATCACCTATTGTGATTGGTGGGTCCTGGGTTATCCGCTGTATATAGAGGTGTTATCAGTCATTGTAATCCTGCTGAAAACTCTTCCTGAAAAGACAGGAAGTAGGAGTCTAAAAAAAAGTCCCAATGGGCAGTGTGAAAATTGCAAGATTACTTTTCTATAAAAAAAAAATTCACCTTCCCAAATGTTTTCAACCATCTTTAGTGGACTTCTGATCTCCTTTCAAAGGAAATCTTTTAGAGCAACTGACACACACTCATTCCTAAACGGATAAGGAACATGTACACAGGTAAAGATAGGGACTAGGATACATATGTAAGGATCATACAGTATATAGACAGGGAGATACACACATGTGGATCATACAAGCTAAACTATACATCCAATGGTGCATTTAGATAAGCCAACAATTAGCAAGCGAGCATTCGTCAGACATGAAAGATGTGTAAACACGCTGGGGACCACCTGGAAAATGGGCAGTTGCTGATCGATGGAATTTTTTACCCTTAACGGGGCTCTTTATCCCAGTTACAGAATGTAGAGGCAGGTTGGATGTCCGACACTGATCCATTAATTCTCTATGGTGAAAGAGCCAAGTGCAGCGCTTGGCAGCCCCACAGGGCATAAATGTTGCTGCGGTCGAGCATGTGCACTACCACTCTATTATAACAGGGATAAAAGTACCCGGCTCTGCCAATCAGTGCACGTCAAAGCAGTTGGACCCCCCACTGATCAACAAGTTATAACTAGAGTTCGTGAAAATCAATTCATACGACCCGTCCATTGGTCAAGTCGGTAATCTGCGGCCGTTTACCTGACGCCTCTTCTATTGATTAGCCGGCCTGGCGTGACATCAAATATGCATCACGCTGCAATGATGATATTGCACCAGGCCAGCTAATCAAAAGAAGAGACACGGATGACGTCAGATAAGAGGCGGTTCACCTAGCGCCTGTCTAGCGGCCACAGATTACGGACTGGATTGTGCAAATATATTCGCACCAACTATAGTCATCAATGATCCTGTGGGTAGGTGATGAGAGATGCACAGATACATACAGAGAGAACATTTGTGATTTTAAAGAAATCTTTTAAGTTCCTTGTACAGCTGTGATGAGTGTTCGAGCAGGACGACCACATCTTATATTACTCTTCTATAGCACATAAGTGGCTGTCAGGATACAATGGCTGTCTGGATCCTGCCGTATTGGCCTTAAAGCGGAATTGAAACTTATTGTGCCATCTGCTCCTCGTCCATGTATCCTAGGGTCTTGTGTCCTCTCCAGCTTTCCATTGGCATTACAATGCATTGGCCTGATTTTGGTAATTGAGGAGGCATAGTGAGCAGAGATGGGTGGGTGGGGGGGGGTGCAGTTCATAACGATTTTCAAGGTAATTCGTTATTCAGACCCCGAGAGAAACATGCAAATCTACTACTGAGCAACTACTTATTAAATGCCCCGGGCCCATACTCTACACAGAGAGCTACCCTGGTCTTTGGAGAACATGCTAATTAGATGGACAGAGATGACGAAAATCGAAAACCAGGTCAAGCAGCAGAAATCCGTCAGGAGGGGTCTGGACGCAGCCCTCCTCAAAAAAAAAAAAAAAAAACAGGACAGAATAAATTATCTGTGTCCTGCGGAATTGAAATTGACGTAACGGTTAAAGTTTAGAGCTTAACTTGATTGCAGTGGACTTTTGATATAATACTATGAATAAAACATTATGCGAAATCCCAATCTGAAATTAAACTTGCCCTGGGTTATATCTGTCTTTGCTATCTGCATAGAAGATGAGGCTGTTTTGTAAATTAAAGCTAATATTCTGCACTCCGAGGACGGGATGTGGGAGTTTATATCCGTGGCACCGCTTGCCCCCTCTGCCGTTAATTCTTTTTATCAGATGTTTTCCTGGTATTCTTTTTTATCTGCTGTTTGAGAAAAGGGATCAGATTTAGAAGCTAATAAAATGGCTTGGATTACGAGGCCAGGAAAAGTGTGCATTTAGTCTGGGGTCTAATCTTCTGCCAAGAGAAAGGGATTGTTGAATTACCCAATGATGATAAATTGTACAATGGGATGAAATGAGAGATGCATTAACGCGTATGTGCCAACTGGCCGCATTTTCATGGTAGGGGCCCATAAATGTTAGCACAAAGGGACAGAGCTTATGATAATCTGTACATAATATTATTATTATCTGCAGATTAAGATTGGTTTACTTTAAATATTAGTACATTCATCAATTTGCCTTTAAAAAATATAATAAAGCCCCTCATACATTTTAGACTAATGTTGGCTGAACCCTCCGTTATCAACAGGTTTGGCCGACAGTCTAATGGGTATGAGGGCGCCGGCTGACTGATGGTCAGGGAAGATGTTGATTGTACATGTCTGATTTTGGACTGCCGATTGGAGTATTCTCCAGGAGAAAAGCCACCGGCCGACATGTCAGTTGACAGCTTTCTCACGCAGGGGCGCTCAGCCGAATGTGTGCTCCTGTATATGCCAGAGTTGATGCTTCAACCAACAGCCATCTAATGTGAATGGCCAACCTCGTGTTATGCGTCTGGGTTCGAACCCTTGAGCCTGTGCTTTGTGGTCGGCTCCTATGTCCGCCGAGCCACAGCAGATACACCTTTTCTCCGGGTGTTTAGTTTCGGTTATCCTTGCATCAGTCTTTTTAGGGTAACAAGTGTTTTCATTTAGACATTTGTTTGCCCTATCACTTTTCAGGGGCGGCTTTATATCCTTTACCCCTGCTGGTAATTCCTGCTGGTGATAGTCTCATTTAGATGTCCAGTCATACTGCTGTAGTTTAGGCCAGTCAGTGTAAGACCAGCTAGGGTTTATCTCTCTGCTGTTTATGTTCTTTACTCTGCATCTATCTTCTGGTTTTTCTAGGAAGGAGAAGGTAAATTCTCTAACAGTATGTACTTAATCCTTTATTTTGTACTTTGTGGTTTGTTTTACTCACTCTGGGATCTCTTTCTATTTCAGCACACTTCCCTTCTGTAGGTAATTCACACTCTGCTCTGCCCTCCGGTTCTTCAGGAGGAACGTGAAGCGCTCAACAGCCTTTCAGGCAGCATAGGTCTGAGTAGCCATCTTCTAGTCTGTGGTTAGGGCGGTCACAGCTCACGCAGAGACCACTAGGGACTGCGGGGTCAGGATCTCTAGTCTGTACAGCAACCAGCAGGGTCAGTTGCGGTTTTTAGTGCATTACCTATTTTCCCGAGTGAATTGCTACACTTCTAACACCTCAGTTTACATGGACCGACTGGCGGCACGATCAGACCACCTATCGGTAAACTTTTACTGCACGGCGGTCGTTTAAATTCCGGACCAAAGTAAACAATGTGCCCTGAGCGATCTATACTAGATCACCCAGTGCACACAAGATGCCATGGTTCTCGGCAGCGGCAGTCCTATTTACACGGGATGATGTACATTCAAGTACGATGATTTTTTTGCGCTGCGCAAAAGATCATCCACCCCACCCCCCCCATAAATGAGCGTTTTGCAATCGGCAGCCTATTTAAAAAGCAAGATGATTGAAGAACGAGTGTTTTCAGCAACGATCGTTGATGATTATCTTGCAGTGTAAATGCAGCAAGACTTTAGGTATATTATCAGCTGGGCAGTTGGTTGGCAACTTCGTGGCATCTGAAAAGATCACCTCCTCCATTGTTTGAGCAGCAGAAATGTTTACACGGACCGGCGGTCAGGAACGGACCTCATCATCTAAAAAATGGCCTTAAGAATGTAGCGGGCTATTAAACCAGCAGCCATTTCTCCTGAGGCATGCGTGCCTTGTGTGTGTTCTCAATGGGAAGCTGCTGCCAGTCGCCTCTGAAGAAGGCTCATCTCCAGTGAGAACAAAAAAATTAGGCAGGTTGAATCCAACATGTCTTATCTTTCTTCGCCAACATTTGTCGCCGGAAGGAGAGTCGAGACAATCCCATACACATTTGAAGGCAGTGTCGAAATTGTAAGGTTGGGTCGAGGCTAACATGGCACCCGTGGTCTAGTTAAAGTCTCATGACAAATGCACTTTAACTAGTTATAGGCCTTGCATCCAGCTAACACATTTATAAAAGGAACCTGTTGGGACAGTTTCATTACTGAACTTAGTAGAAAGTCCTAGTACAATAGAAAATAATACCTGTGCCGAACAATCCGATGCGCCTGCGCTGAGAAATCAAGCTTTGAAACTACAGACAAATTAAAAGTGCAAATGGAAGCGCATTCGGATGGGTGGGATGGGGCGCGATGACCCCTAATGCACTTCCAGGCTAATTTGCATATGGTTTCAAAGCTTGATTTCTCATCGCCGGACATCGGATTACTACAACACAGGTGTCATTTTTATTGTTGTACTAGGACTTATACAGAAATACTGACAGTTTTAGTAGGAAAATAGGCCGGACAGGTTTCCTAATAGATATGCAAAAATATAGTTTGTTAAGAAAAATTAAAAAAAAAAATCATATTTTTGATTTTTTTTTCCAACTATGTGTCCGCCAATGCTCAGAACAAATCCTTGGCATAGTTAAGGCAGATACAATGTCTCCATATGCAATTAACACATATAGGAAGATATTAGGTTAAAAGTGATTTTATCATTCGCCAACCATTCTGCACCTGATTTCACTTTCTCATCTCCCCATGAAATAAAACAGTTAATGCGCTAATTACAGTAATTAAGTGTTGCCAATTTAATTACAGCTGAGAGTATTAACGGCGGTAACATTTGGTGGGAGTGCAGAATGAGAACCTTCCGCGTGCGGCCCCCGCACACAGGCACCTAACGGGCACCTCCTACGCCCCCCACCTCATCCCCTCACGCTCCTCAACTGACACTACAGTGATAGGTTCACACTGCAAAACTTGTCAGGCTTCAAGCAGGAGGCAGCTAATTAGCTGCTAGGTTAATGAGTGTGATGGCTCTTGACAGCGTTTTGTTACAGCTCGTGCTGTATTTAAACAATAAATGATTGCTTAAGTGTGGCGGAGACAGGGCGATCATAACAACGCCTCCATTTGGGAAAGTCTGAAGAGTATCTGATACATTAAGAATGACATGGGTCATATGTCACCAGAATGGGGGCGATACAATCTCAGTCCGTATTTATTTTACTTTAAATTAGTCAGTGTTCAGATTACCCCAATTGAAAACCCCATTAGATAAAGGCCAATTCTAAAGGCCCCCACATATTAAAGTTGGCAAAACTTACTGATTTCAGAAAGGATCAACTAACTATCTTTTGCGTATGGGGACCTCCCAATTCCTGCCCAACCGATGATGTTAGAGAAGAATCGGACACCTTGAATCAACGCCCCATCGTTGTTGCTGTTGAATTGAGGTGTCTGGCAACGACTGCTTCTGATGAAAAATATCCTCCGTGCACTAAATTTTATGCCTCTCTGGTCCAGCTTTATCCTTTCTAAATTTAGGACAGAATTTAAGTTTGTTCAAAAGTTCTGTTTGCCCTCATAAAAATAATGAAACCAGCTGATACTCACCCTCTCCGGGTCCTGCAATGTGTCCTTGCGCCGCTCTGGTGATTGCGTGTAGACTGCAGCGGGGATGTCACCCAATCACTGCGCTCAGCAGCCACCACTGCCTGGTGATGTCACCCAATCACTGCGCTCAGCAGCCACCACTGCCTGGTGATGTCACCCAATCACTGTGCTCAGCAGCCGCTGCTGCCTGGTGATGTCACCCAATCACAGCGCTCAGCAGCCACCACTGCCTAGTGATGTCACCCAATCACTGCGCTCAGCAGCCACCGCTGCCTGGTGATGTCACCCAATCACTGCGCTCAGCAGCCACCACTGCCTGGTGATGTCACCCAATCACTGTGCTCAGCAGCCGCTGCTGCCTGGTGATGTCACCCAATCACAGCGCTCAGCAGCCACCACTGCCTAGTGATGTCACCCAATCACTGTGCTCAGCAGCCACCGCTGCCTGGTGATGTCACCCAATCACTGTGCTCAGCAGTCACCGCTGCCTGGTGATGTCACCCAATCACTGTGCTCAGCAGTCACCGCTGCCTGGTGGTGTCACCAAATCACTGTGCTCAGCAGCCACCGCTGCCTGGTGATGTCACCCAATCACTGTGCTCAGCAGCCACCGCTGCCTGGTGATGTCACCCAATCACTGTGCTCAGCAGTCACCGCTGCCTGGTGATGTCACCAAATCACTGTGCTCAGCAGCCGCCACTGCCTGGTGATGTCACCCAATCACTGTGCTCAGCAGCCACCGCTGCCTGGTGATGTAACCCAATCACTGCACTCAGCAGGCCCGGCTGCCTAGTGATGTCACCCAATCACTGCGCTTAGCAGCTGCTGCTGCCTGGTGATGTCACCCAATCACAGCGCTAAGCAGCCGATGCTGCCTAGTGATGTAACCCAATCACTGCACTCAGCAGGCCCGGCTGCCTAGTGATGTCACCCAATCACTGCGCTTAGCAGCTGCTGCTGCCTGGTGATGTCACCCAATCACAGCGCTAAGCAGCCGATGCTGCCTAGTGATGTCACCCAATCACTGTGCTCAACAGCCGATGCAGCCTATATCGTGGGAGCCATAGAGCTTAGTGAATGGGTGCAGGGCTGCAGATGTGATGTCACCGCTGCAGCCTGTGCACAACCACTGGAGCAGCGCATGAATTTATATAAAAAGTTAAAAGGGTAAATCCCTTTAATAAATCTACCCATTGAATGTATGACATAAATCATGACACATTTTCCAAATCAATGATGCATATATTTTTTATGAGGAAATTAGTTTTTCATACCTCGTACACAGAGCCACTCGTCGTAATCAACTACGAGACCATCTCTAAAATAGCATTGGATATGATTAAAGGGATTGACTACTTTGGAAAGGCTCTTTCTGTTAAAAGGGAAATAAGGGTAAAAAAAAAATAAGCGGATGTCCTGTTACTGGGACTCCCAATAATCAGCGGCGATCTCCAGAAGAATGTGGCAACAAGTGTTCAATTTCCCTGCAGCACCCCCACAGGAGGTAGGAAGAATTACATACATAGTGTGGGGTATAGAGCAGATTTTAAAAATCTAATGATCAATTGACTAAAAGCTGATGTGTCCTGGAGAAGAACAGAAGAGTGTTACAATACATTTATATATACATATATATTTTTTTACTTGTAGACCATGGAAAAATGACGTCTAACATGTGAAATGCATCAGTCTTTTACAGGAAATCAAGACTTATTTAAATGACCTAATGGCAGAACTTTTTGATGGATAAATCACACCCTACATAAATTGGGGGACTGCCTATTTGGACACATTGCCCCTCTTTAAGATCCATGCTGTGAATGACGCCTCCGTCCCATCCCAGGGACCCGGAGCAGTCTGACCCCGACGATGATAATGTACCGTACTCACGGCGTCACGATGCAGATGAGGACACTAGTATTTTGTACCAATGTCAGATGAACATTTGATTTTTCTATTAATGCGGTATAATCAGGCATATGCTATTAAATTCAATTATAAAGGAACAAGGAAATTGATTAAATCAGATAGCCGAGATTCGGAGGAGCGGTTACTGATGACCTGGCAATGTACACTGAGATACAGTGTAACTGTATTATATCTATTAGTGCATAAAGCTGTGGTTTCTCTGATCTGAATAATGGACTTACCCTGCGCAGCTAATTAATATAAGTGTTTCCTTGTGTATTAAATGGTGGACTTCGACCCATGTGGAATTAATGAGTTGCTGTCTGTGTGATTTGCCAAACTGGAATCAAGTTGTTAATGACAGCCACAAGAAGTGCATTAGACGGGAGTAACGTCAGTCTTTACAGGGGACCCTACTAACGGTGTGTAGCCCAGGGGATGGGGATGACTCGGCGCCCGGGCCTTGTTGCCTGATCTTGGGGGATGTCGCGGTGGTCGGCTCCCGGGCCTGTACTCTGGGCCTCTCTTTAAAAAGGGTGGAAAATTATATAGAAGTTCGTGACGCCACCTGTGGTTTCTGGTGAGGATCACCAGCGCTGCGGCAGCCCACTGAGGCCGGTGTTAAGACAGCTTCCGTGGTATAGCTCCCACAGGTGGAGCTAGGCCTCAGGGCAGCAGGGATGTAAGGATGCAGGACAGATGGGACCCAGCCGGGTCGGAACAAGAACAGGGACGGACACGATAGTCACTTCAGTACCTTTTACTGGTGGAAATTCAGGCACATCCCGGAGCACTGTAGGGTGAAGGGTGCATATCAGGATCCTCCCCAGTGAGCGGGTGTAGGGCCTCCTGTTTCTTGCCTTTGTGTAGTAAGTTTCTGACCTGCCTGGAGCTAGGCCTAACTTTGTCTCTGTCCTGCACCGGCTGACTTTGTGGTAGGGCCTTCTCTTGGAGTACGCGCTCCCAGCTTGCGGGGCCTCCGTGACTCCTGGCTCTGGTACGTATCAGCTCTTAGGTGATCCTGGGACTTGAAGTCTTCCAGGGGTCTCCGGTTGTCTCTACAGGGGGATATACGGCCCTGTAGACGCGGACCCGGTGTCCGGTATATGTTTTCTAGGGTGAGCTTGTACAGCTCCTCTGCCCCCAATGCTACTCACTCCTCTAGCCTTCGGCCTACTCGGGGCCCTCACTAGGCTTTACACACTGGCAGCTAGGGGGCCGCTTCTTCTGCCGCTCTCTGAGCGTCGGCACGCTCCTGGCTCACTAATCTGAGCTACAACTGAGTCTGACTAAACTGATTGAGCTCCACTGCAGACTGACCTGTTTCTGTGTCTCACTCTGCAGGAACTTCTAGACTAGACTTATACTGAGCTCGACCCTGTGTTCAGATCTGTACTTGCTGAACTCTCCAGAGGAACTACTCACTGCCTAGCTCCACCTTCCCTATTTATATCCCTAATGGGCTCCCTCTGGTGGTCTGAGTAGGAAGGTGGAGGTGTGTGTATGCTGCGAGGGCCTCTTGTGGAGGAATCCGTTAATGCACCCCTCTAGGATCTGTGGCTCCAAGCGCAGCAGGGCGCCACAACGGGACAAAGTATTAGTGGGCACCCCAGCACTATGCCTTCATACCAAACCTACTGCATTTTCAATCTGGCGTATAATCCACTCCCAGACATGTAGATGTGATTTTAATGATGTCGTCTACATATTTTGGATATTTTATACATGTAAATTAACCAGCGGCGTAGACACGGCATTTCTTTCTGGGAATTTTGCTGTGGATATTCATTGCAAAGGGCGATATGTCTGCTGAAAGTCCACGGGAGGTCAATATTCACAGTTTGTTTTTTTACTTCAGCATTTTCCACATTTCAACAAATTTTTAAATATGTTTCTACTAATGGAATAAGCTGCAAATTTTCAGCTTTATGACTCAATGTAATCCACTTTACGACTCATTGCATATTATTGGGTGAGCGTCTGGGGGGATATTAAGAATTTCCAATGATTATAGACTATCCACATCACATATATCAGAAGGTGTGCAAATCTCCACTCCTTATACATGAGAAAATCGTCAACCAAATGATTGCTTAGCTGACGGCAATCTCCCCCGACTTCCCCCAAACTCCTCCTAACAGCCAGAGAATAAAGGGATCCGCCACTGGAAATCCAAAAAGCCAGACATCACCTGTCGAGGAAGAGTCAGGAGACCCCCATATACTGTCAGCTGATCCCACCAATAACTGCGGGTATGGCCACCTTTAGTCTAATGTGAATGTAGACCTTGAATGTCAGTCATAGGGAGGCGGAAAAAATAATTGGACCCCTTGTGCAATACATGGGGGGAGCGGGTTTCCTACATTTGACCAGTTGTATACTACAGGAGTGTGAAATCATGTACCTTGACCCCTGATGAAGTTGAAAATATTCAACCCTATGAAGCCCCATATGTACAAGCTAGTCTATTGCTCTCACAAGAGCTGCAGGATCTCTCCCAAGAGGTGCAGGATCTCTCCCAAGAGGTGCATGATCCCTCCCAAGAGGTGCAGGATCCCTCCCAAGAGCTGCAGGATCTCTCACTGCAGGATCCCTCCCAATAGCTGCAGGATCTCTTCCAAGAGCTGCAGGATCTCCCCCAAGAGGTGCAGAATCCCTCCCAAGAGCTGCAGGATCTCTCCCAAGAGCTGCAGGATCTCTCACTGCAGGATCCCTCCCAATAGCTTCAGGATCTCTCCCAAGAGCTGCAGGATCTCTCCCAAGAGCTGCAGGATCTCCCCCAAGAGCTGCAGGATCTCCCCCAAGAGCTGCAGGATCTCTCCCAAGAGCTGCAGGATCCCTCCCAAGAGCTGCAGGATCTCTCCCAAGAGCTGCAGGATCCCTCCCAAGAGCTGCAGGATCTCTCCCAAGAGCTGCAGGATCCCTCCCAAGAGCTGCAGGATCTCCCCCAAGAGCTGCAGGATCCCTCCCAAGAGCTGCAGGATCTCTCCCAAGAGCTGCAGGATCTCTCCCAAGAGCTGCAGGATCTCCCCCAAGAGCTGCAGGATCCCTCCCAAGAGCTGCAGGATCTCCCCCAAGAGCTGCAGGATCTCTCCCAAGAGCTGCAGGATCTCTCCCAAGAGCAGCAGGATCTCTCCCAAGAGCAGCAGGATCTCTCCCAAGAGCTGCAGGATCTCCCCCAAGAGCTGCAGGATCCCTCCCAAGAGCTGCAGGATCTCTCACAAGAGCTGTAGGATCTCTCCTAAGAGCTGCAGGATCCCTCCCAAGAGCTGCAGGATCCCTCCCAAGAGCTGCAGGATCTCTCCCAAGAGCTGCAGGATCCCTCCCAAGAGCTGCAGGATCTCTCCCAAGAGCTGCAGGATCCCTCCCAAGAGCTGCAGGATCTCTCCCAAGAGCTGCAGGATCTCCCCCAAGAGCTGCAGGATCTCCCCCAAGAGCTGCAGGATCTCTCCCAAGAGCTGCAGGATCTCTCCCAAGAGCTGCAGGATCTCTCCCAAGAGCAGCAGGATCTCTCCCAAGAGCAGCAGGATCTCTCCCAAGAGCTGCAGGATCTCCCCCAAGAGCTGCAGGATCCCTCCCAAGAGCTGCAGGATCTCTCACAAGAGCTGTAGGATCTCTCCTAAGAGGGGTTGGCATCCTATGTGCTGGTGTATGGTACATCAGATGACCAGGGCAGAAGTTTTCATATGGAGGTGCAAAGAAGCCACACAGACTCCCCTTAGTGCCATATTATGGCTCAGTAGTACTCTCGCTGTATAAAGCCATATTGTGGCAAAATAAACGATATAGTGCTTTCCACAATTATAGTTTTTGCTTTCACCCATTGTAAAAAAAATAATATGATAAAGCCAAAAAGGAACATCGGGTTTTATTATATTTTATTTCTATGACATCAGCCCAACATTAGAGAAATCTGATTTCCAAATGAGCTGAATACTATCAGTAATGGCAGCCTAGAAGAAGAAAAAACAGATGTATGAGAAGTTATTGGAAGGTTACTGTCAGATGCTTTATGGCAGAAAGTAAAATTCCTCATTTATGTTCTCAGGAAGCCATTCTTTTTACAGTAACAGTTGCATTTTAATTGATGGTCTGTGTTAAAGGGAATGTGTCACCAGAAAGTGACCTTTTGTTTAAATCCAGTTTTTGGGATAAATTTATATATTTATTTTTATTTAAGATTTGGAAATGGTTTGCTTCCATATCACAATCTTTATTAAAAACAAAAAATAAAAATCTTGCAGTTCTCATACCTGCCACTGGGGCTTTTTGAGACTCCAACTTCCTGATTCACATGTACATTAGCCACAACGAACCGAGTCAGATGATATATTTTGTATTCAAGCATCTAATGAGCATGTGCAAAGGTCATTGAGAAGGGAGGGGGAGACGGTCAGCTGTGATTGGTGAATCCTGTGTTACCAGCTGTGTATAGAGGTGTTATCTGTCATCGTATGCTGCCTCTGATGATAAGGAGCCTGCTGAAATTCCAGTCTCAAAACTTTTGTTTTTTAAATGAGGATCATTTACTGGGGAACTAAAAAAAAAACAATGCAAATCTTTTCCTAAAAAAAATACATGTAACACAAAAACCTGATTTAAACAATAATTAAATTTTCTTATGAAGCATTCTCTTTAAGAAAGTTTTTAGAGAAATGTATTTTTCTTTCCTTTGAGCATGTTCACCTTAGTTTTTTTTTTTCTCTATGCTCAGCAAACATCAGGAATTGGTCCTGGTATATATGGCGATTGTACACTCTTCAGGGATCTATTCTCACACATCTGGATCCGGGTGTGGGATCTGTGAGATTCAGAACATGTACTGATCCAATTTTGAGTATCAAATCAGGACATACCCCACCCCGACCGCTTGCACACCTTACTGATGGTCTTGTACTGTAAAAACATATATAATATATATTACTGACGCACCCCCTGGGCCATATTCTTTAGGGGAATACCCGGAGCCGGATCAGATGGGGGTTGTAGTCTCCGAGTGGCTGTGACCCGGTCCGTGCCCAGGGTGTCAAGCTCAGTGTGTGGCAGTCCTTACTGATGTTACTAAAGTTCTTTATGTCGACTACGCCACCCGTTGAATTGCGGTCACTACGGCCGCCGCTGCAGCAGGGTCCGCTGAGGCTGATGGTGTTGGTGCAGCTTTAGATAGTATAACCCCCAACGGGAGGGGTATGGCCTCAGGGGGTCAGGTGCAGAGGATGGGGGTTGTGGTGGTGCAGCGTAGATGATAATTAAAGACAGAGTCGGGTTGTGCAGTTCAGGGTGTTTACTTACTGCAGATATTCCGGTCACTCCGGCCTTGAGTGACCACCCGAGCCGTGCTGCGTCCACCAGGTCCTGGATTCAGCCAACCCCCAAGCAAGTCCGGAGCGTGTCCCTGAGCCCTCCTTCTTGTCCTTTCTTCTGGCCGTCCCCACCAGGGATCCACCTAGGTCCAGCTCCCTCGGGCCTTCTGTTGGGAGACCCTTGGCCTTGGGTTCCCTGACCCTACACGTGGTTTGCCTTCAGGGTGGATGTGGTGGGTGGCCGTGGCAGATCCTGCCCACTGCCTCCGGTCTCTGGCTGAGGTATGCTTTAGCCCCCACCAGTTTGGGATCCGGTACCCTGTTGCCAACTCTTCACCCTAGGGTTGTACTTGGGTTCTCAGAGTTCCTTCTGTCTCCCCCTCTCTGGGTCTTTCTTGCTCTCCTCTCTCACTCTCTCTGGGCCTGGGGCTGCTCTTCTCCTCTGCTCTGCTCTTCAGGTTATACTCTGACAGACTGACTGACCTCTCACAGACTGACCCTGATCTTAGATGGTGCCCACCTTAAATACTCCCTCTATGTGTGAGCTCAGGTGACCAGCACCCAATGAGCTCCTAACTTTACCCAGGCTGCTCCCCCTCTCTGCCCCTACACTACTGGGATGTACCACCCCCCTCCCACTCCAGCCAGGAACAGACTCGGTCGTACCTGCACATTTCTAAGTGGGAGTACCGTTGGTCTGCTCCTCGGAAATGGGATGTGTGTAGTGCATGCAGCTTTCCGAGCTCAGTTCCACACTCCATCCTTACCCGGGAGTGGAATACCACACCTCTGGCTTGAGGCGTAATACCCCTGTAGCAGCCGAATCCTCAGGGTGCTACATTCCCCCCTGGTAAATCACAGCACGTCCTCGGGCTGTAAGATATAAAAACACCAAAACATACAATTTTTGCATAAACAACATAATAAAAACATATAAAACATATATATCAGCAATAAAACTTTTTTTTTTCATAAATAACATTCTCGTAGACTTCTCTTGCTTCTAGCTCCTCCTCCGGACACTGTGCAACGTGTGCCCGGGAAAAGTGCAACAGTTTCTCTAGAAAAATGGTTTTCCTATAAAACCGGTAGGGGGCGCTTTAGGAAGCGCAACTATATACAAGGGGATATGGCCGCTCTCAGTCCTCGGCCAGGTATTTAGGAAAGGGATGACCGCTCTCAGTCCTCGGTCAGAGGGATTAAGGGAAATACGGGTAACAGTTCAATTCTCTGGTCCCAACGGGGACTATATTAGCAGCAACGGTTCACTGTGCCCCGACGGGCAACTATATACAGTCTCTATACTACCGTACTCAACGACGGCGTCCTCCTGCTCTTTCTTTGTGGACAGTTTCAGTTTCAGACCCGTCCGGGCACGTATGCTGGGCAAATAGATTTTCACCCCGGTGCGGCACTCTAGATGTTATGGGCGCCATGGTGGTAGCAGCGCCCGGGTTGCCCAGGCCTTGCGACCAGGCTTGGGGCACTTTGAAAGTAAAGGGCACCGTAAGGACGGCGGCGCCCTGGGCTACTCGGCCCTGCGACCAGGCC
Organism: Phyllobates terribilis; assembly: GCF_046119375.1. Lineage (NCBI taxonomy): Eukaryota > Metazoa > Chordata > Amphibia > Anura > Dendrobatidae > Phyllobates > Phyllobates terribilis. Next base: position 230,433,978 of record NW_027362767.1, read on the forward strand.
GGTGGCTCCGCGGAGGTAGGGGGCGCTGTTGGTATTGCGGCGCCCGGGGGTACTAGGCCTTGCGACCAGGCTGGTGGTACTTCCTGCTTGGTCACGCTCGGGGTCGAGGCGTGTGACGTCACAGGGGTCGCGGCTGCGGCTTCCGGTTGTGGCCTAGTCTGCGGCGGTGACGTTGCAGCGACGGGCACGGCAGGGGATACTTCGGGCTCTGCGACGGGGAGCTGGGGCAGGTACGCGGTTTCCCGGTTTGGGGTAGAGACGTCCCCTTTACCTGCCTCCCTTCGTTCGGCTCCCTTCTCGGCGCCGTCTCCGGCCTTCAGTCCTCCTGCGCCATCCTCAGAAGCGGTCTGTCTCCTCGTCACGGGTGGCGTGCTCCGCTGACGGGTTCTTGTCTGCTGGGCCATCTCACGGCTCCATTCTGCTAACGTCTCTCGCTGCACCCGGGCCATCCTCCGTGCGAGGCCCTCCAGCGCGGTCTGTGCACACTCCCGATCTCGGGGGAGCTGTGCCAAGACCTCCACTAAGCCTAGTGGGGTCGTTGCTTCTAGCAGGCTCCTGACCAACGGGTCGGTGCTGCTCTGCTCTCCTCCCGTTGTCTCCAGCAGGCCTTCTGGAGTGGCGACCGGCAACAGGCTCCTGACCACTGGGTCGGTGCTGCCTGGAGTGGCGGCCCGCATCAGGCTCCTGACCACTGGGTCGGTGCTGCCTGGCTCTCCCTCCATCTCCGGGTAGGCTCTTTCTGGACTCTGCTCCAGGCTTCTTGTCTCCGGGTGCGCTCTCTCCAGACTGCTCCAGGCGACACCCATCTTTGCTCTCTTCTTCTCAGTCCTCCCACTTCGAGGGCGGTCCCGGGGCCACTTGGTGATTGTCAGCTCCAGGGGCAGTTCTTTCACGCTGACAGACACCTCTAGCATCACAGTCTCTGTTGGTGGGGGCGGTTTCCACTTTTGGCGCCATCTTCGGTCCTGGCCCACGATGGGAGGTGGCCTCTTGCCACCCTCTGGCACGCCCATAATGGCGTCCGCTCCCCCAAGGCGGGAAATCTTCGGAAATGGCGGGAATCGTCTCCCAGTGGCGGGAAACTCTGCAGATGGCGGGAAAAAGCTGTTAATGGCGGACAACCGGCGGTAATCGATCTGTGATGGAGTCCGATGGCGGGGACCCTCCGGAACCGGCAGGAGACTTCTTTTTGAGGTAAACTTGTTCTTTTCTTCAGGCACGCAGTACCCGGGTGTTGCGGGCACGAGATCCTGCCGACTACGCCAAAGTTGACGCACCCCCTGGGCCATATTCTTTAGGGGAATACCCGGAGCCGGATCAGATGGGGGTTGTAGTCTCCGAGTGGCTGTGACCCGGTCCGTGCCCAGGGTGTCAAGCTCAGTGTGTGGCAGTCCTTACTGGTGTTACTAAAGTTCTTTATGTCGACTACGCCACCCGTTGAATTGCGGTCACTACGGCCGCCGCTGCAGCAGGGTCCGCTGAGGCTGATGGTGTTGGTGCAGCTTTAGATAGTATAACCCCCAACGGGAGGGGTATGGCCTCAGGGGGTCAGGTGCAGAGGATGGGGGTTGTGGTGGTGCAGCGTAGATGATAATTAAAGACAGAGTCGGGTTGTGCAGTTCAGGGTGTTTACTTACTGCAGATATTCCGGTCACTCCGGCCTTGAGTGACCACCCAAGCCGTGCTGCGTCCACCAGGTCCTGGATTCAGCCAACCCCCAAGCAAGTCCGGAGCGTGTCCCTGAGCCCTCCTTCTTGTCCTTTCTTCTGGCCGTCCCCACCAGGGATCCACCTAGGTCCAGCTCCCTCGGGCCTTCTGTTGGGAGACCCTTGGCCTTGGGTTCCCTGACCCTACACGTGGTTTGCCTTCAGGGTGGATGTGGTGGGTGGCCGTGGCAGATCCTGCCCACGGCCTCCGGTCTCTGGCTGAGGTATGCTTTAGCCCCCACCAGTTTGGGATCCGGTACCCTGTTGCCAACTCTTCACCCTAGGGTTGTACTTGGGTTCTCAGAGTTCCTTCTGTCTCCCCCTCTCTGGGTCTTTCTTGCTCTCCTCTCTCACTCTCTCTGGGCCTGGGGCTGCTCTTCTCCTCTGCTCTGCTCTTCAGGTTATACTCTGACAGACTGACTGACCTCTCACAGACTGACTCTGATCTTAGATGGTGCCCACCTTAAATACTCCCTCTAAGTGTGAGCTCAGGTGACCAGCACCCAATGAGCTCCTAACTTTACCCAGGCTGCTCCCCCTATCTGCCCCTACACTACTGGGATGCTCCACCCCCCTCCCACTCCAGCCAGGAACAGACTCGGTCGTACCTGCACATTTCTAAGTGGGAGTACCGTTGGTCTGCTCCTCGGAAATGGGATGTGTGTAGTGCATGCAGCTTTCCGAGCTCAGTTCCACACTCCATCCTTACCCGGGAGTGGAATACCACACCTCTGGCTTGAGGCGTAATACCCCTGTAGCAGCCGAATCCTCAGGGTGCTACATTACACACATATACATACACCAAGGATCAGAACGACTCTGACAGGGGCTAAATTTTGATGTCAGTGCAGGTTTTATAGGGGTGTTCCCGAAATGCAATGGTAGTACCAAAAGTGGTTAAGTAATGTCAAAAATTGACCAGCGAGAGATGACCCAATGGCTCAATAATGCAAGGAAGGAGTGATGGCTAACACATCCGGTCTAATCCCAGAGATTAGCTACTATGGCACAAATTGCTGAAAAAGTAACTGCTGGCAAAGACATAAAGGGGTCAGATCCCACAAAGCATGATTGCCTGCTGTGTATAGGGCTGCGTAGCCGCAAACTCGTCAATCTGCTCATTGTCCCAAAACTGCTTAAAATGAGCAGCAGGACTAGAGTAAAACAAGTCAGATCCAAGCAGGTCTCAACTTTCAGGATTTAAAAGTGACTTGTCACTAGGTCATAAGTGACCAGTTTTTGCTCTTATTTTATTCCCGATTCTCCCAATTATCCAGTTGTTTTTTTTTTCTTCTTTAAATCCGCCATACATTTCCACAGCTATAGGCATTTTTATTTACTGCCCCTCGGGGGCGTCGCTCAGAATAAAAATGTCGAGTAGTCTAAAGACACGCCCCCAGGGAATCCGGTGAGCCACGCCCCAGGGAATCCTGTGAACCACGCCCCCAGGGAATCCTGTGAGCCACGCCCCCAAGTAATGACCATACTAAATAAAAAGCCCATATCTGACGGGAGCCATAAGGGGGAATTTAAAATAAAATAGCGTACTCAGTGGAACAGTGGGAATAATAATAAAAAAAATTTTTGCAAAAATTGCCCACTTTTGACCCAGTGACAGGTCCTTTTTAAGAAGATCTACAGCTAAAATGGACACCTGCAGAGCCCATATTTGATAGGTCAGAGCTGTATTGGCAGCACAAGGGGTGACCTAAACAATATTACCTTTTAATATTATGGCAGATCAGTATACATACTTTATATGTGAATGTGTATTTCGGGGGGAAAAAAAATCACTGCACTGTTCATATGTGGCGTCCCCTATAAACATACTACTGGACCTTAAAATGCATTGCAAATGATCACATGTACATTTCCTATGTGGGTTCAAGCGAATGGAGATGAAAAAGTAATACCAGACACAACTTATAGACAAGAAGGGGCGTTATGTCTGGAAGAAAAGAGCAGACCCTTTGTTTCTCATTTCAGTAAACCATTTTTTTTTTTTTTTTTTTTTTTTACACTTTCTGTAAGACATACAATGGGACAGATTGAATTTTTTTTTTTTCTAATTATCTAGGAAATAAAGCATTGGGTTTTAATCATTATATGTAGCGGTCCCTATAAGCATATGCAGCTAGATACGGCGCTTAGCATTTCCACTTATCTGCAGCACTGCTGCTCAAATGACATTTTCCAGCTCAAGTGAAGGAAAAAAAAAAATATATAAAAAAATAAAATAAATAATAATAATTTATAGAGATATTTTTTTACAGCTTCTTCCACACTGCCGAGCTATTTCCTTTCCCACACACCAGCAAAAAGTCCATTTTCACAACGGCTATAAAGCGGCATGTTCAGAGCCAGTAAAACAACTCAATAAATAGCCTTGCGTAGCATAGCTGTCTGCTATCTTTTGCTCAATAAAAACAGAGGTGAAGTGCTTATTTTCATCGCTGCACTATAAGAAGACAGAAGCATTATGACTGCTCATACATTCTGACTATCATTTGCCACAAGCTATATCTGTCAGCATTAAATAAAGCTGCATTATAAATGTAAACAAAACTCGCACATCTACAAAATGAGCTGTCCGCCATTGCTGTAGGCGCAGAACTCAGCCTGCTTATTGACTCAGCCGCGCGGGTTTATTTATTCCTGTACACAGCCATGCATTTACTTTGCCCGATCAGCAGAGTGCGTTGGCAGCAGGGAACCTGTCTGCTTCACAGGGCTGCAGGAGGTGGAAGGAGTGCGGGAGGGGAAGGATGGCGGGGTGGGGGAAGGATGGCGGGGTGGGGGAATGATGGTGGGGTGGGGGAATGATGGTGGGGTGGGGGAATGATGGCGGGGTGGGGGAATGATGGCGGGGTGGGGGAATGATGGCGGGGTGGGGGAATGATGGTGGGGTGGGGGAATGATGGTGGGGTGGGGGAATGATGGTGGGGTGGGGGAATGATGGTGGGGTGGGGGAATGATGGCGGTCTGTTTACATTATTACAATCGGGAATACACCAAACAAGCGGGTGTTTGTGATGTAAGGGAATTAGGATGTGATCTTTGAGTAACATGCAGATGAGGCGGGATGAAACAACTATACAAAAAAAAATACATATAGACATACATTATATATATACACACATATATAGATATATACACACACACACACACATATATATACACATACATGCACACACATATACGCACACAAGCAGAGTTAACTTATAATGGGTTGGGCTCTGTTCACATCTGCATTATGGCTTCTGTGTTTATTGGAACCTGTGCGGAAATTGTCAGAGGAAGGCACTTGGCTCGCGTTGGATCCCTTTACTGCACCACTATTGTCCTCAGAAAAATCAGAAATCTTGATGAATACCCCGATGAAAAGACTGAATGCCAATGGTAAAGGAGTCCATGATCAATGAACTATCATAAATTGACTATAATTCAGCTCTGCTCCAGGAGAGAGAGAAAGAAAGAGGAAGAAAGAGAATGAGAGGAAGAAAGAGAAAGAGCGAGAAGAAGAAAGAGAAAGGAAGAAAGAGGAGGGCAGAAGAAAGAGAGAGGAAGAAAGAGAGATTAGAAGGAAGAGAGAGGAAGAAAGAGAAGAAGGAGGAAAAAGCGAGGGATAAAGGAAGAGACAAAAAGGGAGGAAGAACATAAGAGAGGAAGAAAGAGAGAGGAAGAAAGAGAGAGATTAGAAGGAAGAGAGAGGAAGAAAGAGAGGGAGGAAGAAAGATAAGAAGGAGGAAAAAGCGAGGGATAAAGGAAGAGACAAAAAGGGAGGAAGAACATAAGAGAGGAAGAAAGAGGAAGGAAGAAAGAGAGAGGAAGAAAGAGAAAAGGAGAAAGAAAGAGAAAGGGAGAGAGAGAGGGAGTAAGAAAGAGAGAAGGAGAAAGAAAGAAAGGAAGAAAGAACGAGAGAGAGAGAAAGAAAGAGAGGGAGGAAGAAAGAGAAGAAGGAGGAAAAAGCGAGGGATAAAGGAAGAGACAAAAAGGGAGGAAGAACATGAGAGAGGAAGAAAGAGAGGAAGAAAGAAAGAGAAAGGGAGAGAGAGAGGGAGTAAGAAAGAGAGAAGGAGAAAGAAAGAGAAAGGAAGAAAGAACGAGAGAGAGAGAAAGAACGAGAGCGAGAGGAAGAAAGAGAGAGGAAGAAAGAGAGGGAGAAAGAGGAGGAAATAGAGAATGAAAAACTAAGAAAGAGAGAATGTAAGCTAAAGATAGATAGCGAGAAAGAAAGATGAGAAAAATAGAGATAAAGAGAAAGCTAAAGACAGAAAGAAAGAGAAAGACAGACAGAAAGGAAGGAAAAAAGAAAAAAAGAAAGGAAGAAAAGAGAGAAAGCAAGAATGATAGAGTAAAAACGGAGAAAGTGAAAGTGAGAGGAGAGTGTGAAAGAGAAAAAGATCTACAGATAAATCTCTCTATATGTATCATATCAACACACATCATTCCCTCTCCATATATATAAATAAATATATAAATAAATATATATAGCAAAGAAAGCAACTATTACCAGTCCAAAGAAAATACTCCAGTCTCAGCCTTAAATCATTTCAATTCCTATTTCCAAGTATAATTTAATCTTTCTCGGCGACACTTGATGCTTACTTCATCACAGCATAATGACAGATTAAAAACTTGTTGAATTAAATATTAAAGAGGACCCTGGGCACTGCTGCATTCTTACAGAATAACACAGATTGGAGATGAAATAAGAAACCCCAGTGCATATTTTATACCAAAAGCAAAAGAATACAGAGATTTCTCCTCCAGGCCACCTACTTTGTAATAAAACGTACGGCAAGTTTATCTAGGGAGGCTACGACGGCAGAATTGTATTATAGACTATCATCCGACTCCCATCCCTGCAAAGTGTTACACGGCTCTGATGTCAGTACTAATAACTGTCGTGTGATGTAACGGGGGTCATTCTGACAGCGCGACGTGGGAGGGGGAACGGCATGTCAGCATACTGAATGCTGACATTAAATGGAATTTAAAAAGAAAACAGATCAGTGTGAACAGTGTCATTTATGGATATTGAATATTACATGGCAGATAAATATATAGACTATCTTTTATCAATAAATCACTACCAATGATCTCCCTATATCTCATCAATCTTAACTTTACATCCACAGTATCTATCTACATTCTGGTATCTAGGCAGGGAGTATCTTGTGTCTGTCCGCTATCTATCCATCCAGCGACCTCACCTCTGTATCTTCTCTCCCGATCATCTTGTATCCTTCTCACATGTATCAATCTATTTATCCGATATCTATTTGATAATCTATCTATCTCACTCACATCTAGCTTCTACCTACCTCTCTCATATCAATCTATCAATCTATATTCTATCTTGTATCCATCTCATATCTATTTATCTTGTATCTAAAGAAAAAAAAACTCTATACATCTATAAAATAAGGGTGCAAGTCTCCAGATCCACTTTTTTTTTTTAAAGCAGCACTTCCTTATATTTCAGAAAGAGAAAAAAGTGATCCATCCCCTTCCCAACATATGTGTAGTCACAGAATAAATCACTTTTCTCTTTCTAAAATACATTGCTAGAGCCCCTCTATGATAAGCCGATCACACGAAGTCCTCCAGAGATCAGCTGTAACATGCTGGGGAACCAAGTAGGTGTGTGATTGCTCTGCAGCGCCCCCACAGGAAGAACGAAGCTTTACATAGAACAATGGGCTGTCCATATGGTGGTTCCTGTTACTGGATCCCATAGATCTATGTAAAGCTTCGCTCTTCCTGTGGTGGCGCTGCAGGGCAATCACACACCTCCTACTTGGTTCCCCAGCATGTTACAGCTGATCTCTGAAGGACTTCATGTGATCATCTCATCATGGAAGGGCCTTACTGAAAGAGACGGTCCAACGTGCAGAGCTGCTTCAAGAGAATCTGTCAGCAGGATTACACCCCCCAAACTATTTATATCTGCATGGATTTCTTTCAAAGAAAACGCCAGCAATTCCTTTACATGGGCAGTCCATTCCTCTGTTACTGAAAAATCTAAATTTAAATTGATATGCAAATTAGGCTGAAGATCTGAAGCCTATGTCACTCCAGCTCTATTCCCCGCCTCCTCCTGCTTGACTGACGAGTGCTTCGCCTGAAGTCACACAGCATAGAGGCTGTCAGTTAAGCAGGAGGAGGCGGTGCTAAGCGGGGAATAGAGCTGGAGTGACACAGGCTTCAGATCTACCATAGTCCTTCAGTCTCATTTGCATATTAATTCATAGGCTGATTTCTTAGTAATGGAGGAGCAGACTGGCCATCTAAAGGTATGGCTGGACTATTTATATATTTATATGCGCATGTAGCAAATAAGGCTGAAGATCTGAAGCTTCTGTCACTCCAGCTCTATTCCTCGCTAGGTGGCGCCTCATCCTGCTTGACTGACGGCTGCTTTGCCTGAAGTCACACAGCATAGAGGCTGTCAGTCAAGCAGGGAATAGAGTTGGAGTGACAGAGGCTTCAGATCTACCATAGTCCTTAAGTCTCATTTGCATATTAATTCAAATGCTGATTTCTTAGTAACAGAGGAACACACTGGCCATGTAAAGGTACTGCTGGATTTGTCTTGTGTCAGCAGGTTTTTACACCCAAATATATTTATATGCGCATGCAGCAAATAAGGCTGAAGATCTGAAGCCTCTGTCACTCCAGCTCTATTCTCCGCTCAGCGGTGCCTCAATCCACCTTGACTGACGACTGTTTTGTCTGAAGTCACAGAGCATAGAGACTGTCAGTTAAGCAGGAAGAGGCAGCACTGGGCGGGGAATAGAGCTGGAGTGACAGAGGCTTCAAATCTGCAAATAGCCCTTCAGTCTCATTTGCATATCAATTCAAAGGCTGATTTCGAGATGACAGAGAAACAGACTTGTCTAGTGTCAGCATGATTTCACACCCAAAACTATTTATCTGCCCATGTAGCTCTTTCAGATTCCCTTTAAAAGGGTGCAATTCTTAAAGTGATCCTGCAGCCAAAGTTTCATCTTAGGACAGGTAATTCGATCAGATTGCTGGGGTCCCACACCCGGCAACCCCACTTATAATCTGTTTGCAGATCTTGAGGCAGTCAGAAGTAAACTGTGTACAGAGCCAGAACACCACAGCTCTGCACACTGTGTAGTGACAGATATTGATAACCTATCCAATATCTAAGTCCAGTCCAATCCCTTTAAGAACCTTTAATGAAAGGAAATCTTTAGAAATAGTATGCACTGCATTGCTTGCTGCACTCAAACCCGTTGTGATCATAGAGTATATAAAATAAGTCTCCTGTCTATGTAGAGCAGCACGGGGTATATTCATGTGAGGGTTTATTAAGCAGCTCTTGTAGACGCACAGGATCTGCTAGAAGCTATAGGGGGTGTGCGGGTGCAGATACTGCTCCGTAAGATGAGTTGTGCTTTCATCTGCCGACCACATCGCCACTGCTCCAGAATACATAATGAAGGAGTGCACAAGCCTGGCTCCTGCTCCGAAATGAAGCGTCAGGAACACAGCACTGGAGTCACAATAGGGGGAAGGAGGCTCAGATCTCAACAATAGCAATGGCTTCTTGGCGCAGGCAGCAGGTGGTTGTTGGTGTTGCTGAGGCTGCAAAATAAATCTAAGACCCGTCACGGCATGTCGGGCGGCGTGTAACAATCTTGCGGTAATCTGGCACAAGGAGAACTCGCTCTTATCCCGCTGCAAAGTATCGTCATATTAACCACTGTTCACTCCGCATCTGAGGATCTTACGCCAAATTTGGCTTGTGATGTTGCGGCAATTTCTGCAGAGTGGATTGTGTGCAACATAAAAAATTGTGTTTCATCCAATTGCATTGCATGAGTATAGTATAATCTAACAAGCGGAAAGATGAAAAACGTGACCGTCCAATTAATGGGGAGGAAGAGCGGACCCTAATTCATCATAACAGATGCCATGCTTCTTCAAGCCATGATACCAATGTGAACAGAGCTCTACAAAATGTCAATAATATATATATTTTTTGCAAAAATAAAAAGTTTACTTTTTTTTTTAGCTGAAATTTACTTATTTTTATCAGAATTTAAAATCACATTTGCCCTTCAGAAGTGCTTTATATCAGTGGGCTCCAGGTCCTGAGACCCCCACCAATCACTTATAAGCATTGCAGAAGTGCTCAGCTATTGCATTAGTCGGCGCACATTTATAGACTTTACACTGAGCACATACTCCGCTGTTCACTTGGCTCATGATCGTTTTTTGAGCAGTCTGTGGGGGTCTCAGGACCTGGAGCCCACCATTCTAAAGCATTATTGAAGGACAACTGTGACTAAAAAAAAAAGAAAAAACAGTTACTGACCTATTGTTTAAATAAGGTTTTTGTGTTAAATGTTGTTTTTTTTTTTTTATATTTTTATATTTTTTCATGTTTTTCCCCCTATATCACACTCTGTATTAGAAATAAAAATAAACAGAAACCTTGTAATTCTCACAACGGCCACTGGTGCTTTTTTAGACTCTAACTTCCTGTTGTTTCAGGAAACAATACCTGTACATAGCCACAATGGGGAGCTGTGACATCAACTATTGTGATTAGTGGTGGGTCCTCTGTGTTATCCACTGTGTATATGTCACGCAAGGTGTGGGAAAGACTAAGTGCAACACGAAGGGATGAGGGGAAGGGAGCCCAGACACTAGGGAAAGGAGGAGTGGAGACCTCCTAGGCTGATCTGATATCACCCTGTCTCCCCTATCATCCCTATATTGGTTCCTCACCAATCGTCGCACAGGAACCTAAACCCTGTATTTCCCTAGAGCTAGGCCCTGGCTAGGGAAGGGGGGTATGAACACTAGTCAGTCCCCACTAACAACTAAAGACAACAAGGTAGACAGGCAGGTCCTCCTAGCACCAGAGAGGAAATAACAACTGCAATTGCTCCAAGCTTTGACAAGGAAACATGTGAATATCACCGGCGCCACCCTAAAGCAGTTTTTTGCAGTGAATGACCGCAAGCAGAGATCTTGAGGAATTAATAGAGATAGAGTATTAGAAAACTGTTTATTTAATCACACAACGAAAAGCCTTTATTTGGCAATGCCGTAATACCCCTTTATCTAGTTAAGAAGACGGTACGTGTACTCCATTGTGGATGCAATTCTGACCAATGTAGTATCTAATAAGTTAATAATATTTAACAAGTCTGTAAGAAGTTGGGAGGATGTGCCGTAACTGGGATCTCAATCATCTTGTGTTCACGTCAATTATTTCAGTGGTTTCCTGTGTTCACTTCGGAGTTCACTTTGTTTTACTTAAATGACATTAAATTGTATTTAGCAGAGGGGTCAGAGAGGTTACGTAGTCAGCAGTGGAAAACCGTCTGTAGTCGCCTGTCTCCGCACACACTAATCGGAGTCAGCGGAATTCTCTATTGGATGTGTAGTGGTGGTTCTGATGCCCGTGGGACTCGCTATAATAAGGTTTCAGGCACGGTTTCCTGTTTGACTTACCTGGGACCTATATACCAATCTATATAAACCCAGAGTACAGTTATTATTCGCTTTATAATATGACCATTTAACCGGGTAGTCATGGGAAGCAGAAAAGTCGCTGGGGCCAATTCACCAGAAAGTTTTTGACAAAATTCTGACATAAAAACGTTTCGCCAAATTTTTGTCGTGCAAACGGCACAGGGCTTATTTCTCATTTTTCCATTTGGGATTTTAGACTTCTCAATGGCAGATGTGTAATTTTTTTTTTGTTGATTAGTCTACTGGGTAGGAATTTTGCCACATATTCCGTTTTATTTGCATTTCCGATGACAGTTTGCATTAAATACATGAGAAAGTTTCAGCACAAATATTTATATATGAAGAAAATTAAAGGGGGGAAAAAAAAAAAAGATTAGACTTATTAAATGACTGCACACCCGCATCACATCTGCAGCAAGGTAACAAACAGAAATCTAACAGGAAATAGCAGCACAGTGTGTGAGGAGGGGGCTGGCTGCTTGGCTCATTTTAATAATTAATTCAGCCCCTTTTTCTGTCACAGCCCATGCGTAGACAGAAGGGGGCTGGTTTAGCTACTGAAATTAATCTGTCACTCAGCCCTCTTTACAAACAGCGCTGGCCATATGCCGATAGGAAACACTCTCATGTGGCCATGGCCAACACGAGCTCAAGCACCTTTTGTTAACGGATTGTTGTATATTTTGCTATTAAAAAACACTTTGAGCTGAACAACCTCTAATGTCACAACATGTTATGAGCTTATAGTGCTCTTCACAGCACTTCATATCTAGTCGATCTTCTATAGTTTGCAGGTGGTGGTCATCTGTAAGTAAAGGTTCGTTTTTACACTGACCAACTGGCGGCACTAAAAACCGCCGCTAGGTAAAAATGTACAGATCAGAGGTTGTTTAATAGCCTGTTTACACAGGCAGTCTGCGGTAAGCGATGTGCACTGAATGGTCTGTAATAGATCGTACAGTGTACATAGGCTGCTATTGTTCTCACACTCTGCACAATGTGCTGCCGACAATGATGTGCTGCCGAGAACAATGTGCTGCACAAAAGATCATTTCAGTTGATGAACGAGTGTTTTGCTCATTCATCGATTGATCGGCAGCCTGCTTAAGAACACTTGTTTCACAATAATCCAGCAGTGTCTGCAGGATTTCACCCTTTCCCCTAAATTATATATATATGTGCATGTAGCTCTTTTAAAGACAAGTCCAGCAATCCCTTTACATGGCCAGCCCGTTTCTCCGATACTGAGAAATCAGTGTTTTGAATTCATATGCAAATGAGGCTGAAGAGCTTATTGTAGATCTGTTGCCTCTGTCACTCCAGCTCTATTCACTGTCCACTGTCCAGAGCTGGAGTGAAAGAGGATGATTTACATATCAATTCAAACGCTGATTTCTCAGTAACGGAGGGTTGGACTGGCCATGTAAAGGTATTGCTGGACTTGTCTTTGAAAGAGCTACATGGGCTCTAAATGGTTTTGGGGGGTGAAATCCTGCTGACAGATTCCCTTTAAAAAATGCTTGTTCATGATAATCTTTCAGTGTAAATGTTAAAATCATATCCACTACTATTTCTGAGACTATCTCATCTATGAGGTATATGGAAGGTGGAGGGGGTACTGCATCCCTCCTGTTACTGGTGCACGACATGTATGACCTCCAGCCTCGAACTACGCAAGACTGGATAAGCATAAAACAGCCTAAATAATTATATTTTAGAAGGTAATATCTCTTTAATAACACACATGTTCACCAGTTATAGGAAGGAAAAAGATATATTATTCTAGAAAGTGGGCTATGTCCCTTAAGTGCCAGTCTCTAGCGCCCAATACATTATATAAATATAAAAAATATATAAATATTAACAAAAAAAAAAAAAAAAGAAGGAAGTATAGAAAACTCCTTAAAGAAATGAGCTTGACATGCTAGTGGCGGAGTAGGTGAGAATCCCTAGAGAAGCTATGTGAGGCAGCTCATTGATTTTATTCTTGATGGGGAGCTATTAAACCAGCAAACACACTGACCTTGTGAGCGCTAGCAGGAGCCATAGAAAGCTTTAATATCAGCACCCGCTAGTGCCGAAGAAGAGGACTCGATCCACAGGCAGAAATGTGTGAGCCAAATCCCATCACAGCAGTGCCTGGAATATTCCCGCCTTATGTCAGGCTACTTATCGGCCCGTTTCCCTACACTGAGTTTAGCTACTGTTTGGGGGGTTAACAGGCGATCCCGAATGTGCGATCAACACCCCAGTTAAGGACTGTGATGCCTTTCACTGGTAGGAGGTAGATGTGGGTGCTGGATATCAAAAGAATCAATAGGTGGATAATAGCGAGCTCTAACAATACATGTAATTGTCTTTTATCTGAAAATCCATAAGACTGAATGGAGACCAATGGCAGTGTGAACAAAGCCTAGCACTTCACTTGTAGTGTTCCTTAAAAGGGAATCTGGCAGGTTTTTGCTATGTAATCAGAGAACAACATGACGTAGGGACAGTGACCCTGATTTCAGCGATGTATCACTTACTGGGCTGCTTGCTGTTATTTTGATACAATCACAGCTTTCTCTGCTGCAGATCTAGCAGTGCTCAGAATGCTGAGCCCTGTATAACCCCGCCCACACCACTGATTTTCAGCTTTCTTTGCGCACTGCACAGTGACAGAAAGCTAGTAATCAGTGGTGTGGGCGGGGTTATACAGAGCAGGAGGACTAGGAGGCACGAGAAACCTAGTCCTTTAGTGATAATCTCCTGCTGATAAAACACTGATTTTATAGAAACAACAGCGCACAGCCCAGTAAGTGACAGATCGCGGGAATCTAGGTCTCAGCCCCTACATCATGCTGATCTTAGATCACATAGCAAAAACCTGTTAACAGATTCCCTTTAAAATGGTGCTTCTTCTTAAAATAGTCAATGGTTAATGCTTTACATTTTGGTAGATCATTTTCCGTTTTTTAAAGGGGTTCTGCGGTGAAAAGAAGTTATGACATCCACAGGATAGGTGATATTTTATTGACCAGGTGGGAGTCCAACTGTTGGAACCCGCACAGAATGACATGACATGACAGGGAATTTTTATTCTTGATGGGGCACTTTTCCAATAACAAAATGGAGCTGCAGATCGGACCCTCGACCGCTGCTCCTTTCATGCTCTATGGGGTTTCTGGAAAAAGCTGCACTCTGCAGTCCCACAGGTAATGAATGGAGCAATGGTTGAGTATGCTGCTCCACTGTAATGTGGATAAAAGTGCTCCGTTCTGCCGACTGGTGCCAATCCCACTGTTCACACCCCACCGATCAATATATAATATCACCTATCCTGTGGATAGGAGATATCTTATTTTAAGCAAGGGAGCTGAATGTATTGATATGACCAAGTCATGCTTCAGAGCTTACATGTCTTCACCTCATCAAGATAAGCCTCATCTGCAAACAGTGTGCTATAGACAGGAGGAGAGAAGGAGATTTATCTTTTATATTTCATTTAAATCCTCGCTCTATGCTTAGGGGTCCAGTGGGTGGTCCTACATAATGACTGACAGCCTTCCATTTATGAATTTGCATAGAAATAACCGCCCACTGGACTCCAAAGCATAGAAAATGCCCAGATTTACATGTAGAAAATACTAAATATATTCAGATTGCTTTCCCACAATATTATATATAAATCAGCTCAGATTCTCCTATACCATGTTGTCTACAGATAGTAATGCATGTACATCATGACATATTACCGTAAAGGCACTCTTTAAGGCTGTGTGCCCACTATGCGTTTTTTAAACGTTTCCGCAGCGGCAATTCCGCTGCAGAAACGCTTAAAAACCGCTTGGTAGAAGATCTGCCATGTTCCCCAATGATAATCCGCATGTGCTGTGCACATGCCGAGGAAATTTCCACTGCAGATTATCATTGCGGAAAAATACGCAGCACTAACAATTATTTTGCGGAAGCGCTGCGTTTTCACCGCCATTGACTTGCATTAGATCGCATGGAATCCGCATCACTGTATATGTAGATGCAGAATCCATGCGTTCCAATGTGCGGATGGTACCCGGGTTTGGAGAAGAGGAGACTCTCCTCCGGACCCGGGTACCATAGAACCTGTAAAAAAAAAGAATAAAATAAAAAATATACATTATATTTACCTTCTGATGGCCCCCGGTGTCCTTGTCTTGGCTTGCCAGCAGCTTGCGGTGGACTCAAGGACCTGCCATGACGTTATTTAGTCATGTGACGGGTCACGCGACCGCTTTAGTCTACCGTGAGCTGCCGGCAAGCCAAGACAAGCACACCGGGGACCATCAGAAGGTAAGTATAATATTTATTTTTTATTTTTTACCATTCTTACGGTCACAGTATATATGCCGTTTGCATGGATTTATATAGTGTGACCAAGTTGTCAAGCACTGATGCTAAAATTGCTTGGAAAGCGCTTGTCAACCCGCATGCGGAAATGCAAGTGAAGAACGCTTCACATCCGCATGTCCCTGGCAGGAAAACGCATGTACAATCCGCATGCACAATCCGCATGTACAATCCGCATGCACAATCCGCATGTACAATAGGCATGTGTTTTTTCTGCCAGGGAGATGCAGAAACGCTCAGGAAAAATCCGGAGCATTTCTGCATCGTGGGCACATAGCCTAAAAGGAATCTGTCAGATTTCTGCTACCTCATCTGAGAGCAGCATAATGTAGAAAGAGAGGCCCTGAATCCAATGATGTATCACTTAGTGTACTGGTTGCAGCAGCTGTGATACAATCAGAGTTCTTAGATGGAGAATACAGCAAAGCTAAAGCTAAAAAAGAAAACCCAGCTCACACCAGGCTCTCTATGGACATTCTCCATCTCTATTGACAGTGAGCTGCTTATCACAGGAGGGGTTGGACTAGCAAGCACGTGCCATGTGGTCCGGACAATGATAATCACCAGGTGATGAAACCTTTATTGTAAATAAACAACAGCACACAGCCTGATAAGTGACACATCGTTGAAATCTGTGCTTTAACCCCTACACCATGCTGTCCTCGGATTACATAGCAAAAAAATGATTCCCTTTAAAGCAGTGCTGGATAATAAAGAAAGATCCTGAGCAGGGATCCTCTACTATGATAGCCATATAACTTCATATACAATACCAAGGTCTCCTTAATTTCTCCCCATTTCACTGTTAAAGGGAGACTGATACCAAAACTAAATAGTATAACTGAGGTAAAATTTACCCTTCAAAATCAGCATCAAAATCAATTCATAAGGGATTTCAAAAGCACCGTGGTGAGAACGGAGAGCGAGGCGAACAGCCTAATTTATTGCAAACTATATAACTACAAAAATTAACCATTTTTCTTCCACCATGAGAAGCAGACGAGGATCCTAGGCCACACAGACTTGGGAAAAACCAGGCAAAATGTTTCCGGTGAGTGATTTGTCTTTAGATAAGGTGCAGAGTATGCAGTTATTAACTCCGTGTCTCCTTAGCGCTCATCTAATCCCGCGCTCAGTTCAGCGAAAGCTAAACAGCTTATTTGGACGTCCATTTAAAAGGCAGGTTCTTGTATGGTAAACTGTTATAAATCCTCATTATCCTAAATAAAATTACAGCACTTTAAAGCATTTCCCAGGGACGACCAATCTCGCTCCTAAACAACTGCCTTGGCGGGGTAAAATGGGCAACAATCTCCGCCGTGTTTGTGACACAGTGGGGTGTCCGTTTGAAATTGTCACCCTGTTAGCAAACCAATTCTACATATTAAAATGAATGTGCTGCTTATTTGCTAGGTTGGGGAGATGGTGGCGTAAAAGGAGTGAAGGGAAGGGCAAAATCATTTATGAAATCAAACACTGTTAAGAGAATTCCAGGACTTTAATCGGCATGGAGGGCGCACCCCTCCCCTCGTCTTCACACGTGCCCCCCTATAATTCCCGCAAACTGCCTGGATTCTCTATTAGCTCCTTGCTCTTGCCCACCCCGTTATTGCAGTCTCTTTTCCATCTTGTGTTGCCGTCTCTCGCTCTTCTCGAACGCTCTGTGCGCGATTTGTGCTCGCTCTTTCGCTCCTTCTCTTTCTGCCATCTCTCTCTTTCAAAATGAGTCATCTGTACGTACAAGTAAATTAAAAATTGATCCATGCCCTTCAATCTGGCAGCCCAGGTCTGAAATGTTTTCCATCTACATTCAGCCCCAGATGTCACTGCAGGCCGGTCCCTACAGAATTTCCCTTGTATTTAATCTTAATAAGGTTTTTTCTTTTTTTCTTATGGAGCGGCACGGAGAATGGTGTCACCTGGGCGAGTAATAAAATGCGTTTTCCACTATAGAGACAATTAGGTGCCATATAATATCAACATCTTTGTGGTAGACTGACAGGGGTGTAACTGCTTGCCCTCGCCCCTGGCATGTCCGTGTATGGGTCATGCCTGGTGACTGATCATTGCTCTCTCGTACACTAACTGTAATCAATTTTAACAACTCTCCAAAAGTCACGTGGCACACTCAACATTGTGCCACATGACACCAAGGTCTGCTATATCCATATAGTACCTCAAATGTGCAAAAGTCACAAGAACCAAGAAAGTCGCAGACCTTTGTCCAAGGCAGTGGTGGGATCCAACCTACCGATATTACTGCCGCAACCAGGGAGCAGGAGGGTCTGATCTGGTCCCATCCAAGCTCTCAGTACATACCCCGGACCCTTGGTCCAAGGAATGAATTTGCCGTCATTCTAATCTCATGATGGATCAAACTTTTATCCGGAACAACATGGAATACGACTGGATAATTTATTAGAGATGGGCAGTATATGAATAGGAAAGGGTATGGCCATTCAGCTTTCGGGCTGAGTAGAGAGATCGCCTCCAGTTTTGACTGGACATAAAAAGGATGATTTTAAGAATGGTGACTAACCTAGAGGATATCTATATTTTCATCAATTCTCCAACAGAAAGCAATCAACCACTAAGCTGACTATTGATGATCAAGTCATCTTTTTCCACATTATCACTTTTCTGAGAATGTGTCATCACAAAATGTCCTATTGCTTTAATCAGGTATTTAGGTTTAATGCATATTTGTAATGTTTCCCAATGTTTTTTTCCCTATATCACAATCTGTATTATAAATCTAAAATCTAAATTTTGCAATTGTCACTCTTTTTTTTTTTTTTACTCTAACCTCCTGCTGTTTCAGGAAAAACACAATGTACATTAGCCACAATGAACAGACCCTATCTTTTATAGCATTGAAGCATCTAATGAGCGTGTGCAATAGTCACAGTGAAGGGAGGCGGAGTAGGTCAGCTGTGACATCGCCTATTGTGATTGGTGAATCCTGTGGTATCAGCTATAGTTTATAGAGGTGTAGTGTATAATTCAGGGCTGTGGAGTCAGTAAGCCAAACCTTCGACTCCTCAATTTCCATGACTCCGACTCCCTCATACATGGCTCATATTTAGGTGCTAAATTTACTGTAGCACAGATTCATCTCAGCTAAAAAGTCTAGACCCTTAGATCAGAATTATTAACTTTGCAAAGTTTCTTTTTAACCCAAGGGATTGTAATGTTGGGTGGCAACCCATTGAGTGCAAAACCAATTCAACAGGTGAACCACCATGAAAATGAAACCAGATTCAGTTCCGGCGCACTCCCAAAGAATTAGATGCACTGAATACATTGGATCATCTGGTGATCTTGGCGTGCACATTGAGCTGTAATCTTAAAACGCCTAAAGAATGTGGATGCCAAAGAGCATCTTTGGAAAGAAAATAAACATCAAATGTACTTAAAGGGGTTGTCCAGGACTAGAAAAACGGTTTGCTTTTTTATCCCTAGAAATAGCACGGCCGCTGCACGTTGGCTGCATCTACTGTCGCACTCGGGTAGATGGGGCTGAGCACCTCCTTAAGGATCGGCTTACACTTGGACAAATAAGAACAGTGCTTATTAAGGTTGATAGTACTTAGATGAAGACAAGTAAAGTCCTAGTTGGCATTTTCTTGAAATTCCCATTCTGTGGTTTTGATTCGGCAGAGATTGGAGGGTTAACCCTCCCCCGGTGAAGTATTTATGTGACTTTTTTTGTTCCTCCTTTATAAATACCACTGACTGCTCTTTTAACAGTTTCCGACACCGATGATATTTCCTTATTTTGCTGGCTTGAAAGAAAAAGAAAATAATTATTCGCTTGTTTACACTTTCTAACAATGAATATACTAAATCAAAGCTAATTAAGGACAAGGGCTCGTTTTGCTAAGTGTTGACAACTCATAATTAAGGGCTTAGTGAGAATCTGACACCCTTTGTGCGTTTGACACAAATCCTATTTTAATAGTTTTCACAGCAATTAACCCGTCCGCAAAGACAATGTGTAGAACTCATCCACGCACACTTCATTCCTGTTATGTAGGATCTGGCTGTTCATTTTTTTTTTTTTTTTTTTCTTTTTTCTTTCTTACATTTATAACTGTAAGAGAACAAAATTGCAGGCTGCTGAAAATGGCGGCCTACGTCACGTAGACAGATGCCGGGAAGTGACTTGAAAAAAGCCAAACTCATTTTCTAGATCTGAATAACCTCCGGGGCTGCAACCTTCTGTATTAATAATTGGTGTGTAAGCCGTGAACATCTTTGCTGTTGCTTTTAACTCTAGATACAAAGTTTGTGACGGATATACTGTGGAATTAGGGCGCGTTCACATTCCCATTGGTTATGACAAAGCTATCGAAGGCTAGCCATTCACCTAACGGAGCCCAAAAGACTGTCCGTGCAGCCTCCGGTGGACCAGTACTTGTCCGCAAACATTTTTTTTGGGGGGGGTGGCTGTAAGGAATAGTTTACATTTTTTTAACCTGGAAATCTAGAGGCAACAAAATCCATATGATCTGATTCTGAAAATCTACTTTCAATATACGGTGCACGTTTTAGTACTCTCTAACTCACCCCCAACTACAAGTCTCACCTAGAAGGGACTTCTGCTGTCAACTTATTTTTCTGTACATGCTTATACTGTTCCCATCAGTTTCTTAAAATGTCCTTGTTGAAGGGCCAAGGAAACGTGAAATGCCACAAACTTGTTCCAAATTTAAGAAAATTAGGACAAAGGAGCGGTGGGATTTCATGTTCTAGCTGTGGGCTGCCTAAAGAAACAGCTACGAGTACAAAAATTAAAGAAGTACATGAGTGATCCAATGGAAAATTTATATTAAGGAAAGGACCCCATATTTACATAGTTGCATATATTGGCAGAACACGCCGTTATCGACGAGTTTGGCCGACGGTCTACTGTGTATGGAGGGCGCTGGCCAATTGATTGTTGGGGAAGATGCCCATCGGGCATGTCCAATTTCCATCTACCAATCACATTGTTCTCCATGGAGATAAGCCGCCAGCCGACATGACAGTCAGTGGCTTTCTCATACAGAACACATAAGCACTTGGCTGAGCGAGCCCCCCTGTGCATGGAAGAGATGGCTGCCAGCCGTACTCTCAGCCGAAGCATCGCTCGGCCGACAACCATCTAATGTATTAGGCTTTGTGCTGGCAGATCATTTGACTTACAACAGAAAATTCCCTTTAGGTGTCCCATATACATGGTTGATGGATTGGACTTCCCACCAGTTCAGATTTCCCTTACTTGTCACTGTGTTAGGGAAAAATGAAAATTTTTATTGGAAACCCATAAAAAATCAGCAGGTTCCGCTATTTTATGTGGCTACATTGAGTTCAACAATTCATTTTCCAAAAATGGCTTTGACAAGAAATTCTAAGATCTAAACATGCTAAACATAAGAAAAATATGAGGAGGAGACCTGTTAATATGAACGCTTCCTTAAACCAAGGACTAAAATCTATAAAGATTATGGAGAGTGAGGAAGTAAATGAGACGACTATAGACAGGACTCTCTCCAAAGTAAGTCTTTAATCGTGTAGTATCTACATGTGTACAGACCTTCACTTCTCGCACATACCAGGATTAAAGCCTCTCATATACTTTAGACAGCTGTTGGCCAAACCATCGGTCAGCTGGCAGCTAGATCACGCGAAGCTCCTGTGTACTCTGTAAGATTCCCCTATAACCATTTCTCTGGCGGCGGCTTATCCCTTACAGAACAGAAGGATCAACAGTCCGAAATCGGACATGCTGGATCCTTATCTCTACTAACATCATCTGTTGGGGAAGAGTAGGAGGCCCTCTTACACATTAGACTGTTGGCCGAATATGTCGATCATTAAGGAGGCCTTAATGATATCAGTAGATCCTACAGTCATAAGAATACAACGGGATCAAGCCACTCAATGCAAACAGCCTAGATCTGGAATGACTGCCTGCTGAAATCAAAATCCCCCCGACTACATACATGTATGTGCTCTACTAGATACATGCATGAAGCCCATTGACTACTCAAAGGCCTAAATTAGGGCTGTGAACCTTTGTGCACCTTTCTCATTAGTTAGATGGAAGGCAAGTAAATTTTCGCAATCTCTACAACTTCTATGGTTACTCTATCTATATATGTGGATTGCTTAAGTATTTCGGGAGTGTCAAAAGTCCATTTGATTGACTGGGATCTCTTTTTAGGACAATATTGATGCCTGCACCCTTCGAGGGCATAAGCTGGTATTATTAACCCTTCCGCCTTGTCTGACACCAAAGTAGTTACTCTTCCTCCTTCATCAGTCAGCCAGGAGGGACCGCTAAACCCTCATCTTTGGCATTGCTTGTCAGTGAAAGGCAAATTCACACAGCCCCTCAGCCCTCGCTATGCAGGCATGGTCTTCTCCAGCTGCAGCTTAATTTCCTGTGACTTGCCTAATTACTGTAATTAAGGATTAATTGCCATTAATTATTCACACATAAGCTCATCGCAAATCATGGGGTAAATGTCTTATGAAGGCTGCCATACAAGCCATGTATAAACACACTGAGATGCTCCGGGCGGGAGGAAGAATTGCTGGAGGACTGGAGCTAATTTCCAGTCGTTGCTCTAACGAAAACAGCCATAATTCTCGTCCAAAAGACGACAGCTCCTCAGGTAGAACCGCCAGCTAGTTACGCGTTTACACCGTGTAACACGTTAGGGTGCAAAGGGGCATCCTACATGATGAAAGGGGGTGCATCTAAAAAATGTAATGCTAAGAAGAAGGACTGGCTATCTATATACTCATCATGAGGCCTAGGTCCCTGCCGGTCCAGTCCTAGCTTCATCCGAGGGCTGTCACAAAACATACTGGTCACCGTCCAGTGCTGACCAGTATAGGGAGACACTATGCTCAATGTTGTCCTATGTGATACTACTAGACAGTACCTATTGGGAAGGAGCCAGGCATAAACTTGAAGATCTATTAGAAAACAAGAGCTATGTTTTTAGTGAAAAAGTCCCCCTCCATTTTGCAGTGCATTGAATTAGTAGATCATGCATATCCCCCCACTATATTTCCAATTAGCACCTATTGAATACAGTGCTTTTTTTTTATCGAACGCTTTATGCTTTTTGTTTTGTTTTTTATGTTTTTTTTTTCAAAAGAGCTGGATTTTCTGTGTACTCCCCGGAGTTAAACATTTATGCTAATGGACCGTCTGCTTAATGTGTGAAATGCGTCTCTTTGTTAAGTACGTCACTTAATGAAGCCTTTATCTCGAATTTACATGATACTGGAGCATGTAAAGAAAAATAAAAAGGAAGGGAGGAAAGAAAAAAGGATTTTTATAAGTAAAGCAATTCTGCTATATAAAATTAAATTAAATTAATTATGGGGGGGGGAAAAAGAAAAAAGAAAGCCAATACAATTTCCATTGTAAACAAAATGTATAGGAGTGCAAAGATTCTCTCTAAAAAAAAAAAAAATGATTTCTGTAATAAAACAAATGACACAGGAACAAATGAAAAATACCCAATGACAGAAAATGTGAAGCGGCGTTTCATCTCTGTCTGAATGAGAGGTTGTCACTCTCTAACTGCCTACAGCTCCGGCTAAACATGGCCCATCGCCTCGCACCCTGTGCTCCGAGCAGCGCTCCTGCCTCCCAGGGACTGTCATTTAATTGATACGTCCCCATTCATTGTCACCTTGAGTCGGTGCTGGCAGCTGCGGTGTCACTACCCATTTATGGGCTGGGAACTCCCCTGCTCAGGGTAATTAAGAGTTTATGTGTTAATTGATGTAAATACAAAGATGGCAGTTGAGGGCGTTAATTTCAGAGCGTGGCCGTAAATTGTGGAGTTGATTAGAAGAAGGATAGAAGAGGAGGGGGATGCAGAGGAATCTGTGAGCAGGAGAAACTCCTGGAGATCAATCTCCTTCCAGTAAAACTCCTACTTCTCCCTATCGGTAGCTGACGATCATTAGTGATATTTACCCTGGATACATAAAGAATGAACCCGCCATTTATTGCACATTCGTCTACAATCTCCTTATTAGTCAGATCAAGTTAGAGCAATATAGAGAATCATCATTATTCCTGAAAGAGTCCCTTTTTATGTATATACAGTACAGACCAAAAGTTTGGACACATCTTCTCATTTAAAGATTTTTCTGTATTTTCATGACTTTGAAAATTGTACATTCACACTGAAGGCATCAAAACTATGAATTAACACATGTGGAATTATATACTTATACAAAAAAGTGTGAAACAACTGAAAATATGTCTTATATTCTAGGTTCTTCAAAGTAGCCACCTTTTGCTTTGATGACTGCTTTGCACACTCTTGGCATTCTCTTGATGAGCTTCAAGAGGTAGTCACCGGAAATGGTTTTCACTTCACTGGTGTGCCCTGTCAGGTTTAATAAGTGGGATTTCTTGCCTTATAAATGGGGTTGGGACCATCAGTTGTGTTGTGCAGAAGTCAGGTGGATACACAGCTGATAGTCCTACTGAATAGACTGTTAGAATTTGTATTATGGCAAGAAAAAAGAAGCTAAGTAAAGAAAAACGAGTGGTCATCATTACTTTAAGAAATGAAGGTCAGTCAGTCCGAAAAATTGGGCAAACTTTGAAAGTGTCCCCAAGTGCAGTTGCAAAAACCATCAAGCGCTACAGAGAAACTGGCTCACATGAGGACCGCCCCAGGAAAGGAAGACCAAGAGTCACCTCTGCTTCTGAGGATAAGTTTATCCGAGTCACCAGCCTCAGAAATCGCAGGTTAACAGCAGCTCAGATTAGAGACCAGGTCAATGCCACACAGAGTTCTAGTAGCAGACACATCTCTACAACAACTGTTAAGAGGAGACTTTGTGCAGCTGGCCTTCATGGTAAAATAGCTGCTAGGAAACCACTGCTAAGGACAGGCAACAAGCAGAAGAGACAAGAACACAAGGAATGGACATTAGACCAGTGGAAATCTGTGCTTTGGTCTGATGAGTCCAAATTTGAGATTTTTAGTTCCAACCACTGTGTCTTTGTGCGACGCAGAAAAGGTGAACGGATGGACTCTACATGCCTGGTTCCCACCGTGAAGCATGGAGGAGGAGGTGTGATGGTGTTGGGGTGCTTTGCTGGTGACACTGTTGGGGATTTATTCAAAACTGAAGGCATACTGAGCCAGCATGGCTACCACAGCATCTTGCAGTGGCATGCTATTCCCTCCGATTTGCCTTTAGTTGGACCCTCATTTATTTTTCAACAGGACAATGACCCCAAACACACCTCCAGGCTGTGTAAGGGCTATTTGACCAAGAATGAGAGTGAAGGGGTGCTACGCCAGATGACCTGGCCTCCATTCACCAGACCTGAACCCAATTGAGATGGTTTGGGGTGAGCTGGACCGCAGAGTGAAGGCAAAAGGGCCAACAAGGGCTAAGCATCTCTGGGAACTCCTTCAAGATTGTTGGAAGACCTTTTCCGGTGACTACCTCTTGAAGCTCATCAAGAGAATGCCAAGAGTGTGCAAAGCAGTCATCAAAGCAAAAGGTGGCTACTTTGAAGAACCTAGGATATAAGACATATTTTCAGTTGTTTCACACTTTTTTGTTAAGTATATAACTCCACATGTGTTAATTCATAGTTTTGATGCCTTCAGTGTGAATGTACAATTTTCATAGTTATGAAAATACAGAAAAATCTTTAAATGAGAAGGTGTGTCCAAACTTTTGGTCTGTACTGTATATGTATAAGTCATTATAGGTGCTGCATATCGGTGGCGGTAAGGGTCCCGGGACCCCCACTGATCACTCAAGGATCGACTGTGAAAGACATGGCTCAGCAGGCAGCAGTTTATTGGAAGTTATAAAGTAGTCTACATACTCGGCGTTTTTCTTTGTAGCGTAGTGGTAGCTTTTGGGGGATTTAAGACTAACCAACTGGCAGCACGATAAAATCGCCGACAGGTAAACTTTTACCGATTGGCGATTGTTTGTCTGTTTAGACAAGTAGACCAAAGCAAACGATGAGCACTGGGCGATCTGTAATAGTTCGATCAGTGAGCCTAGGAAGCCATTGTTCTCCGCAGTGTGAGTCCTGTTCACACAGGACAATGCACAACTGAGAACGATGATCTTTAAAGTTGCCTAAAACATAATTTCACCAGATAAAGGAGAGTTTTGCTCGTTCGTCAGGTGTAAGATAATTGTGAATGAACATTAAAGGTTAAATTGGCAATACAAAAAAATACAGTGGAATACAAAGGGGTCTTGTACCTCCAATGGAGCGATCAAACGAGCGAGATGTTCAGAGCCTTAGATGCAGGGGCAAACATATCATAAGGAGACCCATTTATACCTCCAAAGCAGGTGCAACTTTGCATTTTTGGGTGATCTTGAGCTTTAAAGGGCCCATATATTGTTCTTGCACAGGGGTCCTTTTCTGTCTGTGTCCGCCAGTGCTTACATCTGCAATGACTACACACTTCTATCACACGGTGCCGCAGTCACCCCCATGCGACATGATGTCATCAACACACAAACACGTCATGTGACGTCTATAATGCATAAGACCATAAATAAGAAAGGTCAGAGGTCACACTGCTGAGGTGCATGGGTCAAAGTACACATATGAGTAAAGTATAGTGAATACACAAGTTAAGTTGGGAGAATCTTAGTGCACATTTTGATCAAAATGTGTGAGCCCATCTGCCAGCAAGAAGGCGTTCTTTTTTATGTTTGGCCCGTATATTGTACAGACTCACCTTTCTCTGTTACTTAGGCCTTAAATGAACTGAGCAAGAATAAGATCCAGCTCGGCTTTTTCTTGGAAAGATGGGTGGATAGGGTACACAACATTTTGGAGATGCCACACACCCTTATATGCAAAATGCAGAAAACCTTAATTGATCAGAAGTACCGTACTTACAATATTAAAGGGATTCTGTCATCAGGTGTTTACCACCTAATCTGAGAGCATCATCATGTTGAGGCAGAAACGCTGATTCCAGCAATGTGTCACTTACTGGGCTGCTTGCTGGTTTTGATACAATCACTATTTTATCAGCAGGAGATTATCACTAGGATTAGTAAGCTTTCTGTGTACACTGTAGATACAGTATGTAGAAAGCTGCCAATCAGTGGTGTGGGCGGGGTTATACAGGGCTCAGCATTCAGAGCACTGCCAGATCTGCAGCAGAGAAAACACTGATTGTATCAAAATGACAGCAAGCAGCCCAGTAAGTGACACATCGCTGGAATCAAGGTCTCTGTCCCTGCATCATGCTTCTCTTAGATTGAATGAAAAAAACCTAGTGACAGATTCCCTTTAAAATGAATCCACAGGTCATGGCCATGTGCCATCTATCTGCTAAGAACAAGCCCCAGGAAATGCTAATTTAGGACACTAGTTTCCATACCTCCTATAATACGATCTTTTGAAAAGTTTATAATTTGAAAAACTTTACATTTATTGTGGAAGTCGGACGGATGACAAATAGAGCGTGGCCTCCGTCAAAATGTCTTCCTTGCCCATTGGCAATCATCTCAAAGTCAAACGGATCATTGTCTTTAATAATGAAGATTGAAGAAGAGCGTCTGAAGCCCTGGCAGCCGCTTCTGGGGCTATGGTCATCTCTTAACACAAAGATGTAGTAATAGAGGGTACAAGTCTGATTTCAAGATTTACCCGCGGTTATAAGGGTGATATATGATAACTGGATGGATCTGGGAATTAATTACATAGGCCTGTTTACTGCACAGCTCTGAAAGCAGGGGGAAATGATTCCCTTTGTACTTGATTCCTGAAATCTTAATTATTGAGCATTTTAAATTGGAATGGAATATAAAATGTATATGACGTCAAGGGGAGATTTCAAGTGCCGACTGTTTTTTAATCTTATCATTGCGGGGAGTTTTCGGGTGTGCTTAATCATTTTGATCCTAGACTTGATTTTTGGGTGATGTAGTTAAGCTTTGCTTGCCCCTTCGCCTCTCTCCCCTTGTTTAGAGAAGTCTGGCAGTGGTGGAGTTAACCCCTATTTTCCCCCATATTAGCAGATGTCCTGTTGGAAGTGGGCGACACGCAGCACAGAATTCAAATGAGAAGGCGCCAAGGCCCCTTTTAGATGCATGGCAGTCTCTTGTCCCTACCTCTCCACTTGCAAATGACAGTGTCAACAATCGCTGTCCTTCCATCAATCACTCAGGGTCATGAATATACAAGAGGCAGTCTGAGAGAGGCTGGCTACCTCCTGCCGATCAGCTGGGTCTAATTATCTAGGCTTTTCTTCTTTGTCTCCTGAGTGTGGTTGAGAGAGTGTAGTGTTTGTGGGGGGGGGGATACTGGGGGTTTCATCGAGCTTAGGTTAGCCATGTTGACCCCTCGTGTGGACACAACATGTTTGTTTCCTGAGCCTCAGATGTCAGATATTCTATTCATCATAAAAAAAAAAGATGGAGGAATGGGTTAGAGAGATGTCCCCCTCCCCTCCCGCTCCTTTCTTTCTGGAGTCATCAACAATCTATTCCCACCTCCTACCTCTGTGCTGTCATTTTACAATTGTTGCAAGCGCTCCAGTGAATTAGCATTTTAAGTAATGCGCCGAGAATGACTCACTAATAACTTCGGCCCCTGGATGGTGGGGTATTGATGGTGTTAACTGGAATATTTAGTCTTAAGTGACTGGGTACTGTGACTGGCAAACGCAGGGGCTGGAAAGGAGCTCATTGCTTTGTTTGTATATATGCTACACATTAGCATTTGGCTATGGAGACATCTCTGTCCATATTGACAACTGGCATTGTAAGATGTGATGTAGCCCGGCCACCCTCCCAATAATTCACAGCTTGGATATATTCCAGCTAAAGTCTACTGGACAGTGTTCAGACATGTCACAGATTGGTCAATGGACAGACACCGAGCTTGAGAGTAGAGTGGTCTGCCGAGCCGCTAACCGGTCCCAAGAGCACTAGCTAAAGTGCTCAGTGCTAAAAACACTGTATCCAGCCAATTTGGCCACCCGCTCCTCACCTGAAAATGCAAAGGATTGGGTAATGCTAATAAAGCAAGCCAAAATGTGAAAAAAAGGAAAAAATCACTGTTAAATTAAAAAAAAGTGAATTAAACGTCCACCTCAACACCTCAAAATGACGAAAATGTTTTAACCAAATTTGGTACAATTTAAAGGACTTAAATAAGAAACCACCAAACTTTGATGGCCTAACCTACTATTTAAAGCGGGTCAGTCACCAGACCGCATGTATTATTAATTGGATATCTTAGACCTGATGGGACTGGTGCACTTACTTTGAGAATTAATATCAGAATGGCTGTCTAATTCTGGTGTTAAGAAAGCAGTTGAGGAGTCCCAGATACAGTTGTACCTGTTTTGCATTTTAATATCAGGTAGGAAAACTTTCAAAAAAGGATCATATGGTCGTTCTGACATGGGGTTCTCCTCAAGCCTAGAAGACCTATTTTATAAAGTATGTGTAGCACCCTGAGGATTCGGCTGCTACAGGGGTATTGCACCTCAACCCAGAGGTGTGATATTCCACTCCCGGGTAAGGATGGAGTGTGGAACTGAGCTCGGTAGGCTGCATGCACTACACACATCCCATTTCCGAGGAACAGGCCGACGGTACTCCCACTTAGAAATGTGCAGGTACGACCGAGTCTGTTCCTGGCTGGAGTGGGAGGGGGGTGGTACATCCCATGTAGTGTAGGGGCAGATAGGGGGAGCAGCCTGGGTAAAGTTAGGAGCTCATTGGGTGCTGGTCACCTGAGCTCACACATAGAGGGTGTATATAAGGTGGGCACCAACTAAGATCAGGGTCAGACGCAGAGAGTCAGATGCAGAGAGGATCAGCTGCAGAAAACAAGTTAGGAGAGGAGAGAAGAAAGACCAAGACCCAGAGTGAGAGAGGAGAAAAGAGAAAGACCCAGAGCACAGAAGAGAAGGGACCCAAGAACCCAAATCAGAGCACCGGGTGAGGAGTCAGCATCAGGGTACCGGAACCCAAGCTGGTGGGGGTAAAAACAATCCCCAGCCAGAGACCGGAGACCGTGGGCAGTGTCTGTCACGGTCACCCACCACATTCACCCCGAAGGCACACCACATGAAGGGTCAGGGAACCCAGGGCCAAGGGTGTCCCAACAGAAGGCCCGAGGGAGCTGGACCTAGGTGGATCACTGGTGGGGACGGCTGAAGAAAGGACAGAGGGAGAGCTCAGGGCCACGCTCCGGACTTGTTTGGGGGTTGGCTGGATCCAGGACCTGGTGGACGCAGCACGGCTCGGGTGGTCACTAGCAGCTGGAGTGACCAGTACAACATCTGCAGTAAGTAAACACCCTTAACTGCACAACCCGACTCTGTCTTCACTGCCGTCTGCACTACACCACCACAACCCCCATCCTCTGCGCCTGTCCCCTCTGAGGCTATACCCCTCCCGTTGGGGGTTATCCCACCAAGCTGCGCACCCACCATCGGCCTCAGCGGACCCTGCTGCAGCGGCGGCCACAGTGACCGCATCACAACGGGTGGCGTAGTCGACACAAAAGAACTTTAGTAACATCTGTAGAACTGCCACATCACACTGAGCTTGACGCCCTGGGCACGGGACCGGGTCACAGCCGCTCGGAGACTACAACCCCCCATCTGATCCGGTGCCGGGTATTCCCCTCAAAAAGGAATATGTCCCAGGGGGCGCGTCAACTTTGGCGTAGTCGGCAGGATTACGTGCCCGCAACACCCGGGTACTGCGTGCCTGAAGAAAAGTGCAAGTTTACCTCAGAAAGAAGTCTCCCGCCGGTTCCGGAGGGTCCACGCCATCGGACCCCATCACAGGTCGTTTCCCGCCGATTGTCCGCCATTTCCAGCTTGTTCCCGCCATCTGCAGAGTTTCCCGCCACTGGGCGACGCTTCCCGCCAAAACCGCAGATTTCCCGCCTTGGAAGGGCAGCGGACGCCATTATGGGCGTGCCAAAGGAGGGCAAGAGGCCACCTCCCATCGTGGGCCAGGACAGAAAATGGCGCCAGAAGTGGAAACCGCCCCCACCAACAGAGACTGTGATGCTGGAGGTGTCTGTCAGCGTGAAAGAACTACCCCTGGAGCTGACAGTCACCGAGTTGCCCCGGGACCGCCCTCGAAGTGGGAGGAGACGAAAGAGAAGAGAAAAGATGGGTGTCGCTTGGAGCAGTCTGGAGCGAGCGCACCCGGAGGGAAGAGGTCTAACGAGGAGTAGCGGAGGAGCTCACCCGGAGATGGAGAGAAAGCAGAACAGCACCGGCCCGCTGGCCAGGAGTCTGCTAGAGACCGAGGAAGGAGGGCAGAGCAGCACCGGCCCGCTGGCCAGGAGCCTGCCGGAAGCAGAGCAGAGCAGCACCGACCCGATGGTCAGGAGCCTGCTAGAGTCCACAACCCCGCTAGGTCTAGCGGAGATCTTAGCGCAGCTCCCCCGAGACCGGGAGTGTGCACAAACTGCCCTGGAGGGCCTCGCACGGAGGATGGCCCGGGTACAGCGCGAGATACTGGCGGAGTGGAGCCGGGAGATGACCCAGCAAGCTGAGACCAGTCAACGGAGCACGCTACCCTGGAAGAGGAAGCAGACCGCCTCTGAGGATGGCGCGGGAGGACCCAAGGCCGGAGACGGCGCCGAGGAGGGAGCCGAACGCATGGAGGCAGGTAAAGGGGACGCCTATACCCCAAGCCGTGACACCGCTCACCTGCCCCAGCTCCCCGTCGCAGAGCCCGAAAGTCCCCCTGCTGTGCCCGTAGCCGCCATGTCACCGCTATGGACTAGGCCCCGACCGGAAGCCGCCGCAGCGACCCCTGTGACGTCACGCGCCTCGATCCGGAGCGTGACAAAGCAGGAATTACCACCAGCCTGGTCGCAAGGCCTAGTACCCCCGGGCGCCGCATCACCAACAGCGCCCCCTACCTCCGCGGAGCCTCCGGCCTGGCCGCAAGGCCAGGTAGCCCAGGGCGCCGCCGTATTAACGGTGCCCTTCACCTTCCAGGTGCCCCAGGCCTGGCCGCAAGGCCTGGGCAACCCGGGCGCCACCACCACCGCGCCCGCGCCCGCAATACCAAGGGTGCCACACCTGGGGGAGGACTTGTTCAGCCAGCTCACATGGCCGGACGGGCGGCCCTTCATCTGGCCCGAAGGATACCATGAGCTGGAACGGCAGCAGAGACTAAGACCCCTGGATGAACCCCTGATTCCGGCTCCGAAGCCCGTGGCACGGATCTCGCCCCCGCTAGCGGAAGCACAGTTTGAGTGGGACCCCACCGGAGAAGATTTAATGGGGTTCACTCAGGAAACTCGGGCAGTCGCCGCTGAGCGTACTGAGTGTTGTCGTCAGCAGCTAGCAGAGTTTACGAGAGAACGGGAGGAGAGGCGGGTCAGAGAACAACAGGCCCAAATCCGGAGCGCGGAGCAGAAGAGCCGGACTAGGAGGAACCCCCGTGCAGCGCACTGTCCCCGCACCATCGGGACGGTGATAAAGTTCAACCCGCAGCATGGGTGGGGCTTTATTCGGGACCGTAACAACCGCGGTGACGTTTTTGTGACCCGCAGAGACGTCGAGTCCCACCTGCCGGAAGGTCACAAAGGCCGTGACCTCTACGTCGGAGACGAGGTCACTTTCACCCGGCACAAGTGTGCCAAAGGACCTTACGCCCTCCACGTACACCGCTTGACGGAGGAGGAGTTGCGGTACGGGGAGGAGGAGCCAGAGGACCCGGACGGGTCTGAAGCAACACCGTATCACTAAGAAAAAGCAGGAGGGAGCCGTCGTTGAGGACGGGAATAGAGACTGTATATAGTTGCCCGTTGGGGCACAGTGAACCGTTGCTGCTAAAATAGTCCCCGTTGGGACCAGTGAACTGTTTGCCCGTTAACCCCTTCATCCCACAGGCTGAGGACTGTGAGCAGCCATTCCCTTCCCTCTACCTGGCCGAGGACTGAGAGCGGCCAACTTTCCCTGTAAATAGTTGCGCGTCCTAAAGCGCCCCCTACCGGTTTTATAGAAAACCAGATTTTCTAAGAGACTGTCGCACTTTTCCCGGACACATGTTGCACAGTGTCCGGAGGAGAAACTTGAAACAGGAGACGACGAGAAAGTTTTATCTGCTAAGATATGTTATTTATATAATGTTTTATATGTTTTATATGTTTATATGAAAAATTTTGTATGTTTTGGTGTTTTTGTCTTTACAGCCCGAGGACGTGCTGTGATTTACCAGGGGGGAATGTAGCACCCTGAGGATTCGGCTGCTACAGGGGTATTGCACCTCAACCCAGAGGTGTGATATTCCACTCCCGGGTAAGGATGGAGAGTGGAACTGAGCTCGGTAGGCTGCATGCACTACACACATCCCATTTCCGAGGAACAGGCCGACGGTACTCCCACTTAGAAATGTGCAGGTACGACCGAGTCTGTTCCTGGCTGGAGTGGGAGGGGGGTGGTACATCCCATGTAGTGTAGGGGCAGATAGGGGGAGCAGCCTGGGTAAAGTTAGGAGCTCATTGGGTGCTGGTCACCTGAGCTCACACATAGAGGGTGTATATAAGGTGGGCACCAACTAAGATCAGGGTCAGACGCAGAGAGTCAGATGCAGAGAGGATCAGCTGCAGAAAACAAGTTAGGAGAGGAGAGAAGAAAGACCAAGACCCAGAGTGAGAGAGGAGAAAAGAGAAAGACCCAGAGCACAGAAGAGAAGGGACCCAAGAACCCAAATCAGAGCACCGGGTGAGGAGTCAGCATCAGGGTACCGGAACCCAAGCTGGTGGGGGTAAAAACAATCCCCAGCCAGAGACCGGAGACCGTGGGCAGTGTCTGTCACGGTCACCCACCACATTCACCCCGAAGGCACACCACATGAAGGGTCAGGGAACCCAGGGTCAAGGGTGTCCCAACAGAAGGCCCGAGGGAGCTGGACCTAGGTGGATCACTGGTGGGGACGGCTGAAGAAAGGACAGAGGGAGAGCTCAGGGCCACGCTCCGGACTTGTTTGGGGGTTGGCTGGATCCAGGACCTGGTGGACGCAGCACGGCTCGGGTGGTCACTAGCAGCTGGAGTGACCAGTACAACATCTGCAGTAAGTAAACACCCTTAACTGCACAACCCGACTCTGTCTTCACTGCCGTCTGCACTACACCACCACAACCCCCATCCTCTGCGCCTGTCCCCTCTGAGGCTATACCCCTCCCGTTGGGGGTTATCCCACCAAGCTGCGCACCCACCATCGGCCTCAGCGGACCCTGCTGCAGCGGCGGCCACAGTGACCGCATCACAACGGGTGGCGTAGTCGACACAAAAGAACTTTAGTAACATCTGTAGAACTGCCACATCACACTGAGCTTGACGCCCTGGGCACGGGACCGGGTCACAGCCGCTCGGAGACTACAACCCCCCATCTGATCCGGTGCCGGGTATTCCCCTCAAAAAGGAATATGTCCCAGGGGGCGCGTCATATGCAGCTTGTATTGAGAAATGTAGTTACAGATCTCCTTTGAAGGGGTTGTCCTGGATTAGTGTAATATACACACTGTTAGGATTCAGCTCCGTGAGCCGGTTCGATCAGATGCGATCTGCATATCCAAGTGCCGACTATCTTCTCATTTGCTTCTCTCAATGCTATATTGCGAGAAGCGGATTTTTTTAATTGAAGCAGCATCCAAGGCACTGAAAAATGTGACCGGAGTCACACTCAAACAACGCACAACGCAAGGATTCATGTAGACCCCTCCCTGAGGAGAGGGTCCCCAATTAGTCATCCCCATCCAAGCCAGAAGGCCACAGCGAGGGATCTTCTGTGCCCTCCGTAGAGAGCCGGGGAGAGCCATTTTCGTGCTTCCAGCATCCACCGAGCTCCCAACCTATTGGAGCAGGAAGCTCTGTGCAGTGTTGGTTCTCGGCACAAACCTGACCAGACCTTCAACTGGGGTTATAAAAATTCCACTTCCTAGCCAAAAGGCCAAGAATAAGGGAGTGTGCTCAGAGAGTATGAAAGGCAAGGTGTGGTGTGCTATGGAGCCTGAACTCAGATGGGGTCCCCCACCCAGTAAGTTCAGACTCCCACCAGGGTGGCTACTCTTGGGGTACATTGCACCATTAGCCCTCACACTTACCCAGTCTAATGTCTTCGATCCTGAGGGTCATTCTTTCCGTCAGATGACTATATAAGCCACTTGGTGTACTAACAAGCGCACCAAACCTACGGTGTATCAATCTACTAGGGCGGCTTGACCAGGACCACCTTTTCAAAAGATATTACACTTGATCTTAGCCAAAAGGCCGACATATTGCAGATGAGAAGATCTTCAACACCTGACAGCAAATATGCAAATTGCATGTGTTTGAACCTGCTAGGAAAGCTGAATCCTAACAGTGTCTATATTACACACTCCTAGCATTCGGCTTGCCAAAAGTGTGCACTGGTGTGGAAAACCGCTTTTAATACAAGACAAAACCAATGGACTAGTGTTGAATGGTTTCTAGAGAAAAAAAAGCAGCCACATTCCCCTCTCCTGGAACCATTTTACAGAAGTATTTTTCTAATTCTCGGTCTTTAGAAGCGCACATGGTTGACAGCTCGAACCTAGCACTAGGCGGCATGGGAGAAGAGCGGGATGACAAGTTGGCCAGATCCAGGGAGCTTCAGAGCGGCGCTTGCAGGTACTAAAGCCTAGAACTTGTAAGCGGGGCACTCTCCTTGCCAAGGAAACTGGCCAATCTGACACTGCTCCTGTTGTATTCTGGATAAACCCCATTCACAAGGTCGCCTATCATTGCAAGTATTATCTAGGTATCAGAATATGTATACTACACGTGGGGTGTAACTGAGAGCGGACAGAAGAAGGTGGCAGCTCCGCGCTGCACACAACGTAACGCCATCCACATTACATGCACTCGCTGCTCTAGAATTACACTAACGCCGCTCTGTAGGGCTCTGTCTATGACAATTTGCAGATGTCCGCAGCCCAGAGCGTATGAAATAATAAAGCTTGCTAGCTGTAAACATTGCAGAATTCTGACACTATTGATTTATTGTGTCTAACGGTGACATCAAACCGGGTAAGTGACAGAAACACTGTTACGGCTTTAAGAGCCGTTTGTCACCGATTAAAGCTGCCAAACAGGGTTTGCCCGAACTGGCCTGTCAGTCCCCGCGCAAATTACTGCTTCCTCGCGCTGGCTGACGGCGATCTGCAGCAGCCCCTCTGTGCTTTCATTACTCCGTCACAGCAAACACACAAGGCCAGTCCCAATTTAATATGTGTGTTAATTATGCAAATTATTAATTGGGCTGGAGCTGAAAATGCATACAACAGAGCTGCCTGGTTAAACCCTCCGGCTCTGGGAGAAGCCTGTTACTGCTGCAGTGGTGAGATTTCTTTCTCGGCTAGGTGATCGGCAGTCTCAATACTTTGATGTGTGGAAAATAAGGGTCTCGATCTTTTGGGCCTGGGTCATTGAGATGATGCTTGGTTCACTAGAAAAAAAAAACAGGATGATACTGCGGTAATATTAGAGTGCTTCAGTATTCTTCTGAGGGCACAAATCACGCCGTTGAACTGGCTTACAAATCCGTAATAAGATGTATATGTGCTTCACTCTCCGCATGGGCTGCCGTTCTACAAGTCAAGAGATTAGATGTTATGGTCACCCGCAAAGAACTAGCAGGTCCAGTCAATGCCTCTGGTCTTGTGGCTAGGGATAAAAGAAGAATATAAGCCCCCCGGTTCTGGTGATGACTTAGCAACAGGATCAGAGAGAAAAACAAAAGGCGTCCATGGTGTTGGTATGTCAAAGGAAAGACAAGTGCAAGAGCGCAAGTTTAGACTCTCACCTTAGTGTGTTGGGCTGGGATAGGCACAACCCTACCGTAGCACATGTAAGAAGACATGTGGCCAGAGTCCAAACCTTTTCAAACGAGTCGCTGTTCTCGGTGGAGATGGAGGAGAACATCAGGGTAAGAACAGGTCCGTGTATGGACACAGCACTAGTATGGACCATTAAACATGACTGCCAAACTTCAAGTAATGTTCAATCTAGAAAGGATCTATTTAATTGGAAGTAGTCAAAACACTAGAAGTCTCAGGATACAACATGTTTCGGGGCATTAGAGATCGGTGATGGCTAAGGGTCACAGAGGATGGAGGTACACCTATCTAACACCTACCATCCATCTGGTGGAGAGGTGATTGTTATTGTAGACTGCAACACCCCTTGAAGAAGCTGTAATAAGGACGTGATCCTTCTCAACACGTTTCATAAAGCAGAATGTGGACAAAACCGAACTCATCATCTCTCCTCCATCACCCGATCTATCCATCTCTACAAGGCCACATTCACACATTCAGTATTTGGTCAGTATTTTACATCAGTATTTGTAAGCCAAAATCAGGAGTGAAACAATCAGAGGAAAAGTATAATGCACCACTTCTGTATTTTTCACCCACTTTTGGTTTTGGCTTACAATTACCGATGTAAAATACTGAACAACTACTGAACGTGGCCTAAATGACATCACACTTTCCCCTGTACTGGAAAGTCGGCGGCCTCGGAGTAACCCTTGACTCTGCCCTGTCCTTCACACTGCACATCCAATCTCTTTCCACCTCCTGTCACCTACAACTCAAAAATATTTCCAGAATCTGCCTTTCTTCAACCATTAATCTACTAAAATGTTAGTGCATGCCCTTATCATCTCCCGCCTCAACTACTGCAACATCCTCCTCTGTGGCCTCCCTGCTAACACTCTTGCACCCCTCCAGTCTGTCCTTAACTCTGCTGCCCGACTAATCCACCTCTGTTCTCGCTACTCCTCTGTTTTACCCCTCTACAAATCCCTTCATTGGCTTTCAATTGTCAAACAAATCCAGTTCAAACTACCAACATTGGCCTACAATGCCATCCATAATCTGTCTCCTCCATGTATCTCCAAACTTATCTCCCAATATCTTCCCACAAGTAGTCTCCAGTCCTCCCAAGACCCCCTTCTCTCTTCCACACTTATGTTTCTGACCTAATCACCTCTAAGACTTCCTCTCCCTTCTTCCAGAGTGTCCCCCATCCTGTAGAATTCTGTGACCCAAAACATCCGATTATCCGCCACATTTGGAACCTTCAGACAGAACTTGAAAACCCATCTCTTCAAGAAAGACCCCCTGACACCTCACCACGTCCGGAGCTGCCGCAACCCCCCAACCTATTGTCTCCTGCCCCATTATCTGGTAGACTGTAAACCCGCGAGGGCAGGTCCCTCTCCGCTCTGATCCAGTCTGTCATAGTTAGTTTGTCCACTGAAATTTCTGTATTTTGTATGTAACCTCTTCTCATGTACGGCACCAGGGAATCAGTGGTGCTCTAAAAATAAATAATAATTAAAATTGGTATCTGCCATATACTGACTGACTGACAGTAGTAAAGGTTGTCGTCTTCGAGACCCATAACTACATTATGATACATGTAATGTGGTTAAGGTGTTGAGCCCCTTTAAAAATAAGTCTAAAAGTAAGCTGGGGTTATAAGGATTTCTGCAGACAGACAGGCAATGCAGTGTATTGTTCTCATACCTGCCTATACTAACAATGCTCAAAGGACAAGTAAAACAACTCGGGACAGTGATAAATTCACTAGAGTTTCATTACGGACTGACGTACGGGGAAATTTTCATATAAAGGCAGTGCCGTGCTGCTAGACTTGTTTGAACACTTGTTCTACACTGTTGCTCTTGGCAGTAGCATTTCACCAATGATTTGTGTGAAAAAAAATATATATACAATTTATGTGCCAGTGCTCCAGTGAATGAAATAGAGTCCCTATCACTTTAAGACATACTGGGCCTACAGATCATCTCAGAGACAAAGAAGGGCCTTTTTTTTTACCCATTGCAACCTTCAGGCTCAAAAAGGCTCCTGTATGTACGATACCATAAAGTGAGGACTCGGAGCAGTCCAGATTCACAGTTCACACCGGTGGAGCCGCTGGTCCGAACTGCGTGCAATTTGTACAGCCCCCGAAGGATGTACAAATGGCCCTTGGCATAAAAATGACTCCCCACCCCTGGCCTAGGTGATTGGCCACTGCTAATAGACTGCAGCAGTGGACGGTAACCAAGGCAACGCCCATTAAACATTAACATTACAAATCCCTCCGTTATTAAGAATAGACAGAATTTTTAATAACAATTAAGCTAAGGTGTTACGACCGTTTTCTCAGCATCTGAGAGAATCGATCTGATGATGCTAATCACGATCAGATCAGATCAGACATTGATCAGAGTGGGATCTGATTTTCTTGGGAGGTAGAGAGAAAAAAAAAAGGTTTTTCCACAATGTCAGTCCGTGAAAATCGGATCCATAGAGTTGAATGGGCCAGTAATTGTACATGCTGTGTTTTGTTTTTTGTTTTCCTCGGACCACTCAGTCGGTGGAAAAAAATCGGACATGTGCACAGCCCCATAGAATAACATGGGTGCGAGTGACAGCTGTCAAAACCACCGATGGCACTCCTTCGAGTTATACGGTCGTCTGCACGAGCCCTTGAGTTGGAAAGTTATTGTGGTTTTTGAACTTTACAATTTTATCCATTCATGAAGATGTGACAACCCCTTTAAGCACTAGCGGACATCTCTGGAGGCGACATACTGTATCTCCAGAGAGTTAAAAAAGAATTGGGCATGTAAATTCAAACTGCCCAATCCTTCTCAATTCCCCACTATTATCTGGGGCTTTAAGAGTGGATCCTTTTGTTTCCCAACAGGCACCATTCACACTGTCAAGAGACCTTTTTGACAAACCCTTTTAGGATCTTCCAATATGTTCTGTATATGCCTTAAGATATTTGTGATAGCAAGAAAACAAAATAAATAATTATGTAAATTTATAATACATAAACATAAAAATGACATGCCAAAAAAAAAGTGGCCAGTGATCAAATTTAAGCGCCTGAGCTTGTTGAGTTTAGGAAGCTCTCAAGACAGCAGTGTTGTGTAATGCTCTGCGAGCGCCATTCCTTCCTGAAGGCCCCCACTTTTATAGTATGAGCTTGGCACAAGCCATTAAAGTTTACAGCGGGCAGAGCAGTAAATTTTATACACTGGTTGGAATTCTACCCAAACGAGAATTATAGATCGCTTACTTCTCTAAGGTCAGACCGCGCTAAACCAGACAGTGTAGCTAAACCTCACATTAGCAGCCCAGGCCGGGTCACTAGTTTAGATGCTGGTTTATTAACTCTTTAAAAGGCTGAACAAGCAGGATATAGACACATAGATCCGAAAGGAAAAAAAAAAAATATGAAGGTGTCTACTTATAACCAGGCTCGGACTGGCCCACAGGAGAGCAGGAGAATCCTCCGGTAGGCCGCCCCTGTGAAGTGCTAATGGGTAATGCTACTACACTTGATTCATAATTTGCAGAAAAAGGTATATAATCATTCATTAAACAAGTTAGTCAAGTTGTCAAAAGTATAATTGTGTACTAGGGTCAGGTTATTTTTGCATGTAGCTGAAGAATCAATGTTACTTGTGGGCCTTTGCCAACCCAGTCCGACATTGCTTATAACCACGCGTTTTAGGTTCTTCCATAATGGAGTGTATAAATGTCACATTAGAATTTGGGCATTTTTTTGACCCCTTAAAAGGCAAAATTATTTCTTATAAATCCAATCAACACCCGATATGCAGGACAATGAGAAGGAATGGCCAGTAAATTGCAGCGTAAAACAAAAGCCCTGTATTGTGGCATCTGGCATTAAATGAACTTTTCTGTAAACTGTATGCCAATTTCCAGAATGGCTCGGAGCAGGAATCCTCTGCCAAGGCAGTAAACAGCTTTTATCAGCAATAATGATGGCATAATCCCAGCGAAAAAACCCAAGGAACATATGGCGGCGGCTCTCCAAACACACTCCCAACAACATAGGGGGCATTTTTATGAGGCAGTCCACTCGCAGACTATTTGCCATAGGTTTAAGGGGTTTTTTTTCTTCTTTTTTTTTTTTAGATTTGTCTTTTCTTCCTTTCAGGTTATAATCTTCCCTGTTTGAGATGATGTGGCATTTGGGAATTTAACACTAATGAGGCGATTTTTCTTCAGGAAAAGAAAGAGGGGGAAAAACAAAACAGGCAGAATCTGAATGGGGGGAGGGAGATGTGCTATGAGGAGCTTAGAAGAAGCATCATGGGGGGGTTGGCAGCAAACCGGGAATTAAAAGGGGAAGTAATTAAGATGTGGGAGCAAAAGGTGGTGCAATGAAAGTCTGGCAGGTGTGCGTGCCGTGCACCCGGGCACAGAAATGCAGACAAAGGCTCCGACACTTACGGAAAGAAGGGAAAGATAGGAAGGAATTATGGAGCAAATACAGGCCGAGCCAAAGGTGAAAGAGTTCAGTGCTCTCCGAGGAGCAATTAGATTATGGGATTATATTATTAGCAATTTCCAATATAATGTTATTGGTATAGAAATATCAGAGCAGGAACTTTATATATTGCAGGTAGTATATCATAATTGACATTTTCTAAAAGGGGTTGTCCAGTTAGGGTAAGTTATATTGGGTTTTCCTATCATAGAGTGCTGAGATAATAGAGAAGGGGGGCGACCTAGTCCAGGGCCCTCATTATTCAGAGGGGGCAGCGGTTAAAAAAGAGCTGCTCTTGTTCTAGACGACCAGTCCTGTCCTTCATTGCACAGACAACCCATTAATTTGAATGGCTACTACACAATGCTTCATTTCACCAGTGGTGGCACTGCAGGGAATTTTGACACTTATTGCCAGGATTCCTCCTAGATCGCTGCTGATCGCTGGGGGGGCTCACAGTAGGAGGACTTTGTTATTACTCTATAAAAGTGGGGATTGTCCATGCAGAAAACCCCTTTAACAAAAATGTTAAGATACATGATGTGAACTTCAATTGGTGGTAAGCTAGTATTTTAATGAAACCCATTAATCTGTCAGCAAGACTGAGAGCAGTATGATATAGGGGCAGAGACCCCAGATCCCAGTGATGTGTCACTTACTGGGCTGCTTGCTATAGTTTTGAAAACATCACAGTTTTCTCTGCTGCAGATCTAGCAGTGCTCTGAATGCTGAGCTCTGTATAGCCCCGCCCACATCACAGATTATACTGTACATGGCAGAAAACAGCCAATCAGTAAGCTGCCAATCAGTGATGTGGGTGTGGTTGGACTACCTGGCAGCAGGTTTACTAGTCCTCTAGTGATAATCTCCTGCTGAAAAAAAAACAGGGATTTTATCAAAACTACAGCAGGCAGCCCAGTAAGTGACATATCACAGGAATCACAGTCTATGTCTCTACATTATACTGCTGTCAAAAACCTGGTGACGGATTAAAGTCAATGTTTGTTGGTGATCATTTCGATCCAGCAGACAATGTATTAAGACTAATGTCGAACCCACCAATAACGGGGAGTTTAGCTGACAGTCTAATGTGTATGGGGGTCCTGGAAAATTAGTTGTCAGAGGAGCTAAGGACCCAGCATGTCCGATTTTGGACTGCAGATCCTTTTGTTCCCCCTGAGATTAACCACCGTCCAATGTGTCAGTCAGGAGCTTTCTCACAGACAACACCGGAGCGCTCGGCTGAACAAGTGCTCCTGTGCATGGGAGAGCCGGCTCAGATGGCTGCCGGACAAGGAATCGGCCAAACTAACACTCGGCTGACAACCATCTAGTGTCTATGGTGGGCTTTATTCCAAGCTTTACGGCTATATCTAAAGCAGGAGGAATCTGTCATCAGCAAAACTCAAGGACCATATATGATAGAGAGACGGCACTGTCAGACTACAGACTGCCCTAACAGGTAGCTACGTTCTGCTGTCATTACCAGACATTGTTGTGTCTGGCAGAATTCTGATAATTGCTTACAATGCAACTACGAAACATAAGTAGATCTCCAAAGATTGTTCCCATATCACCTATAGTTATAAGAGGGACGGTCTGCAGGGGCTTTACCTCTGCATGGGAGGGCCACAGGTCCCCCACATCTAGTGCTCTTCAAGGTTCGAATCGATACATTGTAATATCTAATTGGATCAATGGCAATTATTAGATTGTAAGCTCCACAGCTCAGGGACAATATTGTGAACGTTCTGGAAGTCAAAGGCAATCTACTTTGGTTTAATAACATTTCTCAATCTCCAGAGGTGATTTTCTGTGTGTTTTGGTGTGTATACGTTGGTACTGTCAGCCCCTCCGTATCCAGTGTCATTAAAGCTCTCAGGCTCCTCGCCTGATGGCTCTCCAAGGCCGTAGCAGACTGATCTCTTCCAGGAACACAGCATTCTGCCCAGCCCCACCGTAACCTCCGCATCGATTTTCCCGGCTCGGTGGCCATTCATTGCTGTGACATTTGGCTCTCGGCTCTTTAACACTCCTCAACCAAATCAATTTCATATTTTTGTCAATTCTCTGTTCCAGGCGGGGGCCAGATAGGAAGAGACTTTAGCTAGAAACAAAATGATGATTTTCTCCAAGTGTTTCTAGCTGGAGGTTGTATGGAGGGATTTCTTTGAAGCGTAGTACTTCAGAGGCTCAATAGAAATGATGGGGAGAGGGGACGTACCCATCGGATTCACAATTTCTGAAGTAATAAAGGTGTTTTTATATCGTTGTACCTGACACTGTGTATATATTTAAAGGGGCTTAAAAACAAAAACATTAAAAATAGGTAAAAAGTGAGAAAAAATAAAAGATCGGTCTTGTGCCGCAAGTGCTTACGCCCCTGTAGGGTGAAGCCCCTATGCCCCTATGTGAGCAGCTACATGACGTCATCATGGATGAGAGCACACATGGCAGAAAGGAACAATATTTGTATCATTTTGGGCAATGAGATAATTGTTCAGGAAATCTACATTTTCACTATTGCACTAGGACTGTGAGCAGAATCCTGGCTGCTATCTGCAGGATACAGGCTGCCATTAAATAGCCATCCAGGGCACCATGATGTAACTTATGTCGGTACAGAGTGTAGCATAGACAATGCACCAAACTCAAACACTGCCACCTGCAGGAA
Organism: Phyllobates terribilis; assembly: GCF_046119375.1. NCBI lineage: Eukaryota > Metazoa > Chordata > Amphibia > Anura > Dendrobatidae > Phyllobates > Phyllobates terribilis. The sequence goes on from NW_027362767.1 coordinate 230,477,612, forward strand.
TGGGTATGTAACTACACTTGGGTCCACAATGATCTATGAATTAAAGGGGTTGTCCAGACCCTTGATCCCCCCCCCCCCACCCAAGAACTATTGACAATAACAAACTAAGTAATACTTACCTCACTGATCCTTTATTGCTGTTCCTTTGTCCCCCTCCGGTCTCTATATCCTGACCCTTCACCGCAGACACCCCCATACCACTACATTTTGCCTTCAGGATCACATGTTTGTGATGAAACATCTTTGCTGGAAACCAATATACAGAAAAAAAATGGGCATCGGGGAATCGTTAAAGTTAAGTATTACTCAATTTGTTATTTTTCACCCTTCAAAGATTTTGCTAAAAAAAAAAATTCAAAAGACTGGACCACCCCTTTAATCTAACCTACATATTATAATATGCTAACATGGACCCCAATCATACCAGCTCACAGCCCCCAGGAAAGCATTAGGCTGTAACTGCAGAGCGCTGTGCAGCAATAAGATACTGAAGGCTTAATTATTATAATTAGAAATATGGTAAAACGCTACAATTGTGTGTGACCTCCTTGTGCAGCCCACGGCATGGCGGTCTTCTCAATTTCAAGGTAATATTAATTTTAATCCTGAATAAAATAATTTCGCTGTCACTGGCAGGTGAGCGCTCCATTCACAGCACATAAAGGAAAGGATAATCACAGCTACATATTACTCCTGCTACGTATTCGGCTTTTCTTCTCCGTCTCTACAGCACGCACATAGTAGCACGATACAGCACTTTGCCCCTCAGACTCTTACCAATGCCAGGGGGCACAGTCCAACTCATTTGCTCTTTATATAGGGATGCAAGAACTATATGCAGAATATGTATAGGTGTACACTGGTATATAACATGTTTCATGGTGAGGTATAAACTGGGACCCGAATTAATTGCCCGCCCCCCCCATCTTGGGGTCATTTGGCTATTAATTATCACCAGTGCACAAAATGTTTTACACGCTCCTAAGGCTTGAAGGGGTTGTCCGGTGAAAACAAGTTATCACCTCTATCCAAAGGATAGGTGATAACTTATAGATCGGTGGGGGTCCGACCACCAGGACCCGCCCCCATCGTCGGAGAGGAGAACTTTAATCCCTGTTACACTGGAGCGGCGGTGCACATGCTGGACTGCGGCTCCTTTCATTCCCTATGTGGCTGTAGAGTTTTGCGTTCAGCTTAATTCCGCAGCCCCATAGGGAATGAATGGAGGGGCAGTCAGGCATGCTGCTCCATTCTATAAAGGGGATAAAAATTCCCCTTTTTGGAAAGTTGGACCCCCCACGGATAAGTAAGTTTATTTTCAGTTCTATCTTGATGCCGATTAATATCTTAATATATCTTTATAGCAGATGGAGATTTGTTTTTTTGGGGGGGGTTCAGAGCTCTAAATATCTCTGCATGGCAATAGTGAAATGATAAAAATCTGCCACCACTAGGGGGAGCCCCAGAGCTTTGTGCATACATTTTACACACCTACTCAATAGCCATAGAGTGTGCAGTAATGTATTCTCCATAACTCCCCCTAGTGGTGGCAGGGGAAATCAGAGCTCCAATCACTAGAATAATGTTAAAGGGAATGTGTCAGCAAGTTTTTCCTATGGAATGTGATAGCAGGATACAGGTGCAGAGACCCTGATTACCGGACTGCATGGTGTACTTTTGATAGAATCCCTGTTTGTCTGATGAAGATATAGCAGTGCTCAAAATGTCTTAATGACTGTTACCTGCAAAGAAACCAGTCTGTGGGGTCATATACAAAACACCCCCCTGTGTGAAGCAGTCGAAAAACATGGCTGCCCCAGGAGTTGTCAGCCCTCCTTCCTGGAGTCGTGAATGCTAGGTAGCCCCATACTGCTGCCTACAAATATATATGAGGTCTACAAGACGGTATATGTAGCAGAACAACATATACAGCCACTGATTACATAGCATATTGGCAAACTTATTTCCGCTAAAATCTGCAACCGGTGTCTGCAAATGAAGAGGTCCTAATTCACTAACGGGGACACCAAAACAAGTGTCTGACGCCAGCAAGATGGAGACTGGAGGGAAACATCTTCATGTGTTGAAGGCACAAAGGGACATTGCTTCTCCAAGCGTCAACTCACTGTCAGGATGGTCTGACTGCGCTAAACCTGGATCCCCATGTGACCGAGGATTCAGCTTGCTGCTCCAGCTGCTAGATAATGTCAGGTGGGGATATACATCAACATCATGCCATTTACTGCTCAAAACAAGTTACATCAGAATTAGATATATGAGACGTGTTATCTGTGCTTCCCCCGTCATGATCTTCCAGACACAAGAGGTTACATCCACACCTCAGACCGCTGGGACTCGAGCGCCGCAGCGCCGCAAAGGGAGACGACAGTCATTCACAGATACAAGTGTTCCTACAGATTACCCCAAGCACTTGTTAAATCGCATCCTAGAAAAACACAAGCTTTCACTCTAATAATAGAAATGAGCCATTTTCTGAAATATGTTTTGCGCTCTACAATCATGGGTCTTATTCTGGCACGACGATGGATTGAGCCTTTAAAAAAAATAAAAGTGAAAACAAACATTTAAATGAAGAAAACAAAAAATATGAAAGCAAAAAATAAAAAAAACAAGCAGTCCCAACACTGTCTGTAAAGCTCACCCCTATACAGATAAATGCAAGAGAAAGTCCCACGCATTTCACAACTCCATTAGAAAATGGTTTGCATGGCTAAAATGTCGGGGTGAGATATATATATATATATATATATATATATATATATATATATATATATATATATATATATAAAATTTGTACTTGTTCTTGCTAAAAAAACGAAAACAATGTCCCATGCACTTCAAGACTCCATCAGAAAATGGTTTGCATGGCTAATATGTTATCCTATAAAAAAATGATAATAATTAGAAATTGTTCTTACCCTAATTTTTTTGCTTGAATTTTAGACCAATGTATGTTCTTCATAAAAGTATACAAAATAAAAAAATTAATTAAAAAAATTAATTACTGCAGAAAAAAAAAACCAACAAGCTCGGTGCTTTCCCCCCCAAAATTCTGCCATTTTAAGGGGGTTAAATGTGTTCAATTAATATTACTGTATTCAAAAAAAAAATAATAATAATGTACTGCTAACCATGCGGATATGAAGGTTTCGGTCTTGTAGGTAATTGTAATAATAACGATCAGGCACCGGGAACCTTCACGCTTTGATGCGAAATGACTCTACGTGGAACCTTCTTGTGCCAACTTCTTGTCATTGTGCCCACTCGCCACACATCACTGTAATTAGCATGGCGGAGATATTATTATGAACACCTGTATCCCCAGGAGGGGTTAAGACATCCCAAGCAGTAGAGCAAGTCTGTCCCAGCAGCTGCAGCACATCGGTCACTCTTCCTTGTCACGGCTGATTTATGACCTCCTCCCCGTTCAATTTCACATTTTGTCCCCGTCATACCTCTGGCTCACGATCATTCTAGGCTGACCCTTCCAGGGCAGGCAGGCACTATTGATAAAACAATTATCTGCTGGCCGTTCATCTGATTTTCCATTTCAATTAGGGCTCGGACAAGGAGAGAGGGAAAAGATTGCATCATTGATTTTTCTACCTTACAACAGTACAGACGTGGCCAGCAATGAATTCCAACCCTTCAGACTTTTTAAGTCATAATTTCTAGCCTCCCTTCTCTTGTTTAATGCTTTTTCTTGATATGCGCTTCGGTTTGAGGAGAAGGAGATAAAAAAAAATTTAAAAAAAGGCGCTGGTTTTACAGGAAGGAAACATTATTCTCCTTCAGATATTTTTCAGGGCGGAATATGAACAACAATGAGGACGTGGGCAAACACAATGAATCGCTGAAATACCTGTATTAACGGCAAATCCAATCATTCTAAGCATAGACCGTGCAATTCTTACATAAAGCCCAAGAAGGCTGATCGGCAATCGTCTTGATTGCAGCCCTATTATAGTGGGAATTAGTCTTGCAGCACTTATTTGTAAAGTAAAAGGGAAGACAACTAGCATTAGTCCTATTTGTGTTGAGTTCTTGGGGGTACTGGTTCCCTAGGTGGAGATCCAGAAAGTATAGGAAGTCTTATAGGCAATGCTGCATTCAAAATAGTTCTCCACACTAAAGAAAACCCTCTAAAATGCCCCATATAGGTAGCATTAATGTAGGTTTAAACAGAATCTGTCAGCATGTTTTTTTGTGGAATCTGAGAGCAGTATAATGTAGGGACAGAGACCCTGATTCCAGTGATGTGTCACTTACTGGGTTTCATGCTGCAGTTTTGATAGAATCCCTATCTTCTCTACTGTAGCAGTAATCAAAATCTGGAGCTGTGTATAACCCCACCCACACCACTGATTGGTAGCTTACTGTGTACATTGTCAGCAAGCTGCCAATCAGTGCTGGGGGGCGGGGTTACATAGATAAGCAGGACTGGCCTGCACATGACATCTAGTCCTATAGTGATAATCTTCTGCTGATAAAGCACTGATTGTATTGAAACTGTAACACATCACTGGAATAAGGCTGTCTGTCCCTACATTATGCTACTCTCAGATTTGATAGCAAAAACCGGCTGATGCATATCCTTTAAAGGCTATATCCCCCAATTCTTATAATGCACCTAAAATACAAAATGAAGCAACTTGGAAAACAGATTTGGGTAAACAAATAATTTTATATATATACACACACACAGGTTTTTTTTTTTTTTTTTTAAATGTTTACAGACCCATATTTCTCCATGGTTAAAGATTATGGAGAAGACTTCCGTAGTCTGATCCGACAGTCATACTCCCTTCCATCAGTTTCCTACTTCTTGCTGACAAAGATTCAGAAGTATAGCAAGAAGTAGAAGACAAATCGAATGGTGTTTTCTCAGACATCAACTGGTCACATTGTACATGCAGCCCCATCAGTGGAGCGCATGCTATAGAGCAGGGTTCCCCAACTCCAGTCCTCAAGGCCCACCAACAGGTCATGTTTTCAGGATTTCATTAGTATTGCACAGGTGATGGAATTATTGCCTGTGCAGGTGATGCAATTATCACCTGTGTAATACTAAGGAAATCCTGAAAACATGACCTGTTGGTGGGCCTTGAGGACTGGAGTTGGGGAACCCTGCTATAGAGGAGAAGCAGAGCAGAATGATATATAGGTTTTGTTGGAAAAGATTCAGTCTAACTTGTATTTTATTCAGTGATATCCCTGGTGTTTGTATGCAAGAGTCCAGTGGGCGGCCTTACTCCGTGATTGACACCTATCTCTACATACAGTCATACAGGAACCGCCCACTGGACTCATATGCAAAAGAACACCAAGGATTTCAATGGAAAAAAATGCAAGTTTTACTGAAACTTTCACACAAAAATGTACATCAATCTGATCTGCTCCTCCTGGCTCTAAGCATCCTTCCTGCAGTTCAGATACCATTTTCAACAACACAGGTTCCCTTTAATCTCCTTTAAGTCACCAGATCTGACCACTAGGACCCCCAGCGATCTCCAAGACTAAAGCTCTGCAGCCCTGTCGTAAATGAAGCAGACATGCACATGCTTGACCTCCAGCTCCATTCACTGGCTATGTGACTGGCAGAGAAAGCCAAGCAATGTACTGCGCTATTTCTGGCAGTCCCAATGACAATGAATGGAAAAGAAGTCAAGCATGTGCTCCAGAGCCCCAATGTCAGGATCACTGTGGGTCCCAGCAGCAGGAGTTCTAGCGATCAGTAAGTTATCTCCTATCCAATGGTTTAAGGGTTATTCCCAAAAGTTGCTGGGAACTCATAAGCTACAAGAAAGGGAATCTTGTGCCACCCCTTCACCAGAGAATTATTGCGCATGCGTTATCACTGCTTCATTCACTGTCTATGCAAGTTGTTGTCACACATGTCGCACTATCGCTCCATCCGCACAGGACTTTGAAAAATCCCCTTCTTGAGATTAGTGGGGGTCCCTAAGGTCGAGTCCCAATCAATCACTTATTTAACACCCTTTCCTGTGGAAAAGTGATGAATGCTGTTCACGAGATACCCCTTTAATAAGAATAGTCTACTTTCATTGGGTTTCTTGCGTATACTGTATATGCAGAGAATCCATACACTTACATGTAACGCAGCCCTGACATTTAACGGGGTTGTCCGGTTAAAACAAGTCATCACTTGTCTGCAGCATCAATGGTGGTCCAAGAGCTAGAACCTGTACCGACCAGCAGAACGGGGAATTTTTAGCCCCACTGGGGAACCTATCAGAACTATAGAATAAAGCGGTAGAATGGATGCTCGACCGAGGCTGCAGAAAACAGGCCCGTAGGGAAAGAAAGGAGAGACATGGAGAATGTGCACAGCCACTTGACTCTAACAGGTAAAAGAGTTTCCCTTTCTGCTGTTCGATGCAGATCCCATGATCTCATTGGTCGATCTCCTCAATAAGTGATCATATATCCTGTGGATAGTTGATAAAGGGGTTGCTGCATGAAAACAAGTTAAGAGAATATGGACCTTACAAACAAAAGATATTACGCCCTTTCTGAGGAAGCACAAGGCGAAACGTACGTTAGAGGGCCTAGGCTGGTAACTATTGTGTGCACTATCTTCACATGTACGTCTTATGTCTGGTCTTTGGGGGGGGGGGGGTTTCGTTCCCTTGGGGAAGTCTTTATTTATGTATTTGTACATTATATAACAATGGACTTCCTCGTGTGAGCACCTTCACCTTTCCTTGTTACATGGACATATGTATACTCTGATTTACTCTGAGTTTTGTTACATATGCCTCTGTATAACTGGATATTATTTTGTGACACCACTGGGTGAAGATGGAACATCTGTAATACTGTCAGTACTTTTTTGTATATCCATAAAGCATATATCCATGGAGCATATCTCTCTCCATATGGATTAATATATGAGTGTTTCTATCTTTGTATTTACTGTTTGAGTACATGTGATACACATTTATTTCTATCACCAGTTTATCTGTTCTGCAGTCTATATTCTTTTTTATTCTGGTTTTACGCATTGTCTGGGAATTTTCAATAAAGATGTAATATTTTATCTATTGTATGGGAGTGTTTTGTAAACAAAATATATTGTAGGAGGTGTTATGGTAAATATTTATACTTTCCTTTATTATTTAGACAATTCATATATCTCTGATAATTTTGTATTTTAATATTCGCTTTATAAGTGTTATTCATAAAAGCAGGGCATTGTCTCTGATATAGAGTGGTCTTTGTATTAAAGGCTTCCTTTGTTCTGAAAGTATAGTAAAACTAGATATAGCCAGTTTCCAAGAAATTTTGACATAATTTACGACTTTGTTTTTCCCAACTTAAATATTCCTTTTTAGGTAATGAAATGTAAGCCATTCCCATTTTCCAGGCATCTGAGAGCAGACAAGTCTGTGACACAGACAGAATTGGTCGTGTTTCTCTTGTCTACGATCGATCGACTCCCTGATTTGATCAAAACTGGCAAACGTGTGAAACCCTTTGAGCTTCTCCTAAAACTTTCTATACAGGTTTCCACATCAGAGGAAAGTGGGAGTTTCCAAGAGGTCAGATGACTGTCGATTCCAAAACTCTCACTATATCCTTAAAGGGAATCTGTTAGCAGGTGCTTGCTATGTAATCTGACAGCAGCATGATGTAAGGATAGAGATCTTGATTCCTGTGCTGTATCAGTTTACTGGGTGCAGCAGTTGTGATACAATCCCTGTTTTCTCTGTGCAGATCCAGCATAATTCTGAATGCTTAATGTATAACCCCGCTCACACCCCTGATTGGCAGCTCTCTGTGTATACTGTATATTGACAGAAAGATGCTAATCAGTGGTGGGGGCATGGCTGGACTAGGAGGCATGAGACACCTACCGGTAGTCCTGTAGTGATAATCTTCTGCTGACAAAACACTAATTTTCTTGAAAGAGCAAAATACAGCCCAGTAAGTGACACATCGCTGGAATAAGGGTCTCAGCCTCTACAACATGCTGCTCTCAGATTACATAACAGAAACCTGCAGACAGAAATTCTGTTCTACCATCGGTTCTGCTTCATTTTTCGTGATGCTTATAATAGTTAATAAATTCGTAACAGTTTATTCAGAAATTAATCTGAACTCCCAGCTTCCAGGCCTGGTTTGTACACGAGCGCCTAAAATATAGGTTAACGCAAAAATGATGACTTTCATTATGCCATCAGCGTTTTGACACTTTTAATTGAAACACCTGTAATTTTTCCGCACAACCCAAATACCCATTCAGAGAACGCTAGCTGATATTCATATAATATTTTGACATTCTCTTTGCTTTGCTCTGATGGTGGGAAACGTGATGTGCTCCAAAGCCTCACGCTGTATAATCAAAGAATGCCACCGAGGGGTTTTTTTTATTATTTTTTTTTTGTTCTCCTAAAAGCCAGGTTCGCAGAGACACCCAACAGATTTCTATTATGTGACCTGAACACCTACTTCCATAGTATAATTTGACCACCCCCAGGACTGTATGTTGGAGACCTCAGAGACATGCGTCGCACGAAATTCCCAAAATTTCTTTCAATTTTGATCTGTGCAATGAGAGAAACCTCATCACTTACTGACATGGAGATATAAAAGGTGGTATGTTCTTTATAGGGTCAGGGAAAAATTGCTACTGGGTCATCCATGAGAAAGCGCCTCAAGCTTTAGACCTAATTTGGCATGTTATATCCTTCCTCTATACCACGTACCTTCCCTTTTCCCCCAATGTCCGCCACCATCGCAGATTGCCCGCACCCCTCCTGCCTCACCGCCAGCCCTTTCAGTACATTTTCATCCATGTCCTGCCCGCAAGGAAATTCTCTGCTCTCTGATCTCTCTTATCTTAAGATATTTGCAGCCCCCAAATTTCACTTCAATCTCACCTCATCTCTCCATACTACATTAACCCCTAGCAATTGCCTTCCAAATGACCCCATTAAGTGGTAATTGCCTCAGCAGGTCTGCACTCTTCTTGTAATTCTGTTCTTCTCACATCCCAGACGCACGCTCAGCATCATTTGGCGTCCTGGCTCCCTTCACTGAACTCCGCATATGACCTCTATGTGCGGTGGCCAAAATGACTAGTAGGTGGCGTGTCGGCTAACGCGTTCCATTACTTAGATTTAAAAAAAACTTCTCTGGGCCCTAATGTGATCATCGTTAGGAAACAGAAATCGTATGTTGGGGGTGTTGCCATGGAGACTCGGCGCCAGCTATTAAACATCTATTGTCTTCTTTTATTTGCCCTTTCTTGTTCTCCATCGAGCTGCGCGGTCATTTATTAAGAAACAAAAAGCAGGACGGAAAGAAGGAGAAGGAGCGACGGAGAGAAGGAAAGGACAAGGAATGGCAGTCTAATCCCATAAGGAAAGTGTCTAATAGTCCTCTGTGGAAAAATTAGATATAATTATATATAGTACAGACCAAAAGTTTGGACACACCTTCTCATTTAAAGATTTTTCTGTATTTTCATGACTATGGAAATTGTACATTCACAATGAAGGCATCAAAACTATGAATTAACACATGTGGAATTATATACTTAACGAAAAAGTGTGAAACAACTGAAAATATGTCTTATATTCTAGGTTCTTCAAAGTAACCACCTTTTGCTTTGATGACTGCTTTGCACACTCTTGGCATTCTCTTGATGAGCTTCAAGAGGTAGTCACCGGAAATGGTTTTCACTTCACAGGTGTGCCCTGTCAGGTTTAATAAGTGGGATTTCTTGCCTTATAAATGGGTTGGGACCATCAGTTGTGTTGTGCAGAAGTCAGGTGGATACACAGCTGATAGTCCTACTGAATAGACTGTTAGAATTTGTATTATGGCAAGAAAAAAGCAGCTAAGTAAAGAAAAACGAGTGGCCATCATTACTTTAAGAAATGAAGGTCAGTCAGTCCGAAAAATTGGGAAAACTTTGAAAGTGTCCCCAAGTGCAGTTGCAAAAACCATCAAGCGCTACAAAGAAACTGGCTCACATGAGGACCGCCCCAGGAAAGGAAGACCAAGAGTCACCTCTGCTTCTGAGGATAAGTTTATCCGAGTCACCAGCCTCAGAAATCGCAGGTTAACAGCAGCTCAGATTAGAGACCAGGTCAATGCCACACAGAGTTCTAGCAGCAGACACATCTCTACAACAACTGTTAAGAGGAGACTTTGTGCAGCAGGCCTTCATTGTAAAATAGCTGCTAGGAAACCACTGCTAAGGACAGGCAACAAGCAGAAGAGACTTGTTTGGGCTAAAGAACACAAGGAATGGACATTAGACCAGTGGAAATCTGTGCTTTGGTCTGATGAGTCCAAATTTGAGATCTTTGTTTCCAACCACCGTGTCTTTGTGTGACGCAGAAAAGGTGAACGGATGGACTCTACATGCCTGGTTCCCACCGTGAAGCATGGAGGAGGAGGTGTGATGGTGTGGGGGTGGTTTGCTGGTGACACTGTTGGGGATTTATTCAAAATTGAAGGCATACTGAACCAGCATGGCTACCACAGCGTCTTGCAGCGGCATGCTATTCCATCCGGTTTGCGCTTAGTTGGACCATCATTTATTTTTCAACAGGACAATGACCCCAAACACACCTCCAGGCTGTGTAAGGGCTATTTGACCAAGGGCGAGAGTGATGGGGTGCAACGCCAGATGACCTGGCCTCCACAGTCACCAGACCTGAACCCAATCGAGATGGTTTGGGGTGAGCTGGACCGCAGAGTGAAGGCAAAAGGGCCAACAAGTGCTAAGCATCTCTGGGAACTACTTCAAGACTGTTGGAAGACCATTTCCGGTGACTACCTCTTGAAGCTCATCAAGAGAATGCCAAGAGTGTGCAAAGCAGTCATCAAAGCAAAAGGTGGCTACTTTGAAGAACCTAGAATATAAGACATATTTTCATTTTTTTTGTTTAGTATATAATTCCACATGTGTTAATTCATAGTTTTGATGCCTTCAGTGTGAATGTACAATTTTCATAGTCATGAAAATACAGAAAAATCTTTAAATGAGAAGGTGTGTCCAAACTTTTGGTCTGTACTGTATATATAGTACACACACATATACAGCATATATACACGTACAATTAAAAAGGAAAGCGAACATGAACACTTTCTTCTCTCCGCTCCTACAAGGGCTGTAAGCAATGCTGCTGTCCTATGAAGACACACACACGATGTCAATATCTGAGCAGTGATGATGGCTAAGTGCTGTGATTTCCAAATAACAGGACCAGAAAGCCAAGCTGCCAATCACGCAGTAATCCCACCCCTGCAGTAATCCCACCCCCGCAGTAATCTCACCCCCGCAGAGCTGCTTTGCTTTGCAATGGGCAAGAGAAATGTGAAGTACTTGCCAATTTCAACCAAAACTTTTTTCTCTACAATATTATAAAAAAGTCTCTTACTAAAATATCAAGAAAAGGAAATTACTTATTTTTACAGGTTATCCAATTTCGGCTTTTTTCCCTGACATACCTGTAGGAAAGCGGTTAATAAAGTGAACGGACAGAGCCCATTGATTTTGGCTCATATGCCTATTTGGCTTTAGGTGTAACAGAGAAAACAGCTTTTGCTCAAAATAAACGAATCTTAACAGACGTAACACGGATTGTAATTGGCGATCATGGGCAATACTTTTCACACACCGTTCAGATACCTGAGGCCTAAATAATTTGGAAGAAATTACCCATAATATCAAGCTAATGGGTTCTGCCTTGGACTTGTTTGTTCATGGCAGCTATGGAAGCCCAAATGATCAGGCACCGGATCACTATACTATTCTGACTTTTAAATCACAAGAAAAAAAAAATATTTTTTATTAATGTCTCATTTACAAGATTTGCTTTGATGCTGAATTGCTGGAAATAAAGTTATTGTTAAAGGTTTTTTGGTTTGTAGACATATTTTAAGGCTCTTCCATGGGTCAGATATTGACAGGGTAAAGTGACACTAGAAAGGCAATTATTTTCCTTCTAGCGGGGAGCTAATTTCCATATCTTTCCCCTGAAAACATTGCCTATAGGAACACCAGCTGGAAGAGATGCATTTGTAGCATAGTGACCATAGCCATTACATTTTACAAAGGTTGTCTCAAATTGACGACACAAGTAAAGAACATGGAAATTAAAAAAAAATGTAAAAACCTGCTGTTCTAATTCTCTTTATGTCTTGGCCACCACGTCTGCCAATTATGTGTATAGAGATAAAATGTCATGTAATGGAGATGTCCAGTCGGTGCTGTAGGACATTACATCAATATGGAGGTCCAATGTTTTTGTCATTACATCTTTAAAAAAAAAGCCTAAATCTTAAGTTTCATGTAAGGAATATAAATGTAGAGTAAGACATATGGCCACGGTATGCCTCAATATGCTGCCTCGGCATATAGTCTGGGTGTGAGCTGACATATTGCTTACTTGTGAGAGAGAAACATGACTTCCCCATACAAAGTACCACATACAAGGACTATCCATGCATAACATGAAGGCGATAAGCATTTCAAAATGCCTTTAGAGCAACAATTAACATAGCGATTCTACGCAATTATGTCCGAAATCTCCACTAAACCAATGCAAGCAGGTCCTACATACACCCCGGACTCTAGCACACCCCCTCATCAAGACCGGTGTGAACAACGCCAGACTGGATGAATCCTTAGATGATGATGGAAATAAGATTTGTGGTGTCAAGTATGCCCCAACTTGTCATGAATTAGACAAGAGGGCGTCACCACGCCCAGTCCCACCCCAGATCTGCCCGTTTTCTCGGAGCTGGTGTCAGAATGGCAAAAATCGCTACGTTTTTAAACAATCTTCTTTTTTTACGACCTTCCAAGTGTTTCTAATGATGCCTTATTGTACATCAGCCGACATCTCGCTGTCCAGTGCTATGCAGTTAGTGGCTATATACAGTGGGGGGGGGGTTGGAAATGGAAATGGCTCATCCATAGGGGCACCTGATTGGGGATACATAAGTACATCACCACTATCCTTAAAAGAAAAAAAAAATCATAACAATACAGTGTTGAAAAATGGCAGGGGAGACCAATGTTCTATGTATAAGTAGAGTGAGGGATCTACAACCCCTGGCAAAAATTATGGAATCACCGGGCTCGGAGGATGTTCATTCAGTTGTTTAATGTTGTTGAAAGAAAGCAGATCACAGACATGGCACAAAACTAAAGTCATTTCAAATGGCAACTTTATGGCTTTAAGAAACACTAAAAGAAATCAAGATTAAAAATGTGGTACTCAGTAAGGGTAATTTTTTTCAGACCAAGAAGAGGGAAAAAATGATGGAATCACTCAATTCTGAGGAAAAAATTATGGAATCACCCTGTAAATTTTCATTTCCAAAACTAACACCTGCATCAAATTAGATCTGCTTGTTAGTCTGCATCTAAAAAGGAGTGATCACACCTTGGAGAGCAGTTGCACCAAGTGGACTGACATGAATCATGGCTCCAACACGAGAGATGTCAATTGAAACAAAGGAGAGGATTATCAAACTCTTAAAAGAAGGTAAATCATCACACAATGTTGCAAAAGATGTTGGTTGTTCACAGTCAGCTGTGTCTAAAATCTGGACCAAATACAAACAACATGGGAAGGTTGTTAAAGGCAAAACATACTGGTAGACCAAGTTAGACATCAAAGCGTCAAAACCAGAAACTGAAAGAAATATGTTTCCAAAACAGGAAATGCACAACAAAACAAATTTTGGACAGTTTTCTTATCCCATCAATTGAAAGGATGTTTGGGGATGATGACATAATTTTTCAAGATGATAATGCATCCTGCCATAGAGCAAAAACTGTGAAAACATTCCTTGAAAGAAGACACATAAGGTCAATGTCATGGCCTGCAAATAGTCCGGATCTCAATCCAATTGAAAATCTTTGGTGGAAGTTGAAGAAAATTATCCATGACAAGGCTCCAACCTGCAAAGCTGATCTGGCTACAGCAATCAGAGAAAGTTGGAGGCAGATTGATGAAGAGTACTGTTTGTCACTCATTAAGTCCATGCCTCAGACTGCAAGCTGTTATTAAAGCCAGAGGTGGTGCAACAAAATGCTAGTGATGTATTGGAGTGTTCTTTTGTGTGTTTGTTTTTCATGATTCCATAATTTTTTCCTCAGAATTGAGTGATTCCATATTTTTTTTCCCTCTTCTTGGTCTGAAAAAAATTACCCTTACTGAGTACCACATTTTAATCTTGATTTCTTTTAGTGTTTCTCAAAGCCCTAAAGTTGCCATTTGAAATGACTTTAGTTTTGTGCCATGTCTGTGATCTGCTTTTCTTCAACAACATGAAACAACTGAATGAACATCCTCCGAACCCGGTGATTCCATAATTTTTGCCAGGGGTTGTATACGGCGACATTAGTCCGGTTGAGATATTGGCACACAAGACTTCATCTCAATGACGAGGTTTAGCTTTTCAGAACAGCATTTAAAAAATAGTTGGAGCCCGGCATTGTCTGTTGTCTCCTATTCTCCAGGCAGACATATGTTGCAAGTGGCCCCAAGTCAACAATTATCCCCGGGCCACCTCCATCCATCACTTGCCACTTGTGCTACTGGTTTCCATTTTTGTGGCAGTGAGACCACTGGATCCCCCCCAAGACAACAAGACCTGGGCGTGATTGAAACCTCTGGACCCTCAATAGTCATGCTTTCCTGGTATCACAGGACTCCTTCCAATACATACACATAGCATGCCATTATATAGGATCCCTGCTACCGCGGTCATATATATGCCGGCATTTCCGTCCCCTATTTTTCAGGTCTTCATAGATCACCTCTGGGTAACTGTCGGACATATATGCAATACCTGAATTTCTGTATTACGGTGCAGGGTACATTACTCTTTAACCTATGAAGCAATACTAAATTACCCACAAGCACCAAATCCATTTTCAAGTATTAAATGTACGGTGCTGGGCATCTATATTACAGTATCACACACAAGGGGTGTCTTGTAGCATTACACAAGGAACAGTGTGTCTTTATTACAGTAATACGCACAGGGCACTTGCCTGTCCTTGATTTCAAGCTGCTGGAGTAAATCTAATTTCCCCGGTGCCGCACTGGGATATTTACACTGTCCCTGTGTCACTGCCTACATTACATCCAGCCACTTCCACCCTCCTCCCGGTGACGGCCACCGTTCCACTTACTCCGTGCTGCAAACAACCGCCGTGACAATGGAAATGAGCCCGATGGAAACAGCACATTGTTTAACGCGCTTAACTCCTTCCTGACCCAAAGCGCGTAGGCAGAGGTTAATAAACCCTACAGGCATGAATGTAGGCAGCTGTCATCTGAAGGAATTCTTTACTACAGGCCTCAATATATAGATCTTAGCAAGATCATCTCCCTGGTCTCCTGGGTTCAAGCCCTCTTGTGTCACTTATCCCTTGGGGCACAATGTATTTTTCTGCTTTACCGAGGGGCAAGTAATAAGAGGTATGCAAAAGTGTGCAGGGTCTGTCCGCGCCCCGCACTGTAGGATTACTTTTGCCCGTGTCGACAGCTAACGATAAATTCCTCCTTTCAGTTTTAATCAGGCTTCCCCTTGTAAGGAGGCAGCAGACAGTGACGCCAATCTCTCTGCCTTCCAACCGTGCCTCACCTCAGTCCTCCACCGGGGACGGTGTGTCAGGATTGTTCAGCTGCTGCGGTGAGTGCCGCCCGGGCACCTGATCTGAAGATCCAAGATGTGGAGGGCACCGGGATGACAGTGATATATTGCAGCTGGTTCCAGGGAGGAGTAGCACCTAAAAAAATGCCATGCCATGTGGTGCCAGGTAGTTAGGGCCTAATTCCTTCCAAAACTCATTTTTTGCCTTCATAAAAAAAAAGTATAGTGCCAAATGCACCAGTTAATAAACCACAGAAACCTCTGAGGGCCACATATTGCAAATGGGTAAAAGGGCTGGTGCAGGGAATCAAAAGACAAAATAACACTGAAAAGTTCGGGGGGACTTAGACTAAAAATCTGCCGATATGTCATTAAGAAACGCCTAAATATAAAATTGGCGGAAGTCTTTGAACTGGTATATCCCAAAAGAAGCCTGAAAGCTTGGTAATGCAGCCAACCCTATATAATCCTAGATTATTCAGGTGAGAAGTAAGATTCATTCTTCCTCAGATCTAATAAGAGACCATTATTATTGGCCCCAGAAGTCCATCATGATACTGAGATAAGTGAACGCGCCTTACCGATCTATAACTGGATATTCAGTAGATACAGCTCTGGAGACAAGCTGCCGTCCTGTGAAGAGCAGATATCAGGGCCCCTGTGACATGTGAAGGATAGATCTATGGTGTACATTACTATTTTAAGCAAATTTCAGTACATTTTTTTTAACTGTCGCCGTCATATATTCCCATAGACATAAAACAAACCTGCCAGTTCATAAACCCAATCCACACACCATTGTCATGCTCAATTGCTCAACAAAACACTTTCTTTTAAATTAAATATATACACTGCTCAAAAAGTAAAGGGAACACTTAAACTACAGAATATAACTCCAAGTAAATCAAACTTCTGTGAAATCAAACTGTCCACTTAGGAAGCAACACTGATTGACAATCAATTTCACATGCTGTTGTGCAAATGGAATAGACAATAGATGGAAATTATTGGCAATTATCAAGACACCCTCAAAAGGAGTGGTTCTGCAGGTGGGGACCACAGACCACATCTCAGTACCAATGCTTTCTGGCTGATGTTTTGGTCACTTTTGAATGTTGGTTGTGCTTTCACACTCGTGGTAGCATGAGACGGACTCTACAACCCACAGAAGTTGCTCAGGTAGTGCAGCTCATCCAGAATGGCACATCAATGCGAGCTGTGGCAAGAAGGTTTGCTGTGTCTGTCAGCGTAGTGTCCAGAGGCGAGTACACCAGGAGACGTGGAGGTGGCCGTAGGAGGGCAACAACCCAGCAGCAGGACCGCTACCTCTGCCTTTGTGCAAGGAGGAACAGGAGGGGCACTGCCAGAGCCCTGCAAAATGACCTCCAGCAGGCCACAAATGTGCATGTGTCTGCACAAACGGTTAGAAACCGACTCCATGGGGGTGGTATAAGGGCCCGACGTCCACAGATGGGGGATGTGCTCACAGCCCAACACCGTGCAGGACGCTTGGCATTTGCCACAGAACACCAGGATTGGCAAAGTCGCCACTGGCGCCCTGTGCTCTTCACAGATGAAAGCAGGTTCACACTGAGCACATGTGACAGACGTGACCTAGTCTGGAGATGCCGTGGAGAGCGATCTGCTGCCTGCAACATCCTTCAGCATGACCGGTTTGGCAGTGGGTCAGTAATGGTGTGGGGTGGCATTTCTTTGGAGGGCTGCACAGCCTCCTCGCTCCATCCACCAACAGACTGTCTAGGAGTTGGCGGATGCTTTAGTCCAGGTCTGGGAGGAGATCCCACAGGAGACCATCCGCAACCTCATCAGGAGCATGCCCAGGCATTGTAGGGAGGTCATACAGGCACGTGGAGGCCACACACAATACTGAGACTCATTTTGACTTGTTTTAAGGACATTACATCAAAGTTGGATCAGCCTGTAGTGTGTTTTTCCACTTTAATTTTGGGGGTGACTCCAAATCCAGGCCTCCATTGGTTAATAAATGTGATTTCCATGGATGATTTTTGTGTGATTTTGTTGTCAGCACATTCAACTTTGTACAGAACAAAGTATTCAATGAGAATATTTCATTCATTCAGATCTAGGATGTGTTATTTGAGCGTTCCCTTTATTTTTTTGAGTAGTGTGTATATTTACTAATTTAGGAGAAATAATGTTTTGTCAGGAAAATAACGTCTTGATAGCCCTTTGTAGGTTAGGCTATTAATAGGTGCTCAGTTGGGAACGGACCCCTCAGGAGGTCCCCCAATTGATCAGTAGAACAAAGGAACCAATGGACAAGCCTTTGAAAAACTGAGGTTGAAATCTCATTGTGAAAAATGCTGGTCCTGATGAAGGTGCCCCTTGTCCTGTGCCTCCATCATGGGGGTCTCTGTGTGAATCAAAATTACAACCCATATCACCAACCACATTCTGTCCTATAGTAACCTGCTGTTAAGACCACTGACTTCTTCTCCAGTTCTCGCCATCGCTCTGTTTTCTAGCCCTGGTGGCATTTCACATGAAGTTCGTAAAACCAGTGACTTGTGTGCATCTCAATGAGCGCAGTTATCACTGCCTGACGGTGAAGTACTATGAATGAGTTGCTGCCTTGGCAGTAAATGGGATGACGTTGCCCTTCGTTTTTTTACATTGTTTATAGCTCTTTTTATAAGGTAGAATATAAAATAGATGATACTTTCATATGGGAGCGTTACTTGAAGCAAACTCCCTCTATAGGTGGTACATTAACACCTTGTGGTGTGGTGCATTCTTTATACAACAGATTACAAGATTAAAAGAACAACTTAATTATACCACTAACGATCAATTTAGGATTTTTTGTTAGATAAAAAAATAGTATTCTCTCTCTTTGTCATTTTGTATTGTCCTTTACCCCACTGACTTTGAGTAAGTAAGTACCTATCAAGGGTAAACATGTATCTATAACCAGTGACTATGTAATTAACACTTTATGGTACTCTCTAAATGACAGCTCTAGGACCCATTCAAGAGGACATTTCACCAAAATTTTTCATGTTGAACTGGACACACGATGTAATAGTGGCTGCAGAGCGAAATATAAAGTTTTTCGTTTGTTTGTTTGTTTTTTTTAATTCCGCCTTTCCAAAGTGGGAGATATTAGCAATCAAAGTATCTGGCACGTAATGAGTCAACTTTTGTTAAGTGCAAGAAGGTGTTATCAGTTAGTTTTTAATGGGGGTGTGTACTTCTTCTCCCTGTATGCTGCTGACCAATCATAAGCAGGCAGCAACACACTGGAGAAAGAACACGCCCCCACAATTGCCTAGATCAATGGCAAACACAGAAAGGAGAGCCATAGCCACACAGTTATACAATTTTATTTTTTTTCAAATGAATGCTTTAAGGGAATAATGTCTCAATAATACCACATGCAGAAGGTATGCAATTTTTTTGCTGATTCACAAAGAAGACTATGATTGGACCCCATTGATTGTACAATCACAAATGAATAAAAAACTTTTCTAATTGTTATTAATGGCAGAAATATATACGTATATACATATTTGCTTTTTTCTGCCATTAATAATTTATAAAATTATTATTAATGGCAGAAAAAAATAACTATTTTACTGCTAGAAACTTTCCAAATTCTTGTATGAATGGAGTCTGGATATGATTGTGAATATAAATTAAAAATATCTGTCATGAAAAACCATATAGAGCCAGCAGCAGTATAATCAGCTCTGCCGCATACTGTGTGATTGTTATTGCTGGCAAGAGGCACGGAGAATAGAAAGATCTAAGAAAAAAAAAGAAAATGATTCAATATCACAGGAAACCCTCCTACAGTGAGGGAGAAGAATCAAGGACTCACTCAAAAGGGTTTCTTAATATAGAATTACCAGATCACTTAATTACCCCTCACTGTGAGCCCACCAAGTGATGTCCTCAATGTACAAAGTTCAAACTTTTTTATGGGTTTGAGCACCTAACTAGAAATAAAGATGAGGTGATATGTGTGGCTTCAGTCAATAAAGGCACTGGAGCCATCATAAGAGTGAATACGTCTCCTGGGTCTTTTTGCTGAGTTTTTGGTGTGGAAACTCTCCAAATCCTCTTCAAAAACTTGGGCTACCATTGATCCAAGATTATCAGATGGGTCAAAACAGTCATCTAGCAACAGGTATACAATTTTATAGAAAGCATAGAAAAGATAAAGAAGGGGTAAGATAAATGACTTATTTTCTCTAGGAATTGTTCTCGTTTCAAGACTTTGAATATTGAAGGAGTTCTTCACTACTTTACAAAAACTTCTTCAATGACCCCACAATAGGGTGCTTGATTGGAACCAGTGCCATTCTTCCGTTCTGTGGTCAGTGTCCTCTGCCAGGATCCAGACTTCCTCTTCCAGCGGGTGGCGTCACTTGACCTTCTGTCTGAGCGGATGGGATATCAACAATGCAGCCATCAGCAGATGCTGGTTGGCGGTAGTTGTCAATAGATGCTGCCCACTGGTAGAAGAAGCCAGGCTGCAGTCAATCAGTGGCCGCTCACTGGCTACAGCCGCCACATGATGCTGCCTGGTGATATATAAAGCCAGGAGCCAGGTAGGGAATCCTGAGGCCATTGAAAAATTTTTTATTTTTTTTTATTTTTAAATAGTGGACAACCGCTTTAAAAAGGCAGGTGATAATAGATGATAACTGTGTGCAGGAAGAAAAGGGGCTTCACAACCATGTGCCTTCTCAGATGCCATTTGAGACACAGCCTCTCCACTTACCATGGAAGTAATTTGCAGTAATTTTTTTTTTCTATTCTGAACATATCTTATTATTTTATTGATATAAAAACTATATTATAATAAATGCAAATCCTTTTATACCCAATATTGCAATTGCCTTGGATGGTTCAACCATAACTCCGAAGCGGCACGCTCGCTGTGTTGGGGTCATATTTGATATAGAACTTTTCTTTATTTCCTATATCCAATCGTTCACCACTCGCTCATGTCATCTGCATCTTAAAAACATCTCCAGAATCTGAGCTTTTCTCACTTTTGAAATTGCAAAAACTCATTACTGTCGCTCTTATTCTTTCTCGTCTGGACTATTGCAATTCTCTACTGATCGGTCTCCATCTTACCGAACTTTATCTTTTCCAGTCCATCCTGAATTCAGCAGCCAGGGTTGTATTTCTGTCCAGCTGCTACACCAATGCCTCCACCTTGTGCCAGTCATTGCACTGGTTACCCATCCGCTACAGAATACAATACAAACTTAGTTCTCCCACCCACAAAGCTCTCCACAGTTCTGCACCACCGCACATCTCCTCCGTCATATCTGTCCATCACCCTACCAGTGCTCTCCATTCTGCAACTGAGCTAAGACTAACATCCTTCATAATACGAACCTCCCAATTCCGTCTCCAAGACTTCTCTCGTGCTGCGCCAGTTTTTCGGAATGCACTACCCCAGAGAATCCAATTAATACCTAGCCCCCACATTTTTACGTTTGCTTTAAAAACACATCTCTTTAGACAGGCCTATCACCTCACCTCACTAATCCAACTCTTCTCTCTTCTTTCTAAATTTTCCCTCATGTCTCAGCTTAGTTGTAAAGTGCTGTGGAATACGTTGTTGTAATATAAATAAAATTATTATTATTAAACACTTATAAAAGTCATTCGAGCCTAGCTTGGAGGCCACCATAGTACATAAATGGATACTTAGTGACACTATTATTGTGCTTATCTAAACAGAATTCCATAAATGCAGGCAAATAAAAATAACAATGCATACATTTGATCAAACAAATAATAAGAGAAAACAATGAGCGCCTTGTCTTTGTGTTGCGGACTCGAGGCTCGGTAGCAATTGAGGGTTGTGCACATCTAGGGTTAAGAGCTCAGGTTGTAGTGTTTCTGACAGGAGATTCATAGGGCAGTGTCAGCTCCAACTTTAACAGGCTCAGAACGAGAGACAGAGAGAGAGAGGAGCTACCCGGCAATTATATCTGCGCTGGCAGATTGTAACACAGAGGGTGGTGTTAGGAAGGATTCCTGGGAAGGCATGGGGAGTCGGCAGGGGTGCAATGTGACTGGCGCACAGCTGGGGGGGGGAAGCAGCCAGGGGGTCTGAAGGTTTAAGAACTGTATAATTACAACGCGGTCCTCGCCAAGCTAGAAATGTTCCTTTTGTTACTGGATCTTTGCTGCAGGTTCTTTAATGTCAAGTAACACAAAAGGAGAGGACAAATTCATTTCCAGGGCACCGGCGTGGCATGCATCACCGTGACATTGAATGGATGTCAACGGCACGTCCCGCTCCCAAAACTTATTTTAATGCTGATGCTTTTGAAATGCAGAATATGACAGCTGTACACATTAACCTCACCTGACCACAGTCTACCTTTACAACTCGGCAATCCAGACTATAGCTACCCCTCATAGACTGCGATGATACAGGCTAACCCCAGGCCAGATAATGGCCCCAACACTACTAAGCTCCAAGGCCTGTGTGTATAAAACAGGTTATCTTATGCCTACAATTATCACCACCTTTATATCCACCCCCCCATCCACTACCGCTCATTCTCTAAAAATGCACAACTAGCACCCCCCCCCACACCCCCCAGCAGGGTCTGCGAGACCCCTAGTCCTGGGAGGTCATTGTGGTTTGAGTGGTAGCAGACGCATTAAATGCTTTAAAAGCTGCTGCTGTCATATCTAGCTAATGTTTTCCGACTCATTTAATGTTTTCCGGCTGATGGGTGTGTGACAAGAGTTGGCTGGCAGGTACGCATATATAATTTGCCTTTGGTTTAACCCTTCGCATGCATATCTGATGGCTAATTAGGTGCGTGGATACCGTGGGGGGACCAGCGCTTAATGCAGGGAAAAAAAAAGCTTTAGTTTAATGCAGCTCCAAAGAAAAAGTGCAGAAATTTGGGAAAAACACACACTGATACGTATATTATACATATACATATATATACACAAACACACATACATACTCACAAGACACAGACAAATGTCTATATATACACTCACTTACAAAACACACACACTATATATATATACACACACACACACACACACACACATATATGTATACATACACAAATATATTATATATATATATGCACACACATACATATATATCACGCTCACATTATATATATATTATATAGATACATAGATATACACACACACACTATATACACACACACCATATATATGCACATGCATATGTTCTACTACATACTGTATATATCACATATACATATTTATACACACACATTATATATATATATATATATATACACACACACACACATACAGTATACACACACACACACTGTATACACACACACTGTATACACACACACTCTGTATACACACACACACTGTATACACACACACACACTGTATACACACACACTGTATACACACACACTGTATACACACACACACTGTATACACACACACACTGTATACACACACACACACTGTATACACACACACTGTATACACACACACTGTATACACACACACATATAACGTTCCACTTGAAAGAGTATAGTGGATTGGTTATGGAATAGATAGTTAGTAGAAGCGTCGCCATCGTACAGAAATGCTAACATCTTGATGACTGTAAGAAGCAATAAACAGCACTAACGCATTTTAAATGTTATATAATCAGAGAAGAAATTATTCACTAAGCGGATAATGAACTAAAATAACTTCTAATGCAAATCACCGAGATGGATATGTAAATATAAGTTATTAGTAGTAGGGCTCGCCAACGAAAAGCAATTGAGCACAAACAGAGAGAGAACAAGAGCGTAAGACCAAAGCTAAATACGAGGCAAGAGAAGAAAAACGCTTCTTCTTGCGCAAGAGAATGGTAAATGCGGTTGGGCCGGCGGGCACAACTGTCCAGGCAGAAACGCTGAAATTATTCAAGAAGCAATTAGGTGGCATCGTGGTGAGGAAGAGAATACTTAAAGAGAATGAACCCTGATGCTCCGATGGGTGTGAAGTCAATTTAGAAGCATTTCAGAGATAGTCTTTGCCTCCCTCCCAGGGCTAAGTGCTGCTGAACCCATGGCGTGTATGGAGATCGGGAATGTTCCTTTTAACCGAGCGCTTCACTCCAAACCGGAGGCACAATGCCACAGGAGGCAGAGAGCAGAACGTGCTGCCGGGTGTTGTCCTGCCAGGCAGCGCGCATAGAGGTGGGGGAATAGCACTCAGACATTTAACACCACTACAGTACCACTGGCTTGCCAATTATTATTTTTATTTGTACCATTTAGCTCTGTAAAGAGGAGAGTACAGAATGCCAGGCCCACCACGAATGATGAAATATACAGAGCATGTGTATAACTATAGGGAGAAATTAATACTTATGTAAAAAAGACGCATATAGAAATCTGTAACCACGTGGATGTGTCATCTTCTATCGTCCATCCATCAAGTGTCCAGACGATGTTCTCCCCCAAAAAAACCCTCTTGATCTATATGGAGTAAGGCAGAAAGGTCGAATCAGATCATCCATAGAATAAAGTAGATCTCCTGTTCGACAACTGGGCCAGGACCCGGTTCTGTGACCTCGCGGTTTCCATATGTATGTCTTTTTTCCTGTAGGGAAACGCTGAGATACCTACTGTGGGTACGGAAAGTATTCAGACCCCTTTAAATTTTTCACTCTTTGTTTCATTGCAGCCATTTGGTAAATTCTAAAAAGTTCATTTATTTTCTCATTAAAGTACACTGTGCACCCCATCTTAACTGAAATAAAACAGAAATGTAGAAATTTTTGCAAATTTATTAAAAAAAGAAAAACTGAAATATCACATGGTCATAAGTATTCAGACCCTTTGCTCAGACACTCATATTTAAGTCACATGCTGTCCATTTCCTTGTGATCCTCCTTGAGATGGTTCTACTCCTTCATTGGAGTCCAGCTGTGTTTAATTAAACTGATAGGACTTGATTTGGAAAGGCACACACCTGTCTATATAAGACCTCACAGCTCACAGTGCATGTCAGACCAAATGAGAATCATGAGCTCAAAAGGAACTGCCCAAGGAGCTCAGAGACAGAATTGTGGCAAGGCACAGATCTGACCAAGGTTACAAAAGAATTTCTGCATTACTCAAGGTTCCTAAGAGCACAGTGGCCTCCATAATCCTTAAATGGAAGAAGTTTGGGACCACCAGAAGTGTTCCTAGACCTGGACATCCAGCCAAACTGAGCAATCGTGGGAGAAGAGCCTTGGTGAGAGAGGTAAAGAAGAACCCCAAGATCACTGTGGCTGAGCTCCAGAGAGGCTGTAGGGAGATGGGAGAAAGTTCCACAAAGTCAACTATCACTGCAGCCCTCCACCAGTGAGGCCTTTATGGCAGAGTGGCCCGACGGAAGCCTCTCCTCAGTGCAAGACATATGAAAGCCCACATAGAGTTTGCTCAAAAACACATGAGACTATGAAATAAGATTCTCTGGTCTGATGAGACGAAGATAGAACTTTTTGGTGATAATTCTAAGCGGTATGTGTGGAGAAAAACAGGCATTGCTCATCAACTGCCCAATACAATCCCAACAGTGAAACATGGTGGAGGCAGCATCATGCTATGGGGGTGTTTTTCAGGTGCAGGGACAGGACGACTGGTTGCAATTGAAGGAAACATGAATGCGGCCAAGTACAGAGATATCCTGGATGAAAACCTCTTCCAGAGTGCTCTGGACCTCAGACTTGGCCGAAGGTTCACCTTCCAACAAGACAATGACCCTAAGCACACAGCTAAAATAACAAAGGAGTGGCTTCAGAACAACTCTGTGACCATTCTTGACTGGCCCAGCCAGGGCCCTGACCTAAACCCAATTGAGCATCACTGGATAGACCTGAAAATGGCTGTCCACCAACGTTCACCATCCAACCTGACAGAACTGGAGAGGATCTGCAAGGAAGAATGGCAGAGGATCCCCAAATCCAGGTGTGAAAAACTTGTTGCATCATTCCCAAGAAGACTCATGGCTGTACTAGCTCAAAAGGGGGCTTCTACTCACTACTGAGCAAAGGGTCTGAATACTTATTGACCATGTGATATTTCAGTTTTTCTTTTTTAATAAATTTGCAAATATTTCTACATTTCTGGTTTGTTTCAGTCAAGATGGGGTGCAGAGTGTACTTTAATGAGAAAAAAATGAACTTTTTAGAATTTACCAAATGGCTGCAATGAAACAAAGAGTGAAAAATTTAAAGGGGTCTGAATACTTTCCGTACCCACTGTATATAACGCTGTGCGCCTGATTCATCAAAGCTTTCATGCCAGAATGCTGGCGGCAAAGCTTTAAAAAGCCACAAAATTTAGGTGCAATTCAAAAGTTGAGCCTAAATATTGCAACTTTTGGCATTTTCACGCCAGTTTCTCCTAGATGTGACAAAACGGTCAGAACTAGGGTGGGACAGGAGTGTGGCGGGGGCATGATGCTCATCTAATTCATGACAAGATGTGGCGTTCCCTAGGCCAGAAAACTCCAGTACCTGACTTGAGTGAGATTTCTGGCGTGATGCACAAAAGCGGACAGCGCTCGTCAGACGCTCCTGATTCATGAACCAGGAGAGTCTGACTACAGCATGCCCTCTCATTCAGAACAACGCTGGTCTTGATGAATCAGGCCCCAAGTCTTTTTTTTCTGAGTTTTCGGCAGAGAAGATGAATGGAAACTCCAAGTTTTGAAAACTTTTGCGATTTGGAGAGCTGCCACTCAGTTTCTACTCGAAAAACTCAGCGGGCACATACCCTAAGGCAGCATTCACACATCTGTGTGTCACAGATCGGCTGCGGTTTTACCGACCTGAACTCAACACCCTCAGAAGCATAGATTCTTACAGTTATATTAAAAGCGAAATTGGTAAAAAAATAAAAATAAAAAAAAAATGTAGAAATTAACAGGATTGTTGAAAGAGGAAAAAGAAATTGAGCATGCCAAATATTATTTCATGGGGGCTCGACTGCTGGACAGCCATGACCACTAGGACACTGGCTGCTACAAGACTAGGAGTATGAGTGGAGCAGCAGTCATGAATGCAATGCTCGTCGGGCAGACCTCACCTCGCCAGCCTTTATCCCCTTATCCTATACATGCTTCTGGCTGAAATCATCCTTTAAAAGTCAGAGAATCAGAATAAACTTTTTCTAAAGTGGCCGCCAGAGCTCAGCAGATTACACAGTGGTCATAATTGTGAAACACATCTTGGTGAAATAAAGAAGTGAAAGACAACCTCGACCAACCAGTGGCCGTAGGCTTCCTGCTCCACCGCTCACCATTCTATAGACCACAGCCTACTGTAGACCCGAGGCCTACAAGTTGTCAGCATCCCGGTGGTGGCAAAATAATGTCATCACTGCATTGCGCTGCTGATGCCTTCCGGCTCTGTATGCGGAGTTAGGACTAGGACACTTAGATTAGGAGAGTATAAAAGTTTTTTATGGGGGTTTGCACAGAAGTGGCATTATTACTATTGGAGGAGAAACTCAAAGGGCATCATTGATTTCTAAGGAGGCACTCATGGAGCATTATTTATTTCAAGGAGGCATTAAAGAGAATTTGTCAGCAGGTTTTTGCTACCCCATCTGAGAGCAGCATAATGTAGAGGCGGAGATCCTGATGACAGCAATGTATTACTTGCTAGGCTGCCTGCTGTTATTTTGATAAAATAACTTATATTTGCTGCAGATCTAGCAGTTCTCTGAATGCTGAGCTCTGTATAAACCCCGCCCACATCACTGATTGGTAGATTTTTGTGCAAACTGTGCATAGGCAGAAAGCTGCCAATCAGTGGTGGGGGCGGGGTTATACAGAGATCATGAATATGAAGGACTACATGGTAGCAGGTTTACTAGTCCTCTAGAAATAATCTCCTGCAGTGATTTTATCAAAACTACAGCAAGTAGCCCAGTAAATGACACATCACTGGAATCAGGGTCTCTGCCCCATACATTATGCTGCTTTCAGATTAGATGGTAATAACCTGGTGACATATTCCCTTTAAGAGTGGGTTTGGGGGGCACAATACTTGCCTTGCCCAGGGCACTGCAACCAACGCCCAATCACGTAGGATGTCCCTATTGGGTGTACATCTCAACATAATGATTATTATATCAAGAACAAGGTTAGCAAAAATATAAAACCTAAGAACTCCAACATTAAAATAATTAAAAAAAAAAAGTTAACATTAAATTTAATTTTGGATTTAAGACCATAGCGCACTTATTTATTTTTTTTGCCTTTCCGCTCTCTCTTTCTCCTATTCGTACTTGTAACAGGTGTCCCAAGTTAGCAGCCAGGTCACCTTGCACAAGTGATGCTACTAACCCTGGGATGTCATATTAAAGTATGGACTGGAGCCAGGCATATATTAAGATAGGAGCGTTGCCTGTCACCTGGGAAGATGTAACCCGGCGCGGACATCAGGATCCATCTACTGTATCCTGCGATGTCTGCTTGGAGTCAGAAGTTGACAGCTGGCTATGGATAGCTTTCTTTTATGTGTCCTCTTTGTCTTCCGATAACTTTTTACCAAAGTTTTTTTTTTTTTTTTTTGCAACATTGAATAAGATGCATAGAACGGTAGATTATATATTTAGGAGAAAGATGCAATTTTTCATTGCGCAATGTAAAAATAACTCTGCTATTAATGCAAGGCCCTTTTATTTAATCACGAGCTAATTTACTCCTGACAGAAAGTAAATTCCCACTATTTTCTGCAAGGCTTTATGAAATTGCCATCATTTTTAATTAATTCTTAATTAAAATATATTACACCACAGCTTCTACCCATCTCTCTTGATATTCTAACATAATCAATTCAAGAGCATTTACATATCATTAATTAAAAGCATTCCTCTCTCATCCTTAAAATCATAATGAGGCTCTATTTCTCATTAGCAGCCTTTAAGGGATAAAATAACAATACAGGAAAAAAGGCGACTCGCATTTTAACGAAAAAATAGAGGTATTACTAGAAAAGCCCCGGTAAGAGGTGAGCGCCGGCTCTTCTCCAGCACCTACGTTTTATAAGACGGAGCATACCCTGAGTGATAGCAAGAAGACGAGGATTTCTTCTTCATCACTCACAGACAATATCACGGAGTATTTCCCCCTAGAATCAAACGATCACCACTAATACGAGTCCTTGACTTCTCCTTTTATGCCACATTTTTAGAGCTTTTTTTTCTTCATTAGCTATACGATTCGAGGCTTCGGGACCAGTTGGCTGACAACACGGACCACCGTCATCACGTGTAATCCACACACACACGAAAAAAATAATAATGCGGCAAAATCTTAGTTTTGAACCCGGAAAAAAAAACGTATCCTAAGGCCCTAATTCATCAAGAATTGTGGAGTAAAATGCTATCAAATGTTGCAATTTGGAAGTGGTGCAAAAAATTAAGCAACTTTTAGAGTTTTTACGCCAGTACCCCAAAAGTGAGTGGAGGCTGCGTGAAACAGGGCCCACAAATTCATCACAATTCATGCCACAAAAGTGGTGTAAATTATGGCAATAATGTAGGCTAGTCCTTGGCTGGAGTAACATTTGTGGTGGAGGTGGATGGCATTTGTAAAATACGCCTAATTCACTAAGTGGTACACACACCGATTAATGAAGGGAGCACTAGATTAAATGCGCCACATTCATTAAGACTGGCATAAAAAAACACCAGTTTTAATGAATCAGGTCCTTTATGCCTCCCACCTGTGGAAGATAAGCCTCCGCCAGAGACGTTTTGCAGAGGCTTTGTCGGCTCACATGAAAGCTCGGCCGAGCTGAACGTTCAGGTGTATAAAGGAGTTGGGTGATGGAGCCGTTGGCCATCAGCTATTTCATTTGTATTTCCAGCTTTAGGCCACGTTCACACGTTCAGTATTTGGTCAGTATTTCACATCAGTATTTATAAGCCAAAACCAGGAGTGGGTGATAAATCCAGAAGTGGTGACGAGTTTCTATTATACTTTTTCTCTGATTGTTCCTCTCCAGATTTTGGCTTACAAATATGATGTAAAATACTGACCAAATGCTGAATGTATGAACGTGGCCTTAGATGGCAAATCTGGTAATATTAGAGGTGAATTATTACAAGCAAAATAATATTACGCTATTTTTCCCCATCAAAACGATGAACACCACAACCAGATCGACAGAACTCAATGGGTTGTGTTCGGTGCCACCATGGTAGGTCATGCCACCGAGCCTTGGCTCATAGAGAATGGTTGTGCGTGAATTAGGAACTTATTAGAATATATGCAAATTAAGTACAGGGCTTCACAATGACAGGTCTACCTTTAACGATCACTATGGCAGAATTGTAAGAGCTTCACATCGCGCGTTGCATCTCATCTACAATGTCACACCAGAGGTCCGATACCTGTGGCTCCCCACTGTTGGAAGACTAGAACTCCCAGCATTAATTATGGTCTCTGCTTTAGAGAAAAGGAACGTCAGCAGTGGAGAAAATCCTCCCTTATTGTGGCTTGCTATTGTATCTTGCACTTAGGCTGCAATATATGTAAATTGCAAATGTGAATCCACTCACTTCATGCATAATGTCTCAGGGGAGCACAAGCAAAATATTGTTTTATAGAGCTATCGAGGAAAATCAGAATTATGCAGAACGCCCTGACATGCAGATTACATGCAGAGGTTTTTTCCCCCCCTCTTCCTTCATACTGAAAGCGTAGCTCTTCTCCAATCACTCTCCACCATTTACAATCTGCGTTGAGATGATTGAAGCAAAATATGCATACACGAAGATGATCTAGTGAGAGTCAAATTTCTATGCATCATTCGGA
This sequence comes from Phyllobates terribilis, assembly GCF_046119375.1. NCBI lineage: Eukaryota > Metazoa > Chordata > Amphibia > Anura > Dendrobatidae > Phyllobates > Phyllobates terribilis. The sequence continues at coordinate 230,508,134 of NW_027362767.1, forward strand.
GCTCCCTGCTGCCACAGGCGAGATGAAATATGCACTATTTAGACTTGTAGGACGGCGAGAATCTGGGGGAGATTGTGCAGCATTCCTAAATGATCTGTAATGGTTCTGCGTAGGTGCCAAATGGATTGTCTGTGCTAGGTGAGTACAAGTAGACAACTATGGCTTCAAAGATGCCGCACTCTTAACCCTGCACATTACGAAAGTTACCCGAATGCTTTACAAATCCGCAAAGACTGTTCCTACATGAAGAGTCAATCTAAGCAACTTCAATATCACAAGCACTGTCTGCTAAAGGCTTCTTCCAATCTCAGCCTCTCATAGATGGGACAGGGATAACTATGTGCAGGCCTTCACCACTAGAGGTGGAGTACGAGAGCGGCAGTGCTACTTTGTTTCCCTAAATCTCATAGAAAAATGTGCGAGTTAGGGAAAAAGCCATGAAGGAGTTACTCCCATCTCAGCCATGAAACGAGATGGCAAAAAACCTTTAAAGAAAACATGTCAAATGCTTTTTACCCTTCAAATTGCCATCATTAGCTGACTGCTCTGCTCCTATACCCAAGTTTAATGGTTTGTAATCAAGAAGGTAGACGTCAAGCTAGCCTCGTCATAATCCCAACCAATCTGGCTTTGGACAAGGTTACTGACTTGTCTCTTAAGCGGGCATCAACATGAGACATCTACTTGGGCTACTAAGGACATCTTTGACTGTCAAAGGTGGTGGCTTGAGGGACAAAAAACATTTCACAAGTTCCTTCTTGTCAAAACTCCATTTGGGCCTCCTCCTGTGACGTCTGCTTCTGTTGGCAGCGCAGGGGATGGTGGAGACGTTATGACCAGAAGCTTTAGGCGGCACAGACTCTGGCTCTGTTCTGTACTGTAACTGGCATATGTAGTGCCACCCAGACTGGTAGTGTGCTGTCCAGCAGGAGTAATCAGTTCCCTGCTGTAGCCAATAGGAGAGCACCACACCCTACTTAAACTCCTTGCATACTGCTGGGAGTTGCCAGTTATAGTTTATACTTGCTCTGGTTCAGTCCTGTTATTAATCTCTTGTACAGCCTGTTTGATTCCATTTTCTGACCTCAGCCCGTGTTTAGACTATGCTTCTGCCTAACTATTCTGTTCCTGCCCCTGACCTCCTGGTATTGAAGTGGCTGTCTCACCAACCTCTGCCAGCTCACTATCGGCCAGCAGCCACTCTGTTGACCCAACCCAGAAACCTCTGTGCAAGACCAGATCCCTGTACAGGAATTAAAGGGTGAAGACCAGAGGACCCCATTGGATCTCCTAGGCAGAGTACCTAGTACAAAGTCTGTCCGTGGACACTGAAGAGACACTGAAAATGCTTGGGATGTAGTCTAGCGATCACATCTGCTAGCAATGGGTGACACTTATTGTGCCTTATTATTATCTTTACAGTATTGCTTAGACCTAGAGGTAGAAAGGGCTGGCCAAGGAAATTTCATCTCCTTATCAAGCTTGGAAAGTGTTTCAATATGGCTAACCAAAGATGGAAGGGACCTGCAGCCAAAAAATCAAAGGCCAGCATGTGTGTGAATAATAAGAGAGTAGGGATATTTTCTATAGCTGTAACTGTATCCACACACTCGTATCAGGCAAATCAGATTTACATCACTGTCTTGTGTATATATCAGGTGCTCCAGGAATACTTGTCAAGACAGCCTGTCTCAGCCCTTCACACGTCAGATAAAATCACAGCACTCTGTGTTTGGGTCTGTTGACAGCAATTTATTTTGATGTGTTGTCACAATATGAAATTTCTCCTATGCTCTGCACCATGTTGCTCGTTTCTGCTGCACTTTTTCAGCTGCCAGATGCTACAGGTTTAGTGAAGAAACACAGACTTTCTTTTTTTAATGATTCAGTGAGGAGTTGGTGAAGTGGCACAGTTAAAACATGCATCCCGGGAGACACTGAGACATTGTGGCATCCCAAATCCTACATACTGCTGACTTAACATCATTACAAAGTGTTGACAAGCGGTGCCAATCCACGGTTCTAGAATAAGTTGTGTCCTTCATGCTGCTGACATGTCATGTGTAGAAGTGAAAACAAAGACAACACTTTCTCTTCTCTCTTTGTCTGTTCCTCCTCTCCCAAATCTATCTCCCTGGCAGGAGGCTTCTCCAACTTGCTGCAAGTTTCTAAGCCATTTATTTCCCACTTCTCTTCTCGCTGCTCCTGTTGTCTGAGTTAATAACGTCGCAGGAAAACCTACTGTCACTTCTATTTTACAGATGCCGATATTCTTAATAGTTGCATTAATTACTCCATGGAAAGAGCAATGAGAAATAGAAATATTAGTTAGGAACATGTTCATTATAGTTTGCTAAATGTGTCTTTATTGCCATTTCTAGAAATGTAACAAGCCAGGAAAATTATCAGTAAATAAGTGGATTTTGGTTCTGGTCAATGGAACATTTGCAGACTATCGCACTGATGAGCCACAATCTTTAACCCCGTAGAGCGATAGCCCTTTTCTGTGCCAGATTTGGATCTTAGTGATGGATTGTATATCACAGTGCTGACAATCTTCGTAGAGTACAATATTTGCACCTTGTGGAAATGGGTTCATCTTAGGGGTTATGGTAACATTTGCTGCATTACTGGCTTTTTTTGGTCTTTTTATACAGTGTGCATGTTCATGAATTGGTCAAATCGTACATGTGTGATATCCACCTATCTGTGCACTGTGCCTAATTTATAGCATTACATGTACCAACTCCATTGTGGAGTTAAAGGGAACCTGTCACATCCAGAAACGCTGTTTAACTGCAGCTATAGTGATAATCTACAGGTGTATTGCATCTAACCTGCGTTTTTGACACAGCTGTTTTCCTGCCAGAGAAAAGTTGTCAGCAGATTTAGCTGCAAAAAAAACCCCCAAAAACGAATACTGATGTGTTGGCAGAAAAAAACGCACCATAAAAAACATGCATTTTTGACATGGTTTGATGCATTTTTTGCATGCTCTTTTGATGCATTTTCTCAAATTCATTAGTATGGGTGAAATCTGCAGCAAAAAATCTGAAAGAATTGATAAATCTGCAAGGAAAAAAATAATAAAAAATGTGTGCAGGAGACTTCAGGAATCTCATTCACTTTAATGGTACTATGAAATGCTCCAGATTTTGTGACAAAACCCCCTTTGGGGTCTGCGTATGCGTTGCGGTTTTGTCATATTTTGTTGCGATTTTTCTGCAGAGATATGTCACAAAAACCTGTGTCAAAATTGTATCAAAATGAGTAAAAAATGCATGGATTTTATTCTACGTTTTCCTGTCAACACATCAGTATTTGGACCAGATTTGAAGAGTTTTCTGCTGAAAATACTGAACATGTGCACATACATTAACCGGTAGGGAGCGGTTACATTCATCGCAAACTGCACAGCGACCATGCTGTAAGAACGCCTTTCATTGACAGCCAGCTCTGCACCCACATACACCATAATACAGGCGTAATACCAAAGTGCCGGGGAGTAATTACAGCGGCGCTCACTTTAGAGTGAGTGGTGACTGAAACAGCAGCTACAGGTAGAATAAAACTTGATTTTCTCCCTCTAGCTGCTGTTCTAGTAAATTGGTGAGGAGCTGCCCACTTACTAAAGACTATGATACTCTTCCAGCAACGGAAAACATTTTTGTCAATATTATTATTGTGTATTATTAGTGATTTACTTGTTATGTTTGATATAGTTCTGCTTACTTGTCAGTATGTAAGATTCACTTGTAAAATGTCCAGCATTCCACTAATCTCATCTCTATCTCAGGAGTCCATTGTTGCAACAGCCAATAATCTCATTAGGTGAGTGTGGATTGAGACACAGTGGAGCCGTCACCACAGGGGGTCTTACAGGCAGTCTCAGATGAAGGCTTCTAGAATATTCTTCATTGCTTTTTGGCTTACAGTAAATGCTTAAGGGGGAGGGGGATCACTTCTGACCTGGGAGGGGACTGATCCCAGGGAAAGAAAGGAGAGTCATGTTTTAGTGAGAGTTGTGTGGAAGGATTGAAGGAAGAGGATGGAGACCGTGGACTTGGAAGGATGGAGACCGTGGACTTGGAAGGATGGATTGATAAACATGTTACCATTATGGATTATGTCGTTTGGATTTACACTTTCTTAAAAGGACTGCTGCTACTGGATACCTGTGCTTTCATGGTTTTATCTGCCGTCTAGAGGATCATGGACTGTGGCTACAGACTATACTGGCTGGAGATACGAAATCTGTGGGCCAACCAAAAGTTGGGAGACAGTGAGTACGGCCTTATACAAAGCCAGTGGAACTACTGAACCCAGATTGGGAACTTGAGGACTGAGAGAACTGCATTTTGGCCATTTACCTGGAATTGCTTTATTACCATGGCTGTGATCAATAAAATATTGTTGCATCTTTAACCTGCCTAGGTGATTACTTACAACCCACAACCTCAGATCTTTACAGTGACACAGGATTTAAAAGCCATTTACCAGCAGATTAAGCCAATAACTGCAGGTAAATAGCTTTTCTGGACATCACATGTTCCCTTTAAGGCCCACATACACATTAGATACCTGTCGGCCGAACAATCATTCAGTGGACAGTTATCATCCCCAACTCACCCATGCACATGAACACTCAGATTGGGAGAGCATTCCTGCGTTCTCTATGGGAGATGCACTGCCTGACTCTAATGGCGTATCTCCTGGAGAACCAAAGCCACTGATTTTCAACAGGCTGGAACCTTCTATCTGAGTCAGGAGGACCCCAAACACAGATCTCATAGATATCAGCGGTTTAGACAGTCTTTAATCTAATGTGTATGGAGCTTGTAAATTTTAGTGACATGGCAGAAGTTTTGATTGGTGGGACCCCAGATGTTGAAACCTCCATTAATAAGTGGAAAAAAGAACCAGGAGTGTATAAGGCTACATTCACATATCCATCAAAAATTACTTTGTGTCTTTGCTTCCGTTTTGCTTCCATTTTTTTCTCATCCGTCTTTAAAAACTGAAAGAGGTAATTTTTTTTTAATTTTCCCATTGACCCTCATCAGCTAAAAGGGGGTCTAAAACAGAAGCCTTTCATGCGTTTTTTGATGCATCCCCAATGACTTGGATGGCTGAGTGCAATCCAAAAAAAACGGATGAGCAGAGAACATTCATGGAGTTTGATAGAACGGACACACAATAAAATGGGGAGTAAATAATTCCCTCAAACCCTACAGGATTGCACCCAGTGTGATAATCGAATTAGTGAGAGTGTAGGCTGAGCAATGGATCCCTTTGGCTCTGATTTGTTTTTTTCGGAACCCAATTTTAGGCTGGTTTCACGCAACGGCGTTTCAGGGTTAAAATTTAGATGGGATGCAGGTCTCCTTACCCAAACCTGATGGCCGTATCAGTATTTATGAGTTCGGGTCAGGAGATCTGCGTCGGGTCCAAACTTTGACATAAGACTGGCCTAAGCCTAAAGTTCCCCTTGGGTCTATCAATCAGTAGTGGTCCCGGCACTTGAACCCCCACCAATCACAAATTCTAACAAGGAAAAAGTTTTTATATAAGTGATAGTAAACCTTTCATTAGTGCAGTGGCACTATATATGCCTCTTATATAATTATGTACACGAGTTGTCACCTGCCCCATTCTGAGGATCTATGGAAGTCCCAAGGGAGACAGAGACCTCAACAATAATAAAGTAATGGCATATTCTAGAATCATGGCATCACTTTGTAGGTAAATATTAAAATTTATCAACTTGTCCAATTCATCAAAATCGCATTCTCTTAAGTTGGGAAAAATATGTGCACCCCGACGGGTACACTGCACTGCATGCACCAGGCCACTGTACTCTGCGAAGCGTTGTGAAATATCACAATATTACAGCATCAGGAGGACTTGGTTTTAGTGGCGGATCGATGCAGAAGTTTGTCTTCCTATACAATCATTTAGCTGCATTTCAGGGCGGTGATCGGTGCTGGTATCAGTCTAAGTTGATGCAGATCTGTACCTGGGGAGCGTTTCCAGATGAATGTTGATGAATGGATACCTGCACAGGACTCCCATCTACGTGCCTTTAATGAGCTCTTATAGCTGAATTTATCTGCTCTGCAAATTCATAACCCTTCTGAAAGTATTGATATGCACTTAAAGTTTATATATCAACGATTGACACCAATGTAACAAATTAACTATTTTCCTCGCTCTACGGCCAAGAGAAATTATATTTATCAATCCGGCCTTTATGAAACAGGATATGTAATGATAAATACAACTAGGCTCTTATCTAGGAATTACCAGCTCACGATATAGATTTTTTAAGAGAAATATGCTAAACACATGGGACCATTTTAGCATTTATAGACTTTTTGTGTCATCAGAAAAAGACCTATTATTTAAATCAGGCTAAATGTATTAAAAAAAGGCTACGTATAAAAAAAAAACTTGCAAGTTTCACACTGGTCACAGAGGCTACTATTCTAGACTTGTACTTATTGCTCTTTATAAGTGACTTTTCAGAAGTCTCATTATCATCACAGACAGGAGTATGATGACAGGTAACACCTCTTTACACAGCTGATCTACCTTTCCTGTTATCCCCTTAACAAAGACATTTGCACACGCTCATTAGATGCTTTAATCCAAAAGGGTCGGAGTCAGTCTATTGCTGCTAATGTGCATGTGCATTTCCTGAAACAACAGGACATATGGGTCTAAAATAGCTCCAGTCACTAATGTGAAAATTACAAGATTTTTATTTTTTGACAGATCGTGTTATGAAAAAAAAAGAAAAAGATCAAAAAATAAATACATTTTTCATAAAAACTTGATTTAAACAGTAGGTCATTTTCTTATGACACATTGCCTATATGTGAATAATGTCGAGCTGCAATACTATAGGTAGCCACAAATGGCGCCGTTTCTATATAAAAAAAGGGCAGACCCACTTTTTAACCCGCAACAATTCCTTTTTTGTTCTCCGTTGGTTCTAGGGCAACTATAGTCACCTGTTTGGTTAATTACCCCAGAGTTTTGAGTTGCTAATTGGTTATACAACCAGCACGTGAAATTTTAAAGGAGGATACCGATCAAACACATATTCTACAGAACATATTGTGTGGTTGGTTCCTCTGTTATTCATCCTGGAAACATGAAATATTTTTATGTCCATATGCATTCTGACACTTTTCAATCAGGAATGACAGTGGCAGACTGTAAAAAACACAGAAGGGGAACAGGAACATCTCAACATATTTATTTCCAGGAGGAAGGGCAGAGGAATTAAAATGCAGAGTTCTTAGAAAAGATACCCCAACATTATTATTTTATGTGGAATAGTAGTATTTACTACAAAACAACAACATGTATCAGGAGAGTGGACATGTCCTCTTTAAAAAAAAAATAGCACGGGTCTTGCAAATCAATGATACCATTGCAAAAGGAAAAAATGAGTGGGTCATGTCTCGGCTGAGCTACATACTGTACAGAAAAGCATCTCCGTCGGTGCGGCGGTGGCTGACACCGCTCATAATCGTGCAGTCAAGTATCACGCACAATTTAATGCCTTTCAAATGGTCTTTTGGCAGCAGTGGCTGGCAAGAGACGAGAGCATACAGTGGTCAGTGGGAAAGATGCTGGGAAATGGTCTTTTTATGACGACCCCCTTAGACTTCAGTAAATAGAAACACGAGGAGATAAAGCAGTTTGCCAGAGGCTACCTCCGAGCGAAGGACCGAGAGCAGCGTTAGTTCTGCTGCCGATATCACATGAAACAGCGGACGACGGACAGCTACAGAAGCTAAGGAAGTGCTCCGGGGCTGCCAGCAGTTCTTGAATCTTTATTAACATTATTACGGTTTCATCCTCCTTATACCGGCGGCAAGCATTCATTATGTGGAATTGATCTAATATATACACCTGCGTGCACGAATACACAGGACCGAGCTGCGAGCTAGCGCTTACGTCTCAGAACGGGCAACCGTCACCAAAATGGTTAAAACCTGTTTCGTCTATTTTTTTTCCTTAGCCTTGCTTCCTTGGCGTTTCAATAACACGGTGTCTCGTACCAAACCCCTAAAGGATCAGCATGCAGGAACAAAGCAATTTGTGCGACTCGGATGTACAATACAACAGAGTTTTGAGCTGGTAGTTAATAGGAGAAGGTCTCCGTTACTGAATATATGTCGTACTGGGATCTCATTTAAAGCAGCTGTCTGTGCCATCTGCAATTAACTGTCCCCCCAAGCTGATCTGTCGTTCCAAAATCTATTGGGATGCAATGGCTCCTAAATGAAGCATTTAGTCCACCAAGCAAAAGTGTATGCTGTGGACACAATATGGCTGTCGCCGGATCAAGGGGAGAAACGCTGTTAGGAGGGAGTGATGTTAAATGATAAAAGGGGGCGCAGACAAATTTATGGCGTACCCTCTAGCACAAGCAATTTCCTAACATACAGGGGTGTGAGAAGAAGAAGGGGAAGGGAAGTTTTAAAGTTAAGTCTAATCTTAACTTTTTTTGTAAACAGACAGTCTGTCTATGGGCACAGATGGAAGATTCAGGGTGAACGGACACTTGCGGATCTGCCACCACAGTGTGGAACTTTACACATGTGGCTTTAGGCCATGAAAGGCAGCAACGACAAATCTGCCGTGTGTGACTCTAACCCTAAAGGGAACCTGTCGCTAGGATTTCCCTCTAAAAACTATAACCACCACTTTTAAGTCACCTTTTCAGAAGTGGCCAGCTCACCATCACATCTAAGAAAACACCCTTTACAATCCTCCCGCGCTGATGGGTGTCGATGGTCAGCGCTCGGCGCCCCCTGCTTTGATTGACGGGGCTGATGTCTCCTATGTCGGTTCAACTCTTGCGCCTGCAGAGTAGAGAACAGGAGCGACAGACTTTGTGGATGACGTAGAGGACATCAGCCACGTCAATCAAGGCAGGAGAGTTGGCGATAAAGGGGACAGAGGAGGCGCCAAGCACGGACCAGCGACAGCCATCGGCGCAGGAGAATTATTTTCTTTGATATGCGGGGGAAATGGGCACTTATAAGCAGGCGTTCTAGTAAAGACAACTTAGAAGTGGTGGACGTAGTGAACATAGGGAAAACCTGGCGACAGGTTCTCTTTAAAGCACAGATGACCTCTGGGGGGTGGGAAGAAGGATAAAGTAATTAGAAATGTGCAGTGCAAAGCAGAAGTAATTACTTATCTTGTACAGGAGAGATAGGCCAAGGGTAAAGGTAGCCCAGGTGACTGGGTGTTGAATCAAGTAGTAGAGGTTATATACGGAGACCATGCATTTCACGGTAACTTCCATGTTGCCTCAGCCACATGGAGGAGCTCAATATAGAAGATAAATGGGCCAAGATGGTTCCTACATAAATCAAAAAATATCTACAAGTTCTGATCAGGTTCTTTTGTTCGCACACTTTGGCCCCAATTCATCAAGACCAGCGATTTTCTCATCTGTCTTAATGAGAGGGTATGTTAGAGTCAGAGTCTCCTGATTCATTAAGAAGCTCGCCCCTCTTAATGAATCAGAAGAGTCTGGTGTTGAGTTCCTCCATGCGCCACACCAGAAATCTTATTCCAGTCCTCGACTGGAGAAAGATTTCTGGCATAGGTAACCACAAAGCTTGTCATGAATTAGACAAGTTGTGGCATCACCCACACCCCAGCTCCCCCCACTTGTAGAAACTGGTAACAAAATGCCAAAATTCACCAATTTTTTGTCCAACTGAAGAGTTGCACAAAAATGTTACGACTGTTTAAAGCAATTTACGCCAGAATTCTGATGAAATTGCTTTGTTGAGTCAGAGCCTTTGTGCTTTCCCAAGCTATATAGGGGTCTCAAACAAGAAGTGCATTTGGCTTTTGCCTCAGCACATATTGTACATTAAATCTGCAAGTAAAGTTATAAAAAAATGGGTAGATCTATCCCTGCAGATTGCCATAGGTGTGGGAAGCAGGTGGCAGACTTTGTATAACTTTAATGGGTTAAAAATCCATATCAAAAGTAAGGTGCAAAAGATAGGAACAAGGCAGCGCGTTTCGAAAGCAATCCGGCGTTCTTTTTCAAAGCCTGATGGAAAAATTTTCTCAACAATCGTATATACCGACCTGGAAGAATCCAGGAAGGAATAGATATCACATGATATAAAAAACATGAATAAACATATAAAATACTAAAAGTGATGAATAGATACAACTAAAGAAAAAAACATTAATAATGAAACAATATCATGACGCAAATTCCAACCATCAGGATGTCTAGTGCCGAGGCTGAATATCCAGGAAACCTCACAAGTTAAAGGCCGTCTTTTGTTATCCTCACCCCTATAATAGGTTCCTCAACTCTTTCAACACCAAAAATTTGGAGGGAAGAGACATGGCGTTTATAGTGAAGGGTGAGATGTTTACCTGCACATAATATGTTTGTTAGTATTGTTATATGTACTTTTATCTTACGACTGGTGCAACCAATATATAATTGACAGGAAACACGCTTGATCCCATAAATAACATTTTTAGAATTGCAATTAATGCATTGATTAATTTGATAGGATCGTGAATTGTCATGATTGGAAAATGTATGACATTGAAAGGCATAATTACAAGTGTTTGCAATGTGTTTCTCCACACTTATAGGAGCCATTGTAGTTGATCCCAGTGGGGTTAGATCTGTTGGATCTAAAGAAACTGGGCAAGAGAATATCACCAAGGGAGGGTTACTATTTACAACACAGGGGAGTTTCTATGGATGCTAAATTTTCACTTTCTTTAGCGAACTTGGTCATGGCATTCCGGGAGGAACACTTTTTGCATTCACATAACTATTTTTTCCATTACATTCATTGGTATGGCAGATTTATCGACGACTTGTTAATTATCTGGTCTAGCCAAGCATCTGACATTTCATCATTTGTTCAATACATCAACACCAATGAGTACAATCTAAAATTTACAGCAGTCCATCCTTCATCCACCATCACTTTTCTAGATTTATGATTTACTGGTATTCCAAACCAAGTTTATTCTAACTTCCATGTATAGAAAACCTATTACTGGAAATACCACCCTGCATGCTACCAGCAGTCACCCCAATCACACTATTAAATCTATACCGGTAGGGGAATACACCAGAATATCGCGGAATTGTGATGACGCACAATGTGCAGGATAATTAATGCACATAATAGACTAATTGCCAAAGGTTATCCGCAGGGGACCTTAAATCGTGCACGTGATATTGTACATAGGAAGGATCGTAAACGACTGATAGTGTACGATAAACCAGATGTTTCTACCAACATCATTAAAGCATCCAAACCTGTTTTGTCCATACAATATAGCCCTCAATTCAATGATATCAAACGGATCATAGTCAAATACTTACCTATTAGGGCTGAGGATAAGAAAAGACGGCTATTAACTTGTGAGGCTTTCTGGATATTCGACCTCAGCACTAGACATCCTGATGGTCTGAATTTGCGTCATGATATCAGGTTTCATTATTAATGTTTTTTTCTTAGTTTCATGGTTTTTCTTTATTTGTATTTATTCATCATTATTTGTATTTTATGTGTCTATTCATGCTTTTGTATCGATTCGCTCATTGTTATATCATGTGATACCTATTCCTTCCCTGATTCGTCCAGGTCGGTATATAGGATTGTTGGGAAAACTGTCCCATCAGACTTTGAAAAAGAACGCCGAATTGCGTTAGAAATGCTTTGCCTTCTTCCTATCTCTTGCACCTTAATTTTGATATGGATTTTTAACCCAATAAAGTTGGACTGAAAAATATTTTTAGCAGAAGCTGAAGCCCATTCCTTTCCCTCTCCATTTTCCAGGTTTGGTCAGAACGTTGTTCCTTGCACACTGGACTGTCTATGAGCGGACTTTTCTCTTCCGGTTTTGGCAGATTTTGTACATCGGCTGTCCTTTTGGAAAGTCAAAGCTATCCTTACCGAGATCTTACAATCTCCTGTACTACTCCGTCCTACGGAGTTCCTATTGGGAATCCTTGATGAGGACGCCTCACTACTCCTTGATGAGGAGGCCTCACTACCTTCGCACTCTTCTCAGGGAAACGTTTTTTGGCCCCTAGGACTATCGCCATGTGGTGAATGGATGGATGACCCCTGTGGATTTCATACTGGGTGAATACGGTAAATACTGCAGCTTCCTATGAGGGAGTGGTATATAAAAATTTAATAAGGTATGGAAGCCTTGGTTTGATTAGCTTTTAACACACGTCAGTCCCCATGATTATAATATGTGACATTTGGTGCCTGACAAAGATGCCTTCTGCTTTTGGTTAAGATACTAGACCAATGGTATGTTAAGGGCAAGGTTAACTTTGTCAGACAGTATTAATGAGCACTGAGACAAGTTGTTTGTTCTTTGATGTAACCTTGTTGCCTTGTATAATCTTCAATAAAATGAATTAAAAAAAAAAATTAAGAATCTCCTAGTAGAGAAATACTATTGGAGATCAGTTTAAGATCAAGAATGACAGGATAACCTCTGAAATATGCCTTCTGAACATGTCAATGAAGTTTTTCCGCTCTCCGTGGTGACACTTGTTGTGATGCCGTGTCCGGTGGTTTGTAGAGACGCCGGTCCGGTGTTGATCACAGGGAGGATTTATGGAGTTGTTCTATTCAATAAAGTAACCAACGGTCTGTTCTTTTCCCAGGGGGCCAACAAAGTCTACTCCGTCCGACACAACACACACATTTGGCCTTCAAAAGATATCACTTGTGTTCATCAATAAGACGGGAATGGAAGGTAGTGGGTCATGCTTGTACTTCACTATACAGAATAAACATCCTCGATCTTGTAATAACATGGGTCTCATCTCATTCACTCAGTGGGCTTTCCAAGAATCCAAAACTGCACTTATTTAACATGTGGAGTCCTGGAGACCTTAATATGAGTGAGGGTCCATGTGTAAATCCTGAGATTTTGGCTTGGGGGCCGCACTGCAATAACCCTAAGGCCTTGCTCACATCCAATTTCTCTCCCATTAGGAGCTTCTCGCTACATCCCCATAAAATGTGATCCAAATACGTCCCCCAAAAGAGAAACTGATTTGAACAAACTAAACGGGAGCCCAAAATATGATACTTTGGACTCATTTTGACTCCTTTCCAGCAATATCTGTCTTTTGGCTGGACGCAATAGCATTATCCATAGACGGACCGTTTTGCCCACAGCTGCACACAGGAACATCCTACTTATTGGATTGCTATGACTTCTGAAGGAAAATAGGAAGGAAATATCTGTTAATGCAGATCTCTAGTACATAAGGTCTTATATCACACAGGTGACACTACACAGTCTTTTGAAAAACATACACTTTTATTGTTCTCTAATGCCAATCCCCCAACAAATGAGCAAAACACTTGTTTGAAGGGTGAAATAATTCTTTTGTGCTGCACAAAAGATCATCGTTCTCGCCAGCACATTTTCCTGTGTAAACAGGACCAGCACTGCCAGGCTATGCGCACTGAGCGATCTATTACAGGTGGCCGTTCAGAGCGCACCTAAAGCGGGGGGGCTCCCCGCGTAAACAGGCTGAAGAAACGACTGCCGATCAGTAAACAAACAGCTGATCAGCTGTGGTTCAGTGCTGCTGGTCGGCAGGTGGAAATGGACCTTTAGGGGGTCAAAATATATCTCTGTGTGCTTCTGATGTCAAACGGAAAGAAAGCATTTTCGTCTGTCATATGCTCTACAAATCCAAAGGAAAGAAAGAAAGATATATTCAGAATCATAGAGAAATTGAATCTTCTAAAACTTCTTCTAAGAGGGCACCAAACAGCCTGATGAAGCTGCAAGGACTTAGCGTTCCTTTGTACAGCTGTGCTTTAAGTATTTAAGGACTATAAGAGTGATTGATACTTTATCAAGTATTTGTCAATATTATATATATATTTAATTTTTATTTTTTTTCTACAAAAGGGGTTTTCAGTAGTGAAGCGGTGCTGATGATGTTGCGTTGGCGGATACCTGCCAGAAAGTGTACATGGCCGGCAGGTATGGTGCACGTGTCCTGGCAGGCATCTGCCAACACAACGTCATCAGCATTGCTCGCCTCCCGTTGTAGAAGTGAGCAGCACCGGAGAATCCTTCTAAGTCTCAATGCACATTACATTTGAGCCTTCCATCCGTAGAAGACATTGGAAAGATTTCATGAACGAAAAAAGCCACCATATAGACATAGGTTATTGGAGTAGCCTCTATGCACAGCCTGCTACGCTAGTTGAAGAAAAGGTATCAAACCAAGACACTCTGAAGGCCATGGGGTGAGTGGAGGCGTTTGGATCGGTTTGACGCCCAACATAAGAATCACAAAGCCCAAAAAAAAATTCACGCCAACCGGAAATGTTCTCATTAATTTCTCACCATAAAAGGTGAACACCATTAGCGCAATCCATGAACCCAGCCGATCAAAGCTGAACCAACTTAATGCCCGATTGAGTCTGATAGGACGGGGTTAAATCCAGGCACAATAAAAAGAAATGAAGATTGCCTGATAAGGATAATTAATAAGCAAGGCCAATTAAAACGGAGATTGCGCACATCCTTTAGACCTGACAAGGTGCCGTTGTCACCAGTGTATCTGTGATAATCTCAGATTTGAACAGATTTTCTGACTGCGAGCTGTCTGGGTAATTGCTGAGCTGTCGGAGCGTCCTATTGAATGGCATCCATTTGTATCTCATCGGATGACTATTACATGTTATTACCACAATTAATAATGGGAATAATACCGAGCATATGTTGGGCACGTCGGAACGAGCGGCTCCACTCGCTAACACCTGTGCACTCTGCCTTTCTGCCTGCAGTTTAAGAATCATTCTTTAAGAATGAATGGGCACATTCAGATTCTTGTAATGTTTTTTTCATAGCCATAAAACCTGCACTATTTTGAATGATTTGGCAATTTATTCCACCCTCCAAAACATATTTGCCTTCTGATAATATGTATGGAGCAGTAGAGAGGCCCCTCGCTGTACGGAGAGAGGAATATTCAGCCTCTCCAGCTCGTGCTGGAGGTGATCCTGCTCATATTCAGGCAGAAATATGACACTTCTTATACAATATATTCACGTATTAACCATTAACGGTAACTATGATGACTACCCCCATGACTTATTTCCAGGTTCATTCCTTAATAAGCGGCCGTCCGGATGGTGGGGTTCCTACTCCTTGTCTCATTTCTGATGTCGCAGACAGTAACCAGATTTTGCACGTTAGAAAAGTGACAGTCCTTTCTACCAAAAGGCATTGTCATATCAGTCTGAAGACTATGCGGTGATTTTTGTGACGCCTGCCGCTGTGGAAGAAATCTGATTTTTTTTTTTTTTTACCAAGAACACCATGTGGGCTGGAGATGTGACAAGAAGAACAGAAGAGACGCGCAGACAATGGTCCCAAAGTGTCAGCGCTCACCGTGCCGAGGTAACGCTTCTTATTACCTTGTGTACTACACATCTTGGCCCCCAAAGTAACAAATCGTGACAAAGAAGATCTGGGAAGTAAAGGACTTGTGAAAGGGAGAAGACTTAGTGGTCAAGATATCAGCTATTTCCAGTATTTAGGTAGAAAATTAATCAATGGGGGGGAGTGTTTGCGGTAAAAAAAAAAAAATACCTTACTAAAACCTAGTAGGACTGTATATTATGATATAAAAGATGAGAACCACGACAAAGAGGGGGGTTAAAACCTTGATTACAAATCATGTAGGCCTTAGACATCTAGAGCAGTGATGACCAATGTTGAAAAGTAAGGGAGAGGAAGTTCCAGTACTTAGAGTGCTGGCAGAATGCTGATAAAGTGTCCACTCAAAAAGAGTGAATGGAAAGTTACACAGCATCAAGACAATTCCTGGACATATCTGAACCAAAAACAGTTTTAACTTTATGTTGGGTATAAGGAGAGAAAGACCATGTTTGTTTGTTGTTGTTTTTTTTATAATTATAAGTAATTTCCAAATTTTTCTCTAAATCTTGTACTAACTCCCCTAGCCTCCTGACCGGACCTCGGTCATTAAAATGTGTCAGGTTGGTCAGCACTGTCCTACATCCTCATTCACACCATGGTTGGAAAAAGATTGCATAAAGGCCCCGAGTCATCACAACTTGTGTGATATAGGTTGGTCTGGATAAAGAGTGCGCTGAAATAAAATTCATGAAGGGCCGTGTGGGTCAGCGTAAAAAATATACTAAAATCAAGGACTGGAGAATATAATGAATTGCCCTGCCACGCTCAATCACAGCCTCTTTTTTCCTAATCTCTGGACAAAAAATTTGGCAAAGCTAGCTGGAACTCGAGTAAAAAACGCCCTAATATGTCGCAACATTTTTAATAAATTCTGTATAAAAATCGTATTAACGATAAGTGAACAAAAATGAGCAGAAATTACTTGGCTGTCCGATCGCATACCAAATTGTTCACCTGCGTGCAAGTCCACAAGGTTGAAAAATACTCTGGTTACTAATGGGTTAAGGCCAAATGTGAATACATGAACATTGGCTCTCACTAGGGCTATGGCTCCGTTATCTCCCTATGCAGGACGGGTCCATGTCACCTTGAGAATGAATATGAACGAGCCCAAATGGCTTTGGCTTGTGATTTCCTCTCTTGACCTTCCTAAAGCGCCCGCAGATCTGGCCGTGTGCGATGGCTGGCAGGAGCTGGCTTCCTTTATGAAGCTGACATCTGTATCAGCGGGTTAGTAACTCTGTTATGGGCTGTAAATATAGAACTGCTGGAACTTCCTCTTAGGACAGAATGAGGAATTTGCCTATAATTAAAGCAGAGCCAGTTAACGGCTGGTAGTAAAGGTTTACAGCATCAGTTGACAGTTGCAAAGATAAGCTTGTAAAAAAGGTCTGAAACTGCAGAGTGTAGCGTCTCTTCCCACACATCCCAGCGGTAATCTCACACCCAGGCCCACTTCTACTAAGCAGGTCCAGCCAGACGCTTTACAATGACCTATCCACAGGATAGACGCATGACGAGGGTCCGCTACCAGGACCCTGTCATCCTGCGTCCCCAGATCCATCTCTAGGTCTATGAGAACAAAAACAACCCCCCCACACACTTTACATAGCGGTCGGCTGAACGAGGATCCGGCAGATCGTTAGGTCGCTAGCTATGTCGCCCACTGTGCCGAGCGCTCCTGTATTCTCCCAGACATCTCTTACAGAACAACGGCATCAACAGTCCGAAATCAGACATGCTGGATCATGATCTCCCCTGACAGTCATCTGTCGGGTGGGGGTCCCCCCATAACCATTAAACGGTGGTCCAAACCACTCAAGGAAAAGGAAACCACAGCCAGAGTTCAAAGTATGCTAAAGTCTTCCATTCTTTTTTTTCAGATTAAAAACTTATATCCAATGAGATTCCACAAACAAGAGATATAGATATCGCCGACGTGTTTCAGGCACAAGCGGCCCATGGTCGTAAGATAAAATCAGAAACACAAAAATTTCCAGGGTAAAAGTTTTTATACCACTGTTTTTTATGCTATGACTAAGGGTGGCCATACACATTAGATGGCTGTTGGCCGAACAATGCTTCGGGAAATTGATCGGCTAACGGCCATCTCAGCCGACCCTCCTGCCATACACAGGAGCACTGGCACGGCAGAGCGCTCCTGTGTCCTCTATGAGAAAGCCAATGGATGACATGTTGATGACTTATCTCCAGGAGAACAATGCAATCAGTCTGAAATCGGGCATGTGCCAACGACGTCACACCCTAGCATCAGTCAGCCGGCACCCCATAAACATAACACAGCCAGCCGAAACCATCGATATCGGTGAGTTTAGTCTAACGTTTATGAGGGCCTTAAGGGCCAGTCGTGCCTGAAACGCGTCAGCAACATCTGTACTCCTTTTTCTGGAATCTCATTGGATAAATGTTTTTAATCTAAAGAAAAAAAACTCAAGATGGTAAAATACTTTGCACACCAGCTGTGGTTTCCCTTTCCTCAAATTTACTGCTTAGCGAATATTAGTGTGACCAACTAGGTACAGATGAGCAGAATACCTTCTATTCTAGTCTATTGTGTATGGGGGGCCTTAAGGTTTAGCACCCGTGCAACTTTTACTCCTTCGTGGCATCTGCGGTATTTCAGGACCTGTCACTATGTGGCGGCACGTGTGTCTCACAGAGGAGTAGAGACTCCATGTTCTGCTGTGAGAATGGACTCTTCCAGGACTATTGTGCCTGATCGTCCACGCGTTTGCTTACACAACGCGCCAAGTAGACGGTGATTAGTGCAATTTACAACGCCAGGTCCTATGTGGAGTGAAGGAAGCGTAAGCTTGCTTTGCTTGACACTTCTAATCAAAAACACAGGTTTATTTTATCCAAAGCCCTCGTACAAATCTCAGTCAATCCGGAATCTTCATAAATCACCATTAAAAGACAAGACTATCATCGTCATCACATACATCTCCCTGTTCCCGACCCGCAGACTAATGAGAAGAGGGATCGGGCTATCTCCTCTGATTAATTAATTCAAAATGTCTGCTGTTATTCACATGCGGGGCTGCGGTTATTTGAATAGTACTTGACAGCGCTGCCTGAAGATATCATTTCTGATTTGTGAACTTGCTACACCATAACTGATGATTGCTCATGAAAATCACAGACGCTCCTTTCCCTGGCATTACTGTAAAGCCCCCTCCCTGATAGTTATTTTTTTTATGCGCTCAATCTGTAGTTTACATTGCTAATGTTGTCAAATATATCCGTAATGTGGCGTGTTTTGGAAGATTATTTCTCGCCTTCCTCCCCCGTTACATATTGTAAGTGTCTCTTACTTTTCTACAAAAGGTGCTGCCTTAGCAAGAAATCTGTGTAATAAATAGTGTGATCGGATCTATATTGTTCTATTGTCAAAGCTGACCAAACCTCGCTCGGTGGTCCGGTGCCCCACAGGAGTTTATCCTCCCCTACAGCATCTATTTTAACCACATGGTAGATGTTGTTTATTAGCTAAGAAAGATGGGACCCTCAAAACCTATTTAATCGGCATGGTCACATGGAAGGGGTCAGAGTTCAGAACCGGTACTGTCCCATAAACAGCGAGTATAACCTCTCCACAGGTGATAAATCTATGATCACGGCGATCTGACCACTGGGACCCTCCACCGATCATATGATCACTGAGATCTGACCACTGGGACCCTCCACCGATCATATGATCACTGAGATCTGACCACTGGGACCCTCCACCGATCATATGATCACTGAGATCTGACCACTGGGACCCTCCACCGATCATATGATCACTGAGATCTGACCACTGGAACCCTCCACCGATCATATAATCACTGAGATCTGACCACTGAGACCCTCCACCGATCATATAATCACTGAGATCTGACCACTGGGACCCTCCACGATCATATGATCACTGAGATCTGACCACTGGGACCCTCCACGATCATATGATCACTGAGATCTGACCACTGAGACCCTCCACCGATCATATAATCACTGAGATCTGACCACTGGGACCCTCCACCGATCATATGATCACTGAGATCTGACCACTGGGACCCTCCACCGATCATATAATCACTGAGATCTGACCACTGGGACCCTCCACCGATCATATAATCACTGAGATCTGACCACTGGGACCCTCCACCAATCATATGATCACTGAGATCTGACCACTGGGACCCTCCACGATCATATGATCACTGAGATCTGACCACTGGGACCCTCCACCGATCATATGATCACTGAGATCTGACCACTGGGACCCTCCACCGATCATATGATCACTGAGATCTGACCACTGGGACCCTCCACCGATCATATAATCACTGAGATCTGACCACTGGGACCCTCCACCGATCATATGATCACTGAGATCTGACCACTGGGACCCTCCACTGATCATATGATTACTGAGATCTGACCACTGGGACCCTCCACCGATCATATGATCACGGAGATCTGACCACTGGGACCCTCCACCGATCATATAATCACTGAGATCTGACCACTGGGACCCTCCACCGATCATATGATCACGGAGATCTGACCACTGGGATCCTCCACCGATGAGGAGGACAGGGGTCCTAAAGATCTGTGTCCACGTTTATAGGAGTGGTGGTCTCACATGCTCACTACCACACCATTACCTCTTTGGATAAGGTAAGAATGGGGAAACATAGGAGAAAAAAAATTGGGAAGTTAGGGGGGGATTAAGTATATGGGGACCATTACCTCTTTAAGGGTATGAACAGAAAACATCTTTTTCAGGCAGATTCCTCCTGAAAAAGCGCTTAAAAGAATGAACATATGCATTTATATGTATAAAATGGCTTGCTGTTCACACATTAAGGCTTTTGAGTGACTTTTAACTACTTCAGGCTTCAAAAGGTGCAAGTGGCTAAAAGAAGAGACCTGACCATTCTTCAAGCATCTGTGCTTTGCAATACAAGTGAATGGGAAGGCTCAAAAGATGCCAGGACTTTCTTTTTTCTTAGAGCATTTTCACTTCAGAAAATGGTAGGAGTCTCTTCATTCTTTGAATGGAGAAAAAAAAAAAAGATAACCCAAAAATGAAGGAAAAAAAGCTAAAAAGCGGGGTACCACACTTTCTGGATAAATAATGAAAGGGTCGCGGACCACTATGATCATACCCGGACGGCCTATCTGAAGGCTATATTTTTTCTATACTAAAGAAACCCAAAAAGCAAGCAGTTAATATGACGCGTGGGGTTTTTAAAGGCTCAAAAATGTATGTGCTAAATAGAATTTATCATCATCACCAAATCTGTGAGATGATTTTAAAATATATTTGGCATTATTTTCAGCATCCTGACATCATTGCCATCTAAAAGCCCATACAATTTATAACATGTCCTGTGATAATAAAGGGGGGCACCGAAAGCTATACAGGATATATATCCAGTTCACTCCAGTCGTTTTATCTCGCCATTGTTATTAGAATGGTTGACCTCCGCGGCTGCAAAAGGATACAAATATTGCGCTGCGATCTCGAGAGAACAGGCAAGGACAGGGCTATGCCTCCGCAGCATGACATGCTTTAACTAGAGGAAGAAATGACTTCTCGGAGAGCAGAGGTGCCTGCGTCTTCACCTATACACCTGGCTATTACAGGTTTATTTTCTATGGAAATTGTTTGCTGCAATTCCTGGCGACAGAAGAATACTGCCCTTAATCTGGAAGATGAACAGGTCAAGATCAGATCAGATACTGATCCTGGCGCTGGGACGTATACTTTTGGCAATCACTTTATAATACATTGCTTCCCGGATAATAGGCTGATCACATAGTGTCCTGATAATAGTAGACTCAGCATTCAATCGGGGAAGCAGATATTTAATCTCCCGGCAGTGCCCCCCAGATGAAATGAAGGCTTACATGGTGCCTACTGATATCTCTGGACTGGGTCCCTCCATAGATAAAGACCCTCTTGGTATCCACGTTCAAT
Source organism: Phyllobates terribilis (assembly GCF_046119375.1). Taxonomy (NCBI): domain Eukaryota; kingdom Metazoa; phylum Chordata; class Amphibia; order Anura; family Dendrobatidae; genus Phyllobates; species Phyllobates terribilis. Next base: position 230,529,648 of record NW_027362767.1, read on the forward strand.
TCTGGCTAATAAATGAGAATCCAATTTTTTGGAGAAGAAATGTAAAGCTGGGATTTCCCACTAAAATAAAAATGCTAATAATAATTATACATTTCTAGTGATAGCACTTCTATTCTGAGAAATCTGATTCACAAGCAATATGGTCACGATCACACAGGTCTTTGGAGGGGCATGCCCAAAAAAAGAGGTGATGTTGTGCTATAAAATAGAACAATGACTGATGGTAATTTTTGGCAATAACAGAAAAGAAAAAGAAATGCAACTAAAGTGTTAAATGCCACTATCTCCTAACTTCTATAGAAGATCCCAGAAGACACGCTGAGGACAGGCACAATCAAAGTATCCCCATACCAGGCTCCTACCAGAACGGCAGCGACAAGCCCGCCAAAAAAAGAAAGAAAAGAGGAAAAAAAAATTGGAATCTGCGCTGGGAAACCAGAAGTCACAGGTATGATGTCACCACGTTGGCCCTCGTGACCTGACCTCCAAACATAATGCGAGAGATCACGTGGCCTCACGAAGAAAACCCTGGGAAAAGCCCAGGAGCTGGGAAATTCTTCCCAGTGGGAACCATTGGAATACATCTGAGAAGCAAGGACTATGAATTGATAAAAGTACTCTCAAAGCCTTATTCTGGTAGGAACAGGGAAAAAAACAAGGAAGGGAGAGGTATTTAACCTCTCTGTGTTTTAATGTTCTTATTCAGACAAATGGACAATCTTGTGTGCTGTCATAGTGGCGTAATGTCATGATCTTTGAGATGAAAAGACCATGGATCCAATTCATCAAAACAATTACGCCAGAATTCTGGTATAAATCGCTTTGAAAAATGGCAAAAAAATTTGCATAAAACAGATCTGCACAGAAATGTTGTGACTTTTGGCGTTTCGAAGCCAGTTTCACCCGGTTACTCCAAAATGGGGGCAAGATGAGCGGTGGGGTTCCTTACAGTGGCATTTATGATGAGCGTTCCTTTGGTGGCATTTCAATCGAGCGGTGGCATTTCTTATAGTGTCGTTCATGAGCGGTGGTGCCCTTTATGGTGGCGTCCATGACAAGTGGTGACGTTCCTTACGGTGGTGTTCATGACAAGCGGTAGCGTTCCTTACATCTGACGAGCGCTGGTGTTCCTTATGGTGGCGTTCATGATGAGCGGTGGTGCTCCTTATGGTGGCGTATATGACAAGCAGTGGCGTTCCTTATACCTGAAAAGAGCTGGTGTTCCTTATGGTGGCATCCATGGTCAGCGATGGCGCTCCTTATGGAGGCTTTTCTGACAAGTGGTGGGGTTCCTTAAGGTGGCATTTCTGACGAGCGTTGGGGTTCTTTATGGAGTTGGAGTTTCTTATAGTGGCGTTCATGATGAGCAGTGGCATTCCTTATGGCGGTGTTCATGACAAGCGGTGGCATTCTTTTAAACCAGACGAGCGCTTGTGTTCCTTATGGTGGTGTTCGTGATGCCAGAAATCTTTATCCAGTCCCTGACTGGAGTAGCATTTGAGGTGAGGCTCATGGAGGTATGAAACTCTTAATAAATAAGGCGTGTCTGACTACAACTTTCCCCCTCATCAAGACCATCGTGAACCTTGCCGGTCTTGATGAATCGAGGCCCATTAATTAGCTTCTCTAAATTTAAAGTAATATATAAATTAGCAAAATGGATATACTGATGTAGGACCTGGGAGGGAGGCGCGTGTCACAAGGGTCATAGGACAACCAAATAGTATGCTTGCCTTTCATCATCCCTCAGAGCCAAGACTAACAATCACTTTTACCTATTCTTTTAGGTAAACCATAAATGGAGGATATATATTACACAACTTTGACAACTAGATCTTCCCAGCTTTATAAATGATTTGTAACATCTTTATACACAAAGCTAAATTTACCACTGGTACCAGCGAAGGATCCACTTCTACACCATGTGTGTGTGAATCCAGCCCAATGATAACAGAGTTTAAACTTCAGCCAAATAAATAAAGATACAATTAATATTTTTCGCTAGTTTTAACCCCAGGTTAATTATTATTTATGTCACATATGAAAAACGAAACCTTTCAAACCCTGGGAAATGACACTGAAAATGACACAGACACTAGAAATCCAAATTTCCAAACAACTTCATGCAAATGACACAATTTGATGACTTTGGCTTTATATGACCCCTAATCAAATGTGGTTATAAAACGGTAAGCGAGCAACCAAGTGAAAGGTGGATATTAGCTGTTGAGGTGCAGGCTTGTTAGGTATTGAATGCTCTAATGAGCAATTTTCTAAGCCATTAGTGGGTAGCGAGGTCAAAGGGAGATGTAAATGATCAGTTCCTGACATCAATCCTCGAAGGATGGAGAATTCTGCTCCACACAAGTTTCATACCCAACTTTACCCTGGAGAACTGCATAGCTGAACGGTATATTCCCAATTCAGTCAGACATCAAAACTTTGTTCACAGTTATAGTGAGTAGATATCCATTGTAATATTAAATCTAATGGCCAACACATTTCCTCTTAAAGGACGCTTACACTTAGAGGGCCCTTCACCAGTTTCAGCATGTTATCCTGACTGCATCATGGAGTAGCGGATGCAGAGCTGAACAAAATATATAATTTTTTTTTAATTTCTCATCTCTGTTGCGGAGATATTAGTTTAGATTCTAATTTGTGCTAAGACCAAAGGGGGCATGTACATTGTCAATCATAAACAGGAGGTGTAAAAAATAAAAATAAAAATGAAAAAACACCCACATAGAATATCAGACTGGGCTTTATAATGGTACACAACCCTGCTTTCCTCACTAGTCTCACGGCTGGCATCTATTGTGATTATAAGTGGGGGAGGCGAGTAAGGCAGAGTTGTGTGTCATTATAAACACCTCTGCATCTGCAGCTCTCATCTCACGGCAATCAGTGTGGCGGGAGAGGGAGTAGAGCAGAGCTGTGTGTCATTACAAACACCTCTGCATCTGCAGCTCTCATCCCATGGCAATCAGTGTGGCAGGAGAGGGAGTAGAGCAGAGCTGCGTGTCATTACAAACACCTCGGCACCTGCAGCTCTCATCTCAGGGCAATCAGTGTGGCAGGAGAGGGAGTAGAGCAGAGCTGTGTGTCATTACAAACACCTCTGCACCTGCAGCTCTCATCCCACGGCAATCAGTGTGGCGGGAGAGGGAGTAGAGCAGAGCTGCGTGTCATTACAAACACCTCGGCACCTGCAGCTCTCATCTCAGGGCAATCAGTGTGGCAGGAGAGGGAGTAGAGCAGAGCTGTGTGTCATTATAAACACCTCTGCATCTGCAGCTCTCATCCCATGGCAATCAGTGTAGCGGGAGAGGGAGAAGAGCAGAGCTGCGTGTCATTATAAACACCTCTGAATCTGCAGCTCTCATCCCACAGCAATCAGTGTGGCGGGAGAGAGAGTAGAGCAGAGTTGTGTGTCATTATAAACACCTCTGCATCTGCAGCTCTCATCCCATGGCAATCAGTGTGGCGGGAGAGGGAGAAGAGCAGAGCTGTGTGTCATTATAAACACCTCTGAATCTGCAGCTCTCATCCCATGACAATCAGTGTGGCTGGAAAGGGAGTAGAGCAGAGCTGTGTGTCATTACAAACACCTCAGTATTTGCAGCTCTCATCGCACAGCAGTCAGGGTAAAGGGAGTAGAGCAGAGGTATGGGTCATTATAAATACCTCTAGCAGATCTCATTTCATTGCAGTCAATGTGGGGTGGAGGGGAGGTGACAGCACTGTGAGATGAGAGCTGCAGCTGCAGAGGTGTTTCCTCACTCCCCTCCCACACTTATAAATACAGCAGGTGTCGGCAGTGAGATAAGTGAGGAGATTAGGGCTGTATGTCATTATATGTCAGCTATTCCAATGCAAAAAGTTATTAGTTGCAGCACACTGCAGTCTACATCAATGGATCAAAGGAAATTAATCTGCTCTCCACCATTTGATTGTGAGTAAAATAGTGACAAAATAAAATAACTGTGTTTCATCTTCCCCGAAAAATCACAATGTCATCTATATACCTTCCCCAAAAAGAAATGTGACTGATAAAAAGAAAAAATCCTCTGTAAAAACAAAACTGTCTTCCCACCACCCCACCAGTAGTAGACAATCCCTTTAATAACTACTCTGGTGTTATTTTTACCCCTTTTCTGCGAAATGCAAAATATATACCAGTTATGTTTGCACCAGAAAAGGACCTTTACATTGCATTTTTCCCTATGTTCAGTGGCCCTTTCGGGGCTTTTGTCCAAAACCTCAATCCACCCTTTCGCTCTGTAAAACGGGATTCGGGTGTATGCGCTGATGGGGCCATTGACTATAATGATGCAGATGGATCCACCGTATATGTCTTGGTGCCCGCATCTAATAGGTGTATACAGCTGAAAATTATGCACGGCAGAGCAAACAGTAACTCCATCTACATCATTATAGTCAATGGACCGGTCAGCACATACACCCAAATTCTGTTCAGACATAAGCCCCGACGGATCCACTGACCGTAGCAAAAAAAGGAAATGTGAAAGGGCCTTAATGTATTAATGAAAAATATGCATTTTATTTATATATTGTTGAAAAAGATAGATTTATTTTTTTTAGTCTACTACTAAATAGTTTGGATCTAAATTATGTTACTGCGGTCAAAGAAAGCCTTTACTGGTCTCCAACATGGAGCAAGTGTTAATTTGACAGAAAAAAAAATTCTGACAAAAGGTCCCATCCTGTTTTGAGGCAGTGGATTTCATCAGGCACAATCCCAGAGCAGAGCACTTGATTTATGAGACTTAGTCAATATCTGGCTTTGCTTCGTACGGTGGAACAATCTGTGAGCTCTGTGCAAAAGCTTCAATGCCAAAACTTTCCTGGCTTGGTTCACATTGTCACAGATAATGGAAATTAGGATTATGTTGGCGTTCCTGTGTCTGCAGAGCAGATGCTCCAAGGTAACAAAACCCCAGATCCTGAGAGCCATAACCAAGAAGTGGAATGGTGAGACTGAATACATATTGTAACGTATAATGGGCACCTATAGAATAGCCCTAATGTATATCTCGTGGGATCATTAACGAAAGGAAGCAAATTAGCTCAGAGTTTAGTTACCGGACACCGAGTTATTCTTATCCTATTGACAATAAGGTTAGAATCAATATTGCTAAAAAGTACAATCATACATCCCATACAGTAAACCCTATTGTATATAAGGTAATGTAGATAAATGTAAGGTCAGAGAAAATAAAATGTATCATTATGTGTTAAATTGTAAAACACTGGGTAATACTGTCGATGAAAAAGACTTGGGTGTATGGGTGGACGACAAACTAAACTTTAGTGACCAGTGCCAGGCAGCTGCTGCCAAGGCTAATAAAATAGTGGGATGCGTTAAAAGAGGTATAGATGCTCATGACAACAACATACAGTAGTTATGCCGCTAAATAAGTCCCTAATGAGGTAGCACTTACAATACTGGGTACAATTTTGGGCTCCGATGTTTAAGAAGGACAGAACTGAACTAGAGCGGGTGCAGAGAAGAGCGACCAAGGTTATTAAAGGACTGAGTAGACTGCAGCACTGTGACCGGTTATTCAGCTTGGAGTTATTCCGTTTGGAAAAATGAATGCTTAGGAGCGATCTTATTACAATGTACAAATGTATGAGGGGAGAGTACAGAGATCTTTCTAATGATCTTTTTACACCTAGACCTGCAACGGGGACAAGGGGGCATCCTCTATATTTAGAGCAGGGGTCACACGCGGCCTCTGAGGCTCCGTTGTTCAGCCGACGTCAATGATTCTTTTTAACTTAATGTGCGTCCTTGGACGCAAAGAGCCGCAGAATGGGGGACATTGTTACAAGATGAGAACCAGGATGGGGACATTACTACAAGATGAGAACCAGGATGAGGACATTACTACAAGATGGGGACCAGGATGGGGCATTACTACAAGATAAGGACCAGGATGGGGACATTAATACAAGATGGGGACCAGGATGGTGACATTAATACAAGATGGGGACCAGGATGTGGCATTACTACAAGATAAGGACCAGGATGGGGACATTAATACAAGATGGGGACCAGGATAGGGACATTAATACAAGATGGGGACCAGGATGGGGACATTAATACAAGATGAGAACCAGGATGAGGACATTACTACAAGATGGGGACCAGGATGGTGACATTAATACAAGATGGGGACCAGGATGTGGCATTACTACAAGATGGGGACCAGGATGTGGCATTACTACAAGATAAGGACCAGGATGGGGACATTAATACAAGATGGGGACCAGGATGGGCCCATTACTACAAGATGGGACCAGGATGGGGATATTACTAGGAGAAGGGAACCAGGATGGGGACATTAACCCCTTCAGGACCCAGCCTATTTTGACCCTAAAGACCTTGGCATTTTTGTCAATTCTGACCAGTGTCCCTTTACGAAGTAAAAACTCTGGAACACTTCAACGGATCCTAGCGATTCTGAGATTGTTTTTTCGTGACATATTGGGCTTCATGTTAGTATTAAATTTAGGTCGATAATATTTGCGTTTATTTGTGAAAAAATCAAAAATATGGGAAAAAATTTGAAAATTTTGCAATTTTCAAATTTTGCATTTTTATTCTACTAAACCAGAGAGTGATGTGACATAAAATAGTTAATAAATAACATTTCCCACATGTCTACTTTACATCAGCACAATTTTGGAAAAAAAAAAAAATTTTGGTAGGAAGTTTGAAGGGTTCAAAGTTCATCAGCAATTTATCTTTTTTCCAGCAAAATTTACTAAACCATTTTTTTAGTGACCACATCACATTTGAAGTCCCTTTGAGGGGTCTTTATGACAGAAAACACCCAAAAGTGACACCATTCCAAAAACTGCACCCCTCAAGCTACTCAAAACTACATTCAAGAAGATTATTAACCCTTCAGGTGCATCACAGGAACTAAAGCCACATGGAAGAAAAAAATGAACATTTTTATTTTTCTAACAAAAATTTTCTTTTAGCCTAAATTTTTTAATTTTCACATGGGTAACAGGATAAAATGCATCCTAAAATTTGTTGGTCAATTTCTCCTTAGTACACTGATACCTCATATGTGGTCATAAACCACTGTTTGGGCACACGGCAGGGCTCAGAAGGGAAGGAGCGCCATTTTACTTTTTGAATGGAAAATTAGCTCCAAAAGTCAAATTGCGCTCCTTCTCTTCTGAGCCCTGCCATGCGCCCAAACAGTGGTTTATGACCACATATGAGGTATCAGTGTACTCAGGAGAAATTGACCAATACATTTTAGGATGCATTTTATCCTGTTACCCATGTGAAAATTAAAAAATTTAGGCTAAAAGAAAATTTTTGTGAAAAAAAAAGTACTTTTTTGTTTTCACAGATCATTTTGTGAAGCACCTGGGGGTTCCAAGTGCTCACTATGCATCTAGATAGGTGCCTTGGGGGGTCTAGTTTCCAAAATGGGGTCACTTGTGGGGGAGCTCCACTGTTTAGGCACATTAGGGGCTCTCCAAACGAAACATGGTGTCCGCTAACAATTTGAGACGATTTTCCATTCAATTTGTTAGCGGACACCATGTCGCGTTTGGAGAGCCGCTGTGTGCCCAAACATTGGAGCTCACCAACAAGTGACCCCATTTTGGAAACTAGACCCCCCAAGGCACCTATCTAGATGCATAGTGAGCACTTGGAACCCCCAGGTCCTTCACAAATTAATCCGTAAAAATAAAAAAGTGTTTTTTTTTCCACTTTTTCATTTTTATGAATCAATTTGTGAAGCACCTGGGGGTTCCAAGTGCTCACTGTGCATCTAGATAGGTGCCTTGGGGGGTCTAGTTTCCAAAATGGGGTCACTTGTGGGGGAGCTCCAATGTTTGGGCACACAGCGGCTCTCCAAAAGCAACATGGTGTCCGCTAACAAATTGTCGGCTCAAATTGTTAGAAGACAACATGTTGCGTTTGGAGAGCCGCTGTGTGCCCAAATATTGGAGCTCCCCCACAAGTGACCCCATTTTGGAAACTAGACCCCCCAAGGCACCTATCTAGATGCATAGTGAGCACTTGGAACCCCCAGGTCCTTCACAAATTAATCCGTAAAAATAAAAAAGTGGTTTTTTCCACTTTTTCATTTTTATGAATCAATTTGTGAAGCACCTGGGGGTTTCAAGTGCTCACTATGCATCTAGATAGGTGCCTTGGGGGGTCTAATTTCCAAAATGGGGTCACTTGTTGGGGAGCTCCAATGTTTGGGCACACAGGGACTCTCCAAACGCAACATGGTTCCAATTTGTTAGTGGACACCATTGTGTAGTGTATGTCAGGTTGGTGTGCGGTGTGGTATATTGTAGTGTATACACCACACACACACACACCCACTACAACACACACACCAACCTGACACAGCCTCCTAAGCTGAGTACGCCCTAGACTGGGATGAGTGGGACGGGCGGGACATTTTGTGTGCTGTGTGTGTGTGTAAAAAAAAAAAAAAAAAAAAAAATCGAAACTTTATTATAGTGTGAGTGTACGTGTGTGTGTGTGTGTGCTTGGTGTAACCTTCTGCAGTCACGTGTGGGGGCTGTCAGGCGTAGGGGGCTGTCAGGCGTAGGGGGCTGTCAGGCGTAGGGGGGGGGCTGAAGAGATGGAGGAGCCAGCAGCTGCAGCAAGGGGGGTGATCACTGGGGCAGGAGCCGGCAGCAGCAAGGGGGGTGATCACTGGGGCAGGAGCCGGCAGCAGCAAGGGGGGTGATCACTGGGGCAGGAGCCGGCAGCAGCAAGGGGGGTAGGAGGCCGGCAGCATCAGGGGGGTGATTACTGGGGCAGAAAGCGGAGCAGGAGCCAACAGCAGGGGGGTGATCACTGGGATGGGGGGGTGCACACTGGGGATGGGGAGTGAACACTGGAGACAGGGGGGGGTGAACACTGGGGACAGGGGGGGGTGAACACTGGGGACAGGGGGGGGTGAACACTGGGGGGGGTGAACACTGGGGGGGTGAACACTGGGGACAGGGGGGGTGAACACTGGGGGGAGGGGTGATTATTGGGAGATGGGGGGTGATATCACTGGGACTGGGGGATGGTGGGCTTGATCACAGGAGCAGGGCATTTACACTGAGCCTGCTGCTGCTGTGATCACAGTCCACCGGCTGTCAGAAGGAGAGCAGCAGCCGGTGGATGAAGACGTGGGAGAGGGAGCAGAGGCGGAGGTCGGGGTGCAGGTATGAAAGTGGAGGGGGGGTGGAGGGGGGGGCAGGGTGGAGTGGAGGGGGGGTCGGGGGGGAGCGGGGGCAATACTACCTGATGCAGATCAGCGGCGGCAGCAGGCGATCAGCGGCGGCAGAAGCGATCCACGAGCTCAGCAGCAGAGGGTCCACGGGGGGGCAGCTGCAGAGGGTCCACGGGGGGGCAGCTGCAGAGGGTCCACGGGGGGGGCAGCAGCAGAGGGTCCACAGGGGGCAGCAGCAGAGGGTCCACAGGGGGCAGCATCATTAAAAACTCCCTCCACATCTGATTGGGGCTAGTATCCATGTGACGCTAGCCCCCCAATCAGATCTGGGGGGAGGGGGGGGACAGAGGTGACACTCCACCCAGCCAATGGCTGATGCTGTAAGCATCAGGCCATGCCCAGATTTAAATATTACACCAATTTTCATTGGTGAAATATTTAATTCATACCGATTGGCAGTTTCATTAAAAGTGAAAATGAAACAGCCAATCGGAGGGGTCCCAGGCACGGGGGGGTTAATCCACCCCCCGGGGGGGTCGACTTCAGGATGTCCAGTTGCAGTAGCAACTGTGAAACCTGAGCGACCCCGCTCGCAGGCGCTGCAGGGGCTCTTTCCCTCCATGTCACAGACGCTGTGACATGGGTCGGGAAGGAACTGTTTTCTATGTCACAAACGGTGTGACACGGGTCGGGAAGGGGTTAATACAAGATGGTGACCAGGATGGGCCCATTACTACAAGATGGAACCAGGATGGGGATATTACTAGAAGAAGGGAACCAGGATGGGGACATTACTACAAGATGGGACCAGGATGGGGACATTACTACAAGATGGGGCCAGGACGGGGACCATTATTACGGGACTGGGCTAATTGTAAAACTATATTACTGTATGGGGCCGATTGGGGGTAAAAAAAAGATGAAAAAATAATGGAACAATATTTGGCCACTAAAAATGCTGTTTTATGTAAAAGAGAAGACCTATACCATAATCCATATAAATGACACCATTAAGATTAAAAAAAAAAAACATGTTAGGCTATATGTTGAAATCGATGGAGTTAAGGCTACCTTCAACCTTAGCAACTATGAAACTATAACTATACTGCTAACCTACACTTATAGATCAGAAGATCCCTTAATAACATCATTAAGCAATGGATTCAGCTACTGACCGATGGTAATGGCATTTCAATAAATACGGGGAGGCTTTTTGAATTAAAGGGTTATTCAGCTAAAAAAAAATGTAGTCAAATGGGCATAAATTGATAAGTTCTGCAACTTACTAATATACAGTGGAGAAAATAAGTATTTGATACACTGCCAATTTTGCAAGTTTTCCCACCTACAAAGACTAGAAAGGTCTGTAATTTTTATCATAGGTACACTTCACCTGTGAGAGACAGAATTAAAAAAAAAATACAGAAAATCACATTGTATGATTTTTTACATAATTAATTTGCATTTTATTGCATGAAATAAGTATTTGATACAATAGAAAAACAGAACTTAATATTTGGACAAGAAACCTTTGTTTGCAATTACAGAGGTCAGACGTTTCCTGTAGTTCTTGACCAGGTTTGCACACACTGCAGCAGGGATTTTGGCCCACTCCTCCATACAGATCTTCTCCAGATCTTTCAGGTTTCGGGGCTGTCGCTGGGCAACATTGAGTTTCAGCTCTCTCCAAAGATTTTCTATTGGGTTCAGGTCTGGAGACTGGCTAGGCCACTCCAGGACCTTGAAATGCTTCTTACGGAGCCACTCCTTAGTTACTCCTGTTGTGTGTTTCAGGTCATTGTAATGCTGGAAGACCCAGCCACGACCCATCTTCAATGCTCTTACTGAGGGAAGGAGGTTGTTGGCCAAAATCTCGTGATACATGATCCTATCCATCCTTCCTTCAATACGGTGCAGTCGTCCTGTCCCCTTTGCAGAAAAGCACCCCACAAAATATGAGGTTTCCCCCACCATGCTTCACGGCTGGGATGGTGTTCTTGGGGTTGTACTCATTCTTCTTCCTCCAAACACGGCGAATGGAGTTGATACCAAAAAGTTCTATTTTTCGTTCATCTGACCTCATAACCTTCTTCCATGCCTCCTCTGGATCATTCAGATGGTCATTGGCGAACTTCAAATGGGCCTGGCCATGTGCTGGCGTGAGCAGGAGGACCTTGCATGCCCTGCGGGGATTTTAATCCATGATGGCGTAGTGTGTTACTAACGATAATGTTTGAGACTGTGGTCCCAGCTCTCTTCAGGTCACTGACCAGGTCCTCCTGTGTAGTTCTGGGCTGATTCCTGACCTTTCTCAGAATCCTCCTTACCCCACGAGGCGAGATTCTGCATGGAGCCCCAGACCGAGGAATATTGACAGTCATCTTATGTTTCTTCCATTTTCTAAAAATTGCGCCATCAGTTGTTGCCTTCTCACCAAGCTGCTTACCTATTGTCTTGTAGCCCATCCCAGCCTTGTGCAGGTCTACAATTTTGTTCCTGGTGTCCTTAGACCGCTCTTTGGTCTTGACCATGGTGGAGAGGTTGGACTGTGATTGATTGTGTGGACAGGTGTCTTTTACACAGGTAATAAGTTCAAACTGGTGCAATTAATACAGGTAATATAATAAATGCAATAAAATGCTATTTAATTATTTAAAAATCATACAATGTGATTTTCTGGATTTTTTTTTAGATTCTGTCTCTCACAGGTGAAGAGTACGTACGATAAAAATTACAGACCTCTTCATTCTTTGCAGGTGGGAAAACTCACAAAATTGTCAGTGTATCAAACAGGTACTTATTTTCCCCACTGTACGTCATAAAGTAAAAAAAAAAAAAAGATTTGCAGGACCCTGTTCCTGTGGCCATGACGTTAGTCCAGCACATGATGCACGCACGATATTATGGCCATATACGTCACATCTGAAGGGTGCCCTGAAATTAAGTTACAAGTTCTGGTCCCAGCGAGTGCTCTTATGCTATGCATCTGACACCGGAGGACAGCGGTGTGTGAAGGAGGCTGGCGGACTACTTATTTCAATAGCTAAGCTAGCCCCTTTCTCTGTCACAGCTGATGTATAGAAAGGGTCTGGCTTAGCTATTGACTTAAACTAATTAGCCATTCCCCTTCACACATGGCTCCGTTCACATGATGGCACTAGAAACAATGTTGTGTCCTATGCTAGACACAAAGTGTAAGAGTATATGCACACGTTGAGCCTTTGCAGCAGATTTTTCTGCACCAAAAACCTGCTGCCAGGCAGTCCTCCTTATTCATTGGCTGTGTATAACCCCGCCCCCACCACTGATTGGCAGCTTTCTGCTTATGCACAGTGAACACAGAAAACAGCCAATCAGTGGTGTGGGCGAGATTATACACAGCTCAGCATTCAGAGCTCTGCTAGATCTGCAGCAGAGAAAACAGTGATCTTGAGAAAACTACAGCAAGCAGCCCAGTAAGTGATCAGTGTCATACCCCTACATTATGCTGCTCTCAGATGGGGTAACAAAAACCTGCTGACAGATTCGCCTTTAAGCAGTCTATTACTTGATTATAAGAGTTTCTAAGCATCTTAATATACTGAAAACCTGAATACACGTCCACATGATATTATCCTGCCCTAAAAACGCCATCTTGCCCGATGTGGTGGGAAAAAAATAAAAAAATAATGAGACAAAGAAAAATGAAAACTCGCTGCATTTAATTTCCCCCAAGTTTTATTTGACACGATGAAACGCGGTGCGAGTCGGTAGAAATGTGCTGTCGCATATAGCGTTCGTGATCAACACCAAACGGCAAGCTGCACGCGGTGCAGAGCGGTGCGGCCTGAAACAAATATAAATCAATCACTGTGACAGAAGTAGCACTTATTCCAGAGTCAGAAGTGAACAAAATATTCCATGTCAGCAAAATGTCTCCTGTCAAACCCGCTCTTTAAAATCTCACCACAATTCGCAAAGACAAATGTCCTTTGCTACTCCACGGAAAGATGTATGTGTGGATGGCGTGTACTTGTGCTCAGATCCGGGCGGCTCAGGAGGGGCAGATAATCGTTCTGTGCTTTTAAACTATCCCACCGTCTCCTAACAAACACGCGCCTGCTATCGGATGCTAAGCCTCCTCACAACCAAGCAAAGGGGAGTCAGGCGGATGGAAAGAGATCAAGAACGCTCAGGATTTTCCCTCACATGCATGTGTAAATATTAATTTATGTATATAAGGCTGTACAAGGGTATGAAGGAGTTTACAAAAGGAAGATCTTTACAGCCGGCTGCCGGATCCATGTTATCCAATGAGGTGTAGAAAGAGGGGAAAAAAACAAACACATATACAAGCATATTTCTGACTGCACAGGAAGGCAAATCAATCTTACAAGCAAATAGCTAAAACACCTTTTGGTTACTTAAACGCTTTATCCAGGACAAGTTTCTTTACTATTGGCCTAAGGACTAACAGGCATCTAGTTGCTAATTAGTAGCCTGTTGTGCCTGGCGCCGATCTCTGCTGGCACAGAGTGGTCACAGACAGCTCCTGCGGGCAATTCAGAGGCTTCTTCTGACGTCACGTCGACAGAGCAGTGCCTTCTCTTCCGCTCTGCTTTGGTGACGGGGTGTGACTGCCAGCGTCATGCTGATTGACAGTCGACTTCCCGATGCCAAACTGTGGGAAGCAGGCTGTCAATCAGCATGACGCCGGCAGACACACCCCATCCACAGAGCAGCCCTGAAGAGGAGAGCTGCTCTGTTGAGCAGCCCTGAAGAGGAAGAGCTGCTCTGTCGAGCAGCCCTGAAGAGGAAGAGCTGCTCTGTCGAGCAGCCCTGAAGAGGAAGAGCTGCTCTGTCGAGCAGCCCTGAAGAGGAAGAGCTGCTCTGTCGAGCAGCCCTGAAGAGGAAGAGCTGCTCTGTCGAGCAGCCCTGAAGAGGAAGAGCTGCTCTGTCGAGCAGCCCTGAAGAGGAAGAGCTGCTCTGTCGAGCAGCCCTGAAGAGGAAGAGCTGCTCTGTCGAGCAGCCCTGAAGAGGAAGAGCTGCTCTGTCGAGCAGCCCTGAAGAGGAAGAGCTGCTCTGTCGAGCAGCCCTGAAGAGGAAGAGCTGCTCTGTCGAGCAGCCCTGAAGAGGAAGAGCTGCTCTGTCGAGCAGCCCTGAAGAGAAAGAGCTGCTCTGTCGAGCAGCCCTGAAGAGGAAGAGCTGCTCTGTCGAGCAGCCCTGAAGAGGAAGAGCTGCTCTGTCGAGCAGCCCTGAAGAGGAAGAGCTGCTCTGTCGAGCAGCCCTGAAGAGGAAGAGCTGCTCTGTCGAGCAGCCCTGAAGAGGAAGAGCTGCTCTGTCAAGCAGCCCTGAAGAGGAAGAGCTGCTCTGTCGAGCAGCCCTGAAGAGGAAGAGCTGCTCTGTCGAGCAGCCCTGAAGAGGAAGAGCTGCTCTGTCGAGCAGCCCTGAAGAGGACGAGCTGCTCTGTCGAGCAGCCCTGAAGAGGACGAGCTGCTCTGTCGAGCAGCCCTGAAGAGGACGAGCTGCTCTGTCGAGCAGCCCTGAAGAGCACGAGCTGCTCTGTTGAGCAGCCCTGAAGAGCACGAGCTGCTCTGTTGAGCAGCCCTGAAGAGGACGAGCTGCTCTGTTGAGCAGCCCTGAAGAGGACGAGCTGCTGTTGAGCAGCCCTGAAGAGGAAGAGCTGCTCTGTTGAGCAGCCCTGAAGAGGAAGAGCTGCTCTGTTGAGCAGCCCTGAAGAGGAAGAGCTGCTCTGTTGAGCAGCCCTGAAGAGGAAGAGCTGCTCTGTTGAGCAGCCCTGAAGAAGACGAGCTGCTCTGTTGAGTAGCTGTATCGCTGGCAGGAGCTCTGAGCTGGTGCCGGGTACAACAGGCAGGTAGTTAACAAACACCAGCCGGTTATTTTATAGGCCCATAGTAAAAAAAATGTCCTGGAAAAACCCTTTAAAGTCTATATACGCCTATGCAACAATTTTTTAATTACTCCAAAGCATTTAACATAAAACAATCCTGCCATTTTGACTACAGGAATATGTATCTCCATGGTAACAGACTACAAACAAACCTTGAGTAGTCTGATCCTGCAGTCACTCTCCTTTTCATCTGTCTGTAACCTTTCAAATGTATTTTACTAAGAAACCTTGGGCCCAGAGAAAATGCTATAATCGGACAGTTACCAGGGAGACGCACAAGTCTGCATGGGAACTTTAGACACAAAGTAGATTTTTTTTTAAAAGGAACCTGTCAGCAGTTTTTGCTATGTAGCCTGACAGCAGCATAAGGTAATGACAAAGAGACCATTCCAGTGATGTATCACTTAGTTTACTGGGTGCAACAGTTATGATACAATCACAGTTTTCTCTGCTGCAGATCCAGCAGAGCTCGGAATGCTGAGCCGTGTATAACCCCGCCCCCACCACTGATTTCTGTGTACACTGTGCATGGGCAGAAAGCTGCCAATCAGTGCTGGGGGCGGGGTTGGTCTACCTTGCATGTGCCAAGTTGTCCTGTAATGATAATCTCCTGCTGATAAAACACTGATTGTATTGAAACAACAAAACAGTCTAGTAAGTGACACATTGTTGTAATCAAAGTCTGCCCCTACAATATGGTGCTCAGATTACATAGCAAAAACCTGCTGACAGATTCCATTTAAGACAATTTACCAAGCAGTTTCACATGGTCATTGTAAAATTAATGGAGCGGTACACAGCATTTAAAAGTTTTTTTCTGTGACTTTTCAAAAGTTGTCAAACAGTAGGGAACATTTTCAAATATGTGATCGCTGGGGCTAGTGATTGGCTGCAGTGGTAATGCAATTCACGGCATGCATGTCATCACGTCCAGCACTGGTAGAAGCCACTGGTGCGATGAAGATTCGTGGCGGTACATAAAGGCTTACTTATTTTCTCTATAACTTTATAGTTTTTTTGCATTTTGATAACCCCTTTAAGAAAATATATAAAGGGAAACCTCCTTACACTCAAGATAGAAAAAATGTGCTTAGATAAGAGCACTCTGACAACCTGCAGATAGAGATTATTATGTCTGCATCGCGTCACTGTAAATCTGTAAGCAGAGTGCAGGCTGCAGTTTATGGAGGCGTGTATTCTGCCAATGGACTCCATATTACAGGCTATTATAAAACAGCCTCTGGCTGATGGCAAATCTGCAAGAAAACCTACGAGAATATGAAAATTCACTCCCCAGCCCTGCTGGTTATTATTGGTACGTACTACCCTGATCAAGGTAACACAGACAGGACCAAGCTAAGTGCGGGATTTCAGCACCATATATGCAATATTGTGAAAGTATAAAGCAGTCTGCTTGTATTACACACAATGCCAGTCACAGATGTTATAGGTTCACTTCCCATTTCCAGAGCCGCAGTCAGAAAGGCTCCATAACACATTGGCGTTTCTGTAATAGTAACATACTGTGGGCCATAAAATTAGACTGTGACATAACAGAGGCTTTATCTGCCACCCCGACACCTTCATATCCAAATCCCCGTGTAAAGCATATGTTGCTAAACAGATTGATTGGGCTATTTTATCTTTTGTTCCTCGCCTTGTTGTGTGTGAGATGGGTAAGGCGCTGGCAAATAGAAATGATTTGTTTGCACCGCCATCAATTTTTCTTTCTAGAGAAGGAACTGGCCAAACTTGCGTCTTTTGAGCAGCCATGGGACGCTTCCAGTCCCTGCTCTCGTCAGAATATTCATGCACGCATGCAAAAAAAAAAAAAAAATCTGGCTGGCAAGACCAGCGGGGGGAAATAAATTCTTACGGAATGGCAGACGATTCTTTTTTTCTTAACCTAAAGATACAAACCCTTTGCTGCCAGTGGGCTTTCCGCGATACACACGGCATCCTCTTCCCATGCTGGAGGAGAGTTCGGTACCCTACAAATGAGATGGACTTCACACGGCTCACGGCTCAAAGCCAAGGGCTGCCGTTTCCAAAAGCTGAGTAGCCAAGCTGCTTAGCAAACTGTCATTAATGTGTGGACATGGATGGCAAGCAAAGGGACGCTCTGCTAAATATATTCCATCATCATCATCATCCTGCCTGTAACTGCTCCACCGATCTTTTTACTCTTCATTAATTTAAAGGGCCACATTGATTCAAAAAAACTACAACTAAAGAAGTTGCCCAGCTACTGATTACCTAAACTACTAATGGGTTAAATCGATTTGTTGGTTACCCCCTTCCCCCCTGAATATCATCCTGCAGCGTGATCATTTTTATTTTCTCCTTCTACCCTTTCAAAATTCTCCCGACTTCAGGAAATATTCTTGGTGTCTAGTGTCAGGCAGAGAGCAGAAATCTCTCAGCGCGAGGCACTCTGAAAAATATAGCTGTCCGCCTCGAAAACGCGTCTATGTGTCTGGAAGGAGGGGAGGACATGGAAGGGGGGGGCTTCAATGCATTTATTGGCGGTGATATGAAGGAACTGAGCACTCTGCCTTTTACTTCCCAAAGACAGAGCCGTTCATTTTTCATTCTTACATCTGAAAGGCGACTTACATTCTGGGCAAAAAAAAAAAAGGCTTGTAACAAGCAGCGAGATTGGAAACGGATCGAGAACATATAGTAAAGCAGTATAAATATATATATATTATAGATCTAAAAACTATTAGTAGAAATGAAATTAAAAGCAACACATCCTATACAAATAGCGACAAGAGGAGGCAAAGTCTGGGAATAACGATCGCATAATAAATGCACTAAGAACCAAATCCGACAGCACGCAAAAGTAAAACGTCAGATGTTAGAAAACATGTCAGATATTATACAACACAGTGGAAAATGGCAAGACACATAGAAATGGTTACTCGCATATTATTTGTGCTTTGAACAATTACACAAGTTACAATAGGCCTTTGCTTCCCATACATGTGCAGATTTTCTCCCAGAAAATGGCGCCTATTGACAGGTGGCACTCCTTTTGCTCCATTCCCATGGATCAATCGTTGGCCCTGTATGTAGTCAAATGATCGTTAATCAATCGCTCATATACAGTCTCTTTATTGTCTGCGGCACAGTACCAGTTTACACGAGGGGATGTGCTGGTGACAAACAATTTTAATGTCTGCATAAAAGATGTAATCATAGCTGATCAGCGGATATTCTTATACAGGAATGATCTTTTAATTGGTTACTGCTTATTGATTAGGTTACCACCTACTACTGCAGTCCATCAGAGGTGGCTGGGTTCCTAGGCAAGGAGTGCAGCACTTACAAGCTCTCTTGTATAGAGCTTGCAAGAGCTGCTCTGAAGCTGGTGAGTTTCATTCCCCCTGAGCTGGTCCGATGCTGCAGAGGTAATGCGGTCTCTGCTTGAAGCACTGGAGAAAGCACAGTTCGGGCCAGCGACGCAACTGTACCGCTGGTCTGAATTATCAAGCAGAAATTGGGGAGACAGTGGAGCCGTGCGCTCCTAACAAGTTGAGAAAACACTTTTAAAGGGGTTATCCGGGACTACATTAATGTTTTACTGTGGGCCCAAGAACTAACAGGTAGATAGTTGCTATTTATCTGCCTGTTCTGCCCAACGCAGATCTCTGCAGCTTCTGCTGACTTCTCTTCCGCTCTACTCTGTTGATGGGGCATGACTGCCGATATCATGCTGCCAGCCGGCTCCCCGCTCCATAGCTGCGGGAAGCCAGCGGTCAATCAGCATGACGTCATAACATCAGAGCACCCGAAGAAAAAGACCTGCCTCTGTTAACGTGGAGCAGCTGAATCCGATCAGTGACCGATCTGAGCCGACACTGGATAAAAACAGGCAGGTATTTGCTAACTAATTAGCAACTACCCGCCTATTCGTTTTTTGGCTCATAGTAAAAAAAAAAAAAAAAAAATTTCCTGGATAACCCCTTTAAGTGGTTGTCTGACACCACGACTGAGTATGTATAGTGTATAGTCAACAATGGTATAATCAACCCGAAAAAGTCATAATGATAATTATGTCAGAATTTTTGAACTTACAGAAATATTGTCTTGATCTGATCACTTTATAGGAATAAACAAGAACTAGAAATAAAGTAAGTATATTGAGGGCTGTCATTTTCACAGATATTCAGTTATTTTTAATAAGCCCCTTTAATAGCTAAGCTAGCAATCCCCTAACCCGTGCCCCAAAATGAATAAAAAATATCCCAGTGTCTATCGAATTGAGGGGAAAAGTAGAGAATGGGCAATTACATTCCCAACCAGAAAAAGAAATAAAAAACTTCAACCTTTTTACATCTAAAAAGACTTAAACACGTGCACTCTTGGCCTTGTTGAGCGTGCATTTATGGAGGGGTGGGGAAAGAGAGCCGTGTACAATAATGCATATATACGTCTGGGTACTGCAGATTATAACCCTAATTATCTGTACTACATACCATACATTTCCACTGTGCAGCATTACTAATGAGCATCTACATCTCCCAGACTAAGGAAAGGCTTGTCTAATGAATGTACGTTTAGTTTATAAAAAAATAAATTAATTAATTAAAAATCTCACAATATTTGATTTTTCTCCCATCAAGATAAGTTTTCGGCGCAGACATCTACCTGGGTAGTTATTAATTCTTGATAAAGCCTTTCCAAGAAACGTGATAAAAATAAAAGTCTTCTTTTTTTTTCTTTTTCCTCTCCAGCGAAAGCGCCGGCAACACCATGTTCTTACTAACGAATCCTTTATCTTAGGAGGAACTTTAAAACAAAGCAGAAATGTTGGCAGATAGTTTTTTTTTTTTTTCTTCCCTGAGTGAGGAGGCTGATATATCTGGGAGATGCGACAGGCAGACATAAATTAATAGAGTTCTGGAGATCAGATCTTCATTAATAATCTATTTTGTCATGCACCGCTACTGACAGGCTCCTCGCTCACGTTTCACTGGGGTATAAAAGCCCAGGATATGTCTTAAGGCAGAAAAACACCAAGAAATGAGTTTATTATCATTTATTTTCAGCACCGCGACTACAAAAAAAAAAAGATACAGGTTTTACTTACAGCAAAAAAAAAAAAAGCATTGTAGATGAATGGGGGGGAAGAAGTGTCCTGGTTCTGCACAGATCCCATGCACTTCTATACTACAAAGGCACGGTCGCCTATATTCCTAGCTGCAATATAGAAAGGCCCATCCCGCATACATAGAGACTAATACTTTATGCACCGTGTTATCCCAGTCGTCAGAGCCTCACATCACAATAAGAATGCTGCAGATACATGTGTAAAACGCGTCAGCATGATAATGGACCCCTGCTATTTAATTCTGTAATGGTTCTTAATACCAATTTTCCGTTCACTTTACTTCCATTTGCGTTTGCTGTCGCCCGCTATTGACATGTGCGGTTTGTGGAATATGGTGTAAATGATATAGAATTACAGTCTTCAGAGACATTTACCCTCGGCAGATCTGACCGTACACGACCCTTATTCTGTATATATAATGTAAAGCCTCTAATATCTTACGTGATCCCCCGCATATGACGTATAGAGATACAATTTACTGTACCTAAGGACATTATGTATGAAGACCAATACAAGGAGGGATGTGAGAAGAATCTGATGACCCCATCCTACTATAATACTATATCATCACCTGCATGTTCATTTACTAAACTAAGCGGTCCGCGAGTTTATGACAGCCCGGCGTGCTAGGATTCATTACACCGAAACAGAGGACAGGTCTCCGCTGCTGGCATCGAAAGGGTTCAAAATATTAACGGGAAACTGAAGATAAGAAGAAATTGACTTTAATGTACTCCGGACGACCTCTGCTTTCTGCTTCGAAGGAAATGAGCCTTCTCCACTTCTCAATCCCGATCAAAGCAGAGCGAGAGCAAGCGAGCATCCCTTCCCACCTGACATTAATCACTGCTTTCCTGCAGCCTTCCTGTATTAATTCCTGTCATGCCAAACATGGGCCGGAGACTGTCAGGGCGCAGCGAGGGTGGACTGTGCCGGCTCCGGGGCTTAGGGGGGCTTTCTACCTCTGGGGAAATGACATCAATTAAAGGAGTTTGGAGAAAGAGGATGCTCTTCCAATGGTGAACATTGCCCTGCCTGTCTGCGATAGGCAAAAACAGAAAAGTGGAGTGTGTGTACAGCAAAATGTATTTATTATGGAAAATGCACACACATTATACATACACGCACACACATTACATACAAATAACACATATACACACACATTTATACATATACATAACAAACACACATTTGTACATTCACATAACACACACATTTTTACATCCACACACATTTACATATACACACATATTACAAATATACACACATTTATACATACACAAATACACACATTTATATATACAAGCGCATGTAACAAACAAATACACACACACACATATAACAAACAAATACACACAAATATAAATACACACATATACATACACACAAATCTAAAATAGAAACCAATACATATAAATACACACACATCTATACTTACATGTACAAACATAGATACACAAATATTTACACTTTTGTACATATACAAACATCGATAAATACACACACACACCTACATATGCATATATACCTGTATTTTCATGACTTTTACCCTTCACAGTTGTAGATCTTGGAATATGCCTACACTTCTATGGATTATTAACTCTAAGGTCATCAAAGGTCATTACAAACCAGCACCTGGAGTACATGAGGTTAATTATCTGCTACATACAATACCTGCATGTGAAGCATATTACAATTAAGGGCTGTCTATCTGTTACTATGTGACTATATGTATTTCATTGAAAAGCAACATGAATACATGCTTGTGTGCTTCATGACATCCTAGCCGCCTTTACAGTTCCCTTAGTGCACAAATGATGTGAAGGGTTATTCAGCTGTATAGATTAATACTTGAATTGAATACGACCTAGAATCATGACCTAGTGCTTTCCAGAAAGTAATACAAAGAATACAATGAGTTCCTAAACGCCATCCTTTGCCTTCTGCATCCTCCTCCAGGCAGTGTTACCATTGCGCTGTAGTGCGGCCTCACTTGAGCCAACGAGACTGCTTACAATATCATGACAAAGAGGAGCAGCGAGATCTGCTTCTTGCCATACATCTCTTTCCTTTGGACATGACAGCTCAAATGCGTGCGGATAGCTTAATAACCTTAAAATTGAAAGATGCCACTAATACTGTCTGTTGCACTCTCAGGAATATCAGCACAGTCTAATTAAAATTATATTATATATATATATAGTATATACACTTTAAATCTATCGATTCACTAATAATAAAAGTGGAGGGTGGCAAATATTCATCGCCGCCATATACTGCCACACTGACCTTTGGCTAAACCTTTGCTGAAGTCTATTTCTCGCCCACAACTATGAAGCTGAAGCAGTCGGTGGTGATCCATCATTAAATAGGATTTGGTAAAACATATTGGACTTGTCAAATGATTTGGTGACATTGCCGTGGATTGTTAGATCAAATCACTCTAGTTGTACCCAGGCATTTACATCTGCTCTTAAGCTGTTATGGTTGCCTTTTGGCAGTCAGCAAAGTGTAGCTGTTGCGACTGCTGCGAAATAATGCAAGGTTTGTTATGAATTAAATATTAGAAATCTTAACGCAGCGACCAATAAGAATTATTTGCCTTATTAAAGCAGCAGAAGATGCTGATTAAATTTTCATTGCATTGCAGTCTTTCCCCCATTTCTGCTCTCAATTCATCATTCTAATGTATGAAAGGCATGTCGAGTACTGGCGTGGGGGACTTAATTTCTGGAATGCAAATACAGAAAAAGAAAAATAAAATACTATAAATACCTTTCCGAGGAAACGTTCGGCAGTCGCTTCTGATTAAGGGGATCCCAACTAGGCAAAATATTTTTATTAAAAAAAAAAAAAATACCTTTTCCATAAAATAAAAAATAAATAAATAAATAAAAATGTGTAATGTATAAAAGTCGGTCATTGGAGAATGAGACATTTCTCGATAGAGGATCAAGGCTCTGACAACCCTGACATAAGCGTATGCCATACAGCTCTAAAAAAAAATGCATATTGCAAATGGACACATGCATGGCAAGTATTTTGGGAGATTGCATAGACCGTATAACTAGCACGTAGTAAAATTGGACAAGTAATTTGCAGAAACCAATTTTTTTTTTTTTTTTTTAATTTAGTAACTTTTCAAAATCATAAAAACTTAAATGTAGCCTAAGAAAGGTTCACATCCCACCTGTGTACATTTCTACCGGCACAGTGGTCTTTGTCTTACCCCCGCCTGATGGATACAGACGCAGCCTGAGCACAGACTCTACAGGACGCACTTGATTTAAACGCACGCGCCGCGTGTCTAGCAGGAGATGAGAGGGCAAGGATCACGCTGGCAAGAAAGGGGTTAAATGATATTGCACTGTCAGATATTTAATACGCCGCCGTGCCCTCGGATTGCCGCAGACTTTGCTACAAATGTATATTTAGGAATACCAGCCTCCTCCAGATGTCAGCTTGTGTCCTAGATAAATACCGAGAGATGAAGGCTGTGTGCAGGGTTTTTTTTTTTCTTTTCCCTTCCCTGTGCTTTAATGTGTATCAGGGAGAAAATGAACTTCGAGTATCCCATTCCCCAGGAGAAATCCTCTTCCCTGAAACTCTGCGACTAATGAAATGGGGGGATCTATAAATAGCAGCGTCATTACGGAGAGAGGACTCGTGTTGGAAGTCGCCTCTGCCTCTGACCCTCTTTAAGCTAATAACTTGCAATATTTCCCCAAAGGATGATCGATACCGAGAGGCTGAAAAATATGAAGAAGCAAAAACCGCAGCTGTATACTATCCAGATATGAAAAGAAGAAGGGGCAGACAGAGCCCCTCTGTGCTCATCAGGGTCCCTCTGAAATTTGTGTAAGAGGGTCTGCAGTGCCACTCTAGTTATTGCAGCTCAACCCCATGTAAAGGTAAGCTGCAATACCAGACACAACCCATGGATTAGAGTGGCGCTACTACTGAAAAGTAAAAAAAAAAAATTAATATAGGAACCCAACCACAAATCGGTCGAGAGTCCCATGATTCTGCTTTCAAATTCCACAGTGGAGGAGAAATCTGAAGCGCAAATTGACAGCAGGTGGAGGTGAAATTTGCAGGGTCACTCAATTACTCTGCAGATTGGTTTGTTTTTTTTTGCAGTGTGTGGATGAAATTTTATACAATCTCATCCAAGGAAAACCCGTTGTGTGTATGTCGCCGTGTGCACACAATGTTATTAAAGGGAATCTATCAGCAGGCTTTAGCTATGTATAAACCTATATTTGGATACTAAGCATCCAATACACCACCCGCAGACCATATAAAAAACAAAATACTTTTATTAACTAAATATAAAATACAATACATAATATGGTATTAAAACACCCGCATAGAGGTGAGGAAAGATATAGATTCAAGTAAAAACAAGTGATAGTAGTCCAGGGTAAGACACACTGCAATATCCAAATATCCTAGAAAAAGACACACATATTGGTTTCCCAGAGAAGACGATATAGCCTCAATATAAACGGTTTAGTCTGTAGATTCCCAATAGACTAATGAGTCAAAATCAACAGGAAAGATATATACATCACACAATGCACCACCATTGATATATCTATAAGGGACCTAGGGATTCCTGTATATAAATGCCCCACTCCCATACAAATGAATGGAGGAGAAAAGTATTGCTATACGGCTATGTTGAATCCCAATCACCATAAATGCATGTTAGGCAACAGCCACTGCAACTGAGAAGATAAACCGTGTGTCAGTAATAACTTACTCATATAGACATATAATAGTGCGGATCACCACCACAGACAACCCCGACGCGCGTTTCGCACTAGCTGGCTTTCTCAAGGGGAGTGTGTATGTAATCTGAGGGTATCATGAGGTAGGGGCTGAGGCAATGATTTCAGCAATGTGTCACTTTCTGGGCTGCTTGCTGTAGGTTTAATACAATGAGTGCTTTATCAGCAGGAGATTATTACTGCCGGACTAGCCACCTCGTGCCTCCTGGTCCAACCACGGCTCCTAGCACTGATTAGCAGCTTTCTGTCAATATACAATGCACACAGAAAGGTGCTACATCTAAAAACTCTGATTGTATCACAACAGCTGCACCCAGTAAACTAAGTGATACATCGCAGGAATCAGGGTCTCTCTCTCTATATCAGGGATGGGGAATCTTTGTTCTGCCGAGGGCCATTTGGATATTTATACCATCCTTTGGGGGCCACTAACTCCGCACACAAAGTACGTCCTGATACTGGCACTGGTGTCAGGACATAATCTTACATTGCACGCACCTCAGCGCGAGAAGAAATGAATGGACCAGCAGCCATCCAAATACAGCTGCCAGTCCAAGCACTGCGGTCCCTGAGAATCTGCCGGGGTGGGGGGGGGGGCGGATAAAAGGTTGAGTGCTGTAAACCGCCCACGGGCCTGAGGTCCACCACCCCTGCTCTACATTATGCTCTCTGATGAGATAGCAAAAAAAAAAAAAATGGTGACAGATTCCCTTTAAAAAAATTTGAAAAATAAAAAAATGGACCAAATTCAATTTTTATTTATTTTTTTAGTTAAACAACTAATTTTACCTACCTCCCCCCTCTCATCCCACCCCCAACAGAACCCTATAAGTTGTTGAGCAAGTCACATCTGCAAGAAAAGGGTCACCCAAAACACTATTTAAAACAAAAAAAAGGAGTTTTGGAAATTGTACACCTTCATAATGGGAAGAGCGGAGTCTTTAATCAGTCAGCGTTAACGATGGAGAAATCTTGTTTTACGCCTATTGAAAATACAATACTTTCAATTACAGTGTACATAAGTGAACAGATATTGAATGGTGTGTTGTGCGGTAGTAAATTTAGGCATGGTGAATTCTAAGCACACGGAGGACGGCTGCCTCCGTCTCGGCGCTTCCAGCGTCTAGGCAGGAGCTGGGGAGATTCCTCATCCCGATTGTTCGGTTAATTTCACATCTCGTGTACGGGAAGAAAAAAAAAGTGTGTGATTAAACATAGCGGTGGGTGGATTGAAATGGGAAGCTTCTATTGTGCCTGACAAAGTTATTGATAGCAACATATCAGAAATGGCACAGAGGGGATGTTGACATGTCACAGCAAAATGTAAATATTAGAACAGCGCGCCTCGTCGCAAGAGAATGGGGTTTTTTTCTTTAATATCTGAATATTTTGATAGAAATGCACATGAAGACAATACGCAGCGAGTTAAAAAGGGGATTATCGGGTTACACTGCGTATGAATAGCAGAATCAGAAGCATCTATATTATTGCAAGAAGTCACCGTGTTTTAAAGGGGTTTTCTCATGAGGGCAACCACCCTCCTTATGCCCTATTAGCACATATGGACATCATACATGGTGGTCTCCCGCTAGCCTGCCCCCCTCTTACTAGCCAGAATTGGTTGGACACTCTATACAAGCATTCTTTTAATCTGAGAGCAGCATGATGTGAGGGCTAACAGCCTAATTCCAGCGATGTGTCACTTATTAGGCTGTGTGCTGTAGTTTCAATACAATCAGTGTTTTATCAGCAGGAAATTATCACTGCCAGACTAGGACTCGCATGCACGGCAGTCCAGTTATCTGTGTAGCCCTGCCCCCCACCGAATGGCAGGAAGCAGCCAATCAGGGCTGTGGATGGAGTTATACACAGTTCAGCATTCTGAGCACTGCTACATATAATTGGTGCACCCAGTAAGTGTTACATCCCTGGAATCAGGCTCTCTGCCCCTACATTGTGCTGCTCTCAGATTACATATCAAAAACCTGTTGACAGATTCCCTTTAAACCAAATGTTTCCCATCAGCCAGTCAACACTTGGATTTTACATGCATGGTTTTGGTTTTCATGTGACCTAAATAATAAGAATTTCCTTAATGGTTCGCACCCACAAACCATGAGCTGAAGTAGAATGATAATCTACATCCACGGGAATTGGTAACAATCCATCTAAGAGAAAGGAATACCAAAATCTCTTCAGCTCCCAAAACACTTGGGTCAAAACGCCATGACTTTAATGTCTTTGGTATTTCAATCATCTGAACATAACGGTAATCTAAAAAGGTATGATCATGTGAGGTCCCAGGTGGTAGATATTGTCATCATTTTTCTTATCACGATTTTACCTTTCTATAGGGATGAAACATGGCATGGATAGCAATATCCATTGGACCGATATTAAGTTGGAGGGGTTAGAATGGCCTTACGGTGATGTGAGTGAATGCATTACATTCGTCTCTTTCCTACGCCGCTGAAAATATATCTCCCATAAAGATTGTATCAATGCAAACCCCAATATTCATCACTGATCACTGTTTCCAAATGTCTCAAAACAGTGCTTTGGTCAGAGGAAGCCCCTGTACTTCTCTGTCTCTGAATAAACTAATCTCAATTTTGCTATCTGGTTCCCAGAGCAGATATTCCTGCTGTAATTACCTGGTCTCAGCATGCCTTCCCTACTTCAATGGAGGTTGAAATGTTCTTTCTCTCTCACTTCCCCAGTTATAATTAGTTTCTCTCTTCTCCAGCTACAATTAATCCCATATGTTCAATGTTGAGTCCTACTTCAATGGAGGTTGAAGTGTTAGTTCTTTCTCACTTCCCCAGTTATAATCAGTTTCTCTCTTCTCCAGCTACAATTAATCCCATATGTTCAATGTTGAGTCCTACTTCAATGGAGGTTGAAGTGTTAGTTCTTTCTCACTTCCCCAGTAGTAATTAACCCCATATGTTCAATGTGAGGGTGATAGGTCCCCTCTCCGGAGATGTCTTTTGGATTTTAATTTTTCACTATGACACCCCTGTATGAAGAAGGCTGGAAAAAAAAATGAACAGAGCCGACAGAAGATGAAGCTGACCATGCATATTAGACGTATGTTAGCCAAAGAGGACAATTTTGATGGGACAGGGCAACCATCTAATTTTGGATACAGAGAAGGATCGAGCAGTTGCAGATAAGAGGTAAGCCAAAGCCTGGAGTGTCTGGCAGCCTGTGTGTATACGGAGGGAGTCAGGATGGCGAGCGTCCTCCCATAATGTGTAGGACTAGTCCCTCTGTTCAAGCTCACAGAGGTTATGTGCATCATACAGCACCCCAAGGAATTCCCTGGTCCTGTCCTCTGTATTGGAGCTTCCTTACTTTTACATGTAGAGAGTATGTTTTTTTAGGGCTTCAAAACCAAAATTTGTTTTCCATAGATTTATAGTTTGAAGTTTAACGTTTTCATTATCCCGGAACAAATTATTGTTGAAGAAGTTCTGCATTTGTGTTAACTAATGTATTTGTTAGGTGTGTTATTTTTTCTTTCAAATGAAACAAAAAAAAAAACTCGATTAGGAACAAACTCTTAAAAGATCTACAATGACCATGTATTGTATTTCCATCACAGTCCTCCCAAACCGAAAAAAAAAGAGAATGTATATACCTCAGGGTGGAGGAATGTATAAATACAAGTCAGATGAATTACTGGGGTGAACTCCGCAGCCTTACTTAGGAATCTTAGCAGGAGAAGTTTTAATGATCGTGTCCTTGGAATGGACTCTTTGCTACAGACGGCTTGTACATGCATGAAAACACATTATTAACCCTTCACCAGGCCGACCATTAAAGACCGCACCAACCACCAGAAATCCATGTAGGCCAGTACAACACTTTTCTATTAAAATAATTGTCGGGAATTATGTGGTTTTTGGAGATGCCACTAATAAATAAAAAAAAAAATGGAATTTTATGTCTCCGGTGACGTCAGATCTGATAAGCTACTGTCTCATACTGTACGATGGTAGGATCCACCGCCAATGACAGATGAGGAGCACTAATACTTTAGATTGCTCTGTAACAAAAAGATCCTTGGCCGAAAACAGCGGAACTTGATTCCGATTAAGATAAAAGCTCCGGACTCGCTTCTCTTGATCCCTCTTTTTCATTAACGTTGCTGGTGGTTTTGTGGTTATGGGATTATAATGCGAGTCTGAACAAAGGCCAGCGCTTCCAATGATGTAGCCTGGAAACCTTACTGAACAATAAATGGGGAGAAAAAAAGACCGTGTGCTATATATACACGTTATCCCTTTTCCTTTTTTCTGTACTTAAATAGAAATTTTATTTTGGAAGTGCTAAAAAAAAAAAAAAAAGTCCTTTTATGTGAAAGCCAGACAGATAGTCTGTTTCATCCAATCTTCCGGCTGTATGAAACGAAGTTCCACGTGCCTCCATCCCTCACTGTGATAAATCGCTGCATTATATAAAACATAATAAATTATAGAAAACATTTGCAGACCAACCATCAATAATATCAATACCACACAACCATAAATTTATCCTCAAAGGGACGGTCCACCTCTGGAAAATATCAGTGATGTGACACCTCGACAAGGCAGATAGGAGGGGTCCTATATCCATCATGAATGGTAAACAGGGAGCGATCAGACATTGGAGAGGTATGTGGGGTGTGGGGTCTCTATGAACGGCATAGAGGCTAGTAATCCCAGATAATCAGCCTTGAAACACACAAGGGTATATAGTATATTCAGATACAATGACCATATAAAGCGGTATCTATCATAATAAGAGCTATCATTTTTCACTGACATAAGGCAAAGACACGATTCACACTCTTAAGACGACAACCTTGAGACCGTCATCGCCACTTTGAGCCACCCTATGAACCTCAAAGGCCTATGAAGACGATTGCATTTGTCAATACTAATATAGATTAGGATGTGTTGTGTGAAAGGGGAACTCTTCCCACGTCATTTGCTTTGTATCCATTGCCCCCCCAGTGTTTGATAGCTTCCTCTATAGCCATACACATATCCATCAGATGCCCTGCACTGCCCAGAGACATCATTGCTTCACAGTGCGAGGATCGTACATCAATACAAATACAAGTATTGGGCAATCATGGAGATAAATGAGCTCCGGGAACAGCTCTACATTCAGGTGATTCTAGGTTACCTACATACAAGACATTACCAACTAAGAAGGGTGGGATCACAGAACAGGAGGACCCCTGAAACAAGCTTTGGCATATCCACACCGCTTTATTTAAAGGGTAGTGTCTAAATAGACTGTGGTGTTGCCTGGCTATGCCACCTACACTGAATTGGCAGGTATCAATGCACTGTAACCTCTCAGAAGAAGAGACAGAAGCGACCCCTCTCATCTTCTGTTGGCTCTGCATTTATCAGATGGCACATGGCTCACCCGCTTCATCTACTCAAAATGCTACTGCCACTAATTATTAGCAACCAGCATAAGTCACAAGTCAGACCCCACCAAGTAAAATAAGCAATGTCCTGAGCACCCCTTCAACAGAAGATCAGCATGGGGATTAGCTACAGAGGTTGATTTGCACCAGAAGCACCCCAAAGGTCCTTCCTGCCTCATAAGACGGCACCATCATTACACATGGCATAGCATAGGTGTGGCCGTTTTAAGGCTGCATTCACATATTGCGACTGGTATGCTATTTTTTGCCACAAATGCTGTAGATCTGCCCTGTTTTGCCTTTTCACCCCACTGACTTTATTTTCCCTCCAGTTGCCTCTAGAACCATCCTCCTGTCGTGCCAATGACAATGGACGAGCCAGGGCATCTTTACTCCACAGGCTGCCAGTCTGTCACTTGCCCTCCTGCAGATCTGGCTGAGCATGCGTGGTGAGCTGATGATCACAGCCGAGCACTCCCTCCATCAGATGGTAAGCTGCGCCTGTGCCATCTACCCCTGCACGCTCTCTACATATGGCACTTACTGATCTCACTGCGTCCCAGCAGCAGTAACCATGCCTCATGCTGTGTGGACTGCTCTGCTAAATGGCCTGAGGATGTCATGACTATATGATCACAGTGTGTGTGTGTGTGTGTGTGTGTGTGTGTGTGTGTGTGTGTGTGTGTGTGTGTTATGGCTGTAGCTTGGGAGTACTATGGTTGTAACACAGCTGTGTGTATAGTATGGCAATAGCACAGCTGTGAGTGTTTACAATGACTGTAGCAGAACTGTGTGTGTGAGTGCATGTACTATTGCTGTAGCAGAGCTGTATGTGTGTGTACTATGTCTGAGGCAGATCTGTGTGTGTTTCTGTGTACTATGGTTGTAGCAGAGCTGTGTGTGTGTACTATGTCTGTATCAGAACGGTGTGTGTAAAACATGGATGCAGCAGGGAAGAGTATCCATATATTTTAGGCTGTTCATATCTTCATATAGCAGCTGTTGACTTGTCCTACCCGAGCACAGGACTCATCCAGTTCTGAAAACCTCGACTCCCAGGATCGGCATCCCTTGTGGACAAACATCAGCAGATTCAGTGGGAAAAATGAACAGCTGAATCTACTGATGCTTCCAATCATCCTCTACACACTATGACCCTGTTGACTTTTGTTATGGGGCCCCCAATATTTCTATGTAGGCCCCTGCCGTGAAGGTCTAATGTATACTGCGCTGTCCTAATTTATGATGTTCTAGGCTTAGGTGATTTTGGTGCTAAACGGTGGGTCTGTGGGCAGCACTGCAGCCTTGCAGCGCTGGGGTCCTGGGTTCAAATCCCACCAAGGACAACATCTGCAAGAAGTTTTTATGTTCTCCCCGTGTTTGCGTGGGTTTCCTCCGGGTTCTCAGATTTCCTCCCACACTCCAAAGACTGATAGGGAATGTAGATTGTGAGCCCCAATGGGGACAGTGATGAATACGTTTGTAAAGCACTGTGGAATTAATAGCGCTATATAAGTGAGTAAAATAAATAAATGGATATTTTTTTTTTTTAAAACTACAGTAAAATAGTATATTTATATACTGCTGGTTCTCTGATTGTGTAAGATAGACAGGCAAAACTATGGAATCACAATACAGATCCATATATTTTATGGTTACAACACCCATATTACAAATATGTATTAGTATTATATCTGTAATATGGA
The DNA here is from genome assembly GCF_046119375.1 of Phyllobates terribilis. Lineage (NCBI taxonomy): Eukaryota > Metazoa > Chordata > Amphibia > Anura > Dendrobatidae > Phyllobates > Phyllobates terribilis. The sequence continues at coordinate 230,561,826 of NW_027362767.1, forward strand.
AGAAAATGATGATCTTTCGGTCCTACTCTTGAGAGCTGCAGTTCAAAAGGTGTTTCAACTCAGTAAACACACAGTAGAGCAGAGAGAGGGGTGTGCAGCACTGAGGAGAAGCAGGGTGCTGCTGGGAAATGCAGTTTTAGCAGATAAGAGAAGGACCGTCCATTCAGTTTTGTGAATCTGGATGCACAGAGGGGTAGAAGGAGATGAAAAAGACACAAAGGTACAATAAGTTATTACAAAGGTAACAACAGTTATACGGATACTGTGCTTGGTGAAAAATCATGTGATTGTGGAAATAAACCTTTAACCTTACAAATTTTGCACTGTGGCACAAAAATTTTCAAGATTTGTAGCGATTACCAATAAGATCCTCAGCATCGGGCTGCTACAATGTGACAACTTAATATATAGATGTGTAAGGTATATGGCTTACAATGAACATTTCACTACGGCAGAAAGTGAAACAAGAACATTTCTGCTTTCCCTGTGTTTGGCTCTTATGTATATCATTTAACTATCCTTTCAATGCAAAAAATTGTCAGAGCTGTGATAAATCCCCTCTCTGTACCCGTTTCCTGGCACTGACGCTTGGGAAGTGTATGTTGGCAGTGGCTACTAACCAGCTAGTGGCAGCCGGCCTGGATCTGGTGGCTGCGTAAGTACCAGCAAAGCCTCTCTGATAACAAAGACAATTGTTTTCTGGATGAATGGGAATCTGTTTTCCGGCATATACTTACAGAACAGATTTACACCAGTAGATTGAAGCCTGTAAAACACACTCATCCTACAAACATTTACATTACTGCTGACCACAGCCAGGCTGCTGACAGAATGGGTTATATTGATGCTGCGGATAAGAGCAGAAACACTAGCACTTTGTGAACAAGACAAGTTGCTTTCCTGCTGCAAAGCTCCAGCCAGGACAGGCAATCTGTAATAATATCTATCAGTGCCACTGTGCTCTTACAATTATTCCTCACAGGTCAGCGTGCAGCCACCTCTGGGGTGACATACCAGCAGCGCTGTGATCTGTGTTATTATTACTGCTGGGTAAGCCAGGCGGCAGAGGGTAAAGAGGCTGGTCGGGGATTTTTTTTTTTTTTTTTTTAACAGCCTTATTAAAACTGTATGAAAGACAACCCATTTAATTGTTAGCTTCCTGCAGCTGTATTCAGGAGTAATGAAAGACAGAATGCAGACGGCTTTCATTTACTGATATTATTCTCTTAATTTAAATCACTGATCAAACAAAAATGATTTGCTGGGGCCATATTCACAAAAAAAACTGGATCTACACCATAGATCACTTTTGATCCATGTCTCAGTGCCCTAAAGCAGGGCTGTGGAGTTGGTAAGCCAAACCTCCGACTCCTCAACTTCCCTGACTCCCGACTCCACAGCCCGGCCTCGCTACTGAGCGTGTACATAAAGTGCAGCACAGATTCATCCAAACTAAAAGCCCAGATCCTTAGATAAGGAATAGGACAGACATTTATAGGACATTTCACAGCTTTCCCAAAATTTTATGGAAACATTTACAGCACATCCCGCATTGTACTACTGTACCCAATTTATTATATATTGTCAGACTCGGTCTATTTTTTACCAACTCCATCAAAATGAACACCGGCTCCGATTCCACGACTCCAACTCCACAGCCCTGCCCTAAAGTATCTTATTTTACGTGTCTTCTTGCCCCTGTCCATTATCTCTTCCTTGGACTCCCAAGATTACCCCTTTCCACCTGAGATTCAGACTTCTTTGAGTGCCCTTCTGCACACAGACCCCAAATTGTGGCTCAATTCATCTTAGATCACTCTACATCTAGTAATATTACGTCTCATAGTACTGCACTCTCCAACCGATTAGATACCGGCCCAATGGTCCACCCAAAAACCTACTGTAGAGGTCAGTTCTTCTAAGTCCCAATGGTTGCAACCTGTACAGCTGCACAGGGTCCCAAGAAGTAGAGGGGACCATTTAATGATGAGCTATTGGGCTGCAAAGGGCCCATATACTGTTCTTGCACAGGGGCCATGTTCTGTCTTTGTCCGCCAGTGGTCCTTTCAATTGGACAAAGGGCAGACCAAACTTATACCAATACCTGACCTACTATCACTATCAGGTTTGGACTGGCCCACAGGACAACAGGGGAATCCTCCAGTGGGCCCCTGTGCAAGAGTGGGACACTGATCACTATGGATTTATCATCATTCACTGTTTTTGGAACAAGGCTGCACAGCTTTTTGCAAAAGCCATAATTGCTTCACAGACAATTAAAGCTCTGCTCTTATTTCTCAGTTTAGCTGAAATTGGATGAATAATAAAGCCGCATTTCCTTTAAGCCAGGTTCGGTGAGGACCACACCTTCAATGCAATGTACATACATCCAAGGACATGACAAATAAGCATCTCTGCCTCCGAGTACCCGGATAGGCAGAGGAAGAAGTCTTCAAAGGGAAGACTTAAGAAAAGCAGCATTTTGTCATGCAAAATAGAGCTGGCAGTGTCCCTGCAATCAATTTGCAAAAAAAAAAAAAAAATAATAAGTCAGGTTGTTTGGCTTTTGCAGATTTTATTAGGTAGCAAAAGACAGATTTTCAACAAATGTGTCTGGCTGTTAAACCTCGGCAATCCCTGCATGGACGGAGATGAACTGAAGTCCGTGGTATGTAAAATAATAGGTACAAAAATATAGAGGACAGACTATAATATTTAATTGGACAAGTCTTCTTTACTTCCACTCCGAGCTGTAGAGACACGTCACTTACTGTAATGCTAAGAGAACAACACATTCATTTTTTTCCCTCCATAGTATTAATATTTTATGAGCTTTTAATCATTTTCTGTAAATAAAGCTATTTTTTTTTAGGCGGGGATATAATAAATCCTTTATTATAAAGTAATATGTATAAAACCTATAGTTGCTAAACGCAGTCTGCCCAGTGTAAGAGTTCAGGAAGAAAAATATGAGATTGGAGGCTGGAGGAAAAAAAGACAAGAACTTACTGCAAAAAAAGAAAATTAAGTCTGCAAAAGATATGGGAAAAGGCCAGCACTAAAAAAAATCTAAATTATTGATGACTGAAGGTAAAATCCAATAGGCTGCCAATCACAGCGAGTGTAGGATCATCACAGTTTTCTCTGCTGCAGATCTACCAGTGTTCTGTCAAACCCCGCCCACACCTCTGATTGGTAGTTTTTTTGTCTATGCACAGTATATGCAGAAAGCAGCCAATCAGTGGTGGGGGCGGGATTATACAGAGCAGAAGGACTACATGGCACAAGATCACTAGTCCTAGAGATAATCTCCTGCTGATAAAACACTGATTTTATTGAAACTACAACAAGCAGCCCTGTAAGTGACATTGCGGAAATCAGGGTCTCTGTTCCTACATTATGCTACCCTCAGATTAAATCGCAAAACCCTTCTGACAGATTCCCTTTAATGGCCTAGTAAGGCATAAAAAAATTAAAAATTTCCAGGGGCTTGGAGTTGTAAAAAATAGCAAACTAAGTGATACTCACCTGGCTGCACCTAACTTGATCCAGTGCAGGCCGCTAAGTAGTCTGCACTGTACAGGAAGAGGAGAAGTCACCAATCCACAAGCAGCAGAACTGCTGCAGCCTGTGATTGTCTTCAGCGATCAGGTGACTTGAGCAGCGAATCATCAGAAAAACACCGGATGATGGGCTGCTCTAGTCACCTGACTGCTGCAGTCAATCACAGGGCACAGCAGTTCTGCTGCTGGTGGAACAGTGACTTCTCCTCCTCCTGTACAGCAGCGTGCGCTGGATTCAGGTGGGTGCCAGTAGGCGAGTATGACTTAGTTTGTCATTTTTTACCCTCCAAGTACCTGGGGAACTTCTATCTTTGCCCAGACATACCCTTTAAGCAGACAACTAAAATATCCCAGTAATAAATACAATATTATAATGTTGGTCTGAACAAAGCCTAAGAGGTGAACACCCACTTTGGAGAGCGGATAGCTCGAATGCTCATTTAGCTGACAGCCATTCCTCCAGACTACTCCCCCATACACAATCAGCTTAACAAAGGGCCCATTTAGATAGGCCAATTGAACGATCACCAATAGACGATCAGTTAATGGCCTGTTTAGACTGTCCGATTGCGCTTCCATGTGCACAGAATGATTGAATTAATGATCGTTCTGTGCCCATAGAACTTCATGTTCTCAGCCACACAGGTCGATGTGCTGCCGAGAAGGATGATTTTTGAGCTTTGTTAAATATCATCTCACCCGACGAACGAGCATTTTACTCATTTGCCAGATGACTGTCGGCTTGCTTACATCGATGAATTATCGGGAAACAGATACTCCTAGAAACATTTGTTCCCGAAAATCGGACGGTTTATATGGGACTTTAAGTGTACATGTACCTCTAGTTAGGAGAATGGAATAAGACACCTATGGCAGGCGATAAACTCCCATGATAACAAAAGGGTTAGGCATGTAGAAATCTCAAAAGCCCAACCCTTCTTTCCCCCATGCATCTGTTATCAAGGGGAGAAGGTTTGGGCACCTTAAATTAGACAAAAATTCCCTCATTCCCATCTTTGGGACAATTTGCTCAGTGGAGCGCTGATCAAATTAAGGACAAAACCTCTAAGAGCAATGGAAACTTACAGAATATTTGTTTTAATTCTCATAAATGCTATCACATGTACTGGCTAGGCAACAGATTAATTTTGCAAGACCTTGCAGTTTGCTTGTGGAAAAAAAGGAAGAAAAAAAAGAAAAACAAAAAAAAAACAATCAATTTCTACAGGAACAACAAGAAAAAAAATGTTGAAATCCTCCCCCTGCCTGTTATTACCTATCATCTGGTTTTATAGTGACAGGATTGTGCTATAATTTTTGAGAAAACTTCAGCATAAAATGCCATAAAACTCACACATTGGCGCTATGGATCATGTTAGGCTCTGCACAATCGCTGGCTGTACTTTTTATGGAGGGGTAATTTCCTCAGGAATGGTAAGATATATACATCCATGAGGTCAAATAGGAATCATTGCACATTTTGACCATAAGGCTAAAATCTTAAGTCATTTTTTGACAGGATATAGGGACAGGAATTCACTGTACTGTAAAACAGACGTAGCTGTAAAAGATAGCAGGCCTGGGAATATTCGGTAGGGTTGCAAGAGTATTCACATTTGACATTACAGACATGCAACCGCTGATGGATCTATAATGGATCATAGAGATTGCAAATTAAAACACCATCATAGCATGAATCTAGAAAAATGTTCACACGTTTACAGTCGCTACACTTCAGACATCTTGATCTCACTTGATAATGTGATAAGTAGACAATCTGCAAATCACAATCATAATAATGAGGTCATCTTACCCCTAAAGAATAACCGCAAAGTGATGGCCACCAGGTTTATAGTGTCTGTAATGGTCGTTCCCATTGCACCACTCCACAGGCTCCGTGTTTCCTTGGGGCAACTTTCCGCCAAGTCACCAGCAAATTCAGAGACAAATCGTTGATGACGCTCATCTGCCATTTTTTTTATGCTTGAAAAAGGCTCCTTGCTGGCCGAGACGTTGCTTTTATGATGCATTTTGGATGAATAAAGGAATAGGACTATCTCTTTGGTGCCTTGGCCACCAGGTTTATGTCCAACTTGTTGCCAACTGCTTGTTGTCAAGTGTAATCCCTCTACCAACAGAGACATTGAGATGGATTACAGGAAGTGGGGGGCGGGTATTTGACCCTCTACAGGAAGTGAGGGCAGGTCATTGACCCTCTACAGGAAGTGGGGGGCGGGTATTTGACCCTCTACAGGAAGTGAGGGCAGGTCATTGACCCTCTACAGGAAGTGGGGTGGGTCTTTGACCCTCTACAGGTAGTGTGGGGCTTTGTCTCTGCTCCTGCTCTTCTGTATATCGAACTGCATCTGTTCAGACAGACAAGCCATTGGACAATAATATAGTGGGAGTTGAGGGGAAGCGAATTCCAGTACCTGTAGTGCTGGAAAAAATGCTGAGCTCACTCAAAAACAGTGGATGGCAGTTTGCATTACCTAGAGAAACTTTATAGTTTCAGGACATATTAGATTACGTGTAGGAAAAGCCGTTTTAACTTGTTGTGAGGGATGAGGATAGCAATGCCATGCTTTTCTATACATTTTATGTGAAAGGACAGGTACGCTTCAATTGATAATGGACTGTAAACAAAATCTAATAAGTGACTATTAGCCTCGTAAAACATACTGAGCAAACAATTTACTAAATAAAGCATTAAGTATTTCATACGTGGATACAATATAGAGAACTGTGTGTTTGTGTGATAACTCCAGGCCACCGTAGCGCTGACAATACAAAGTGAGGGGCTGGTAGAGTCCATTTTTCAGAGTCCATAATATACTAAGTGGTAATGGATACTTGTCATAAGGGACCTAACAAGCTTTTCTAGCCCAAGTTGTGTATATATTCCTACAATATATGGTTTTGCATTTGCACACATACAGCATAGGAAACAAATAAGTCATGTATTATATAGAGTTCAGTCTTAATATATCAAAGACAGCTAAATTGTAAAAAGTTTGAAAAAAAAAAAAAAGTTTTCCGCTTGATGATTTCTGAGGTTTGGATATGATGGATATTTTGTTTTTACTAGTCACAGGCTAGTGGACCTGTTGGTTCTCATCATCATATAATGCATCAACATTAACTAATGAGATAGATTGTGATGGAAGATATCTTTACCTGGGAATTATTAGTACAGACAGCGGACTTAGTGGACATGTAGTTGATTCATGAAAACTCATTACCTACATTGAGTGATTGCATTAATGTTTCCCGGTGGAATCCTTGCAGGTGGAGATGATATTTGGCAGGGGTCTTTATGAAGAAAGCAAAAAGTGTAATGCAGCCTACAGGGTGGACGTGGCAAAATCAACAATATGGTCGATGTCACATTTACCCTACATTACCCTAATAATAAAAATATTAGAATTCATTTAATGGTTAGCCTTTTTTTGCATACATCAAAGCTAGACAAAACCCAAATGACTAGATGGCCTAGTTATGGGAGTATATTGATGTCCGCGGTTTTCTGCTGACTACTACAATTTATTGACGTAAATGGGTTGGCCAGTTTCTAATAAATGGCTCTCATCTGTCACAGAATACAAAATGATGGTGCGTGCTAATATTACTATTACAATGAATAGGCAGCGTTCCCTTGTGTAGGTGCTCGGGCGCCTTATCCACCTGTCTGCTCCAATTCTTGCTATTCAGCATGTGGAAACGACATTTTGGGACACAGGTGATGATCATGGGATAAATCCGGTGACCACTGCATCCACTGCTTGGGCATTAATAAAGAAGCAATGACTCGAGTGCCTGAACCCACGTCAGCAAAGGAAACAACTAATGCAGTGGCCATCACTGGACCGTCCTCTCCATTGCTACTGCTACAATTGTTTACATGGTGGCCTATAATGTTTCCAACCTTAAATAAAATGTAAGGGGAATAGGAGATAAAATGTTATTAGTAGGTGGCATAACTTATTTTAGGACATGCCAGAGGCATTTAGTAGAAACTGGTCAATCTTAGCTAAACTTCCACCGCAGCAGGACTTTACATGGGCAACAACCCTACAGTCTACCAATAAGACCGGTGATAGAACTAGTCACCCTTGGTAGATCTTCGCTGGTTACCGTATCATCTACCTACTGATTCTGTAAACTATAGTAATAGGCTCTCCTCTTTAATTTTTTCATGGCTCCATGTAACCTAAAAAATGATTTGAGCCATAATAGGGCAACTATAAAAGCCTTATTGTACCTCATTAAAGGGTTCATCGTTAGAGATGAACGAACCTGAACTTTAAAGTTCAGGGTTGGTACTGGACACCTAGCATCCGATGCTGAACTCCAAACACGGACTTCTCCCAGAAGTCAGTTTTAATGTTCGGAGTTCTGGGGAAAGTCCAGGAGGAGAGGGAAAGAAAAGGAATAAAGACAGAGAGGGGAGGACAGAGAGAGAGGGGGAGAGGGGAGGACAGAGAGAGAGGGGGAGAGGGGAGGACAGAGAGAGAGGGGGAGAGGGGAGGACAGAGAGAGAGGGGGAGAGGGGAGGACAGAGAGAGAGGGGGAGAGCGGAGGACAGAGAGAGAGGGGGAGAGCGGAGGACAGAGAGAGAGGGGGAGAGCGGAGGACAGAGAGAGAGGGGGAGAGCGGAGGACAGAGAGAGAGGGGGAGAGCGGAGGACAGAGAGAGAGGGGGAGAGCGGAGGACAGAGAGAGAGGGGGAGAGCGGAGGACAGAGAGAGAGGGGGAGAGCGGAGGACAGAGAGAGAGGGGGAGAGCGGAGGACAGAGAGAGAGGGGGAGAGCGGAGGACAGAGAGAGAGGGGGAGAGCGGAGGACAGAGAGAGAGGGGGAGAGCGGAGGACAGAGAGAGAGGGGGAGAGCGGAGGACAGAGAGAGAGGGGGAGAGCGGAGGACAGAGAGAGAGGGGGAGAGCGGAGGACAGAGAGAGAGGGGGAGAGCGGAGGACAGAGAGAGAGGGGGAGAGCGGAGGACAGAGAGAGAGGGGGAGAGCGAGGACAGAGAGAGAGGGGGAAAGGGAGGACAGAGAGAGAGGGGGAAAGGGAGGACAGAGAGAGAGGGGGGGAAAGGGAGGACAGAGAGAGAGGGGGGGAGAGGGAGGACAGAGAGAGAGAGGGGGAGAGGGAGGACAGAGAGAGAAAGGGGGAGAGGGAGGACAGAGAGAGAAAGGGGGAGAGGGAGGACAGAGAGAGAAAGGGGGAGAGGGAGGACAGAGAGAGAAAGGGGGAGAGGGAGGACAGAGAGAGAAAGGGGGAGAGGGAGGACAGAGAGAGAAAGGGGGAGAGGGAGGACAGAGAGAGAAAGGGGGAGAGGGAGGACAGAGAGAGAAAGGGGGAGAGGGAGGACAGAGAGAGAGAGGGGGAGAGGGAGGACAGAGAGAGAGAGGGAGGACAGAGAGAGAGAGGGGGAGAGGGAGGACAGAGAGAGAGAGGGGGAGGACAGAGAGAGAGAGGGGGAGAGGGAGGACAGAGAGAGAGAGGGGGAGAGGGAGGACAGAGAGAGAGAGGGGGAGAGGGAGGACAGAGAGAGAGAGGGGGAGAGGGAGGACAGAGAGAGAGAGGGGGAGAGGGAGGACAGAGAGAGAGAGGGGGAGAGGGAGGACAGAGAGAGAGAGGGGGAGAGGGAGGACAGAGAGAGAGGGGGAGAGGGAGGACAGAGAGAGAGAGGGGGAGAGGGAGGACAGAGAGAGAGAGGGGGAGAGGGAGGACAGAGAGAGAGAGGGGGAGAGGGAGGACAGAGAGAGAGAGGGGGAGAGGGAGGACAGAGAGAGAGAGGGGGAGAGGGAGGACAGAGAGAGAGGGGGAGAGGGAGGACAGAGAGAGGGGGAGAGGGAGGACAGAAAGAGAGGGGGAGAGGGAGGACAGAGAGAGAGGGGGAGAGGGAGGACAGAGAGAGAGGGGGAGAGGGAGGACAGAGAGAGAGGGGGAGAGGGAGGACAGAGAGAGAGGGGGAGAGGGAGGACAGAGAGAGGGGGAGAGGGAGGACAGAGAGAGGGGGAGAGGGAGGACAGAGAGAGGGGGAGAGGGAGGACAGAGAGGGGGGAGAGGGAGGACAGAGAGGGGGGAGGGAGGACAGAGAGGGGGGGAGGGAGGACAGAGAGGGGGAAGGAGGACAGAGAGGGGGGAAGGAGGACAGAGAGGGGGGAAGGAGGACAGAGGGGGGAGGGAGGACAGAGAGGGGGGGAGGGAGGGACAGAGAGGGGGGAGGGAGGACAGAGAGAGAGGGGAGGGAGGACAGAGAGAGGGGGAAAGACAGAGAGGAGAAAGAAAGAGAATATTCCAGCTCCAAATTCTGGTCCCCATAGATTTCAATTGGGTTAGGGTTCAGGTTCAAGTTCAGTCAGGTACCAGAACTCGAACTTCCACGGGTCCGCTCAATCCTATTTGTCGTACCTTCTCTCTTCAGGAGCGCACCTTTCCTTGGTCTCCCGGCTTCCTACTTGCCGAGTGGCGGCATGCTTCTGAAGACTGACAGAGCATCCTGGTCGCATGATCCAAACTGTGCATTCTCCGATGTTACAAGTGGGGGCAGCTTTGCCTCTGCAGCATCGGATGAGTGCTGATCCACAAATACTTCAGATTCAGAACATCACTTGCAGGGGCGTAACTATAAAAGGTGCAAGGGTCGCAATTGCACTGTGGCCCCGAAGCCTAGAGGGCCCAGAAGGTCCCTTTGGTCCATATGAAAAGACTATTAATATTAAAGACCTGTAATAGCTGGAAGCTATGTTAGAGATTTCACATTGGGGCCCACACTGATCGTTTGAAAACTCCAAAGGCAAAGAGCATCCAAATGCCTAGGACAATGGCCTAGTCTAATAGATTGCAGTGGTGGCCGGCAGCCTAGGCAACGAGCAGTAAACTATAGAATCAAAAATCTCTCAAGAATGGAGAAGATCTTTAATAAGAAGAGGTAGATTTCAGAGATGATTGTTTTTACATTAACCATTTAACAAGAATGGACAACTACTTTACTGACTCCAATTTCCAACTGGATCTTCCAAAAAAAAAAAGAAACAAAAATTGTACCAAATTGTATCAGACACCATATTGTGGTGCCAATGTAAAACATCCTTCATGTTATTTGTTATGGTATCTATTAGCATGGATCTACCTGTACCATTAACGATTCTGTAATACTTACAAAAGCCGAGAAGAGAAAACTTACCTACATAAATTACTTTATAGCATAAAAGATATCAGAAGGTGTAACGAAAACCTTTCATATTTTTTGTGTGCTGATGAAACTTTAAAATGTATTTTATGCTGCCATCACTTTCTTTTTGTTTTATATGTAATCTGTGGCAATTGGAAATATCACATATTTGTCACACCGTGAACGTGGTCATCATGTAATTTTCAGAAAGTAGAACATGCGCAACAACATGTAAAAACTTGTACGGGTAAATGTGGGCTACAATGAACACTAGGTTCAAAGCTTTCATCATCCAAAATAACAAAATATATATAATAATAAATAAAAAAAAAAATAAAGAAACAAAGGGCGGATGGAAAGATCTAGCTCCATTCTGGAAGCTTCTTGAGTGCTTTCAATCAATTTTATTTATATGCAAAATCCAGAGAAACGCACAGAAAAAAAAAAGAAAAAAAAAAAAAACAAAGCTCTTCTTGATGCTAAAACTCTCAATTTACTGACAGGCAAATGGCTTCACGCTGCCACTTAATCTCATTTCTTGCATAATGCCCTCTAATTAGCATTTCAAAGTGAATTAATACTTCTAGGACATTAGCAATGGGAAAATCTGCTTGGGGCTCACAATAGCAGTTTAGAAGAAGCCAAGAAAGGCTCAGAGAAAAAAAATACACATACCACCAACCACTTTGCATTGCAAAACTGTTCAACTTATTTATCTCTCTCTCTAAACACTTTTACCGCACACTGTTTTACTACTGTTCGCCAAGAAGAAGGAAGAAAAGAAAGGAAAATGATAATTGCCAAACTTATCGGCATCTGCTAAGTATCTGAATTTACAAGATCCAGGGGCTGCTACATTTTATTTTATGCTAAGGGATCAACAGTAGATAGATAGTGAAGAAATCTATCTATCTATTTAGATCATTACAATAAATCTTGTTAATAGTAAATGTTGATAGTCAATATTATTAATACTTGAAAAATGTTGCATAGAACTTTTGGACACGTTCTTTATTGTGGTGGTCCTTAACCCCTTAAAAAGGACCTGTCACCAGGTCAAAAGTGGCCAGTTTTTGCTCGTATTCTCTTTCTGCTGCTCTCCTGAGTATACAGGTTTTTTTGGTTTGTTTTTTTAAAATCCTTTGGACAATTCCAGAGATTTGGGCCTTTTTATTTTTTTTATTTTATTTTTTTTTATTTAGTGACACTTTTTATGGTTTTCATCGAGGGAGAGTTTCTCACAAGTTAATAATGTACAGCAGTCTAAAGACCATAAAAATTAGCACTAAATAAAAAAAAAAGCTCATATCTCCGGAATAGTATTTAAAAAAAAAATTAAATTAAATAAAATCCGTAATTAAAAATAAAAAATAAGAAAACAATGAACACGCAGGGGAACAGAAGGAATAAAATAAGAGCAAAACCTGGTCACTTTTAACCTGGAGACTGGTCCCCAGCTGCCACGGTGACCCGTAATGGCGTTGTGGGGGGCTTGATTGGAGCCGGTGTGCGCAAGGACAGACAACCGCTCCATTTAAACGCCACTGACGGTATTTAATTGGTTAACAGCAGTGATAGGAGCTTTCCTCCAGCTTCTGCTGTTATCCGGCATCTATCACATGTAGATGGAGATCAGGTCCCGAGTCCCCCTTCGCTGACCCCTGCAATGATATACAGTTACATCATAATTTAACGGGTTAAAAATTACGTAGTCTTACCACTTTTGCTGTTCTGTAGATGAATACCATTTTTTTAAGAAATTGCTACTTGTAAGTCATAAGCTCAATGTGTAACAGAAGATCAGTGACATGATTGCACCAATGGCATTATATAACATTATATAAGGATATTCACTAGTCATGTGTTGCTTTGTGTTGGCTAATATATTGATTTAAAGGGAATGTTTCAATAGAGAACGACCAATTGTTTAAATCCGTTTTTTGCGTCAAATGCAATTTTTAACAGTACCGTTAATGGTGTAGTTAGATAGAAGCGCTGGTATTATTTTGGGGTAATAGTATTGATGCTGGCTGCGCTTTGAATAGCTTCCAAAACAGGGTATTGCTTGGGTAATAAAATCATTTTTCAGATGAATTTGGGGAGATTAGGAACTACTATCTTACTGCAAATCATTCAGCCAATAGTTAGCACTACCCAAGGCTGAATTTGCCATTCCTCTGAATAATGCCATAGGGAGGTCAGTGTCAGCCCCTCAGGCAGTTCTTAAAAGAGATGTAGTAAGAGAAGCCGCTGAATATACCCCCATACACATAGAAGCCACAATTTTGCCAATGGTGTAGACCATATCTGGCACAACAGGAAACAGTCAGTGCCCTCAAAAAAGCAGACATCAGCATGCCATTAGTGGTCTGAGGACATCTGGATCCTTACTGGGCATCAGGATTTTTTCCCCCACTGCACTGATTATTGGAAAAAGGAATACTAGACTCCATGGAGCTCTTGTTAGCCAAACAAGTGGAGCATGTTGGTTTAACTATAGTGGATTATATATTTCAGTAGTCGCAATATTTGAATTTCCCCGAGAATAGATCCGATACAAGTAATGCATGCTTAATGACATGTGTAACATTATGAAGCCCAGCAGGAGGGACGCTGGCTTTGCCTTTACTTATTAGGACTCCTTTTAGCCATGGAGGAGTTGGCCCATGGTTAGGTTCTGTAGCTTGGATAGCTGCACAGAGCACAGCAGTACTTTATAGCGCTCCGCCGCTGTCTGGCCTGGAGCGGCCCACATGCTGTAACGTGTAATGCAGTCATGTTGTGGAGCTACAGATGGGGCCTGCGGACCTCCCAACCCCTCACTAGTCACAGTGATAAAATCTGTGTCAGCTCACCTACTGTCTGGGAACCCATTTCATTCCTGATGCGTCTCTAAATAAAGTTACAGGGAAAAATCAACTCTTGACAAATAAAAAAAAAATTATATAATATATTTTATATATATATATATATATATATATATATATATATATATATATATATATATATATATATATATATATATATATATATATATATAGTGCTATGTAAAGTGTAATATATATTAAAAAATAAGAATAAATATTCAATCTCACATACAGCTGCTGTTGATTAGGGTCAGGGGTGAAGCTGGGCAAGTATATATATGGCATTCTCTTGATGAGCTTCAAGAGGTAGTCACCGGAAATGGTTTTCACTTCACAGGTGTGCCCTGTCAGGTTTAATAAGTGGGATTTCTTGCCTTATAAATGGGGTTGGGACCATCAGTTGTGTTGTGCAGAAGTCTGGTGGATACACAGCTGATAGTCCTACTGAATAGACTGTTAGAATTTGTATTATGGCAAAAAAAAAGTAGCTAAGTAAAGAAAAACGAGTGGCCATCATTACTTTAAGAAATGAAGGTCAGTCAGTCCAAAAAATTGGGAAAACTTTGAAAGTGTCCCCAAGTGCAGTTGCAAAAACAATCAAACGCTACAAAGAAACTGGCTCACATGAGGACCGCCCCAGGAAAGGAAGACCAAGAGTCACCTCTGCTTCTGAGGATAAGTTTATCCGAGTCACCAGCCTCAGAAATCGCAGGTTAACAGCGGCTCAGATTAGAGACCAGGTCAATGCCACACAGAGTTCTAGCAGCAGACACATCTCTACAACAACGGTTAAGAGGAGACTTTGTGCAGCAGGCCTTCATGGTAAAATAGCTGCTAGAAAACCAATGCTAAGGACAGGCAACAAGCAGAAGAGACTAGTTTGGGCTAAAGAACACAAGGAATGGACATTAGACCAGTGGAAATCTGTGCTTTGGTCTGATGAGTCCAAATTTGAGATCTTTGATTCCAACCACCGTGTCTTTGTGCAACGCAGAAAAGGTGAACGGATGGACTCTACATGCCTGGTTCCCACCATGAAGCATGGAGGAGGAGGTGTGATGGTGTGGGGGTGCTTTGCTGGTGACACTGTTGGGGATTTATTCAAAATTGAAGGCATACTGAACCAGCATGGCTACCACAGCATCTTGCAGCGGCATGCTATTCCATCCGGTTTGCGTTTAGTTGGACCATCATTTATTTTTCAACAGGACAATGACCCCAAACACACCTCCAGGCTGTGTAAGGGCTATTCGACCAAGAAGGAGAGTGATGGGGTGCTACGCCAGATGACCTGGCCTCCACAGTCACCAGACCTGAACCCAATCTAGATGGTTTGGGGTGAGCTGGACCGCAGAGTGAAGGCAAAAGGGCCAACAAGTGCTAAGCATCTCTGGGAACTCCTTCAAGATTGTCAGAAGACCATTTCCGACCATATATATACACACACACACTTGCCTAGCTTCACCCCCTAGCTATGACCCTATGTCCCTAATCAACAGCAGCTGTATGCGAGATTGAATATTTATTCTTATTTTTTAATATATATTTTACACTTTACATACATTATCATCACTGTCCTCTTTGGGGCTCAAAATCTATATCCCCTATCAGTATGCCTTTGTGGGAGGAAACTGGAAAACCCAGAGGAAACCCAAGCAAACACGGAGAGAACATACAAACTCCTTGCAGATGTTGTCCTTGGTGGGATTTGAATCCAGGACCCCAGCGCTGCAAACCAACAGTGATAACCACTGAGCCACCGTGCTGCCCTATAATATTTAATATAAATATATATAAAAAAAAAAATATATGAGAATAAATATTTGATCCGTCATCCAGCTGCTCTGCTATAATATATATACAGCACATATATACACATATTAAAAAAAAATAAGAATAAATATTTGATCTTACATCCAGCTGCTCTTGGTTAGCGTCATAGCTTGGGGGGTGCTAGCTGGGCCAGTACCCTTGGTGATGGGTGGCACTATTATCCTGTTCTAGCATGGCCTGGATACTTAGCATGACTAGGACAAATCTAAATCTATGCACCAAGCAAATTAGTATTTACTTCCGCAGAATGATATTCCCTCCCAGAATGCTATAAAACAAAGTACTAATCTGGCAAATCCACCAATTTTTTGGCTCTTTTGATCTGGTTGTCCCGTATCATTGGCATTAGCTTAACATGTGGGCATGAACAATGAAGAGAGCCATTAGCTGCAGTGGCCACGTGAGTAAGTATGGCCCATCATTACAACAGGTCAGTTAGCAAGAGCACGCGAGACCCCAGGGGATTCACTAGGTATATGATCGTTATTAGGAGTTTGGGGTGTTTTTTTTTTTTTTTTTAACTCCTTTAAGCTGGCCACAGATTAGTTAGTAGTCTATGGTCTAGCAAGGTTTAGGTCAAACACCTTCAACTACAACTAGCTGGACTTTGATTGTCCGGTCTACTGATATCAGGACATCAGTGTCTGCAGGTTTTACAAAATATTAAATGGGAAAATGACAGTGACCTGAGAAATCATAATTCAAAGTAAACAATATGTGTAAGAGAGCATTTTATAATTAATTGAATGACTTGAAAAAGTAATCCAATCAGCTGTCAGTGTTATAGAAAATAAAGCAAAAAATGTTCCCGAGGATCTTGACTATAACGTTCCCATGACTAAAGCTCCATTACCAGACAAATGTGAGAACTGAGTAATAGCAGAAAGCAAGCCGAACACATCCATAGATACATGTATGTATTGTACAAGCGACAAGTTGTCCCATCTGAAGTAACAGTCAATTACGAGCAGATGCGATATACTTATAATTCTTAATAAATAAGAATAAATAGTAGCTATTATTATATAAAAAAAAATGTACATAGAGCAAATGAGAAAAGCAGAAATCAGCACAGAATAATAGTGTGTCCAGTTATGAGACGCAACTGATGCAATAATAATAATAATAATTATTTAGGATAATGAAGGGCTAATAACAATAACATAAAAAAAAATCAATATTATCCGTGAAGTCTGGAAATATTATCAGTATTATCCATGAAGTCGGGAAACTTCAGCAGACAGATTGTCAGCTCCACTTTGGAAAAGGAACGTGGGGGATGATGATACATATATTTTGCTTTGCCCGAGCTCAAAGTTCACTCGCTGGGAGACAGAAGTATATATAAAACTTTCGGTAATAGTGGAAGGTGTTTATTGCTGACTTGCTCTGCCCGGTGTGTTTTATCTCAGGACGTGAAAGCACAATGTATATCTCTCGCAGTTTCTGCGCTAACAAGGTTCGGGGACGCCGGCCCGTGACAACGCCACAACTTATATACAATTAACCGACATAATACACAATACCGTATCGCTCAGGCTATAGTGATATTCTCTTTATAGTCACTGCTCATAAATGGGTCTTGTTTGGTTTGCATTATTGGTTTGAGTCGGGAACCGGTTCTTAAAGGGTTACTTTAAAACACTGAAAAATAATGGCGCATGGTACAATTTCCTTGTGTTTAAATATAAAAAAAAGACACACATGGTGCGCGTAATATGCACGCAAGACGCAACATATGTGTAATAGGATTATTTATAATCTCCCGCTCTAAAACACTTCACTTGTGATTCCCGGTGCCAGCGATCCAGCCGGACATCTGTAGCCCCCCCATACCAGAACGTGCGCTGTCACTTTACATTGTTGGCCCATATCCCTCTCTCTTTCTTGAAAACAGCAGACAATGAACAGAAGCTCTGACGTGGGTTTAAGGGGGGGAAACCTTGTCTGGGACAGATGACCCTTTTTTTGGCAGCTAATTCAGTGTGTTTTGCAAATTTTATACGACAAAATCAGGAATTCTTCAGGTCTATCTTCTCTGTGGCTTTGTTACATTTATTGGTAATTTCTAGAAGCTCCCTGCGGCTTGTAAGGAGAACACACGCACCGGGAAGATCCTACACAGTTTGTAAAAAAAATAAATAAATGCCGGCTTTCTAATTTGCCTTTTTATGCGCGCTCACTGATGTAAGGACGGATCTGTCTGCCTGCTACAGTCAGTAAAATCACACAATTACTCCAAAGTTTATGTCAGGCTAAGGGTTTTTTTTGTCTGTCTTTTTTGGCTTTTCCTCTGAATTAAAACAACAGAAGAGCCAGTGACATCAGCTTCAATAATTCTAGAAATAAAAAAAAAATAAGGATGGAGACATCTGCCCCAAAGAAATGCACATATTCTAGTAGAGTCAATAGAAAGTAAAAATGAATGGTTACAAAGTCATTTATGTGTGCATTTGTCGTCCAATTCACTTTTAGGATTAAAAAAAAAAAAAAAAAAAAAAGTTGTCAGACCATTGACATGAATGGGGATGCGTAAGAAATTATTAAACATAAAAAAAAGAAAAAGTGATTGATTTATTTTAACGGGTCTCGTTCTTATCTCAAAAAGATGACAAAATCGTCGTACAATGCGGGGAATGTAGTATTGGAGTATGTGGGGGGTGAAGGTAAAGTCATACGTCTTAAAAAGTAAAAGGTACCATCTTAATACGATAAACAGTATTGATATAAGAGGTTGGAGTAGGACTACATAGGGGGACATAGTCAATAGTCAAGGTCCTATGTAAAAAATATCTAAAAAAAAATAATTCAAGGAGAACTTCTAAACCTATCCCCCTACATCTGAAAAAAAGTGTAGGATTATAACGTCATAACTGGTTCTCTGACACAGTGAGCAGGAATATTCACATCCCACTCCCTCTCCCCGTCATACTGTAAGTGAAAACTGCAGGGTGATGGGGGGGACGCTCGCTGAGAGGGGCCTAGCTGCGAATATGGAGCTTCTGTCCAGAAACTTTCATGTTTTCCAAATTGTCAGTCATCGCAAACTTGCCCAGGCTTTTAGAAAGATGCCGAAATGTAAGACCTGACGGAAACTTTAATAATTGATCTTAAATATTGATGTGAATTATTTACAACGCTCATAATTCAAAAACCTTGAGACGTGTACAGAGCGGGAGCGACGCGGCGGGGGCGAGAGAGGCCGGCTTTGTGCTTCTTCACCTTGTTGAGAGTTTAGGGCTGGGACAAGACAAATGCTGTAAGTCACGGGAGGGAAAAGCGAGCGTATACCTAACGACTGCCCCGTCAGTACTTGTATTACCTACGACTGGTTACAGTGTTAAAACAATTGTTCGTAAGGGTTAGGACACGATCATATTATAAC
This sequence comes from Phyllobates terribilis, assembly GCF_046119375.1. Classification (NCBI taxonomy): domain Eukaryota; kingdom Metazoa; phylum Chordata; class Amphibia; order Anura; family Dendrobatidae; genus Phyllobates; species Phyllobates terribilis. The sequence continues at coordinate 230,580,654 of NW_027362767.1, forward strand.
AGTGTGGACGAACCCGGTGTGGACGAACCCGGCGTGGCTTCACGTACGTGAAAAAATGTCTCACTAGTGTGACACCTGTCTGACATTGTATGGGGGAATATGCAGGACACGAAATTACCTACCCTACTGCGTTGTAGGGTTACATTACCTACGCTTTGTGTACCAGATAAATCACAATAGGTTTGCGGATAAGGTAACACAATGGCCGACAAAGCGTCAGAACAACATAAAACAACATGTGATTATACGCCTCATTTCTAAAGCTTCAATTATGACGTTTCCCCATACAAGAGAGTTTGTGTTTCTATCAAACTATAAATGTCTACAATGTCTAATAAAGATCGTATCCAACTATCTATTTATCTGTCTGTGTGTCCATATTGTGTTTTGGCATTTCAGACACCCAGGAGAGAGTGTAAAAAATCATTAGCAGGTTCTCTCTCTCTTTATTTTATTAAATCAGCAATAAAAACTTCTGGGAAGAAACATATAAGGGACACATGGAAAACACGCTTTACAGATCCAAAGAGCGATTGCCGTACCAGACAACCCTCCTTTTCATTTTCAGCGTGACCTGTTCAAGTTTAAAATGTAGAAAAAAAGTGTGATCCGTGAAGTGATATATGTATACTGGAAAAAAAAAAAAAGAGAAATAAATCTAAATTATTGACTATTGCTTTACCAGCAACGTAACCTGCTTTTCCAATCAGACAAAACTAAAAGAAACCCATGACTAAAACTTCTAATCTCTGCCCTGCATGGGAACTAGATCAATTCTTCTTTGGACCAGGTCCCTACTTTACGGTAAAAAAATTCCAGCTCTGTATTCAGGATGTGATAACTTTTATTGGGCCGTCAGAAAATATGACATTTCTTGCCGTCCTCGTAAAATGGTTCTGGATGTGCAGAAAAAAAAAAAAGTGGAATATTCTCGTGTCCCCACGCTGTAATAATTATACGTTTTTATAGATAACCGACATATGCATCAATATGGGCGAAAAGAGACTAAAAAATACGGCACAATGCAACACGCACAAAGGGGAAAAGGAAGAAGAAATAAAAAGTGTGGCTGCATTCCTATGTACAACCCTTAAGACAACTGCCACAATTACACCAGTTTAGGATGGAATATTATAAAAGATCCCCGCTGCTACATATGACATACGTGTGTGCGTCCTACTGTCTGAACCTGCCCCTTATTATCTTCATTTATTACATTTACATTGATAACTGGCTGCCGCTTAACCTTACAAGAGGAAGCTGAGACGTACACTGGAAACAGAGCTCAGTAATTGAGTTGAAGTTTTGTTGGACGGTTAACCCCCTACGTTACTAGTGATAGTACATAAAACTAATAAGCACACGGTTTGGGAAGCCAGAGAGACACACAACGCAGCCACCTCCCTATCTAGCGAGTGCAATCACACCGTTTACATGGGGCTGCAGTTACACCTTCTGCGTTATCATCCCATGCATGAACTTGACTATACTACTGCTCTGACGAAGAATCAATACATTTATCCAACGTACAGATGTAGCAAAGTCGATGTACCAGAAGCAAATGTATTGCAATTTTAATATGAAGCCGTTACTACACTATAGGAAGGGCAATAATCTAAGTTACAGGTTAACAAAAAGTAATGATTAACAGTAAAGATTGTCCCAGATCTCTGAATCTCTATACGATGTGATAGGAATGGTGATAATCTCTGTATAGCAGGAAATTAAAAAAATCTATTATTTTATATGTTTAGCGTTTGCATGCCGTAAAGGCAATGCATGATATGATGTAGGTAAGCATGACGAGATACCCGGGGGCAGTAATCATTTGTGAGGTTCTACAAGGACTGGTGGGTGTAGAAAATACACCCCAGACACACAGGGTGGGGGGGTACGATCTGAGTGAGGTGGTTTATCACAACTCCAAAAAAATGACATAGGAACAAAGGTATGTCTGATCGCTTTGAATCAGCACTTTCTAAAGGTTATGTCAAGCTGAGAAATTAATATTGGAGATTTTTTTCCCCCTTTTTCTACACTTGCACTCTGGCACATTCCCATTCTGTTAACTATGGATCATTTTATTCTCCCCCGGGACGGGAGATGACGAGGATTGAACTTCGCATTTGACTATGCGGCCACTAGTTGTGCCTTCTTCACTTTTTTTTACAACTATAAAGAATTATTTTTGTGCATTTATCACATTTACATATTCTACCTGTATAAGGTTGTTTCTGGTGCTTCGTCACGTTATCTATCTAGATTTCCTGACTCTAACTTTTAGGTCACCTGTATAGATCTATGCAGACTTTTAATCCTTTGCTAGATTTCTCGGCGACAAACAGGTTAACGTTCTCCTGACTGGCTACTCGCATCTTTTCTGGGTCAAAAATGTTCAGTGAGCGTTTTCTACAGACTCTCTTTAGGCTTATAAAAATCCTTCAAGTAGCCCGCGAAGGTCCTTCTAGCTTCCCCCTGCGGACACCACGCTCAGTGGAGAAGTTCATTACATTTTATGATCTTCCCAAGTCTGTCCTGCTGCTTATAAGGCTCACAAAAGGCCACAAATCTGGCAAACCATCATGTATGCCACTAGACATTACTACGAAATGAATGGCATTTAGGATCTCTGCTCCGCGACGCTTATATTATGGGGTGGCTGGCAGCTGTCAATGCACCTTCCAAGTCCTAAAATCTTTACGGACTGTGTCACAGGGCGGATGAGTAAGAGGCTATAGGTGTTAAGGATGACACCCTTATCCATACATAATTGTAATTAGCTTCGGAATATGTTGGAGCTATAGAAATAAAATTATATATATATATATATAATTTTTTTTATTATTATTTATTTATTTTGCTTTTCTGTTCCGAGATCTATGACAAACTAACAAATATTTCTAATTTTCTCGCTTCGCCAATACTAATGAAGCAATCTTACACTTTTTTTTTTTTTGCCACTGTGTACCCACTTGGGGATAAAAACTTACATTTAGGCTCAGGCTCGTTGACAAAAAGAAGAAAAAAAAAAAAGCCATCCATACACACTCATATGTTCACGTGTATTGATTTTTATGCCTGTGGCTAGCTGAAAAATCCAGAGCCTGTTTATTTAATTCACACAAAAAAGGTCATTTCTCATCTACATGCAGCAAACACAGCCCAGGCAGCTAAATCATTCACGCTTTTTTTTTTTTTTCCCTTTTTCAATACAATAAATAAATAAAAATCTAGAAAATGATATAAAACGGAAAGATTTGGGGGCAGGTTAACATCTCAAAAAAACACTAACATTTTAGGGGGAGAATAATAATAATAATATTTTTTATTTATATAGCGCCAACATATTCCGCAGCATTTTACAAAAATCAAATAAAAAATTGCTTCTACCCTTGCAGCTGCCGTTAATAAAGCCTGGTAAATAGTGAATAATTTTAACACCCAAAATAAAATAATTCTATTCCCAAGTATGCAAAATGGGAAGAAGATAAATGCGCTGGAGGAACTGAAACCTGCTTGTTATTTGGCTTTTTATTCAATAAAACCTGCCGGCCGATGTGATAATTAAAATGAACATACATAATAAAAAAAAAATAGTGCTAGGTGGGGATAGAGGGGGGAAGCGTCTACCCTCGTGCAATATTTTGATAGATTCTCTGTGGACGGAGAGAGAAGCTTTGAAACAATGAAGCGGTCAGAAAACAAAAGACATTTCCTGACCCTTTTCATTTTCGCCGGCTAATAAGGTAAAGTTGCCAGGGCTGGTATTAGCACATGCCATACCAGCCGCCCTCTGTGACATTAAACAGATTGCCGCCACCGAGGATAAAAAAAAAAAAAAAAAACACTTGAAATTCAGCATTGTATCTAACTGGAAGAAGCAGCTGCTTCTACGGCTGCAGACCGCAGCGTTGCAATGTGTGAAATCCATACGTACGCAGCCTACGATTTTACATCACACTAAAGAGATGATGATGCAAACCGAATCTTCTCATTTAAACAATTCGGCTGGTTATTGATGTCACGGCCAATGCTCCGCGTTCTTTGTCTGCTAAAACGACTAAAGAGTCTTGTGCTCATTCATAATGTAATAGGCACGTCTTTTCCAATTTCCATTTTTCCTTTTGTCAATTTTACTGTCACTTTTATAAGCCGGGGGGTGCCAGTGGACATTTGTACCGATCAGCCCTCTCAGCCGCGGAGGCGGGTATCGCCCCCTTATCTAATCTATGAAGATCTGAGATTTGACACCTTTGCTTACAGCACTAGTCAGTCCGATTAGGTTCATTTTGCAGAATGCATAAAGTGCACAATTATTTCAATTATTAAATTTTTATTTTTTTTTCTCCCTCTTAAGTGGCGACATACGCCTGTGAAACGCGTAGACAAAAGCCTGAGAAAAATAGCAATTAAAAGCGAAACGCAATATAAAGTGTCAGGTTATAAGAAAAAAATAATAATAATAATCTCTATGAGAAATATGAAGCAATCGTATAAAGATTGCATTAAATTAACCTCTGAATTGCTAAACGACCAAGCGGCGTCTAGTAAACAGTGGAAATGCTCATAAGATCAGGTCATTGTGTATTATTCCAGCAGAAAGCAGCAATTACGGAGATAGATTTGGGGGGGCTTAAGAAAAAAAAAAAACCCTCTCAGCACACAGAAATTGACGGTGATTGATTAGGTGTGCCAGCAATTAATATATATATTGTAGTCATTTGATTTGTTACAATGTATCAATGACAAGCTCAACACTGAAACTGACACCCTTAATAGGTTCTGGTGATTTGACACCCTTGAAATCATCCGATTATTTAATGATGGCTTTTTATGAAAATATATAAGAACACTCAACAAAAGAAAAAAAAATTTTGAAAGATACTTTTTTTTTTTTTTCTAATGCAGCCATAGAGATATGTCCTAACTATGGAAACATTCAATTACCTTGGCGTAAAACCGTATATAACATACATGTGTGGACAGATGATATATACTCTATAGGAAAAATACTTCATGTACAGTAGTGTACTTATAACTAAACCAAGAAAATCCAGAATAAAATCCATTTCTTTTTTGTTTCTTCCTTTAATTGCGGATTAAGTTGGGAATTCATTTTGCATCCGTCACAATAAAGATATCTTTCCCAGTGATTCTTGCAGTTAATTAATGATGTGATTTGGTGTCACCAGCACAGATTCCTTATTGATCATAGGGGATGGTGAGGGATAAAAAGCACATCCCCGTTTCACCTCCTGCTTACTACCAACCTGAGAACCATTTCTTTTTTTGGGGGGGGGCTTGTGAGCCACAGGGACAACTTTGTGGCCTATACCTGTTCAGCCTGCCCCACTAAAGGGTTAACATTCACTATCACTTGCCTGACAAAAGTGTTGCCAAAAGCCAGGTTGACCTGTCCCCTACCCAACGATCTGTACACATATGATCAATACAATCTATTTTTTCTTTTTTCGACTGTTTCTTGACCGCACAAGGAAACAAAGATGGCGTCGCCCAGCTTAAAAGCCATGTTAAGCTGAGCGTGATCAAGGGGTTAATAACGACAGAAAGATTACAACTCCTACCTGTTTTCTCTTTGATTTCGCATAGCACGCTGAAGAGGGCTGGCTTCATCCTATGACAGTTTAGTGCATGCTTCCTGCAAAAAAAACAAGGATTTAGAAACATGATATTAGCATGGTAGAATGAAAAAATATATAATGTAGATATATAGATAATTGGCGGATAAATTGATGGATAAAGTATAGATAGATAGATAACTAGGTAGATATGGGATGGATACATTAGATAGATAGATAGATAGATAGATAGATAGATAGATAGATAGATAGATAGACAGACATGGGAGAGATAGAGATAGATAGATAGAGGGCTAGATAAAGGGATAGATAGATAGATATATAGATAATAGATAGATAGATAGACAGACATGGGAGAGATAGAGATAGATAGATAGAGGGCTAGATAAAGGGCTAGATAGATAGATAGATATATAGATAATAGATAGATAGACAGACATGGGAGAGATAGAGATAGATAGATAGAGGGCTAGATAAAGGGATAGATAGATAGATTGCTAACTCATAGATAAATAGATATTTAACTAGATAGATAGGCGATAAAAAAATGGCTACATAAATGACAGATAACACATTAATAAATACATATACACCATAGCTAGCCAAGATGAAAGGACAGTTCACAGATAGACAGAAGATGTACAGATAGATCTATAGATCAATAATTCAGAAATAGATCATTTTTAAATAAAATACAGGTGTGTTTCATATGTACGTATCATGTGCATATATATTTTGCGCGTGTATGACCAAACGTGTAGGATTTGTACATGATGATATAAACTACTGAACATGATACAAACATACCTAAATATTATATATTCCCGTTATAAATATACTACACCCTTTAGCCGGAAGCAGAACAATAGTATTTTCCACAATACATATCATGATTATTATCGCTACCTACAGCAGCAAACATCTGATCCCTAAGGCGTCAGGGAAAACTTTTTTTGATAACTTGGCCCTAACTTTGCAGTTAAATGGCCGTTGCTTAAAACTATTATCTCATAAAAAGTGTAAACGTTCTGCTTTCCCCACTAAAGGCTTTCGCGATTTGTAATGTTTACTCACATGTCAGATTAGATGACTATTACAGCCCATATAAATCATCGCTTGTCGGCAATAACCGGCTTCAATCCATATCGAAACTGATTTATTAAATTGGGGCAACTTTTACACAGCAGTATATTTTCCTAACATTGATTGTTTTGTTCTCCCCTTCTGCGGTAGCATCTGCTACTAAAAAGCTCCAGAAAACATACAAAACTCATGACAGCGGTCTGCATCTGGTTAAGGGCTATAAGGTGGGCACAGAAAGATGCAGGTCCTGGCACCTTCTAGACGCTGTTCCTACAGGAAGTCCTATAAATAATCCTCTACACATAGGGACGAGCTGCGTTTATGGTCATCACTTTAACAATATAGGGACTAATAAACGTGTACGGATTGACTGGTGTAGCACCGTAATTACATTTATAATGATCACTCTTCCTATATAGGGTCAGATCATAGAATGGACTGTACGGAGGCAGCAGCACCTATTAATACAGCTGCTGCCGCCCCTCTTTAGAGAGATCACCCCCGTCCCCCTGCAAGAAGGAGCCTCCAGCTGCATGGCAGCCTTTGCTCCTCATCGTTGCTACCCAAACATGTGTCGGTTTATTTGACAAACTGCCTGCAAGTTGCTCACTCCAGGATGTACAGGAGTGATGAGCTGCTCTCATGTTTGGGGAGGGAAAGCATGATGCTGCTGCGTCTATATGTGTGTGGGGGATTTTTTTTTTTTTATTATTGCGATGGAAACCAACTTTGCTTGCGCCTCATCCAGGCTCTGATCAGTGATGGTCATGATCTGGTGCAGGATGTCGCCAATGTCCTGTTTCCTGCCATCCCCGTCCGTCCCATCGTGTCCATGGGGAGGAGGTAAAGTCATCCCCCCCTGTACCGAGTGACCGGCCATAGTCACCCCGGCCAAAGTCTGCAACATCCTGGTCTGTTCGTCCATACTCGTCTCCACAGCCGAATCAATAGAAACGCAAGACTGCAAGAAGACAACCGCACAGTCAGAGGGGCACAACAACCGCTTGGGGGGTCAGTGCCCCGCACATCAACAATGGCAGCAAGCGTAAATTCCCAGCCTTGGGTACCCCGACTGGTAAATAAGGCGTAGAATACAGTTCACTCCATCCAAGAAAAAAAAAAAAAAACCTTATACAAAGTAACAAAGCTGCAGCCCCTGTGACGCTTCGTCTTCTTATTATTTCTGGAGATATATTATTTTCAGTGCAATTTTTATTCCCAAGATAATGCAACAAATTTCTGGGGGTCTCATCAAAAGTCTCGGCTTTCTTAAGGCCACTTCTGATTCATCCCATTAGGACGAAGAAAAAAAATCCATTCATTCAAAGTCACAATCGGAAATTTTTGAATTTTAAAATTCTTTATTTCGAGGTCATCAGTCCCCCCCCCCCCTTAAAAAAAAATATATAAGAAAAAGTCTCTTGAAGGATGATCGGCAGCTGCAGCACTTTCTTCTAGGGACAGTTCTGGGTGCCGCAGGGTTAATCAATGCTTTATTCCATCAAGGTAAAAAAAAAATAATAATAAAAAAAAAAATCCTAAAAAATTAAACAAAAAAGTAAAAAAATCATTTTTTTTTTTTTTTTTTTAATTTTAAGATGATTTCCTCCCCGGTGATGAAGTCATGGCGCTCCTCCTCGGATCAGTCCAGGGGATCTTTATTTCAATCCTTTCGCCTCCGGCTGCTGACAATCTCCCAGTCTTTCATTTAATAAATCAGCGTCCGATGATGATGGAGGAGTAGGAGTAGTAGTAGGGATAGTGGGAGTTGTAGTAGCTGCAGCTCCTCGCTGATCACCTCCAATAAAATAAATGGCAGATTATTACAAAAAATAATGATAAAAAAATGTAAAAAAAAAAAAAAGGAAGAGAAGAAATAAGATCTATAAAAGAAAAGTCTCTGGGATGAAGAAGAAGAAGAGGAAGGAGAAGAACTTGTGGGTGGGGGAGTATTAATGACAGGAGCTGGGGACCATGATGATGATGATGCTTCAGAGCAGCAATCAAAAAAGTTTTTTCCTCCTCGGCTGTGGCGGCGGCTGCGGGGGTGATGAGGAGAGATGGATGGGGGGCCGGTAGTCGGGGCTCTCCCGGGCGGGATTTATGGCTCCGGCTGCTTGCCCCGCTTTACGCTGCCGCTGCTGCCGGCCCCGGTGACGGATTGACAGGCTGCCAACGCCACTCACTCACTGCGGACGTGTCAGACTTTGAAGGAGGGGAGGAAATAAAAAGGGAGACAAAATATAAATAATGGAGGTAGGCTCCTCCTCCCCGTGTCCTCAGCCCCGGGAGGAGGAGGACGGCTGGGCGGCGCTCCCTCTCCCCGCCTCACAAGAAATGGCGCGCTCAGGTGGTTACTACGACCAAAGTGTTGTCACGCGGTTGCTAAGAGTAAACGCAAACACGCCAGCCAATCAGAACGGCCGGAATTCTTTTGTCTGTCAAGCTTGGCGTTTTCATCTGTAGAAAGAAGGTTTGGTTGAGAGCACGTGTGTTTTTTTTTTTTTCTTTCCCGCCCGCCCTCTTTTACTTACCATTGGTCGGTTCAAAAGCATGATGTCATAGCGTGTGGGCGGAGCTTGTGTTGGTCCTCACAGTCTTGTGATTGCCATGGCAGCAGGAGAGAGCGGAGGGGATGGGGCTGCTGAGGGAGGGATGCTGGGCGCAGGAGCTGCCCTCTCACAGACAGCAGCCGGGGCTGAGCAATGCAGACGGTCTAATGAAGAGCGCAGCGCTCTAATAAAGACATCCACACTGTGTAATAATAAACTGCTGAGAGAAAACACCACACAGACACTTATAGGGGGGAGTCACTGAGCCTATGGCTGACATGGGAAGCACGACCACCGCAACCCCCCTGACTGAGAGTCTGTGCCACTAATATAAATATATATACACACACACACATATATATACACAGTGACACACACACTCACATACCTACATAATGTATCTCACATGCGTACATTATATACATATATATATATACACACACACACCTACATAATGTATATATACACATACGTACACACATATATATATATATACACACACACACTCACATATATATAACGTATGTTGCACAGTCATTTATTATGTATATATACACTGTATGTGAATAAATATATAATATATATGTGTTACACTTTCATATATATTACACATGCATATAGAAATATTCAGTACACATATATAATACAGATTATATATATTACACATTCATATATACACACACATACAGTACAGACCAAAAGTTTGGACACACCTTCTCATTTAAAGATTTTTCTGTATTTTCATGACTATGAGAATTGTACATTCACACTGAAGGCATCAAAACTATGAATTAACACATGTGGAATTATATACTTAACAAAAAAGTGTGAAACAACTGAAAATATGTCTTATATTCTAGGTTCTTCAAAGCAGCCACCTTTTGCTTTGATGACTGCTTTGCACACTCTTGGCATTCTCTTGATGAGCTTCAAGAGGTAGTCACCGGAAATGGTTTTCACTTCACAGGTGTGCCCTGTCAGGTTTAATAAGTGGGATTTCTTGCCTTATAAATGGGGTTGGGACCATCAGTTGTGTTGTGCAGAAGTCTGGTGGATACACAGCTGATAGTCCTACTGAAAAGACTGTTAGAATTTGTATTATGGCAAGAAAAAAGCAGCTAAGTAAAGAAAAACAAGTGGCCATCATTACTTTAAGAAATGAAGGTCAGTCAGTCCGAAAAATTGGGAAAACTTTGAAAGTGTCCCCAAGTGCAGTTGCAAAAACCATCAAGCGCTACAAAGAAACTGGCTCACATGAGGACCGCCCCAGGAAAGGAAGACCAAGAGTCACCTCTGCTTCTGAGGATAAGTTTATCCGAGTCAGCAGCCTCAGAAATCGCAGGTTAACAGCAGCTCAGATTAGAGACCAGGTCAATGCCACACAGAGTTCTAGCAGCAGACACATCTCTACAACAACTGTTAAGAGGAGACTTTGTGCAGCAGGCCTTCAAGGTAAAATAGCTGCTAGGAAACCACTGCTAAGGACAGGCAACAAGCAGAAGAGACTTGTTTGGGCTAAAGAACACAAGGAATGGACATTAGACCAGTGGAAATCTGTGCTTTGGTCTGATAAGTCCAAATTTGAGATCTTTGGTTCCAACCACCGTGTCTTTGTGCGACGCAGAAAAGGTGAACGGATGGACTCTACATGCCTGGTTCCCACCGTGAAGCATGGAGGAGGAGGTGTGATGGTGTGGGGGTGCTTTGCTGGTAACACTGTTGGGGATTTATTCAAAATTGAAGGCATACTGAACCAGCATGGCTACCACAGCATCTTGCAGCGGCATGCTATTCCATCCGGTTTGCGCTTAGTTGGACCATCATTTATTTGTCAACAGGACAATGACCCCAAACACACCTCCAGGCTGTGTAAGGGCTATTTGACCAAGAAGGAGAGTGATGGGGTGCTACGCCAGATGACCTGGCCTCCACAGTCACCAGACCTGAACCCAATCGAGATGGTTTGGGGTGAGCTGGACCGCAGAGTGAAGGCAAAAGGGCCAACAAGTGCTAAGCATCTCTGGGAACTCCTTCAAGATTGTTGGAAGACCATTTCCGGTGACTACCTCTTGAAGCTCATCAAGAGAATGCCAAGAGTGTGCAAAGCAGTCATCAAAGCAAAAGGTGGCTACTTTGAAGAACCTAGAATATAAGACATATTTTCAGTTGTTTCACACTTTTTTGTTAAGTATATAATTCCACATGTGTTAATTCATAGTTTGGATGCCTTCAGTGTGAATGTACAATTTTCATAGTCATGAAAATACAGAAAAATCTTTAAATGAGAAGGTGTGTCCAAACTTTTGGTCTGTAGTGTACATGTACTGTATATGTGCATAAATATATATATATGTATATATGTTACACATTCATTATATACATTACACACATATATATTACAATATATGTGTATTATATACGTGTATGTGCCCTGATCATTATGTGGTTACAAATGTGCTAACCATAGATGATAGCATACAATATGACATTACTACAGTACAGTCGTGTCGGTGACCCCTCAGGTATTGCTTAAATAAAAATTTCCCTAAGATTGGGGTCACTCGACCGTTTTCTCCATATTTGAGAAAACCATTCCAATTATTCTGATGAGACATTGATCAGAAAGGAATCAGTTTTTCTCAGAGGAAGAGAGAGAAAAAAAAAAAGTTTATACAACTTCTCCATTCTGTCCGTCCATGAACCAAGCTGACAGATTGGAGAACTGACGGACCCATACACTTGCGTTGCCGATTTTGATCTGACACTCGGACAGGTCTTCAACTTTTTCCACCATTGCTGGGTCAGAGAAAAAAAAAATCAGACGTGTGCATAGCCCCATAGACTATCACAGGTACGAGTGATATCAGTGAAAACCATGGATAGCTCTAGTATGAGAAAATCAGTAGTGTGCACGAGCCCTAATAAAGTCTTAACAAAATCGCCCTGTATAGTGTGCTCACACAATGTCTTTTTCAGATGGACTCCGCTCCGAAGATCGCCTGAAGAAGTGGCCAGAAAACACTCAATATAATTTACATCTGCATACCTGTGTAAGAATAACTCGCTGTTCACATGTTCAGGCTTTTGAGCATCTTTCAGTTTTCCAAAAACGCCAAAAGAAGTGACCCGTCCATTCCTCTGGGGTTTTTATGCTCAGAAGCCGCTCCACATGTTACAATAGAAGTCAATGGGAAGGCTACAGAGGCGCCTGGGCATCTTTTTGAGTGTTTTAATTATTGCAGAATGGATTTCAAAGAAACACTTAAAATTATTTACAGACAATTTAGTTAACAAAATTCTTTAAAAGAAAAAAGCATAACATAGAAGTGTTTCCTGAAGCAACTTAAAAAAAAACAACTCGTTTTTCACTGCCTTAAATAAAATAAAAAACTCAGTGTGCACATAGCCTTAAAGGGTTTATCCAGCGGATCACATTTCTGTATCTGGTCAGTGGCAAGTGCTCCTCTGTCTGGCATTTATCATCCGCTGCCCTCATATTGTGCAATCACATCAGGTACCATACATCTTATTTATTAGAATGGTGAGTGTGCCCGATACCTGACGAGTGTGCGCCATACTCGGCCAGTATGTGCAATACCCGGCCAGTGTGCGCGATTCCTGGTGAGTGTACACGATACCCGGCGAGTGTGCCCACTACCTGGCGAGCATGCGCGATACCCGGAGAGTGTGCCCGATACCCGGCCAGTGTGAGCGATTCCTGGCGAGTGTGCCCGATACCCGGCCAGTGTGAGCGATTCCTGGTAAGTGTGCACGATACCCGGCCAGTGTGCGCCCGATACCCGGCTAGTGTGCGCCCGATACCTGGCGAGCGTGCGTGATTCCCGGCCAGTGTGCCCCCTATCCGGCCAGTGTGCGCGATTCCTGGCGAGTGTACACGATACCCAGCGAGTGTGCCCGATACCCGGCCAGTGTGAGAGATTCCTGGCGAGTGTACACGATACCCAGCCAGTGTGCCTGATATCCGGCCAGTGTGAGAGATTCCTGGCGAGTGTACACGATACCCAGTGAGTGTGCGCCATTCCTAGCGAGTGTAAGCAATACCCGGCCAGTGTGCCCAATACCTGCCCAGTGTGCCCAATACCCAGCCAGCGTGCCCCATACCCGGAGGGTGTGAGCGATACCCGGCCAGTGTGAGAGATTCCTGGTGAGTGTACACGATACCCAGCGAGTGTGCGCCATTCCTAGCGAGTGTACGCAATACCCGGAGGGTGTGAGCGATACCCGGCCAGTGTGCCCGATACCTGGCCAGTGTGAGCGATTCCTGGCGAGTGTACACGATACCCAGCCAGTGTGCCTGATATCCGGCCAGTGTGAGAGATTCCTGGCGAGTGTACACGATACCCAGCCAGTGTGCCTGATATCCGGCCAGTGTGAGAGATTCCTGGCGAGTGTACACGATACCCAGTGAGTGTGCGCCATTCCTAGCGAGTGTAAGCGATACCCGGCCAGTGTGCCCAATACCTGGCCAGTGTGAGCGATACCTGGCGAGTGTGAGAGATTCCTGGAGTGTACACAATACCCAACGAGTGTGCCTGATACCCGGCCAGTGTGAGAGATTCCTGGCGAGTGTACATGATACCCAGCGAGTGTGCGCCATTCCTAGCGAGTGTACGTGATACCCGGCCAGTGTGCGCAATACCCGGAGGGTGTGAGCGATACCCGGCCAGTGTGAGAGATTCCTGGCGAGTGTACACGATACCCAGCGAGTGTGCGCCATTCCTAGCGAGTGTACGCAATACCCGGAGGGTGTGAGCGATACCCGGCCAGTGTTAGCGATTCCTGGCGAGTGTACACGATACCCAGCGAGTGTGCGCCATTGCTAGCGAGTTTGCGCGATACCTGGCCAGTGTGCGCTTGAAAAATCATCCAATTTTCATCCATCAAATTTTCATCCATATTCCATCTTGAAGGTTAAGTGCACACAGGTTGGTTATTGTTTATTTGTTTTCCTTGTAAGCAAGTATTCACACCTGTAGCTTCTTAATACTAGGATGTGATTGTGATAAATCATTGCTTTGTCTTCATCAGAAATTGCCACTCCTCAAACTGATAAATCCACAAAGAAGATCGATTCCAGTCAGACATGTGAATGAGATGATGAGATGTGGCTGCTGCACCATTTTTTAATGGTAAAATAACAGACTCCATTATAGTCAAAGGGGCCCTTCCGATGCAATCTGCACACTTATGTGGTCGTCTATATGAATTACAGTTCTCTTGTCCTACAAAGGAACAGAGATTTGGAATTGCAGAATGCAGGTGTGACAAGAGCCTAAGGACTTGTTCAGACTCTGCGTTTTTCATGGGTAAAAAATGCTGCATTTTGCCAGAAAAGTTAATGAGATTGCTGAAATCTCATGCACATTCTGCTTATTTTTTCCTTGCAGATTTGAACCATCATAGCGTTTTTTCAAATCTGCAGCGTGTCAGTTCTTTCAGGGTTTTTGCAGCGTTTTTCAACCATTTAAATTAATGGGGAAAACAAATGGAGTAAATAATGCGCATAAAGAGTGTTTCTTTCGAACACTCTGACTTTTGGTGCAGATAAATCTGCTGCAAATACGCAACATGTGCACGTACCCCAACTCTGAATTGCCCACATTACAGCACTATAGGGATGCATGCTTCATGTCCTGCACTTTCCCCATTTTCCGTCTTGGAGAAAGGTGGGTGCTCCAGCATTAGTGGCGAACATAGCACGGAGTAAAAGGAGCACCGCATTTTGATGGCAGGTTCTGAACAGCTTTGCATTTTACAACTTCAAGCCCTTGAGCAGAATCTTTTACCCTTTGAGTGACGAGCGGGTGTTAGTACCATTAATAGTGATTATGTGACCCCAAAAAGAACTTTTGCTAGGAAAGCTATAGAGTCAGGAGGGATAAGATGCCAGGTCCCCACTTCAGACAGACTCAGGCAGCCACCAAGATTGGTCAGCAATAACCATTGATTGCTCTTAGTTGATGGGGTCTGTGGTGCCACAATCTACTGTTGTGTAGTAGGACGTTTGATGGATAATGTTTGTTCCTTATAAAGTTTGAGAGGGGAGTACTATGCACCACCACCCAATAGCAAAGAGGGCATACCCAAAATTATATATTATAGGACCAGAAACCCCCAACTCGGTGGCAGCTTCATCCAAAGAATCAGCCACGGATAGAAACTACGCTCTCCATGGAATTCTACAAGATTTACGGAAACAGCCGAACATGCTTGTAGAGGTGAACGGAGTCCTCTATTCTCCAAATCTCTTCCTCCATACGTGAGATACCATCCATTACATAATTATTGGTTTATTCTCTGGGTTTGCTATAAATGTCTATATTGGCAATATCTCTAACCAGGGCTTTGCAACTCGCTCTCTCCAAGGACCCCCCATAGCAGCCATGCAGGTTGCCTCTATGGTTTTATACCCCCTTGTGCAGAATTGAGGATATTCCTGTATTTACAGAGTATTTTAACTATCAAATACTCATTTCTAAATAATTTTCTTTTTTTATTTTCAGTACTTTCTGGAATCCCATTGTTTCCATTTCTACAGGGCTTATAATGTAGATCACACAATCCAGGGGGCGGAAATATTATTGATGCAACCTGTGTGGTCGCACAGGTGCCCAAGAGGTAAGGAGACCCATTTATACCTTTAAAGCAGGTACAATTTTGCATTTTTAGGAGCTCTCGGGCTGCAAAGGGCCCATATATTGTTCTTGCACAGGGGTCCTTTTCTGTCTGTGTCCGCCAGTGACAGAATCACTGGGTTATATCACAATACTTGCAATGATGAATGGTAAAATGTGTTCTAATTCTGCTCTGTATTACAGCAGAACTCACCATTATACTGTGTAATAGATAGATTTTATCTTTAAATCTGATGAATACCTGAAGTTTAATTAACCGTGCTCGCAGATACAGCGTGCTTCTCATCACAGCGAAACCAACACTATCAAGTCTCTATTCCTCCCCCTGCTGGCATCACTCGCTCGCTGTACACTCATGCAGCCGCCTAGGAAAATATCTGCTGCACACTCATAAATGCACTTACATTTTACATCCTAGATTTATAATAAATGATCGTGCATGGATAGATATACTATGCAGCTATGATACACATCAAAGCAAACTTTATTTAGTAACATCTGTAAATAATATTTGTACTAACATCACATTTTGATGTCGCCACCTGACCATGATAAAGGGATGAATGGCACTACCTACCTACTGCTGTGTCATCTCAATCTCTGACATATCCTCTTAGCTGTGTGCTTTGGAAATGATAGTTAATGGCAACCAGGTGAAGGTGTGATAGGTTCAACAAGTCCAATCAGTTGTTTTAACTCTTGGATTCTACATGAGCCGGGTTCAGAAGACTGTATGGGAAAAACGGAGCAGTCACGGCTGCAAATTGCGGACGTTTCTGGTGCTGTGTGCACTTTAGACGGGTGTTGTAGCTGCCTTTTATATTGCATGATTTTTTTCTATGTGAGATTCCCCGATGTAACTTGGAAACTTTAATCTGCGTGGATTTATCTCAATAAATTTTTGCACTTTTGGAAGCTGTTTTTTCCTTTCTTCTTTCTTTATATTGCATGCTGCAATTTGTACCACGCAGATCATCAGCCCATGTGAAAAATCGCCCTTGTGCAATGGCCATAATGGATCAGTGGCTCACAAGGAAGGCTGTGAACGAGCTCATTCAGATCTCCGCAATTCTCATACCAGTCATTTAAATGGCTATACCTTGTACCCAGTAGGCTAGGATTACAAGTGTCACATTGCAATACAGCATCTAATGGTTTCCTATGGTGTTGCATTCTGACAGAGTCATAAATGTTTGCAAATGTGTTGCATTTTGTGTCTCTACAGCCACAGCCCCACTATCAGTATTTGGTCAGTAATTTTTCTCAGGAGTAGGAGGCAAAACCAGGCATGGGTGAGAAATGCAGAATTGGTTTCTATTATACCTTTTCTCTGATTGTTCCTCACCTGGTTTTGGCTCCCACTCCTGAGAAAAAATACTGATAGTGGGGCCGTGACCTAATCGCTAGAGTCATGCAATTCACTTGCCATATAGACTTCCACGCGGCTTGACTTTTTTTTTTTTTTTTACAGCAAAAGTGCAAATCTAAAATAGTTGTGTGACACAAAGTTACACAAAAATTTTGGGCCACAAGACACATCTGAGAATTGTCACGTCACTGTAGCCCCAGCTTTATGGTCTATAGAGCTGTTGACATGTACAAGGTTTTTTATGACAACCATATGAATGGAAATTTGTCCAGTTTTGTTCCTAGGGTTGGATCAAACCCATCAATGCAAGTGTATAGTTCCTTTAAAAAAATCAAACAGAATATGGGATTCCATCCTAGAGCTGTCCAGTTTTCAAGTTGGATAGGAGAAGCTTGAGAAATCTTCAAAAAAATTACCAATCACTCATCGATATCGGTCCATTTTCTGCATATGAGAAAAATCACTGATGTCTGAATACCGCCCTATGGCTGTTTCAGATGTCAGTGAAAATTGGTCCATGCACGGACTGGCCATGAGTCTCGTTACCCCAACTCTGCTGCCTCGTATCTGCCTACTATGCTGTTGAGGTCGGGTCAGGAGACCAGCAGCCAGTCTGTATGTCGTAGTCAATTATCAGACCATGAACTTCGGATGTGTGAAGCCAGCCTGAAACGGATCTCAATATTTGTAAGGTTACATTTAAAAGAAAAAGTCCTTTTTGGATGAAATGGCAAAAACTGTATCAAAAGCCGCCATGAATTTTCTGACTTTTGCAACATGGATTTCTGCACTTTCTCAAACTCCATCAGTATTCCTGCACGCTAAGAATAAAATACACATACCAATGTGTGACTTACTTAAAAAAAAAAAAAAAAAAAATCGGAACTCTCAGGCTGTATGCACGCGTTCTGTTTTTCAGTGCAGATTTCTCAGAAAACCTGAAGGCTTTCCTGATGCCAGAAAAGTGAATGAGAATCCTGAAGTGACTTGCAGATTTTTGCTGCAGATTTCACCCAAATTAACAAAGAGGAAAAATCTGCACCAAAAATGCAAATAAGAAACACGCCTTTTTGCTGCTGAGTTTTTCCTGCCAATAGATGCAGAAATTTCTGCACCAAATACTTAACGTGTGCACATACCCTTAGACTTTGCTGCAGATCTACCACAACACCCGTAAGCCTATGTTCACACATTCAGAATATGCTGCATATTTGTAATACAGATTCCAAACCCGAAATCTGCAGCGATATATAGCACAATACAAGTGAATGGCGTTTTAATACCTCAATCACATGTAGAAAAAATAATAATCTGCATGAAAATCAGGACATACTGCAGATATACAAATCTAATGAGGATTTTCACCATGGATTTCATTCTGTGCAGTATGGTAAAATTCATGGCCCAATCCACATGTAAAATCTGCAGCCAATATTTTCCATCCTGTGTGAACATAGTCTTGTTGTAAAAGCTTTATTTCCTTACTGAAGTTGATATGAAAAATCTGCAACAAATCTATACAGAAGATATTCCATGTGGAATTGGCCACCAATTTGTAGCAAAGTTGCCTGCTACTGTATTTCACTGGATTTTCGCTGCATAAATTTGTAGGTAAAACAATAGCAATTCTATTACCCAGGGCCGCGTCACCACCCGGCGCACCCTGGCAAGTGCCGGGGCCCTGAGCAACCGGGTGGGAGCCCACTCACTGTCGGAGACACCGGCACTCTACGGGGCCCGTGACTCGGGGGAGCCCAATGCCACCCCCCACTTTCTCAGGGTCCCAGCACTTGGAATACTTACCTCTCCCTGTTCCTCCACAGCTACGGCGTCTTCCACGTCTTCTGACTCTGACGTCTCAGGGCAGAGGGTGCAATGATGTCACTACAGTGTACCCTCTGCTGAGCAGTCACAGTGCAGAGAGCGGGAAGACGGCGACGCTGAGTAGACTAGAGCAGCGGGCAGCGAGGAGAGGTATTTGATTTTTTTTTATGTGGAGCATTATATGGGTCCCATTATATATGGAGAATTATATTGGGTCCATTTATGTATGGAGCATTATATGGGGCCCATTATATATGGAGCATTATATGGGCCCATTATGTATGAAGCAATATATAGGGCCCATTATTCTGTATGGAGCAATATATGGGGCCCATTATTCTGTATGGAGCAATATATAGGGTCCATTATTCTGCATGGAGCATTATATTGGATCCATTATTCTGCATGGAGCATTATATTGGATCCATTATTTTGTATGGAGCATTATATGGGGCTCATTATTTTGTATGGAGCATTATATGGGGCTCATTATTTTGTATGGAGCATTATATGGGGCTCATTATTCTGTATCGAGCAATATATGGTGTCCATTATTCTGTGTGGAGCATTATATGGGGTTCTTTATTCTGTATGGTGCCCATAATACTATATTGAGGACTATGTAGTGCCCATAATACTGTATTGAGCAATATATGATGCTCATTATACTGTATGAAGGACTATGTGGTGCTGTCATGCAAGGTGTGGGAAAGACTTAGTGCAACACAAAGGGAAGAGGGAAAGGGGGGGAGTGGAGACCTCCTAGGTTGATCTAGCATTACCCTGTCTCCCCTAACGTCCCTGTATTGGCTCTTCACCAATCGTCACACACATGCCTCTCCCTGTTTTTCCCTGGCGTATGGCTATGGCTAGGGAAGGGAGGAGATGAGCACTAGTCGATCTCCACTAAACACTATTGTTACATGCACGCCGCTAAGTTCAGATAGGGCGAGAGGGGTTTCATGAATTCTTTGGAATCCTGGGGGAACCGTTACTCAGGACGACCATAAGCTGCAGCTTCTCTCAGGCACACAATAGATTCAATTGCTGACCAGACACATCTGACAAGAGTCTTTTTCAACAGTTTAACAGTGGAATTTAATATGAAGCACGGCCAGTGCAATTCCGAGATTTTACAGCAATAATCTTCATTAAAGTACAGTCTGAGTTTCTTGAGCAACCGGCTCCAGTAACAATACCGTAGTTTCTTCACAAGGCACAGTATTAGTCTCTACAGTAGCATAATTCAGCATAGATTAGATCTCTTAGCTGCACACTTCTATGCATACACAACCACAGGCTTTTATTTCACAAGGACTTAATAGTACACAGCATTCTTTATCCTGCATGAAGATGGAGGGGGGTTTGATGAGGGAGGTGATCCCTGTGACACAATTCCTTCCAGTCCTTATCTTCCT
The DNA here is from genome assembly GCF_046119375.1 of Phyllobates terribilis. NCBI lineage: Eukaryota > Metazoa > Chordata > Amphibia > Anura > Dendrobatidae > Phyllobates > Phyllobates terribilis. The sequence continues at coordinate 230,601,156 of NW_027362767.1, forward strand.
GCCCGATAATACTCTGCACTGTTAATTCAGGGGGTTTATCTGACCTGTGTATAGTTTCTCTCCTGATCTGAATCCTGTTCAGTTGCCTTCTGTCAGATCCAGATAACACACCATCTTTCCCTTTGGCTTCAGCCAGACTACCATAACAAGTTCCCCACAATCCCCCTGGGGCTCTGCTAAAACACTCCCTGTCTCCTGTGACTGTTAACCCCCCTATTTGCTGGATGCTTCTGAAGCACAACACTTCCTGTCTCCTGTGCTTGTGTTACTTCTAATAGTTGGATATTTTGAAGCAACAGCACTACTTCTGCATGTCACACTATAGACAACAAGGGTACACAAACAGGGGGAAATTGCTTAGCTTTAGTTGACTCCAGACAAATGCACACACGACCTCAAGCTCCAGAGAGGATGAAGTACTGCTCTTGCTAAAGCCATCACCAGTAGTAATGAATATCGCCAGCACCTCCCTCTGAAACACAGCTGGTATTTATACACCCAGGCAGGGTGTAAATTAGCCAGTGTAAGGTAGCCGCTGGGTCCTAGAGACAGCCTCTAAGAAGATGTCTGTAATGTCAAACGTAGAGATCTTCTGCAACCAACTGCAGGAGTGTAGCGCTGAGTAGCCCCATAGTTAATGAATGAAGTGGCAAGTGAGCATGTGCACTTATGCATTAGCATTCTAAGGCTACGTCCGCTGCTATCCGAGTGAGATCTGACAAAACTTTGGATCGCATTCAGACCAATGTTAGTCTATGAGACTGATCACATATCTGATTTTTTTTCTCGTTCAGAGACTGTCCAAGAAAAAAAAAAATGCATGCCCGAGTTTAATCCAATATTCGGATCCCAATCCATGCAAGTCAATGAGCGCGATTCTCACAAAATGGAGAATATGGAGGAAAAAAAATTCTTCATCTTCTGCTCATCTGAGAGAATCGGATCACACTGTGATCAATCTCTGATTAGAGTGTCATTTGCATAATTGGCCCGATTTCCTGAGATGAGAGAATCTATGGCCGTCTGCACCCGCCCTAATGATGATAAACGTGTCATATTCTGCCAATCAGTTTGGGGTCCCAGCAGTCACACCACCACCAATCAGCAAGGTGGATAGATGGTAACTTGTTTTCACCGCAAAACCCCTTTAAATTACTGATCACTCGGGGTCTGCCTGTAGCAGTGTCCAAAGATCACCGCAAAGCAGGATTCAAGTACGGCACAGCCGACGAGAAGGCAGAAACAAAACTCCGGTTTTATTATGTTCAAAGGAATTATATGCTGGGAGATGAGAATAACAGTATTTACAATGACAATATTAATAACATGAACATAGGAAGAAATAGCTGAAGCGAGTCACAAAACTATACTCCAGCTATGGAAATGAAAGCTCAATACAACAGTACACATAAAGTTTCACATACTACTCTAGGTTAGTCCCCTATCTGGCTTTCCACTAATCGGGCAACGCTGCTACAGCATTCTAGCTAAAGAAAACTACGCTAAACCCTAGCACAGTTCATCACCAGTGAGTCACTCACTGTTGCACAGTTCAGATGCAAATGGAGGCCGCCTTGTTCGTGGTTTAACCGAGCAGTAACACGTCACTCGAGACCTTTCCCTTGTATATTGGATCTCTTTCTTCTGCAGGCAGGCAAACCTTGCTTCACTTTCATAGAGGTAAAATGGCTGGTACTCAGTGTTGTGTGTTACCTTAGGTTATGAGCCTTCAGGGAAAACGTTCTTCAAAAAGGGATGGATTTCTCTACTCTTGACTGTCACGCAAAGTTTGGGAAAGACTTAATGCAACACAAAGGGAAGAGGGAAAGAGTGCCCAGGCTCTAGGGAAAGGGGGGAGTGGAGACCTCCTAGGCTTATCTAATATCACCCTGTCTCCACTAACGTCCCTATATTGGTTCTTCACCAATCGCCGCACGCGAACCTCGCCCTGTCTTTTTCTGACGTTTGGTCCTGGCTTGGGAAGGAAGGGGATGAGCGCTAGTCGATCCCCACTGATAACTAAAGACAACAAGGGGGAATAAATAAGGGAAGAAAGCTTAGCTTTTAGTCGACTTGAGAGAGATGAACATCCGTCCTCATAGCTCCAGAGAAGATGAAGTAATGCACTTGCTCCGAGCCTCACAAGGGGTAATATGAGTATCGCCGGCACCTCCCTCTAGCAGACAGAAGGTATTTATACACCCAGGCCAGGGTGTTAATAAGCAAGAGGAAGGTAGCCACTGGATCCTAGAGAGACAACCTCTAAGAAGGTGTCTGTAATGCCAAATGAAGAGATCTCCTGCAACCAACTGCAGGGCGACTGTCTGTCACTTCTGACACACCCGTGACATTGACAGTCCTGACAACAAATCTTGATAAAGTCTGCACTCTTATCTTTCTAGAGATTTACAGTTACTTTTTATAGTCTCTCTTTAACAGGAACAGGCAGGAGCCTCTCTGCTCCCTCAGACACACACATGAGGTCCCTCTGCTTCCTGGTTCACTTCCCTCTCTCAGCACAGACCAAGAAGCAGGGAGAGATGACAAGTCCACAAGCAGAAAACCCAGAGGGGAGCATGGTGACTTAAAGCCGCAGTGTATTCAATGTCCTGTAAGGGCTGATCCCCCTACATGATTGCTGGAAGCCCCCATAGATCCTAAGAGCAGAGCTCTGAAACCTGCAAACTGAGCTAAGGGGATAACTAATTATATTAGGAATAGAAGGGAGTATGACCACAAGATCAGACTACACCAGGTTTGTTTGTAGTCTGTAATGATGGAAACACAGATGTGTATAGGAGCTGTAAACACAAAACAGAAGGAATTTATAGATACCTTTAAAATCACACATGTAAATTTATGCCTTGTCTGTAACACTGGAAACTTTGAATTTCCTGGTCAGTATTAGGCAATGTTAGAATATTTTACAGAATACTTTTTCCTTGCTGTTGGAGTGAACCCGTTACCCATTCTCAGTAAATTCTATGATTTTTATAGGGCAGGCATCATAATAAACTTTTGGGGAATAAACACATATTTCGTGTCTAGACTCTACCTGCTTTTCTATAATAATTTGGTTAAAATTGATAGGTACAGCCAATCCATGCAAATTGTAAAATTGAATTTTGAACTATTGTCTTTCATTTCTTATCGTGTATGAAATTGTCATGACATTAATCTCCTTTTTCTATCATACCAGATAGATGGAGGGTAAGCAGAGGATTATGGGAAACGAATCATTTCTTCTGAAACAGTATAATTGACACTGGTTAAGATGCTCTTCGGAAAAGGAAGCAGCATTTAGTAGAATCCATCCCGATCATGTTATACTCAGGTTATCGTAATCTCATGTAACATGACATTAATTTAATAATTCCCTTTTGTAGTGTCTGTGTCAGATGGAATAAATGTTTGATACTACTGTCGACAGGTTTTGAGCTTGACAAAATTTTGCCCCTTCACTTTACCGAATGGAAACTTTTGCATCTGCTTTTTCACTTACTCAAGATATTCTGTGTTTTAATTATTCTTAAAGGGAAACTTTCATGCTGGCTGAACCACGGGCAGCCTGAATCAAAGACCACCTCCATTATTGCAGACACGTATGTTTTACTCTGACGCACTTCTGTGTTTCGGAGAGAACATTCTTTAAAAGGGTTGTACACGTTTTGGGATGACAGTCTGCAGTCACTTTATGTGCTGTTGGGATTTTCCGGTGCCGGAATACATTCGGTCACATTCCAACTAGACATGTGCAGCTTGTATTGAGCAAGGCTGCTCACGTCTAGTCGGCACGTGACTGCATGTATGCAAGTTGCGTACTCACGGTCACTTGACCTCCCAGCACCAGAGATTCAGAAGTCTGCAGTCACACTATGTGACTGCAGATTTTCATCCCAAACCTGGACAACCCCTTTAGAAAGCCGGACGGAGATGACTAGTCCCTTGCAGCTTCTCCTGACCTTGTGTGTGTGTGTGTGTGTGTGTGTGTGTGTGTGTATGTATGTATATATATATATATACCTCTATCGACAGGTCCTTTTTTTCTGGGAGCGGGGTGAGGGAGAAGTTCCTGAGGACCTGCCTCTTTGACTAGTCATTCTAATCACATCATCTGCTCCTAAAAGTATGTTTTCTCTGAAAGTGCTACAGAGTTTCAGAAGAGTATAACATGCACAATTGCAATAACACAGCTGGTATCTGATTCAAGCTGCCCACGGTTCAAGAGGCATGAGTTCCCTTTAAAATTCCAAAGCTTTATGAGACAGATAGTGAATTCTACAGTCGTGACAGTTGGTTATGCCTCATTCAGACGTCAGTTTTTCATGTATGCGTTCTATCCGTGATTTTCATGGATAGCACACATACCCATAATAGCCTATGGGGCTGCTCAAATGTCCTTGTTTTTTTTTTGCAGATTGTGTTTCTGTGCAAAAATCACAGAGACTTCTCCGCTTTTTTACCCACATCATGGATGAACATACCAATACAAGTCTGTGTCCGTAAAAATCACAGACAGCACACGGATGGCATCAGTGTACAATCTGTGAGCTGTCTGTGGATAGGAGAAGCTTTGTCATTTATTTATTCAGATCCAAAACACTGATGACCCTTATACATTTTTTGCAATTGTGAACAAAAATGGATGGCTGAATGAGGCCTCATGGTACAGTATGTATAACTTTGCAAAGATTTGTATTGTTTCCAGTGCATCTAAAATGAAAAATGAAGCAGCGTTGCAAATAGTCTTGTGTTTTGTGCATACAGGTCTGTCAGTGAGCACACCAGAGAGATCCCAAAGATCCCACCGCTGCCAGTAGTTTGACGGGATATCAGCAGGGAGAATCGTGCAGATCCCACCGCTGCCTCCAATTTGTCAGGGGACGCAACTCAGCTGCCTCAAATCATCAGGACAATTATGCAATTGACTGAAAAGAGATGGACAAGGCCGTGGCTGTTTCCACTACTCGGCCGGTTATTGGGGAACTCACAGTCAGCGTATGCTATATACTCCTCATAGAATATATGTATATACCCCGATACGATCACTGCCGACTCCACAATAATAAAAGGAATTACTCTCTTTCACCACACCAATCATTTATACAGGCCAATTGGACACCGGTTACAGGTAGCGTATGGCTTGAGGGGTGTGGTTTACAGAGCAGGAAGAACAGAGCTATTACATTTTATATATTTAATCTGGAAAGGTAGGCAGTGTTTATAAAAAAAAATCTACAAAGATGAAACAAAAATGGAAAAAAAACAATATGGTATATATAATCACATGGAATAAAATGGATAACAAAAGAGAAGTACTAAGCCAGATGTTGCAGAAATGGCTGTTATCTTTATGGACAGAAGCACTAGGAAAATGGAACACTCACAGCAAACCAGATCTTCCAAAAATGAACAATGACAAAAACCAAAACTCTGGTGAGCTCACAAGGGGGCTGGTTGTTGGATGTGCTATGTCTTTTAGAAGATTTTGAGATTCCCAACTTCCAGGTTATCTTTGCCACTGGAGGTCCCAGGCGGTAGATATTGTCGTCAAGTTTCCTATCGTGATTTTACCTTTCTATCGTGATGAAACGTGGCATAGATGGCATCATCCATCTGTCTGATATTAAGTTGGAGGTGTTAGAAAGGCCTTACAGTGATGTGAGTGAATGCGTAATGTTTGTCCCTTCGCTACGACATCAAAAATATATCTCCAATAAATATCGGATTGATGCAAAACCTCAATATTCATCACTGACCACTGGCTCTAGAAAGTCTGGGACCCGTGCTTCGAACAGAGGAAGCTCTTGCCCCGGAAATTTAATTCCCCGCCTCTGAATATACGAATCTTAGGTTTAAAGTTTGGTTCTCAGAGCAGAGTAATTACCTGGTCACTGAAGGAGGTCTTACTTCAACGGAGGCTGAAATGTCAGCTCTCTCTCACTTTCCAGTTATAATTAGTTTCTCACTTTCTCAGGTATAATGTTCAATGTGTGGGTGATATGTCCCCTCTCTGGAGATGTCTATATGGATTTACATTTTTTCTCTACGACAAGATCCTTCGCAGATCCTTGTGAAGTCACTTAAGTCAATTTTTATCCTTAGTGCAATAAAATATGAATTTCCTAAACTTTGAGCTGAAAATAACTTTTCATGCAACGACCCAACTTGGTATAAATAATCATAATTCGGTTAGTAGACATCCCACAAATGCTTAATTTTTTACGGTTAATAGGGGCTATAAAGATTTAGAAAGATTCAACCACTGCTGCACAGCAAAAAAACAGCAGCAATTGCCAAAACCATACCCCTCTCAGTAGTTAGCGCTTTGCGGCTTTTGGCCATAATTACAGAACAATTGCAGAATTACTACCTGCACATTGTAAGCGTGTGGTGGGCACATATGTGTAAATTTCCTTAAAAAACTGTAGCTTCATAAAATTGAATGCAAAGTGTTCAGAGGCCCTTTAAATCTAGGAGTAGATTTCCCTGGATTGAGATAATAAAAAGTAATGGCATCATGAAAGCTCTGGGTAATTTTACCTAAATCTGCATAAATACAATGGGTTCATAGTGTTCATATTTTGGGGGTTTTCTTTCTCAACTGGTGCTGTAATAAAGGGGTTAAGTCTAAATAATACACTGAGCGTCTTGATCACAGAAACAGAATTCTTTGTTAGGCAGATTTATTGATGCCGACAAATTTATAGGTGTACGTTACTGCATCCCTATAATCTACAAGACAACATTTCGTTCTGCCAAGCTCTCCGTGCGAGGTGCCCTCTCCGAATCTGTCACGTGGAAGGTAAGAACATCTGGAATCCAAGGTGGAACAGCTGATGTTTAATGACTCTCCTGTAAAAGGAAAAAAAAAATGGAAGGAAAAATTAATGGCACGAGACTGTGAAAATACCGATTTTTACGGTGAGAAATCAGGGATGGTTGTAAGTCAGAAGTTCAGCGTGCTAGTCTCTGTATATCGTACAGCGTTGCCCGGGATCAGGATGGGCATGTAATAATAATGCTGTGTATAACTGTGCCTGCTGTTCATCCATGCAACTGCTCCACATGGTCCTGCATTTCCATCTATATAAAGTTTTTTTTACAGCTTTTATTCCATGCCATGTACATCTGTACATTGTGTTACCTGCTTGTAAACGGCAGGGTGTCTAAGCCCATCATGTATATTACTGTTTGCGGGATCCACACAGAACTTTATTACCCATTGAGAATTTTTTTTTTTATATTTTAGAAAGCTCTTCTCACAAGTCTGTATTTAGTAAAGTTTTGTATTCACCATAAAATAAATATTTCTGGGGAATCTTTTCTTAAAACTCTGTGCCATTCCTCTGTTTTCTTCGTGGATTTAAATGGATAAAATGACAGCTGGCTGTTACTCTTCACCTTGTCATCAGGGCACAGTCACACGGCCGTATAAATCGGAACGAGATCGCAGCGCAGTGCACGGACTGGCCGGCGGCTCTCCTAACCTGAGCATGACAGCTGTATAGAAATATATGAAGCTGTAACACTCGGGTTGGGAGAGCCACCGGCCAGTCCGTGCACTGCATTCCGATTTATACAGCTGACTGACTCATTTTAGTAGCTAAGCCAGCCCCCTTCTCTGTCACAGCTGATGCATAAGCGCAAGACCAGCGCCAAAATCCAGCAAACCCAACCACGAGCCAAAATGTATCTGTGGTACCCGCGATGTCCAGGTTTCCTTTGGTGACATCCGTAATACATATATAGGGCAGATGTGCACAATGTATATATAGAGTGAGCTCAGAAGCTGGGCCCACTCCATATAGCTCTTGGGCAGGCGGTTTAATACTGCTGGTAGCCAAGTCTAATGTCTGCAATCAGAGCTATGTCTAAGTGCAGCAGTTTAACATTTTAGAAGCCGGTGTCAATTCGTGACAGCAGCGTTTAAGAGCTTGGACATAGGGAAGGTGTCCCATTTAACGGCCCATGCAGTACAATTCTAGGATGCCGATGGTATTATTTTGGTAGCCGTGGTGTATTCTACCAATATTTGTACTGTGGCCTGTGACTGGGTTTCATAGGAGATCAGCAGGGTTGGACTGAGATGTCTGGGGCCCATAGGAGCAATTGATCCTCAGAGCCCACCCTACAGCTATATGCAAATACCTGTGACCTATTGAGTGTCGACTGTAAAGACTGTAAAACACAGGCGGCTCCTGCACATCGACTGTGCACATACTATAACTGGGATGTACAATTATGGTAGCCTACTGTAATGCACACGCTCGGGCTGAGCGGCGTGTGCGTGTGATTCCACTGGACCGTGCCGGAGAGTGAATGCCTGGAGGGGCGTAACTAGGTATTCACCCGATCCGACCAGGGTCGCACGGCGGCATACGACTCCAGTGCACCAAGGAGGAACCGGGCAGAGGGACCAGGTGCTACTCCAGGACAGACCCCGGACACGGCTGTTGACCCACACAGGGGAATACAGGAACAGACTGGTTAGGCTGGCACACAGACTGGTGGGTATAGGCAGGCACGACTGGTATGCAGGCAGGCGGGTATGCAGGCAGGGGGGTACAGGCAAGCACGCCTAGAGTGCAGACAGGGAGGCACTAGCAGGTAGGAACACAGGCGGGATAGGACCCAGTACACACTGGGACTCAGGAACAGAACCACAGATGTGGCGGACAAACACAGCAGAGTAAGGCCGCCCAGAGTGGTGAGCGAGAGCAGGGCAAGACGAGACCGCCTAGAGCGGTGAGCGAGAGTAGAGCAGGACGAGGCCGCCTGGAGCGGTGAGCGAGAGTAGAGCAGGACGAGGCCGCCTGGAGCGGTGAGCGAGAGTAGTCAGAGCAGAGCGAGACTGCCGGAGCAGTGAGCAAGAGTAGTCAGAGCAGAGCGAGACTGCCGAAGCAGTGAGCAAAGGGTCAGAGCGGAGCGAGACTGCCGGAGCAGTGAGCAAAGGGTCAGAGCGGAGCGAGACTGCCGGAGCAGTGAGCAAAGGGTCAGAGCGGAGCGAGACTGCCGGAGCTGTGAGCAAAGGGTCAGAGCGGAGCGAGACTGCCGGAGCAGTGAGCAAAGTGTCAGAGCGGAGCGAGACTGCCGGAGCAGTGAGCAAAGGGTCAGAGCGGAGCGAGACTGCCGGAGCAGTGAGCAAAGGGTCAGAGCGGAGCAAGACTGCCAGAGCAGTGAGCAAAGGGTCAGAGCGGAGCAAGACTGCCGGAGCAGTGAGCAAAGGGTCAGAACGGAGCAAGACTGCCGGAGCAGTGAGCAAAGGGTCAGAGCGTAGCAAGACTGCCGGAGCAGTGAGCAAAGGGTCAGAGCATAGCAAGACTGCCGGAGCAGTGAGCAAAGGGTCAGAGCGGAGCAAGACTGCCGGAGCAGTGAGCAAAGGGTCAGAGCAGGCCAGAACCGCCGGAGCGGTGAGCAAAGGCAGAGCAGGCTAGAACCGCCGGAGCGGTGAGCAAGGCAGAGCAGGCTAGAACCGCCGGAGCGGTGAGCAAGGCAGAGCAGTCTAGAACCGCCGGAGCGGTGAGCAAGGCAGAGCAGTCTAGAACCGCCGGAGCGGTGAGCAAGGCAGAGCAGGCTAGAACCGCCGGAGCGGTGAGCAAGGCAGAGCAGGCTAGAACCGCCGGAGCGGTGAGCAAGGCAGAGCAGGCTAGAACGGCCGGAGCGGTGAGCAAGGCAGAGCAGGCTAGAACCGCCGGAGCGGTGAGCAAGGCAGAGCAGGCTAGAACCGCCGGAGCGGTGAGCAAGGCAGAGCAGGGGGGACAGGGCTCTGTACACACGGAACAGGCAGGAAGGGAAAGGCAGAACCAGATACCCACAGGGTACTTACAGTGAAGTAGCGAGTGGACCACAAACTCAAGTACAGTGACAACGAGCAGGAGTTAGGTACGAGTTCAGACTCTGCAGAAAAAGGAAAGGTACGGACATAGAAAAACACAGGAAACAAGCTAGAAGAGTATACAGACTAGAACAGACACAGTAGCAAGATACAGGAGCGGGTCTAGGTATGCAGCCCCTAGAAGGCGGGAGGAACAGGCTAGGAGCGTGTTCAGACAGGACAGACAAGATACAGGAGCGGGTCTAGGTATGCAGCCCCTAGAAGGCGGAACGAACAGGCAAGGAGCGTGTTCAGACAGGCCTGGAAATACAGCCTCCAGGAAGGGCAGGCAAGCAAACACAGAAGGGGACCTGGCACATTCAGAGTGAGAGAGCACACTGAATGAAACACAATGCTCAGGCAGGGATTCATTGGAGCAGCTGGGTTATATACCAGGTGACAGACAGCAATAGGCTGAGGACGCACAAGGGGTGTGCCTGCAGCAGGTACAAAAAGCAGGAAGTGATCGGGCGCCGCCCTTAAGCAGCAGAAACAGAAGCAAACAGACAGCATGGAGGGAAGCCAGAGAGACATTCTGGATTGGAGATCAAGTGCGCGCTCTTGCACAGTGGGAGATGGACCACTATGCAAGGACGCCGCTAGGTATGTTACACCTACATTAAAAGTGTTCTTTGGTGAAAACAAGTTATCACCGATCCACAGGTTAGGTAGGTTATAACTTATTCATCGGTGGAATCCGACCATTGGAAACCAGACGGATCAGAAGAATGGGGAAGTTTTATCCATTTTAAAATGCAGCGGCAGGTGGGATGTCTATCCGCAGCCCCATTCATCCTCTTTGGGGCTTCCAAAAAAAGCAAAGTGTAGCCACTGAGGGAATGAATGGATCAGTGGTCAAGTCGTACATGACACTCCACTCTAATAAGGATCAAAGTTCCACATTCTGCCAATCGGCCGTGTCCCAGCAGTCGGACCAATCAATAACTTATCAATTATACTTAGGCCACATTCGCACGTTCAGTATTTTACATCACTTATTTGTAAGTCAAAATCATGAGTGGAACAATCAGAAGAAAAGTATAATAGAAACACGTCACCACTTCTGTATTACTTACCCACTCCTGATTTTGGCTACCAAATATTGATGTAAAATACTGACCAAATACTGATAGTGTGAATGTGGCCTTAGGATAGATGACTACTTGTTTATGCTGGAGAACCTCTCTAAGTGCTTATTTGCTACTGTGTAATAGACACAGGACAGGCAGGGGTTAAACGTCCAAGTAATCAATCTCTATTGGAAATAAAGTATATTCTCCTTATTGATATCAGAGAGAACAAGTGACCTCCATACACAACATAATCTGCTATACCAAGACCAATACCACCACATACAAGAGAGAAATACCACCACACCATGATCAGACCACATATTACCACCACATAGGGACCAAATAATACCACATACAAGGGACAAATACTGCCATACCATGACCAGACCTCATATTACCACCACATAGGGACCGAATAATACCACATACAAGGGACAAATACCATGACACCATGACCAGCTCACATATTACCACAACATAGTGACCAAATAATACCACATACAAGGGACAAATACCGCCACACCATGACCAGACCACATATTACCACAAAATGGGAACCGAATAATAACACATAAAATGAGAAATACCACCACACCATGACCAGACCACATATTACCACCACATAGTGACCAAATAATACTACAATAATGATCATGAATAAAAACCACAATACTAATAACATGAATATTACCACTGGTGACATTATACACAGGAGCACTGTATATAGTATCAGTGTACAAGTAATACAGTGATCACCAGTGACATTATACACAGGAGTTCTGTGTCTAGTATATAGTGTCAGTGTACAGGTAATACAGTGATCACCAGTGACATTATACACAGGAGCTCCGTATATAGTGTCAGTGTACAGGTAATACAGGGATCACCAGTGACATTATGCACAGGGACTCTGTATATAGTGTCAGTGTACAGGTAATACAGTGATCACCAGTGACATTATACACAGGAACTCTGTATATAGTGTCAGTGTACAGGTAATACAGGGATCACCAGTGACATTATACACAGGAACTCTGTATATAGTGTCAGTGTACAGGTAATACAGTGATCACCAGTGACATTATACACAGGAACTCTGTATATAGTGTCAGTGTACAGGTAATACAAATGATCACCAGTGCCATTATACACAGGCTAATTATGAAGAATGGTGTACATATGGGAGCAGTATGTGGGACATTATTACTGTAGGGGCTAATTAAAGGATATTGTTAATGGTGTGATGTATTTTATTTTTGAGGATACTGTTTTCAGTGGGGGGGGGGGGGTCCTGTTACTGTGCAGGGCGTCACTTTTTTTTCTTCATTTGGTTTAGTGTAGAAATTGGGGAATGTGCTCTGAAAGCGGTGCTCTAGATAACTGTGTTATTTTATGCAGAGACAAGTGTCGCGCCCCCGGGGGCCGTGGGGTACTCAGCAGCCGGGCCCTCAGATGCTTGGGGGATATCACGGTGGCTGGCCCGGTCCGTGGCCTAGGGTAGACAACTGAAAAGAGGGGAATGTATATTGGGATAATAGGTTTGTAAATGTTCGTGACGCCACCTGTGGTGTTTGGTGAGGATCACATGTAGTTCGCCAGGGGTTCCGGTTGTTTTCTACTGGTCATGAAGATCCACGTAGACTCGGACCCGGTGTCCGGTATATGCTTCTGGGGTGAGCTTGTAAAGCTCCTCTGCCCCCTATGTTACTCTCTTCCACTTGCCTTCAGCCCCGCTCGGGCCCTCACTAGGCTACACTCACTGCAGCCGGGACGCTGCTCTTCTTCGCCGCTATCAGAGTGTCGGCACACTCCTAGCTCTCTATCCTGAGCTCTGTGAGTTCTAGTCTGGACTCACTCTACAGACTATACTGAACTCTTTCTGCAGGAACTGCTAGGCTCTGGCTCGACTGCACTGACTCCTTCTGTGTCTGAGCAGGAACTGCTGAATCACTGAGCTGCTTAGCTCCACCTTCCCTATTTATATCCCTAACGGGCTCCCTCTGGTGGTCTGAGATGGAAGGTGGAGGTGTGTGTGTGTGTGTATGCTGTGAAGGCCTCTTGTGGAGAAATCCTTCTATGCAACCCTCTAGGATCTGTGGTACCAAGCGCAGCTGGGCGCCACACAAGTACTGGCTGGAAGAAGTGATGGAAAAGCGAAGATGAAGGACTTCAACTAGAAACGTCACCAGTGAGTCAGTGTGTTATCTATACACTGACACTATACACTGTATACTATGTACAGAGCTCCTGTGTATAATGGCACTTATGGTAATATTAGTATTGTGTTAATGATCAGTATTGTAGTATTTAGTCACTATGTGGTGGTAATATGTGGTCTGGTAATTGTGTGGCGGTATTTATCCCCTTGTAAGGTTGCTAATGGATACATAGTTGATGGGAGGTATGTATCACAGAGATGGCTGTCCTCTGTGATGTAACCTGGAGTGTTGCTCTAGTGCACGTAAGCACTAAGAGGACTGTTTGGTGCACCTGGGACCGGGTTAAGGGTAGTTTGAGAGATGGCCGTGTTTTGCTACCCACATACCTCACCTATGGGTGTGGTTAAGAGATAAAATGGAGGCTGTTATTTGGCACATTGTCTGTATGTTTGGAGGGAGAAGGCCTCCTGTGTGTTGTGGTCTCCCGACTGAGCCAGTAGACTGGAAGCTACCCAGCCTGTGTGCCCACAGGACTGGCTAACCAGAGACTTTGTATTAAAGTCTCTTTACTTTTTTTTTGCCTGAACTATAGGCTGTTTGTATTTCCTTTTGCTTTTGCCGGGATTCTGACTAAATAAACCGACATTGACATTTAAAGAAAAATGCGTCCTGTTTGCCTACCGACGCACCTGAGTGAGTAAAACCCCCACACCCTGTATGTGGTATTATTTGATCGCTATGTGGTGGTAATATGTGGTCTGGTCATGGTATGATGGTACTTGTCCCTTGATTGTGATATTATTGGTCATTTTAAAAAATGTACGTGACACATTCCCTTAAATAAAAATACATCTAAAAAGAGTATTGGATATTTTAAGTAATGCTTAATAGGTTAGAGTTGGGCCCGGCCAGAAGAGTCTAACTTGTCCTGGTGGCGGCTTAAAAAATCTTTTGGCCAAAACAAAAGCTGCTGGCTATGTATGTGATATGGTGTTCGATGGGAACTGTTAATGTGTGATTGGTGAGGACGTGGTGCAGAAAGTAGAGTTTTTCCAAGAGTGGGTGGTGGGACTGTGGAAGATTCGAGGTGTGTAGTGCTTGATGGGTTTGCAACTGCACTTGGGGACACTTTCAAAGTTTGCCCAATTTTTCGGACTGACTGACCTTCATTTCTTAAAGTAACGATGGCCACTCGTTTTTCTTCACTTAGCTGCTTTTTTCTTGCCATAATACAAATTCTAACAGTCTATTCAGTAGGACTATCAGCTGTGTATACACCTGACTTCTGCACAACACAACTGATGGTCCCAACCCCATTTATGAGGCAAGAAATCCCACTTATTAAACCTGACAGGACACACCTGTGAAGTGAAAACCATTTCCGGTGACTACCTCTTGAAGCTCATCAAGAGAATGCCAAGAGTGTGCAAAGCAGTCATCAAAGCAAAAGGTGGCTACTTTGAAGAACCTAGAATATAAGACATATTTTCAGTTGTTTCACACTTTTTTGTTTAGTATATAATTCCACATGTGTTAATTCATAGTTTTGATGCCTTCAGTGTGAATGTACAATTTTCATAGTCATGAAAATACAGAAAAATCTTTAAATGAGGTGTGTCCAAACTTTTGGTCTGTACTGTGCATGTAATACACTGACTCACCAGTGACATCTATAGGTGGAGTCTTTCATCTTTGCTTTTCTTCTTCATCCAGTGCAGACCACCATAACTTCTTCCAGCCAGGACTCGTCTCTGCAGAAAATAACACACGGTTATCTATAGCTGATGGCTTCTAGAGCACATTCCCCACTTTTTCCCCGATTTCTACACTACGTCAGATGAAGAAAAAAAGCGACATAGTTCACAGTAATAGGACCTCCCTTTCGCTCCCCCATGGAAAACCGTATCTCCAAAAGTAAATATTACAGCAGTAATGTCCTCTACTTTGCCCCCACTTGCCACCACAAACTAATAATGTACGTTCCTCATTCTGGCCTCCATACAGAAATTGTCACCCATCCTGGCCCCCTTTATTTAATAATGTCTCCCATCCTAGGCCCCTATGTCCCCCCCCCACCCATCCTGGGCCTTTATGTATCCACCCATCCTGGGCCTTTATGTATCCCCGCCCCCCATCCTAGGCCTTTATGTATCCCCCCATTGTGGCCTCTATGTATCCCCCACCATCTTAGGCCTTTATGTATATCCCCCTCCCATCCTGTGCCACTATGTATCCCCCCTAACCTGGGCCCCTATGCTGCCCCATCCTAGGTCCCTATGTATCCCCCACCATCTTAGGCCTTTATGTATATCCCCCCATCCAGGGCTCCTATGTTTCTTCCCTATCCTGGGCCCCTATCTTGCCCCATCCTAGGTACCTATGTCCACTACCCTGCCCATTCTCAATGGAAATAAAATGTCTTCTTACCTTCCAGCATTTCCCTGGTGTCCTCTTGCAGCTTCATATCCGCTATGGTAGTTCACATGGCCTCCGACCCATTAGAGGTCGCGTGCTGACGTCGGTGCGCGGCGCATAGCTGTGACATTTAAAGGCTGCTGGCCAGCGACCATTTAACATCACTGCTATGCCCGCACACTGACAAGGGATGTTCAATGACAGTGACACGTGTGGCCTTTGATTGGCCGGTGGCCTTTAAACATCACTGCTATGCATCGCATGATGACGTCAGCAGGCGGCACATAGCAGTGACGTTCCAGGCAGCCATCTTAACATTAGTAGTATGCGCCGCGCGCTCTAATAGGTCCTAACGACCATTGTTACCCGCTGGCCCACACTATATCTGTCACGGGGGCCCACCGAGAACCCAGGGCCCACCAGAGGATTGTCCAGTGTCTCGGTGGGCCAGTCCCATACTGGAGATTGGTAATTTTGCAGTGCATCATTACAGTATTGCATATAATCAAATGATCGCAGGTTCAAGTCCCCAAGAAGGAGCAATAAAAAATGTAATAGAAAAAATAAATATTCTGTAGCTATTTCCTCATTAAGCTCCGTGACTTTGTCGTTCATTGTATGACACATGTTGGTTCGATCCAGGGGCGCAGCTGGCAGGACAGAGTGCCAGAGTTCGGCTATCCCCTGACAAAGCTGGGGTACAGGGCTAGCACAACAAGCCCAATCTTTGTCCTGGAACAAGGAAAGCATAACTACAACTCTGAATCAGATACTGCACACAGCGATGTCACACAGAATTTCAAATGTAGAAATTTCAAATTAATTTGAATTTTCTGTGACTTAAAAGATTTAAAATGAAAAAAATGAAGTAAAACCGATACTTTTTTTGTTTTGTTCTCTTTGGGTTTGGTTCTCACACGTGCAGGTCAGGGCAGTCCTCCTCTCCCGCCTGCCTTGTACGCTCCTTCACCACTCTGTGTATAACTAATCACCTTTCATTTCTCCAGCCTGGGAATTCGCTCTGCCAAACTGGGGCAGGGAAGTAGGAGCAATGTTGACAATTTGCATTTTATATACGTGCAGTCATTAAAATTGGTAACTCCTTCAGGACCAGCCCGGCTTACACTGGAGTGTATCTGATCAGCGTTATTTATACTTGTCTGGAGAAATGAATGTAATGTGTCCTCTATAAACTTGTGTACATGTTCCGATATTGTAAAATCCAGGATATTATTCTAACTCTACTGCCACAGTTCTAACATTTATTTTTTTTATTTTTAATAATAATTATTTTTATTTCTATAGTGCTAATTTTATAATTCAGAAATTTAAAGGAATTTTCTGTCCGTCATTCTTCAGACAGCTTCCATTGAAAGCTACATGCTCTCTATGCTTCACAATAGATGCCGGTGTCGGAGGCGCCGTAAATAGAACGGTAAAACCGATGGTGAAGCCACTTACATAAACTGACTGCTGGTATTTTCTTGAGGGAAATCTCGGCAGACGCCATGTGCACATAGCCTTGTAATACTTTAAAAAAAACTCTTTTTAAAAACAGTTTTGGAAATGCTGTCAGAAATCAGAACCCATAAAAAGATAAAACTTTCCAAGGAAGAAGAGTTTCCTGTAACAGTTTCCGGTAAAAAAAAATTTCGATTTTGAACGGCACAAAAATCTGTGTGTGCACATACTGTAATATAGGTGTCCATGAACCTTAGATACCTGTCAGCTGAACACTTGTTCAGCCGACAGCTTTCTCTCGCAACTCCTCTCCGCTTACCTTTATGTGTTTTCAATAGACGGGTGGAAAAATTGGGTTTTTAATGGTATACTACCCTATCCTGTTGAGGGGGAAGTCACGTCCCCTCATACAGATCAGATAGATGGTCCTTTTGAAATGAGCAGGTTTAGATGACTGGGATTCTCCAGGAATTATTTTTTTATCCCTCCCTCTGGCTTGCCTATTGTAAAAATAATAAAATAAATGAGCCTTACCCACCATGGGCTTAGCGCTGCCTCTCCACCGCTGCCACAGATTTTTGTTGACAGGTTGCAGTGGTGACATCACAACTTTAGTCAATCGCTGGGCTCATCAGTCATGCACAAGATCACTGAGTCAGTGGTGTACCGCCAATGGCAACAGGCTACGAGATCGCTATGGAGCCCGTGACTCAGGAGGGCCCGGTGCCAGCATCGGCACAGGGCCCACATCACCCGTCATTGCACATTCAACTGTAACAGCATCGTGGATACACGTTATCAGAGCACGCTCGCTCATCACTACAAAATAAGGTAAAGAAATATATTACAGAAATTCATAACTTTGCAATGTCTGGAGGATAATTAAATTAAAAAAAAAACTAGTCTTTAAGTCACAGATATTTCTGCAACAAATATGCTACATGTGAATATTCCCTTTAGGCCATGTTCACAAGTTCAGTATTTGGTCAGTATTTTACATCAGTATTTATAAGCCAAAACCAGGAGTGGGTGAAAAATACAGAAGTGGTGACATGTTTCTATTAACTTTTCCTCTGATTGTTCCACTCCTGGTTTTGGCTTAGAAATACTGATGTAAAATACTGACCAAATACTGATGTGAAATATTGATAAATACTGATGTAAATACTGAAGATGCGAACGTGGCTTAATAGTATATGGTCTCTTTAGTTCAGAAATTGACGCAGCAATTAAGTCAAGGACACAGCAGGGTGCAGTCTTAAAGTTTTTACTCACAGTTCTTATGAGGTTCCAGATTACAACTGCTAGCCATGTTATAACAGCCCACCGAGTCCTGTGTCCTCCGGGGAAGTGATCCAGCCAACTCTCAGCTAACTTGGGTGCACTTAATCGGGACCCCCTTCTTGTGTACCTTCGCGGGTCGTCTCTCTGCGCTGGCTCTCACCCTTCTGCCCTGCGCCTCACACACAGTGTCCCGAGCCAGTGGCCGCGGGCCCTGTCTGGCCACGTCCTCTCTGTTCCCTTGATCCTATATAGCCACCTTTTCAGCGAAATGTGTGTGGTTTTTGGCTACGGCACTTAACTAGCAAACCGAAGGTTGCGGTATCTCTGAGTCTTGTAGTCCTCCACTAGTCTGGGGCCGGTCCCCTACTGCGTCCTGATCTCTTCACGGTCGGAGTGAACTCGGGCGCACGGGTGGACTCCGCCCTTCCCGTGCCCCTAAGATCCTTTCTCTGTCTCTGGAGCTTCTCACTGCTCCCGACTTCCCTCTTCACTCCCTGTGACAGACTCCTGTCACCAACTCCTCTGACTGATTAACTCTCTCTTCCACGGTCCTCACTCACTGCGCTCTTGCTCCTAGGACCCCTCTAGATCTTTCTACCCTTCCTTTTTATACTCTCCATCATGTGACCCACGTCACCAGCTGTCACTCTATGTGGTCCCCTCTACCTTCAGTCCTTCCTTGTGTGCTCCCCTAAACTACTTCCTCCACCCACCTCCTCTACCTACTTCCATCCTCCAAACAGGGACTGGGTCTGTGCTCTCCCTTAGGAGCTATCTGGACCTTCCCTAATGGAGTGGTGTGGTGTTGGATGCGAGTGGTTGGGTCCCGGGTAATGCTCCCTCCTTACCTGAGAGTGGGGTACCACACCTCTGGCGGAGATGCAGTACCTCTGTGGCAACAGGACCCGCAGGGGCGCCACATATACATAATATGATATATTATATATTAATATCTATAATAAATATATATATATGACTCGCCCCCTGGGCCATGGGGCACTCGAGACCGGACTTCAGGGCAATACTGGGAGTAGTAGTGGCGACCCGGTCCCGTGGCTCAGGGTGGTCAGACCAGTGGTAGTCTATGATGTGTTTTAGGTAATGTCCGACTACACCACCCGTGGATTGCGGTCAGGGAGGACCGCCGCTGCAAAGCAGACCGCTGAGGCTGGTGTTGGGGATGCAGCAGGGATAGTGTTACTCCCCACGGGAAGAGTGCAGCCCCAGGGCAGTGTAGAGGATGGCGGGGGTGATGGTGTAGAGAGTCCCAGTGCCGTTAGTGCTGGAGGAGCAAGGAGTACACAGACAACGTACTGCAGTCCAATGTCTTTTACTCACACTTCATATGCTCCGGGTCACTTCAGCGCCAGCAGTGACCACCCAAGCCGTGCAGTGTCCACCAGGTGAGGGACTCGGTCAACTCCCAGGCACTTCAGGAGTATGGTTCAGTGCTCCTTCCTATCCTTCCTTCGGCTCATGCCCCGCCAGTGACCAAGCTTTTGTTCAGCTCCTGCGGGTCTATGCGGGCAAACGTGGGCCCCGTTTCCCGCTACCCTATATGGTATGCCTTCCTAGCAAGGTTTAGCAAGGGGTCGCACTAAGTGATGGTCGCGACCTCTGGTTCTTGGCTGAAGATTATTAGCTTCCACCAAATTGGGATCCGGTACCCTCTTCTTGCCTGACCCGTCACCCGATTCACGTTGGTCCTTAGGGTCCCTTCTACCTTCTTGTTCCTGAGCCCTTCTGTTTCTTGGCCACTTCTTTCCCTTTCCTGTTCCTTCTCTTCTCCTCTGTTCCTTCTCCTCTCAGGCCCCGGCCTTTTCTCTAGGCCTGCCTCTGAGCAGAGCTCCTACAGAACCTCTGCTCCGTCTTCTTCTCTGACTGAACTCGACTGACTGACCCTGATCTAAGATGGTGCCCACTTTTTATACCTCCCTCTAGAACATGAGCCCAGGTGACCAGCAACCAATGGGCTCCTACCTACGCTCAGGAACCGTCCCCTCCTGCTCCTACATCACCGGGTTTTCCTCCCCACTCCAGCCAGGGACATGGTCTGTCGTGCCTGCATTACTGTCTAATGGGAGCACCGTTGAGCTGTCCCTCGGAAAAGGGGTGTGTGTGCTGCATGCAGCTACCTGAGCCCTGGTCCATACTCCATCCTTACCTGGGAGTGGAATATCACACCTCTGGCAGAGGCCTCGGGGCACTACATATATATATATATATATATATATATATATTTCCTCATAAACTGTAAGCTTGCGAGCAGGGCCCTCACTCCCTTCGATATAAAATATGCTTATTCTGTATTGTCTGTATATGTCCCCCCTAAATTTGTAAAGTGCTGCGGAATATGTTGGTGCTATAAAAATAAAAACTATTATTACTATATATATATATATATATATATATATATATATATATATATATATATACAGTACAGACCAAAAGTTTGGACACACCTTCTCCTTTAAAGATTTTTCTGTATTTTCATGACTTTGAAAATTGTACATTCACACTGAAGGCATCAAAACTATGAATTAACACATGTGGAATTATATACTTAACAAAAAAGTGTGAAACAACTGAAAATATGTCTTATATTCTAGGTTCTTCAAAGTAGCCACCTTTTGCTTTGATGACTGCTTTGCACACTCTTGGCATTCTCTTGATGAGCTTCAAGAGGTAGTCACCGGAAATGGTCTTCCAACAATCTTGAAGGAGTTCCCAGAGATGCTTAGCACTTGTTGGCCCTTTTGCCTTCACTCTGCGGTCCAACTCACCCCAAACCATCTCGATTGGGTTCAGGTCTGGTGACTGTGGAGGCCAGGTCATCTGGCGTAGCACCCCATCACTCTCCTTCTTTGTCAAATAGCCCTTACACATCCTGGAGATGTGTTTGGAGTCATTGTCCTGTTGAAAAATAAATGATGGTCCAACTAAACGCAAACCTGATGGAATAGCATGCCGCTGCAAGATGCTGTGGTAGCCATGCTGGTTCAGTATGCCTTCAATTTTGAATAAATCCCCAACAGTGTCACCAGCAAAGCAACCCCACTCCATCACATCTCCTCTTCCATGCTTCACGGTGGGAACCAGGCATGTAGAGTCCATCCGTTCACCTTTTCTGCGTCGCACAAAGACACGGTGGTTGGAACCAAAGATCTCAAATTTGGACTCATCAGACCAAAGCACAGATTTCCACTGGTCTAATTTCCATTCCTTGTGTTCTTTAGCCCAAACAAGTCTCTTCTGCTTGTTGCTTGTCCTTAGCAGTGGTTTCCTAGCAGCTATTTTACCATGAAGGCCTGCTGCACAAAGTCTCCTCTTAACAGTTGTTGTAGAGATGTGTCTGCTGCTAGAACTCTGTGTGACATTGACCTGGTCTCTAATCTGAGCTGCTGTTAACCTGCGATTTCTGAGGCTGGTGACTCAGATAAACTTATCCTCAGAAGCAGAGGTGACTCTTGGTCTTCCTTTCCAGGGGGCGGTCCTCATGTGAGCCAGTTTCTTTGTAGCGCTTGATGGTTTTTGCAACTGCACTTGGGGACATTTTCAAAGTTTGGCCAATTTTTCGGACTGACTGACCTTCATTTCTTAAAGTAATGATGGCCACTCGCTTTTCTTTACTTAGCTGCTTTTTTCTTGCCATAATACAAATTCTAACAGTCTATTCAGTAGGACTATCAGCTGTGTATCCACCTGACTTCTGCACAACACAACTGATGGTCCCAACCCCATTTATAAAGCAAGAAATTCCACTTATTAAACCTGACAGGGCACACCTGTGAAGTGAAGACCATTTCCGGTGACTACCTCTTGAAGATTATCAAGAGAATGCCAAGAGTGTGCAAAGCAGTCATCAAAGCGAAAGGTGGCTACTTTGAAGAACCTAGAGTATAAGACATATTTTCAGTTGTTTCACACTTTTTTGTTAAGTATATAATTCCACATGTGTTAATTCATAGTTTTGATGCCTTCAGTTTGAATGTACAATTTTCATAGTCATGAAAATACAGAAAAATCTTTAAATGAGAAGGTGTGTCCAAACTTTTGGTCTGTACTGTATATACACTGTGTTCCAAATTATTATGCAAATAATATTTTCTCAGATTTTCCCAAATTACCTATATGAATTGCAGTCATTGTAATTTTCCAGTCAAATAACTATTAGAGTACAACTGAAAGGTTTTTGTACAAACTGCCTATGATAACAGTATATTTTTAAAAAAATAAAAAACTCAAACTGCACTCAAGATGCATGTTCCAAATTATTATGCACAGCAGAGTTTTCAACCTTTTAATTTTAATAAAGAACAAAAAAATGGTCATTTTTGAAATTATAAGCATTAGCAGGTTATTACAAACTGAAATCAAACAGTTTTCAATTCAAAACTTTATTCTAGTTGATGTTACATTTGCACATAGGACCCCTTGTTCGAAAGGAGCTTCTGAACTCTCTCGTCCATTGAATTTGTCAGGTTTTGGATGGTTTCTGCTTTAATTGTTTTGCATGAAGACAGAATACCCTCCCAGAGCTGTTGCTTAGATGTGAACTGCCTCCCGCCATCATAGACACTCCTTTTGATGATGCTCCATAGGTTCTCAATGGGGTTGAGGTCAGGGGAGCATGTGTGCCACACCATAAGTTTGTCCCCTTTTATGCCCATAGCAGCCAGAGATGCAGATGTGTTATGTGCAGCATGAGACGGGGCATTATCATGCATGAAATGATCTTGATGGTCCAGATGGATGGAGTGGAGGATGGCTGGTTGATGGACACCCCATGCAAACACGGCTACGGCGATAACAAGGAGGATATATATATATACACACACACTACCGTTCAAAAGTTTGGAGTCATTTAGAAATTTCATTATTTTTGAAAGCAAAGAACATTTTTTTTCAATGAAGCTAACATTAAATGAATCAGAAATGCACTCTATACATTGTTAATGTGGTAAATGACTGTTCTAGCTGCAAATGTCTTGTTTTTATTGCAATGTCTACATAGGTGTAGAGAGGCCCATTTCCAACAACCACCACTCCAGTGTTTTAATGGTACATTGTGTTTGCTAACTGTGTAAGAAGGCTAATGGATGTTTAGAAAACCCTAGAAAACCCTTGCACAAGTATGTTAGCCCAGCTGAAAACGGTTTGGGTGATTTGAGAAGTTATAAAATTGACCTTCCTTTGAGCTAGTTGAGAATCTGGAGCATTACATTTGTTTACTCTATGAAACTCTCAAAATAGCCAGAAAAAGAGAACTTTCATGTGAAACTCGACAGTCTATTCTTGTTCTTAGAAATGAAGGCTATTCCATGCAAGAAATTGCCAAGAAACTGAAGATTTCATACAACGGTGTGTACTACTCCCTTCCGAGGAGAGCACAAACAGGCTCTAACCAGAGTAGAAAGAGAAGTGGGAGGCCCCGCTGAACAATTGAGCAACAAGACAAGTACATTAGAGTCTCTAGTTTGAGAAATCGACACCTCACAGCTCCTCAACTGGCAGCTTCATTCAATAGTACACGCAAAACGCCAGTGTCAACGTCTACAGTGAAGAGGCGACTCCGGGATGCTGGCCTTCAGGGCAAAGGGGCAAAGAAAAAGCCATATCTGAGACTGGCTAACAAAAGGAAAAGATTAATATGGGCAAAAGAACACAGACATTAGACAGAGGAAGATTGGAAAAAAGTTTTACGGACAGACGAAGTAAAGTTTGAGGTGTTTGGATCACACAGAAGAACATTTGTGAGACGCAGAACAACTTAAAAGATGCTGGAAGAGTGCCTGATGCCATCTGTCAAGCATGGTGGAGGTAATGTCATGGTCTGGGGTTGCTTTGGTGCTTGGTAAAGTGGGAGATTTGTTCAAGGCAAATGGGATTTTGAATAAGGAAGGCTATCACTCCATTTTGCAACGCCATGCCATACCCTGTGGACAGCGCTTGATTGGAGCCAATTTCATCCTACAACAGGACAATGACCCAAAGCACACCTCCAAATTATGCATGAACTATTTAGGGAAGAAGCAGGCAGCTGGTATTCTATCTGTAATGGAGTGGCCAGCGCAGTCACCAGATCTCAACCCCATTGAGCTGTTGTGGGAGCAGCTTGACCGTATGGTACTCAAAAAGTGCCCATCAAGCCAATCCAACTTGTGGGAGGGGCTTCAGTAAGCATGGGGAGAAATTTCTCCAGATTACCTCAGCAAATTAACAGCTAGAATGCCAAAGGTCTGCAATGCTGGAATTGCTGCAAAGGGAGCATTCTTTGACGAAAGCAAAGTTTGAAGGAGAAAATTATTCTTTCTAATAAAAATCATTATTTCTAACCTTGTCAATGTCTGGACTATATTTTCTAAACATTTTGCAACTTATTTGATAAATAAAAGTATGAGTTTTCGTGGAAAACGCAAACTTTTATTGTGACAGAGTCACTGGTATGATCTATGAGGGGAGGTATGTGTCGCTGGGTTAACTCACCTGTGGGTTAACCCACGGTGGGTTAACTCACTTAAAGGGCGTGTTTTAGGGGAATGACATAGTGATGGGAGGGATGTCATTCCCCATACCTCCACCTCAGGGTGTGGCTGAGCAATGTTTAAATGTTCAGCCCTGTTTTTTTTCTCTGTGTTGTGTGTTGGACAGGCAAGGTCTCCAGACTGGACAGCCATAGCTCAGGAAGAAGCTGAAGGCTGGACATAACCTGTGTGGGCGAACCGCACACACATATATGGACTGTGCTATAGATATCTTTTGTTTTGTTGTTTAGCCATGTAAGGCTGTGTTTGTTTTGCTGGAGTGCAAAAAAGTTTTCTAAAAGTGTTAATTTTTTGCAGATGTTTTTTAAATGTTGTAGAAAATCTTTACTTTTAATTTAATTACATTGTTTTAATATATTTAATCCCAAGATTGCAAGCTCATCATTCTTTTCTGCTTGCTGACAGGTAGCACTATACAGCAACTCATACTAATTAGTGTGGAACTGACCAGTACTTAGAGGGAATGAGCAATAGCAGGAAATGCTTTGTAATAAATATGTTACATTTACACTTAACATTGACCTCTTACCTTCGGAAACTAGATTTTCCTCGCAGGGAAAGGTGGAATGGGTCAAAAGGTGGTAGAGTCGACGTATAGGGAGCTGTGTGCAATACATTAAAATGACTTACTATGCCCAAGCTGTATTATAGAGGAGGCATTAGCGCTCCGTTCTGCTGGTCCATAGCAATAGCAGAGTTATTACCTTAGAGCAATGACTTGGAGGATTAAGAGGTATTTATGGCGAATGTTTAATGGACATGGGAACTTGATACCAGCTCCATATATTAAACTACGGAAAGAAAATAAAGACACAATGAACTTCAATTATGACCTAGTGAACGTGGAATTTTACCATCTGGATTTCATTTTGTGTATTTTTTAGCAATGCGCAAAAAAAAAAAAAGAAAAAGTAAATTAATGAGGATGTGAAAGTGGAAACTTGCTTTGCGTTGGACGGGCAAAATAGATAAGGTGCGAGGTGATTACTTCCCGAGTTAAACACTGTAATATTGTAATTAGCTCCGAACATGATTATTATTCTACTTCAAATCAAGTGATTAACTTCTCGGGACGGTAACTATATCCCTGGGTGCATGGTGTTGAGCGGAAATCGTAGTGGTGCTTAGTGGTTGTTGTAGAAATACCGTCATTGTATCAGTTACCGCTATTTATCTGCCTGACTAATGAAGGCATGACGTTTACTCAACAGAGAACAACATACTGGTGGGATCAGAAGTTGACGAATGCTGGCCGTTCTCCACGAGACATTGATGGTTGAACAGCCAGCGTTACCTCCTTACCGTCCGTCGCTACAGGAACTCCACTGCTTTCCTCCTCTCGTTTTGTGACCTAGACATATACACATGTCCTTCCTCACTTTTTCCCTTGGCTCAAGATGAGTGGTGCAAGATGACTTGTTTGAAAAAAATAAATAAATAACATTACTCTTTCGGGCGTTATATAAATAAATAAATAAGGGACAGGCGGATAAAAAATCTAAAAAATATTTAATGACATATATGCAAACAAGCAAGCTAAAATTCTAGAAAGTTGCATCAAACCAAGCAAGATTAGAGTAAAACGTGAGTGTAAAAGAAATATGTATAGAAATGTCTACTTATAACCTCAGCCGTAGCCAATTTTTGCAATTTTTTCCTCCCCTTCTTCCAAAAGCCACAACTTTTTTATTTTTCTGTCAACATAGGTTTATTTTGTTTCTGGTTGAATTTAAGTTTTCATCTTAACATTCAATGTACTGGAAAACAAGAATAAAAAATTCCAAATGCGGTGTGAAATTGTAAAAAAAAACACCATGCAATTCTGCCATCTTTGGAGGGGGGGGGGGTTGCATGTAAAAATGACTTTGAATCATGATCCTCCGGGCCAGTACAATTAGTCTTTCTGAGGGCTCTTTTTTAGCGTGAAAAGATGACGATTTTATTGGGTTACATGTGACAAAAAAACTTCTAGAAGCCACCGTCCAAGGTGCAGTCGCACACCCCACAAGGAGCATGTGTACC
Organism: Phyllobates terribilis; assembly: GCF_046119375.1. Lineage (NCBI taxonomy): Eukaryota > Metazoa > Chordata > Amphibia > Anura > Dendrobatidae > Phyllobates > Phyllobates terribilis. The sequence continues at coordinate 230,627,992 of NW_027362767.1, forward strand.
GTTGGTCATACAGCATGTAGTAAATGGGCAGATGTGATAAAATATCATCTGTCAGGCGTTGTTTATGGTTAAAGGGTATGTAGCAAGATTAGAAGTTCACCCTTATACAAAGGAGATGGAATTACACCAAACAATAAGGTTCAGACTTCTGAGACTGTCACGGATCCCAAGAACAGGCTCTAAAGAGCCCCACCGGAATGGAGCCATGTGCACCTCCACTTCATTCGTTCTCTATCGGTCCGATATAGCGCTGCATTCAGCTGGCCTTTCTCGCTCCCATTAAGAATGAAGGAGCAGATTTACACATGCTCAACCGCTGCTCCATTCAGACAGGGGTCTTCAGAGCCCGTTCTTGGGTTCAGTGGGGGTCCCAGCGGTCTGACCCCCAGCAATCAGGAATAACTTCAAAACTTGGCACAACCCGTTTAATGCGTCTGTGTGAAAATGTACTGATAGAAAAGTCCTTGAAATTCCCCAAAAAAATGTAAGCATAGACATATAAAAATGAATCTACAACCATAGGGTGGAATAAAGACTACATGTGAGTCTATCAGGGCTGAATATACACAGCAGAAGGTCCCCGTAGACCTCCTGTTCTCAAAAACTCTGACAGAATCTCCGGTTATATATGAAACAAATTTCTACCAAATTGTGCAGTCATTGGTATTCTTTTCTGGAGATTGATTATTCTACAAAAAGGAAAATTGATTTTATATTTTGCAACTAGTGTTGCAATTTCAGCAGGTAATCAGCAAAATTCACAATAAATGGCCTTTATTCTGGATTTCGACTTCATCATTAAAAAAGATCCAACCTAAATTAACATGTTGTGAATTTAAACCTGCATCACAGGTCAAATTCTGTGCAGATTCCGGAAGGATTTATTTTTCCGCAGCATGAGAATAAGATTAGTGATGAGCGAGCACTAAAATGCTCGAGTACTCATTGTTTGAGTCGAGCAAATTGGAATACAGTCGAGCAAATTGGAATACTCGAGTGCTCGGACCGAGTAAGAACTCAATGTAAGTCTATGGGAAACTCGAGCATTTTTCCGGCGGCTCCCCCTGGTGGTCTGCAGAATGCCTAAAAATTGCCCAAATCGATGGGAACAGTCATCAAATGACATGGGAACAGCATGGGGAAGACTCCTGGAAGCATTTCTGACTCCCAGGTCACTGCTGTCAACAACGTTGTCAGAGGTATTACACCACTTTTACAGACTAACAATAAAACATACAAAAACGAAACCAAAATGGATTTTCCTGAGAAATATGGGAAATATATGAAATATGTTAAGGAACCTTCTTTTCCAGGGTAATGACTTGTATTTAAGGCAAAATAAATATACAAAAACAAAAATGCTCCTCCACACCTTGGGCTATGTTCACATGTAAAGTTTTTGATGTGTTTTTGCACTTTTGCATTGCTTTCAACCAAGAGAAATGCATTCACCGGGAAATGTAATTTTAACATTTTACAACCTTATCTGGCCATGTGGTGTATGACACATCATCAGACACATCCTGTTTCATTTATGAAGGAGGGATTGTGAAAGTCACAAACACTATTTTTACAGCCTTACTATTCTTAAAGGGCCAGCAGTCGGCCCTCGCTATTGTTAGAGAGCCATCAGCCAGCTATGCTTTGTTTTTCCCATTATTAACGAGTGGGTCTCCTATACTGTTATTGCATATTCAGTGACTGCAAGGGCTGCTAAAAATTTGGATTCAACCCAATACCCGTTTGAAGAGACATAGAGGAGGGTCTCAGTAAAAAAAAATGTTCCCATTATAAAGAAGCGGGTCTCCTATAGTGGTAATGCCCATGCTGTGACTGCAATGGCTGCCAAAATTTTGGAAAAACCCCACTAACAGTTTAAAGACACATAGAGCTGGGCCACAGTAACGAGTAAGACATGTTCCCATTAGAAAGGAGAGGGTCTGCTATTTAGTTATAGGGTATGCAGTGAGTGCAACACCTGCCAAAATTTAGGAAAAACCCTAATAACAATTTAAAGACACATAGAACTAGGCCACAGTAACGAAATGTTCCCATTAGAAAGGAGAGGGTCTGCTATTCAGTTATAGGGTATGCAGTGAGTCCATAGGCTGCCAAAATTTAGGAAAAACCCCACTAACAATTTAAAGACTCAGAGGTGGGCCTCAGAAATGACATATTCCCATTAGAAAGGAGAGGGTCTCCCATACTGTTTTCCTATGCAGTGACTGCAATGGCTGTAAAAAATGTGGAGGCACTCCAATGCCCCTTGCAAGAGACGTAGAGGTCGGAGGGCCTCCTGATAACAATGTTCCCATTATTGGGAAGTGTGTCTCCCATACTGTTTGCCTATGCAGTGAAGCAACGGCTGCCAAAAATTTGGAGGAACTCCAATGTCCCTTGCAAGAGACGTAGATATGTTGATATGGTACATATGGTGGTGATATGGTGGTGGAGGATGAGGATGCGGAGAAGGAGGAGGACAAAAGCAAATAGACAAAATCAGGAAGCGTATACCCATGTCTAGGTGTGAAGACAGAGGTGCATGGGAATAGAGTTAGACCTCCAAAAAAAAACCCACTGTATTTTAGTTTATGTTACGCTGCTATCATTCAGCAGTGTTGAGAAGTCTGGCCCAGTCCAGCCCTTGTTCATTTTTATAAGAGTCAGCCTATCAGCATTTTCAGTTGACAGGCGGATGCGCCTATCGGTTATAATTCCACCGGGGGCACTAAAAACCCGCTCTGACAAAACGCTAGCAGCAGGGCAGGCCAGGACCTCCAAGGCGTAGAGAGCCAGTTCATGCCACGTGTCCAGCTTGGATACCCAATAATTATAAGGCACAGAGAAATCACAGAGGACATTGGTACGGTCGGCAATATACTCCCCCAGCATCTTCCGAAACTTTACCCTCCTTGGGAGAGTACCCCGCGCATCAGGGCTTGTGCGATGGGAGGGTCTGAGAAAACTCTCACAGAACTTTGACAGTGTTCTTCTGCCTCTGCTCGATTGCATTTGTGTCTTTCTCACCTGTACTCCTTGGTTGTCCAACGAATTGTGACCTCTGCCGCCAGCGTTTTCATATGAGAATTTTTTTAATAATTCTGCAATAAGGGCCTTCTTGTACTGCCCCATTTTATTAGGCCTGTCCTGCAAGGGAATAAGAGACAGAAAGTTCTCCTTGTAACGTGGGTCTAGAAGTGTCACCAACTAATAATGACTGTCACCCAAAATTTGGACAATGCGAGGGTCACGAGAAAGGCAGCGTAACATAAACTCAGCCATGTGTGCCAGACTGCAAAGAGGCAAGACATCCGTGTCCTCACCAAGAGGACGACTGACCATGCTCTCCTCCTCATCCTCCTCCTCTTCCTCCTCCCTGTCCTCAGGCCATCCACGCTGAACAGACGGTATGACAGTTGTGCAGGTAGTAACGTCTATAGCTCCTGTTCTTCCTCCTCTTCCTCATTATCACCCAATCCACGTTGGGATGAGATGAGGCTGGACTGTGTGGAATCACCCTGTATGGTTCCTTGCTCCATCTCATCATCCTCCACCTGCAATGCATCCTCTTTGATTATGAACAGAGAGCGTTTCAGACGACAGAGAAGTGGGATGGTGAAGCTAATTATGGCGTCATAGCCGCTCACCATTTTGGTGGAGTCCTCAAAGTTTTGGAGGATGGTACAAATGTCTGACATACATGTCCACTCCTGAGGTTTTATGTGTGGATTCTGACCTGAATACCGACTGCCTTGTTGATGTTAGTCAACAACTGCCCTCTTCTGCTAACAATTCCTTCCCAACATCTGCAATGTAGAGTTCTAATGCGTGAGGACATAGCAGATCAGTCAGTGAGCTGGAAGCTGCAAACGCTGCTGAAGAACAGCAAGGGTGGTGGAAGCTGTAGCTGACTTTCTAAAATGGGCACACAGGTGGCGTACTTTGACAAGCAGATCTGACAGATCCGGGTAGATTTTTAGAAACCGCTGAACCACGAGGTTAAGCACATGGGCCAGGCTTGGTACGTTTGTGAGCTTGCCTCGCCTCAGAGCTGTCACTAGGTTCTGGCCATTGTCACCCACGACCATGCCTGGCGGCGGTCAGCGGTGTCAGCCACCGATCACAGAGTTTGTATGTTTGCGTGGGTTTCCTCCGGGCTCTCCGGTTTCCTCCCACATTCCAAAAACATACTGATAGGGAATCTAGATTGTGAGCCCCGATGGGGACAGCGACGACAATGTATGTAAAGCGCTGCGGAATATGTTAGCGCAATATAAAAATAAAGATTATTATTATACAGATCTGCCTGCTCTTTCAGAGCTGTCCACAACTCTTCAGCGTTGTGTGGTTTGTCACCTAAGCATATTAGCTTCAGCTCAGCCTGTTACCGCTTGGCCGAGGCAGTGCTGCAGTGCTTCCAGCTTGTGACTGATGTGGTCATTTCGGAGATGGAGGTTGAAGAGGAGGAGTAGGAGGATGAGGTGCAGGAGCTGTAGAATGTGGGAGCAACCCTGATTGAGCCAGGGCTCGCAATCCTCGGCATCGGGAGGACGTGTTCCGTCCCAAGGTCCGACTGGGTCCCGGCTTCCACTATATTAACCCAGTGTGCCATCAGCGAGATGTACTGTCCATGCCCACAAGCACTTGTCTGCGTGTCCATGGTTAGGTGCTCTTTCCCAGTAACTGCATTGTTGAGGGCACGTCTAATGTTGTGGGGCACGTGCTCATGTAATGCGGGGACAGCACACCGGGAGAAATAGTGGCGGCTGGGGACCGAGTACCGAGGGACGGCCACCAACATCAGATTGCGGAAAGCTTCCGTCTCCACAAGCCTAAAAGGCAACATTTCGAGCGCAAGCATTCGCTAAATGTGTGAATTTAGTAGTGTGGCCTGTGGGGCATTGGCTGTGTATTTACGCTTGCGTTCCAAGGACTGAGGTAGGGACAACTAAACGCTGCGCTGGGACAAGGACATAGACATGCTTGCTGATGGTGCTATTTGAGAGTGTTCAATGACAAATGCAGAGCAGGAGGCATCTTGGCATGCGCCATGGCCAGGGGATTGGCGTGCACGCACAACATCAGAACAAGCAGTGGTGTCACCCGCAGACACTGTTGCTGAACCCTGGGGTTCGGCCCACTTAGTCGGGTGCTTTGCTGCCATTTGCCTGATCATGCTGGTGCTGGTCAGACTGCTAGTTTTGCTACCCCTGCTGATGCTGGCCTGGCAGGTGGTGCAAATTACCTTTTTGGGGTTATCTGCAGAGGTCTTCCTGAGTCTGGTTATTAAGTTTTTAAAGACTTACAGTTGTACTGGCAACTTCCGTTGTGTTGGTGTTACGAGGAATGCTTTCCCGCCTTGTGTCTGCGACCACCACACTGCTTCTTCCTGCCTGTTATGGTGCTACGCCTCCCTCCCCCTGTGTGCTGCTGTCCTCGCTCTGTATGTCCCTCTGCCAGGTTGGGTCAGTTACTATATCATCCACCACCTCATCTTCCACTTCCGCATCCTGGTCCTCCTGACTTTCTGGCAATTGTGTCTCATCATCATCATCATCCACCTCTTGCGACAGTAATTGCACTTTCCCACCATCGCCTTCGTGTGACCATGGCTGCTCCAATATTTGGGCATTGCTACATGCATTCTCCTCTTGACTCGCTTGAAGCTGGCCAGGCGAGAGGCCCGAATCTACAAATGGAAAAGCGAACAGCTCTTCGAAGTGTCCAAGTGTGGGATCAGTTGTCTCCGGGCACTCGGCATGGTGGGAGGAAGGAAGATTAGGGTGAGGAATATGTGGTCCAGACTCATGGCTACTGAGACTTGACCATGTGGAAGACAGGGTGGTGCTGGTGGTGGCAAATTGACTGGAAGCATTATCTGCTATCCAACCACCAACCTTTTTTCACTGCTCTGGGTTCAATAGTGGTGTACTGTGGTCCCCTAGTAATTGGGACCGGAAGGTCAAACGACAAGATATGGGTATTGTGGCACAATTTCAACTTGCCCACGGCCATGTCCTCGGCCTCTGCATGCACCATCACCATCACGTCCACTTCCCCATCCCTTGCCACGCATCTTGCCAGTTTTTAATGGAGGACAATATTTTCCACGTTCACGAGAAATGGCTGATTTTGGAATGCAGTTATATGTGATACATCTGATAGAGAACCACAATTTTAAATAGCAGGCCTGTAATTTACTAATATTATTGCACAGAGACCTAGTGTGAATAGATTGACCGACACACTGCAACAGAATGGAAATGGAAGAAATGGCTGATTTTGGAACAGACTTATAGGTGATATATCTGACAGAGAACCACGGTTTTAAATAGCAGGCCTGTAATTTACCAATACTATTCTACACAGTGACCTAGTGTGAATAGCTTGACCGACACACTGCAACAGAATGGAAAAGGAGGCCAATATTTTCCATGTTAAGTTTAAATTTCTGGATTTTTATCCCTGAAATATGGAACAGATCTGGCATCATTCTGCAGTGAGATCAAGCAAATGGAGCAGAAAAATGGCGTACTCTGAATTGCTTTTTAAGCAAATAACCAGCCCTGGCCCCTGATATCTGGGGCTATGTCTACAAATATCTGTAATTAGTTATTACAGCAGCAGCAGACAGGACGTTCAGTGGCCCCTTCTGTGCTGTATCATGCACTGCAGTCTGCCACATAGACTGCCTACCTGCCTAGCACTGATTATATGCAGCTGGATTAGTCCTCAGAAGGACTGTTAGTTCAGATGAATATATATATATATATATATATATATATATATATATATATATATATATATATATATATATATATATATATATATATATATATATATATATATATATATACTGTATATGTTGTGGAATACCTATACTAACTATAAAGTAGCAAATCTCTCCCTGACGCAGCAGCACCTCTCCCTACTCTGCCTGATTCCGGGTAGACTGTGACGAGCATAGTGGCGCCAGGTTTTATGTAGACCTGATGACTCTGTGCGGCCTGCCAATCACTGTATTGCCCACAACCAACATGGCTACGACATTACAGTGTGTGGCAGGCAATCCCTGCATGTTCATTGGCTCTCTAAAGAGTGCCAAACATGCAGGGAGGTGACCCTAGTCCCCGCCCGAGCAACCTGGAAATACTCGTCGAGCACTATGATGCTCGGGCGAGTACCGAGCAGTGACAAGACGTTCGCTCATCACTAAATAACATGTGTTCAAATTTGCCACTTTAATACTCGGCAGGTTTTTCTCTTGCAAATTCAGACTTCAAATCTGCAGCCTGTTATATGATAACAATGGCCCCCCTAATTAGATCACACTGAATATGCAGCTTCTGACCCTGTCCGGGGGTAGTTTTGCTTTTTTTCCCCCTGTGTGACACTGCTTACTTACGATTGGCCAACTTCATTCAGGGGAAAAAGTAAATGTCCGCAGGGAAAAATCTCTGCAAATGTCCCTTTCTTGAAGGGGAAATTGGCATATTAGGTCCCTTAAAATGGAAAAGCTAATATCTCCACAACGAAGAGGAGAAATAAAACAAATAGAAACTAAGTTTTATTCAGCTCTTTATCATACAGTAACCGGTTTAACATGCATAGAGGTGACCCACAGAGAGCATGAATCTGACACTTGCTGCACGAATGTTCTTTATTGTAGATCAGTAAAACACTTCAGACTAAATCATACAAGTGAAAATTTGCAAACGCGTTTCGAGCTAACGTATTGTAATAATTAAGGATTTAGCTCTGAAACGCGATGGAGATTTTTAACTCTTGTATGATTTATTCTGAGTTGTTTTACTGATCTACAATAAAGAATATGTATTTTAACAAGGCAGGAGTCCTACTGCTGGTGATGCGCCCAGGGGATGGGGACGACTTGGCGCCCGGGCCTTGTTGTTGCCTGACCCTGGGGATGTCGCGGTTGTCGGTTCCCGGGCCCGTACCCTGGGGTCACTCTTAAAAAGAAGGGATGGGGGAAAGGGGAAATTTTTTGTGACGCCAGGAAAAGATGACGCGCCCAGGGGATGGGGACGACTCGGCGCCTGGGCCTTGTTGTTGCCTGACCCTGGGGGATGTCGCGGTGGTCGGCTCCCGGGCCCGTACCCTGGGGTCACTCTTAACAGAAGGGGGGAAGTTATATGGGATAGGGAATGTTCGTGACGCCACCTGTGGTGTCTGGTGAAGATCACCAGCGCTGCGACAGTCCTCTGAGGCCGGTGTTCAGGCAGCTTAGTTGGTGTGTAGCGCCCCGAGGGTTCGGCCGCTACAGGGGTATTGCACCTCTGCCAGAGGTGTGGTATTCCACTCCCGGGTAAGGATGGAGTATGGACCAGGGCTCAGTTAGCTGCATACAGCACACACACCCCATTTCCGAGGGACAGCTCAACGGTGCTCCCACTAGACAGAAGTGCAGGCACGACCGACTATGTCCCTGTCTGGAGTGGGGAGGGGGGTGGAATACCCAGTGCTGTAGGGGCAGATAGGGGTTGGTTCCTGAGCGTAGGAAGGAGCTCATTGTTTGCTGGTCACCTGGGCTCATGGCTAGAGGGAGGTAAAAAGGTGGGCACCATCTTAGTTCAGTTCAGTCTGTGGAGAGAAGTTGAGAGGAGAGCTGACAGGGAGCAGCAGCTCAGGCTGAGTGCTGCTCCAGAGGCAGGCCTAGAGAAGAGGCCGGGGCCTGAGAGAAGAAGGAACAGGAGGAGGAGAAGAAGGAACAGAAGCTGAAGGAACAGGAGAAGAGGGAGCAGGAGAGAAGGAGAAGAGAAAGAGAGAAACAGAAGGGCTCAGGAACAAGAAGGTGGAAGGGACCCTAAGAACCCACGAGAATCCAGGGTGAAGGGTCAGGCAGATTAAGGGTACCGGATCCCAAGTTGGTGGAGGAGAAACAACCCTCAGCCAAATACCGGAGGCTGTGACCATTTATTGGTGCAGCACCTCATCAAACCTGCTAGGAAGGCACCATAAAGGACAGCGGGGAACAGGGCCCACGTTTACCTGCGCAGGTCCGCGGCGACCGGACAAAAGTGGGTCACTGGTGAGGCAGGCCAGAGAAAGGAAAGAAGGGGGTCCTGTGCCATGCTCCTGAGCTGCCTGGGAGTTGACCGAGCCCCGCACCTGGTGGACGCAGCACGGCTCGGGCAGTCCTTATCAGCTGAAGTGACTTGGAAACTAACTGTGAGTAAAGACCCTGGACTGTAACTTGTTGTCTGTGTGCTCCTTCGTGCCTCCAGCACTACCGGTACTGGGACTCTCACCACCATCACTCCCACCATCCACTACACTGCCCTGGGGCTGCACTCTTCCCGTGGGGAGTCACACCACCTCAGCTGCACCCGCCATCAGCCCCAGCGGTCTGCCCTGCAGCGGCGGTTCCTAATGACCGCAAATCCACGGGTGGTGTAGTCGGACATTATCAGCAGAACGTAGCAGACTACCACTGGTCTGACCACCCTGAGCCGCGGGACCGGGCCGCCAATACTACCCCCCAGCATCTCCCTATTGCCCGGTTCCGCGTGCCCCATGGCCCAGGAGGCGAGTCAGCTTTGGCGTAGTCGGCAGGATTACGTGCCCGCTAAAAACGGGTACTGCGCGCCTGAAGAGAAAGAGACTGTTTTATTGAAAATTGACTGTGCTGAAAATGGCGCCCGCCCCAGAAGAATGAGCGCCATAGTGTGCGCGCCAAAAGACCACAGGAGGCCGCCTCCTATCGTGGGCCAGGTCCCAGAATGGCGCCAAAGAAGGAGCCCACCCCCAACAGCCATGAGAGCGGCTGTGGAGATGTCCGTCAACGTGGGGGGGCTGCCCCTGAGAGTGATTGTCAGCAGAATGCCCCAGGACCACCCCCTCTGGGGGCGGAAAGAGAAGAAAACTGTGGGGCAGGGCGCGGTCTGGATCAGTCTTGCCAGGCCGCACCCAAAGATAGAGACAGGAACCAGCTCCAGCGCCCTGGCGCGTGGCCTGCTGCAGGCCGAATCCCCATGCAGCTTCACGGAGTTGCTAGCACAACTCCCCAAGGAAGGCCCCGAGTATGTGTGGGCTGCGCTGGTGGAGCTGGACTGGAGGATGGTCCGGGCGCGGCGGGACGTGATTGCCGGGTGGAAAGAAGAAATGGCCAGGCGGGCCGTGATCCTGCAGCAGGAGGCGCCGTCGACATCCAGCGGCACACCAGCCACCGAGGGCAGTGAAAGCAGAGCGGAGGCCGAGGACGACGCCGCGGAGGAGGCCGAGACAGCAGAGGCAGGTAACGGAGACGCCCCTACCCCGAACTCTGGGGCCGCTGACCTGCCCCTGCACCCTGTTGCGGAGCCCAACGTACCTGAACCCGCCATCGACACCGTGCCTCCACCGCTAGCAACTGGTTCCCAGGCCATCGACACCACCAGCGAGCCCCGCCCCACGCCGTGCCCTCTGACCCCGGGCGTGATCAGCAGACCACAATCGCAGGCCCGGTCGCAAGGCCTAGCGCCCCCGGACGCCGCCCGTCGACGGGAGTACTGCCGCCAACAGCTGGAGGTGTTCGAGAGGGAGCAGCGGGAGCGGCGCATGAAACAGGAGAAGCTGCAGGCCCAAAGTGCGGAGCAGAAGATGAAGGCCCGGCGAGATCCCCGAACTGCCCGCAGTCCCCGAGTCACCGGGACTGTCGTAAAATTTCACATGGATCATGGCTGGGGTTTCATTAAAGATCCTGAGACCATCAGCAATGTGTTCGTGACTAGGAGGGATGTAGAGAGCCACCTGCCAGAAGGTCATCGAGGGCGGGATCTATATCCAGGAGACGTGGTGTCCTACACTCGACACCAAGGCGTGAAGGGATGGTACGCCCTCCACGTCCACAGAGTGGTAGAAGAGGAGGAACAGTACTACTCGGACTCTGAAAACCAAGAGGGCCCGGACGGGCCTGAAGATTATGAGGAGCAAGGAACGGCTGGAGGGTATCGCTACCAGTAAACAGTAGCATACCAGTGTAAATAGTTACCCGTCAGGGTACAAAGGAACTGTTTAGGACTGTTTCAAATTGAGTGTGGTCCCTGCTGGGACTGATATAGGACTGTTTGACTGTTGCCCCATCCCCTAAGTAACCTGGCTGAGGACTGAGAGCAGCCATCCCTCTTCCCCTTACCAGGCTGAGGACTGTGAGCAGCCATCCCCCCTTTTCAACCGGCCGAGGACTGGGAACGGCCAATCCCTTGTATATAGTTGCGCTTCCTAAAGCGCCCCCTACTGGTTTCATAAAAAGACTGCAACGTCTAGCTCAAGACAAGTTTACTGGACTGTTGCACCTTTAAGAAGAAAGAACACCTGGTCGCAAGTTGCACCGCGGCCATGACCCAAGAATCCAAGAATGTGCTTTACTTAAAAATGTTTGACATGAGAAAGTTTTATATGCTGCTAGGTGATAATGCAAGAGTTTTATAAGATGTTTTAAACAAAAGAGTTCCGGAAGTATTGAAAATGTTTTTTTTTATATAATGCCTAGTGAAAAGTGTGTCCCATAAAGGGAACTGAACTGTGTCGTCCGTTTCTAAATGTGAAAAGTTTTAAAAAGTTTTTGCATGTCCTGTAATTAACTGTTTTTGCTCTTTTCCAGCCCGAGGACGTGCTGTGATTTACCAGGGGGGAATGTAGCGCCCCGAGGGTTCGGCCGCTACAGGGGTATTGCACCTCTGCCAGAGGTGTGGTATTCCACTCCCGGGTAAGGATGGAGTATGGACCAGGGCTCAGTTAGCTGCATACAGCACACACACCCCATTTCCGAGGGACAGCTCAATGGTGCTCCCACTAGACAGAAGTGCAGGCACGACCGACTATGTCCCTGTCTGGAGTGGGGAGGGGGGTGGAATACCCAGTGCTGTAGGGGCAGATAGGGGTTGGTTCCTGAGCGTAGGAAGGAGCTCATTGGTTGCTGGTAACCTGGGCTCATGGCTAGAGGGAGGTAAAAAGGTGGGCACCATCTTAGTTCAGTTCAGTCTGTGGAGAGAAGTTGAGAGGAGAGCTGACAGGGAGCAGCAGCTCAGGCTGAGTGCTGCTCCAGAGGCAGGCCTAGAGAAGAGGCCGGGGCCTGAGAGAAGAAGGAACAGGAGGAGGAGAAGAAGGAACAGAAGCTGAAGGAACAGGAGAAGAGGGAGCAGGAGAGAAGGAGAAGAGAAAGAGAGAAACAGAAGGGCTCAGGAACAAGAAGGTGGAAGGGACCCTAAGAACCCACGAGAATCCAGGGTGAAGGGTCAGGCAGATTAAGGGTACCGGATCCCAAGTTGGTGGAGGAGAAACAACCCTCAGCCAAATACCGGAGGCTGTGACCATTTATTGGTGCAGCACCTCATCAAACCTGCTAGTAAGGCACCATAAAGGACAGCGGGGAACAGGGCCCACGTTTACCTGCGCAGGTCCGCGGCGACCGGACAAAAGTGGGTCACTGGTGAGGCAGGCCAGAGAAAGGAAAGAAGGGGGTCCTGTGCCATGCTCCTGAGCTGCCTGGGAGTTGACCGAGCCCCGCACCTGGTGGACGCAGCACGGCTCGGGCAGTCCTTATCAGCTGAAGTGACTTGGAAACTAACTGTGAGTAAAGACCCTGGACTGTAACTTGTTGTCTGTGTGCTCCTTCGTGCCTCCAGCACTACCGGTACTGGGACTCTCACCACCATCACTCCCACCATCCACTACACTGCCCTGGGGCTGCACTCTTCCCGTGGGGAGTCACACCACCTCAGCTGCACCCGCCATCAGCCCCAGCGGTCTGCTCTGCAGCGGCGGTTCCTAATGACCGCAAATCCACGGGTGGCGTAGTCGAACATTATCAGCAGAACGTAGCAGACTACCACTGGTCTGACCACCCTGAGCCGCGGGACCGGGCCGCCAATACTACTCCCCAGCGTCTCCCTATTGCCCGGTTCCGCGTGCCCCACGGCCCAGGGGGCGAGTCAGGTGCGGCTCCCCACAGGTGGAGCAGGGCCTCAGGGCAGCGTAAGTGTGGGGATGCAGGACAGAGGGGACCCAGCCGGGTCAGAGGAAGGATAGAAGAATAGGCAAGCACACCGGAGTTCACTTCAGTACCTTTACTGGTGGTGTTTCAGGCACGATCCAGGGCACTTTAGGGTGAAGGGTGCATATCAAGACTCTCCCCAGTGAGCGGGTGTGGGGCCTCCTGTTTCTTGCCTTTCCTTGATAAGTTTCTGACCTGCCTGGAGCTAGGCCTAACTTGGTCTCTGTCTTGCACCTGCTGACCTGGTGGTAGGGCCTTCTGTTGGAGATCACACTCCCTGGTCTCTTGGGCCTCCGTGACTCCTGACCCTGGTATGTAATCAGCTTTTTGGTGTTCCTGGGACATATAGTTCGCCAGGGGTTCCGATTGTTTCTGCTGGGCGTAAGGGATCCCTGCAGACGCGGACCCGGTGTCCGGTAAATGGTTTTGGGGTGAGCGGGTAAAGATCCTCTGCCCCCTTATGTTACTCTCTTTCCACTTGCCTTCCGCCACGCTTGGGGCCCTCGCTAGGCTTCACACGGGCAGTAGGCCTTGCTACTCTTCACCGCTCTTTTGGCGTCGGCACGCCTTAGGCTCACTAACTCAAGCTCTCTGAGTCTGGGCTGGACTGACTGAGCTCCACTGCAGGCTAGCTTCTGCAGGAGCTCCTCTCAACGGACTAAACTTCTAACAGACTGACCTTCTCACAGACTGTAGACTCTAGACTGTCGACTCCAGAATACTTACAGACTTAGCTGCCTAGCTCCACCTTCCCTATTTATATCCCTAACGGGCTCCCTCTGGTGGTCTGAGGTGGAAGGTGGAGATGTGTGAATGCTATGAGGGCCTCTTGTGGAGGAATCCGTCCATACACCCCTCTGGGATCTGTGGCACCAATGCGCAGCAAGGCGCCACACTGGATCTTATCTTACTTCATCTTGCTGAGCTCCAAGTGTTCATGGCATGGGATGTGCACGATATGGCAATATGGGGGAACCGACTGTTTTCAAATTTACGTATACTTAGGATAGATCATCAATATCTCTCATCGGTGGAGGTGCGACGCCTGGTACCCCTGATGATCATCTGTTCCTGCTGCCAGCGGCAGACAGAAGTGCTCAGTTGCGAAGATGCACAGCACAGCTCCGTCAGTGGTATAGTGGCAGCGGACGGGTACTGCACATCCGCCCCTTATTGATTTGAGTAGGGGGCGGATATGCGGTACCCGGCCGCAGCCACCATTGTGCAGCTTCGCAACTGAGCACTTCCAGCCAGCACCGAGAACAGTTGATCGGCGGGGCTGCCGGATTTCGCACCCCCACTAATCATAGATTGATTTGCCATCAATGCAAAATTCCGGACAACCTCTTTAACTAATGACAACTACTAATATAGTTAAAAAATCTTTTCCTCCAAATCAAAGGTGGTATCTATAGCCTTTTAAGCATCCAAATGACATAGAGCTTTTCAGCAGCTATTTTCCGCTGTTACAGCCGCTGTAAAAATAAAATGATACTTCCATATATAAAAATGCCGTCTTGTATTTTATTCAAGCAACCTGTAATTGTTCCAGGTCCCAGACACCGGTAGTCCATCCTGCTTTCAGCTGTCAGGTGAAATTAAAAAGTCACAGAAAAGCCGCTTGTTTTCTGTCCCCCTTGTTTTTTTTTTGTTTTTTTTTTAGCATAATCTCCGTGCAGGTTGGGAAAGCAGCATAACCTGAAAAATTGCAGATTAAATGACTGCCACACAGCACTTCAGTCCCCCTGCTGTTAATTTCACACGCTGTACAATTCACCACATCTCAAGCTCTGTCAATTCCAGCTAATGGCAGGAGGCAGTAAAATACTCTGGCCCTGACAGTCCCAGATCAGGGGCTCCTAAGTCCTAACTCAGGTGGACTGGGCTCATCACTTATGCACAAATCAGCACTGTGCCAGGGAGAGGCATTATGTCAGCTGACAGCGCAGACATGAGCTGCAGATAGAAAGCGGGGCTGGTGTCCGCCTGCCCTGACAGATTACACTCAGGTGCTGCGCAGTTTATAAGGAGCATGGCATCTCTCCCCCTCCCCGACCACGAACACCACGCCTGGGGAAAGCATTTTAAATGCTGATTTCTCCCTTGGTTCCACCGGTAAATTCAACAATTCCTCGGAAGACTGTGAAGGGACAGGATGAAGTGCTTCACATCAGGGTTTATATCAACTCTATCTGTGCACAGAACCTGTAATGAATACAGCCTGCTGCCAGCGGAGGCCTTTGTCCATGAGTTTACATGCTTGTAATTAAGGATGTAGCAGAGGGGGAATGTGTTCTCTTATACCTTGTCCACTGCAAGGGTATGTGCAAACGCTAAGTGTTTGGTGCCGAAATTTCTGCATCTCTTGGCTGCGTTTTTGGTGCAGATTTTTCCCCACTCATTATGAGTGAAATCTGCAGCAAAAACGCTAAAAGAATTGACATGCTTCAGATTTAAATCTGCAAGTCAAAAATAAGCAAAGTGTGCATGAGGCTTCAGGATTCTCATTCCCTTTGCTGGCATCAGGGTTTTGTGACAAATCTGTGCAGGAAAAAATGAGAAATCTGCAACGTGTGTACAGGCCCTAATGGGTCACAAAGTTAGAACAGACATTTTCATGCAGCTTTATGGAAAAATACTTTATGGTACGACATGCTAACATACCATATTTTGCCTGATGTGTTGTTGCAAGAGAACTTGACTGATTTGGACAGAGCTCCGACCTTTGGGATGAATTTAAAGATAATTTGTCACCAGGTTTTGCCACATAATCTGACCCTGACGCTAGCGATGTGTCACTTACTGGGCTGCTTCCTGTAGTTGAGATAACATCACTCTTTTATCAGCAGGACATTATCACTATAGGACTAGTTACCTACTGTTATGTAGTCCTCCATATTCACGAGCTCTGTATAACCCTGCCCCCACCACTGATGTGCAGCTTTCTGCCTATGCACAGTGTACACAGAAAGCGGCCAATCAGTGGTGTGGGCGGGGTTATATAAAGCTCCGCATTAGAGAACAAGTAGATCTGCAGCAGATAAAATCGCAGAAAACAGCCAAGTAAGTGACACATTGCTGGAATCAGGAACACTGCCCCCCATATAATGCTGCTCTCAGATGAGGTAGGAAAAATTCCTTAAAGGCCTCATTCAGATGTACAAGGGGAGTTCATTAAAGATTTCCCCTGACCCACTTCTATTTATCACTTCACATGTGTAATGATATAGGTCTCTATAGGTTACGTGCCAATTTGCAACTCAGAACTGATAACTGTCTTGATTTTACAGGTGCTGAAGTGGTGTGAAGTTTGATAATGGACACAGTGGAATACAGAGCAGTCATCAAGTTCCTTTACTTGAAACGCCGCACACCAAAGGAGACATTCGATAAGATGAAAGAGGTTTATGGTGATGATTCCCCATCATATGATGTTGTCAAGAACTGGCATCGTCAATGGAAATGTGGTCGGACTTTGGTGTAAACAGCTCCAATTCCAGGGCGACCCCACTCTGCTATTGATGGACACACCATCCAGCAAGTGGAGGTCACTATTTTGGAAAATCGCCGCGTAACCATTCGCCACCTAGCCCACAATGTCAAGATTAGTGTGGGGTCAGTGGAAAAAATCATCCAAGACCGTCTTCACATGCATAAAGCATCTGCTCGCTGGGTTCCCCGGCTGCTCACACATTTCCAGAAGCAGGAACGAGTCGAATGCTCTCAGGCTCTATGGACGATGTGCCATGGAAACCAGGAGGACTTTTTCAGCAGACTGATCACACAGGATGAAAGCTGGGTCCATCACTATGATCCTGAGACTAAAGTCCAGTCAATGCAATGGAAGCATCATGACTCACCGCCTCCAAAGAAGGCACATGCCCAACCCTTGGCAGGCAATGTCATGCTCACACCAGCACGGAGTAGTATTGATGGATTTCCTAGCAAAGGGTATCACGATCACTGGGACATACTATGCTTCACTGCTGCGGAAATTGTGGGAGGCCATCAAAACCAAGAGACGTGGCATTCTCACCAAAGGCCAAAGGTGTCCGCCTTCTGCAAGACAATGCACCAGTTCACGACTCACATGTTGTCCAAATGGAAGCATGCTCCTGTGGTTTTGAAATTCTACCGCATCCCCCTTATTCACCCGACCTTGCACCATCGGACTTCCACCTCATTACAACAATGAAGTTATTTTTGAAGGGCAAGCATTTTCCAGATGATAAGATTCTGATTTCCGAAGTCACAACATGGCTTTTGGTGTTATGATCTGCAACATGTACTAAGGAAAGATAGGGGAAAGCTGTCCCTACAGTAAGACTAAGCTGAATCCCTACGATGTAGCGGGCTGCCTGTTCCTAGTGAACAGACCCGCCTTAGTCCTCGGCTAGTCTGAACGAAGACCTATAGAATTAAGGGAGGGGTTCCTAAAAGAACTAAGGACTGGGACAAAAATGGGACACCTCCTAAACAGAGAAGTTGTTGCAGAACACAAAAAGACAAACTGACAAAAATGTACTAGAGGTCCCAGAGAACCAAGCGAACTTGACAGAGAAAGGCACCGAAGCACCAGGCTAGAGAAAGAGTCAAACACTGAAGTCCAGCACAGCCATAAGGGCGGAGCTGGAATATAAAGGCAGATGGTCACGTGACCGCAAAACACAAGATGGAAAAAACAAGCAGGAGGGTTCTAACAGTACCCCCTCTTTTATGAGGATCCTCCAGGCCAGGCCTATCCGGAAACCTCCTGTGGAAAGCTTTAACAAGCCTAGGTGCAGAGACATCATCCGTCCTTACCCAGGAGTTGTCTTTGGGACCGAAACCCTTCCAGGAGACAAGATACTGTAATCTCCCTCTATGGCATCTAGAATTCAAGATACGAGAAATTTCATATTCGCCGTCTTCCACCACAGGAGGAACTGTGACAGTGGCATCCCTATCTGATACATCAGCCTTTTTCAACAAGGAAACATGAAACACAGGATTAATCTTCCAGGAAGTAGGGACATCCAACCAAACAGCAGACGGGTTAACAACCTGAAGCACTTTAAATGGACCCACAAACTTAGGACCCAGTTTTTTAGAGGGAATCCTCAAACGCAGGTTCTTTGAGGACAACCAAACCATGTCACCCACAGTAATTAAAGCCTCCTTACGTTTCCTGTCAAAATACTTCTTGGCCTCTTGAAGGTTGCAACGTACATTAGTCCAAACTCTCTCCAAATCACGGGAAAAATTCTCCTCCTCCGGCACTGCCAACCCCAATTTGGAGAACGAACCAAAAGACGGATGTCTCCCAGTACAACAAAAAAAGGAGAACACCCAGCAGAGGAGGATGTATGATTGTTAAGAGCAAATTCTGCGAGAGGCAGAAACTCAGACCACACCTCTTGATTGTCCGCCACAAAACAACGCAAAAACTGTTCAACATCCTGGTTCTTTCTTTCTGTCTGTCCATTAGACTCAGGATGATAACCTGGCGAAAATGACAAATGGACTCCCAACCAGTCACAAAAAGCACGCCAAAAGCGAGCCACAAACTGAGGTCCTCTATCAGAAGCAATATCCGTGGGAACGCCATGGAGCTTGACAATCTCCTTAACAAACGCCTTAGCGAGTGTCTTGGCGCAGGGCAACTTAATGAATGGAACCAAATGACACATCTTACTGAAACGGTCCACGACCACCCAGATGACAGTAAAACCCTCGGACACAGGAAGATCAGTAATAAAATCCATTGTGAGATGCATCCAAGGCGCACTAGGAACCTCCAGAGGGCAAAGCAACCCGGCAGCAGGAGTATGTGAAGCTTTTGACCTAGCACACACAGCACATTGACGCACCCACTTGATGACTTCCTTCTGCCATCCAGGCCACCAAAAACTGCGACCAATAAGTGTCCCAGTCTCAGAAATTCCTGGATGACCTGCCAACTGAGACTCATGACACTCCACAAACAAATCTCTCCTAAAGGCTCTAGGCACGAACAACCTTCCATGGGGAGTGTTAGATGGAGCATCATCTTGAGCTTTCAGAATCCCATTCTCCAACACGAAGTCCAATGCCGCAACCACAACTCCTTTCTGTAAAATGCTTTACCTCGCAGCTTCTCTCCTATGGTCGGTGCCGAGGAGGAGGAGGAGAGCATCGGCTTTAATGACTCGCCCCCTGGGCCGTGGGGCACCCGGGACCGGACATCAGGGCAATGCTGGGAGTAGTAGTGGCGACCCGGTGCCGTGGCTCAGGGTGGCCAGACCAATGTTGTGGCAGTCTCTGTATCGGTATAATGCAATGTCCGACTACGCCACCCGTGGATTGCGGTCAATAAAAACCGCCGCTGCTGGACCGACCTCTGAGGCTGATGTTGTGAGGGCAGCAGAGTGTAGTATAACTCCCCACGGGATGAGTTTAGCCTCAGGGTAGTGAGTGTGGATGTTGGGAGTGATGGTGCACGGGCGCAGCAGGAACGACTCAGAGGCTTTGCAGTGCAGTTCAGGGTCTTTACTGATGATGATAAGGCAGACCCTCCCAGGAGTACTGGCTAGCATAAGAGGCCTGGTCAGTCTGTGAGCAAGCTGGAGTTCCCCTGGCCAGGTGGAGTTGTAGGCCTCCCCGTCTATCTGCACTCTTCCTGGCTACCTTGCTGTAAGCGAGTGGAAGTAGCCCACGTCCCTGAGTGTACCGTGTGGTGCTCACCCGTATGGCTGGTGACTTGGGGCCTTCTGATAGCCCCCGCTCCTCGATGGCGGAGCTGGTCCCTTGCTCGTGACTGAGCCTCTGGGCTTCTATGGCCAGAGGACCTGAAATCCCCTGCCGGCGGGTTTCTGCTGCTGGGTATATATAAGTCCCCACAGCCTCGGACTCCTGTGTCCGGTTCTTGGCGTCTTCTGCCAGGACGAACTCCGCTTAGCTCAAGTCCCTGGTCTTCAACTCCTGCTCCTACAGAGCTCCTCGCTGTTACTTTCCCTGAGTCTGGAACAAACTCCAGGCTCTGACTCTCTTAACCCCACCCCAGATCCAGTTTATATAGGGCAGGTTCCTCCCCTATCTGGTCTGGGACAGGAGGTGTTGCATGTTCAAGGGCTCCTGACCAGGG
Source organism: Phyllobates terribilis (assembly GCF_046119375.1). Lineage (NCBI taxonomy): Eukaryota > Metazoa > Chordata > Amphibia > Anura > Dendrobatidae > Phyllobates > Phyllobates terribilis. The sequence continues at coordinate 230,648,088 of NW_027362767.1, forward strand.
AACCTCCCGCTTGCTCTCAGACGTAATATTTCTATCACTGTGGCAACCAGACCCCTGGGGTGCCACATTCCCCCCTAGTGAAATTTAGTACTCCGGGACTAAACACATTTTTAAGAAAAACACAAATACAAGGGTATAAACAATAACAGGAAAAAGTACATTTTGTCTTGATGGTCACGGCATTTCCGTAACCGGGTGTCCATATCACCCAAGGTGAAGTCTTAGAACAGAGTAGGGGACCTGTCCAAAGCAAACCCCAAACGTTGGCCCTGGGCGTGGCTGCAAGGCGAAGCGAACTACTTTGGACCACACGGGGCCACGCCAAACAGGTTTTTCTTCCGTGGCCGTCTTCGCAAGAGGCACAAGGTGCAACTATTTACAATATAGTTCCGGTTACTCAGCGTTCATAACCTGTCAGTCCAAATAAACCTGCAGGATAACTAGAGAAACATAATTAATAAACAAGCAGCAAACATAAACCATTTTCAACATTTGTAGTTTACAGGTAAATTCACATTATAGTTTAAATTCTCCAGCAAGTGGGCATCTGTCCTCTAGTGCTCCTGGTGGACCTACGTAATCCACTATCTGGTTCTGCACTACAGTGTATAGGAGGTGTTGCGAGTAGGCCTGGCAGCTTTCTGCGTACTCTTTGGCTTACTAGGGGCACGGCAGGCTCACTACTAGCAGAAGGTTGATTCTCCTGGGCTGCTGGTATGGATTCTTCTGCCTCCTGGGCCGGCTGCTCTTCTGACACTCCCTGTTCTTCTGTAGGCCCTTGAGGGGCTGGCTGGAGAAAGGTGAGGACGGGTACCACGACTGCGTTGTTGATTTGAGTCCAGGACCGGGGAAAGTCTCCGAGTAAGGTACTGATCATTTCTTCCCTTTCCTCTGCGGGTTGAGGGTTCTCTTGATCTTCGTCAGGGCTTTGCAGCTGCTCGGGGCACTTTTTCAGGTGGTCTCTGGAGACAATGGCTGTGGTCTCTCCTCCATCCTTACTGATTACACAGACTTTTGGATTATCATGACTTGAAGGCAGTACTGTGTAGGGGTCCTTCTCCCACTGGTCGTCCAACTTGTGGAGCCGCCTCTTTCTCTTCAAGACCTGCTGTCCAAGTACCAGGGGAACAGCGGGAGCATGCTGGTTATAAGACTTCTCTTGCCTTTCTCTTGCTTGAGACAGACTTCGCTCGACGCTCTCCTGTACTTTCCGATACTGCTGCTGCCGTTCTGTATCCCAGTCTGCCTCTGGCGAGGTGTCCTCAGGCGTCAGGACTCCCATATCCAGGTCAATAGGCAGCTTACCAGGTCTTTCTCTCATTAGGTAAGCCGGGGTACAGTTGGTGGAACCTAGGGGGATGTGATTATACAAGGCCACCTGTCAGGCAGTTTTTCAGGTCACAGACTGCGTTCTTCCAGGGGCAACGTTTTTAGCAAGTCTATCACCACCTGGTTCATTTTCTCACATAGTCTGTTGGTCTGAGGGTGATAGGGCGTTGTTCTTATCTTCCTGCAGCCATACAGATTGCAGAACTCTTGGAAGACCTCCGCTTCGAAGGCTGGTCCTTGGTCCGTCAGCACTTGCTCCGGATACCCGTGTGGACAGCAGAAGTGCAGTTGGAAGGCCCTGGCTGCTGTTTGAGCCATTAAGTCTTTGACAGGGACCACCACCAGGAACCGGGAGTAGTGATCTACGATGGTGAGGGCGTAGACGTACCCAGATTTGCTTGGAGCCAGTTTCACATGGTCCAGGGCTACCAGTTCCAGTGGCTGCCTGGTGATGTTGGGCTGCAGGGGAGTCTTCTGGCTGACACGGTCTCTTCTTCTTAGGCTGCACGGGCCACAGTCTCTGCACCACCATCCCGATGGCTCCTCTCATGCCTACCCAGTAGAACCGTCCACGCAACAATAACTCCAGCTTCTTCCATCCGAAGTGTCCTGCTCTGTCGTGGTATGCCTCCAGAACCATAGCCGCGTCTCGTCTTGGGACCACTACCTGCCAGGTCAGCTCATGTGTTCTAGAGTTGACCATTCTCCGGCACATCTTCTCCTTGTAAAGAAACAGTTTACTTTTCTCCTTCCACAGTTGCTTGGTCTCCTCCGGAGCGTCTGGGTCAAGACGGGCATCAGCCTGTGTCAGCATTTCCTTCACCAGACGGACTGCGGGATCACTGTCTTGTGTCTCCGCCCAGCTGTAGTGGGGTAAGGGATTGAACGTAGCAGAGCGCCTGTCCCTCACACGGTGGGAATACAGGGTAATCCCATGACGGTGGAACGCAGGGAGTTCGACTTCTTCCAGTTCTTCTGGATCTTCCCCCTACGTCCGGTAAGTTTGGCATTCTGGACAGGGCATCCGCGTTGGCATTTGAGCGTCCCGCCCGGTATTTGATGGTGAATTCATAGTTGGACAGACGGGCCATCCATCTCTGCTCCAGGGCACCAAGTCTTGCAGTGTCCAGGTGTGTCAACGGGTTGTTATCCGTGTACACGGTGAACTTGGAAGAGGCAAGGTAATGCTTGAAACGTTCGGTCACTGCCCACACCACTGCCAGGAACTCTAGCTTGAATGAGCTATAATTCTCAGGGTTTCTCTCTGAGGGCCATAGTTTTCGGCTGGCGTAAGCGATTACCCGTTCTTTCCCCTGCTGGATCTGGGACAGTACGGCTCCTAGCCTGATGTTGCTCGCGTCCGTGTGGAGGATAAAGGGCTGACCGTAGTCAGGGTACGCCAGGATTTCATCCCCCGTGAGGGCCATCTTCAGCTGGCGGAAGGACTCCTCTTCCAGCTTTTCCCACCTGAAGGGCGGCTTCTGGTTTTTGGCCTTCCTGGATTGACCTATCAGGAGGTCCTGCATAGGGGCTGCCATTTTGGTGAAACCGGGAATGAATCTTCGGTAGTAGCCTACCAACCCGAGGAACTGCCGCACTTCTTTTATGCTGGAGGGTCTTGGCCAGTCTTTAATCACAGTGATCTTATCGGGGTCGGGAGCCACTCCGTCAGCACTCACCACGTGTCCCAGGTACTGCACCTTTGGTTTCAGGAGGTGACACTTGGAGGGTTTCACCTTTAGGCCGTAGCTTGCCAGGGCATCAAACACTTCTGCCAGGTGTTTCAGATGGTCCTCGTAGGTTTTGGAATAGACGATGATATCGTCGAGGTATAACAGGACCGCCTCGAAATTCCGGTGTCCCAGACAGCATTCCATCAACCGCTGGAAGGTTCCTGGTGCGTTGCAGAGCCCGAACGGCATACAGTTGAATTCGCTGAGACCCATCGGGGTGGTGAATGCAGTCTTCTCCTTGTCTGCCTCTGCTACAGGAACCTGCCAGTACCCACTAGTAAGATCCAAAGTGGAGAAGAAGTTAGCAGATTTTAATGCAGCTAAAGATTCTTCTATTCTAGGTAACGGGTACGCATCTTTGTGTGTGATACGGTTGACCTTTCTGTAGTCTACACACATTCTCATTGTGTTGTCCTTCTTTTTCACTAGAACTAGTGGAGCTGCCCAGGGGCTACAGCTGTCCCTGATTACCCCAGCCTCCTTCATGTCCCGCAACATCCCCTTTGCATGCTGATAGTGTGCAGGGGGTACAGGTCGGTATCTTTCCTTTATGGGTGGATGGTCTCCTGTGGGGATGTGATGTTCTACCCCCTTTACTCGCTCGAAGTCTAGCGGATGTTTACTAAAGACTCTTTCGTACTCCTGAACCACCCGGTAGACTCCCTGTTTTTGGTGTGAGGGAGTGGAGTCAGTACCCAAATGCAGTTGCTGACACCAGTCCTCCATTTGTTTCTTAGAGCCGTTACCTTCCTCTGGTTGAGATGGAGGCAAGGGTTCCACGGCCCTTACAGAATTTTGGTTTATGGTGAACAATTTGGCTAGCGTGGCATACCGGGGCAGGTATACTTCTCTCTCCCCGATATTTATGATGCGGACAGGTACCCTCCCATGGCGTACATCGACCACCCCCCCGTGCTGTCAAAATGGTGGGCCTACTGTCTGAGTAAACGGGTTCCACCATTGCTTGGTAGTCTCTACCTCTTAGACCAATAGCTGCCCGGCACCAGATCATCATCTCACTTTTCGGGGGCATGGCAATAGGGAACGGGTCACACATTCTCACGCTACCAATCTCACCACCAGATAGTTCCACTTGTTGCCATTTCATCAGTGCCCGGATCTCTTTTTGGAGAACACGCTGCTGGCTGGAACTGGCGTTCTTGGCAACCTGCTGTAAAATGAGAATTATCTCTGCAAGACAATTTTCAATCACGTTAGTCCCCAAGGTTATTTTAGGGTGACTCTCATGACGGTCAATGTCCACAATAATCAGTCCTTGTGCCGCCAGTTCGACTTTACCGATCTTAATGGTCACCTCTTTGAATCCCACCTGCGGCACGGGCTGACCATTGCTGGCGATGATACTCAGGTCGTCATCTGGGTAGCGGGTTATGTCAGAGTCATTCCAATACCGCTTAAAGAGCACATAAGGGATGGTAGTTACCTGTGACCCGGTGTCTAGTAGGGCACTCATTGGAATGCCATCCAGTACCACAGGCAAGACTGGACGTCCCCCTACATATTTATTACGCCAGTTTGAGGGGCCTGATGATCTTATGCCTGGGGGTTGGCCCTATGCCCCAGGTTGTGCCCGTTTAAATGACAGTACCTTGCCATATGTCCGGGTTGATTGCAGCGGCGGCAGATGGGTTGTCCGTCCTCGTTGTATCTGTCGCTGGGTCTTCCTCTGGACGTTGGGATCCTCCTCTGTCGGCGCCACGGGACGCCCTCCGGTCCGGACGCCAGCTGGATCCTTCCTGGAGGAGAGACCTGTAAAGATTGCACAGTTCTGGTTAGCATGGCTACGCTTTTAGTCAGCTCTTGGACCTGATAGTGCAGATCTGTAGCCGGGTTGTTATCCGAAGCCTGCGCACCAGCTCCTACAGACTCTGTAGACAAGGGCGCCGCCTCCTGATGATAGGTAATAGCAGGGCGCCGGTGGGTTACAGCGCTACCCGGTGCCGATTCTCGGAGCACCCGGATGGCCCTGTCTTTGAACTTTGCAAAGTCTAAACCAGGGTTCTGCAAGGCCATTGCACGTAACTGGGTTCGGTGGGCGTTGGACAGCAGACCCTCAATGAATTGCTCAGTTAACAGTTCATCTGCATTCCGCACACTGTCAGGGTCTGCCTGTTTAATGGCTCCCAGGGCCTCTTGCAAACTCAAAGCATAGTCTCTTATACGGTCTTGGGCCCGCTGCTTGCACCCATAAAATCTCATTTTGATCTCGCCTGAGGTGCGGGTATCAAAAGTGTCCTTCAGACGGGCCAAGATCTCCTTTACGGTCTCCTTGTCCCGGACTGACCAGGACTTTACGTCACGCTGGGCTGCGCTGGTTAACTGGCCTATCAATATGCTCACTTTCTGTCCCTCCGTCAGGGGGTATACTTTAAATAGGCTGTACAGTCTCTCTTTAAAGTCGCTTAGGGTATGCGACTCCCCTGAGTATTGGGGCAGCCAGGCCGCTCCGGGGATGTATGGCATTGTGAACGGCAATATTGCGGCAGTGGCCGCGCTGGTGGTAGAGGGTCCCTCCGTGTCCGTCATCTTCCTCCCCCCTAGTTAAGTGTGGCCTACCTTCCATCGATCCTCTTCCATAGGCCGCGGCTCCGCTGGTGCTGCTCCGGGCGAGGACCTTGCGTCGCGCCCTGGTGACGTCAGCATCGCTCTCTCTCCTTCCAGGACCTTGCGCAGCGTTGGTGCGTAGGGCGGGGCTTCAGGTCTCGCACGGTTTGAACGTCCACGCCCCTCTTCTTCCCGCGCGGCGTCCTGAAGATGGCACCCGACGGCGGGAAAGCGGCCGAGGATGGCGGGAAACGGCTGAAGATGGCGGGAAATGGCTCCGGACGGCGGGAAAACTCTTTTTCAGGTAAGTATGAAGTCCTTTTCAGGCACGCAATACCCGTTTGTGGCGGGTTGGTCACAATCCTGCCGACTAAGCCAAAGCTGACTCGCCCCCTGGGCCGTGGGGCACCCGGGACCGGATTTCAGGGCAATGCTGGGAGTAGTAGTGGCGACCCGGTCCCGTGGCTCAGGGTGGCCAGACCAATGTTGTGGCAGTCTCTGTATCGGTATAATGCAACGTCCGACTACGCCACCCGTGGATTGCGGTCAATAAGAACCGCCGCTGCTGAACCGACCTCTGAGGCTGATGTTGTGAGGGCAGCAGAGTGTAGTATAACTCCCAACGGGAGGAGTTTAGCCTCAGGGTAGTGAGTGTGGATGTTGGGAGTGATGGTGCACGGGCGCAGCAGGAACGACTCAGAGGCTTTGCAAGTGCAGTTCAGGGTCTTTACTGATGATGATAAGGCAGACCCTCCCGGGAGTACTGGCTAGCATAAGAGGCCTGGTCAGTCTGTGAGCAAACTGGAGTTCCCCTGGCCAGGTGGAGTTGTAGGCCTCCCCGTCTATCTGCACTCTTCCTGGCTACCTTGCTGTAAGCGAGTGGAAGTAGCCCACATCCCTGAGTGTACCGTGTGGTGCTCACCCGTATGACTGGTGACTTGGGGCCTTCTGATAGCCCCTGCTCCTCGATGGCGGTGCTGGTCCCTTGCTCGTGACTGAGCCTCCGGGCTTCTATGGCCAGAGGACCTGAAATCCCCTGCCGGCGGGTTTCTGCTGCTGGGTATATATAAGTCCCCACAGCCTCGGACTCCTGTGTCCGGTTCTTGGCGTCTTCTGCCAGGATGAACTCCGCTTAGCTCACGTCCCTGGTCTTCAGCTCCTGGCTCCTACAGAGCTCCTCGCTGTTACTTTCCCTGTGTCTGGAACAAACTCCAGGCTCTGACTCTCTTAACCCCTCCCCAGATCCAGTTTATATAGGGCAAGTTCCTCCCCTATCTGGTCAGGGAAAGGAGGTGTTGCATGTTCAAGGGCTCCTGACCAGGGAACCTCCCGCTTGCTCTCAGACGTAATATTTCTATCACTGTGGCAACCAGACCCCTGGGGTGCCACATTAACATTCTTAGTTCCAGGGATATAGGTAACAGAAAAATGAAACCGAGAAAAAAAAAGTGCCCCCCTAGCTTGACGGGTATTCAAGCGCTTGGCAGCATCCAGATAGATCATAAGAAGTTGATCTGTGAAAACCTGAATAGGAAATCTAGCGCCTTCCAAAAAATGACGCCAATGTTCAAACGCAAGTTTAATAGCCAGCAACTCCTGATTTCCAACATCATAATTCAGTTCGGTTTCCGAAATTTTTTTCGAAAAGAAGGCACAGGGATGTACTCCACCCTTGTTCTCCTGAGACAAAACTGCTCCGACCCCCACCGATGAAGCATCGACTTCGACCAAAAAAGGCTAGGGGCAGAACTGAACCTCTCTTTGAGATACTCAAACGCTTCAATGGCCTCAGTAGTCCATTGGACCGTATTCGCACCTTTCCTGGTGAGATCGGTCAGAGGCTTAACAATTACAGAAAAGTTCTTAATGAATTTCCTGTAATAATTGGCAAAACCCAAAAATCTCTGTATAGATTTCAAACCAATAGGCCTAGGCCATTCCTGCACAGCCAGAACCTTCACCGGGTCCATCTCAAAGCCCTCGCTGGAGACAATGTAGCCCAAAAAACTAATTTTCTGCACAGCGAACTCACATTTCTCCAGCTTAGCAAAGAGTGAATTATCACTCAATAACTGCAAAACTTCACGTACACTCTGCCAATGGGACTCTAGATCTGGTGAATAAATCAAAATATCATCCAAATACACCACCACATTCTTACCAATCAAAGGTCTCAGGATGTCATTAATCAGGTTCTGAAAAAATGCAGGTGCATTGGTAAGACCAAAAGGCATCACCAGATTCTCAAAATGACCCACAGGAGTGTTAAAAGCAGTTTTCCATTCATCACCCTCCTTCACACAAAACAAATTGTATGCCCCCCCGGAGATCAATTTTGGAGAACCACTTGGCTCCCACTAACTGGTTAAACAAGTCAGGAATTAACGGCAGTGGGTAGGAATTGCGTACGGTAATCTTATTAATTTCACGAAAATCCAGACATGGACGTAAACCCCTGTCCTTTTTTTTAACAAAGAAAAATCCAACTGCCACAGGCGACTTAGAAGGTCTAATGTGACCAGCAGCCAGGCTAGTCTGTATGTACTCCTCCAAGGCCTTTCTTTCAGGGATAGTCAGATTAAACAAGCGACTCTTGGTAAGAGTAGCACACGGAACAAACTCAATGGCACAATCATAATCCCTATGAGGAGGTAAAACTTGCGACTCCTCCTCCGAAAAAAACCTCCAAAAATCTTGAATATGTACCGGTAATTCCCCTTTTTCCACAGCCGCAATGCGACCATTACAACATTTATCATAGCACTTCGGACTCCAAGACATAAACACATTAGTAGACCAGTCCAATAAAGGATTGTGCAGTTTTAACCAAGGCAATCCTAGAACAACTGGAGAGGGTAAATTATCTAAAACAACCAAGTCCAAAATTTCTTGGGGAAATGCAGCAGTCTTGTGAGGAATACATTTCAAAGGAGTGTTATCAATTGCAATCACAGAAATAGGTGATGACAAAGGTTTGGATTTGAATTTAAGGTTTTCCAAAAACCCTTTATCAATCACATTAAGTGTTGAACCACAATCCACAAATACCTGAAATTCAATCAAATCTCCCTGCAGAGTAGTACTCCCAGAAAGAAATACTCCTGCAGAGCGTAAACAAGCTATATGGGCGTAACTGACCTTTTTTTTTTCTTTACTTAAACGACGCTCACAATACTTAATCAAATGGTCAGCTTTACCACAATAAAGACACAATCCCTCGGCGAACCTCCGGTCTCTTTCCTGAGAGCGGAGTGACATCGCCCCAACCTCCATCGGTTCTCCGCCATCAGAGCAGATTTTCTGGGGACTAGGAACTGACATTACAGGAGTCTTTACCTCATTAAGCCTGCACCTCAATCTCCTGTCTATATGAACAGCTAACTGCATGGCATCCTGCAGAGTCTCAGGTGCAGGGAATGCAATTAGCAAATCCTTAACCCTTTCACTCAGACCAGCAAGAAATCAACATCTCAGCGCAGGATCATTCCACTTAACTTCTGAAGCCCATCTCCAGAAGTGTGTGCAATAATTTTCAACATCATCTGACCCCTGATTTAAACGCCTGAGTTCTGATTCAGCAGATAAGATTTGATCAGGATCGTCATATAATAGCCCCATAGCAGAAAAAAATTCTTCAGCAGACCTTAAACACGGATCATTAGGCTGGAGAGAAAAGGCCCAGCCCTGTGGTTCATTGCACAAATGACATAATAAAACCAATGCACTGTGATTCATTCCCAGAGGACCTTGGTCTCAAACGAAAATATAACAAACAAGCATTTTTAAAGGGAAAAAAATCTTGCTGTTTACCATAAAAAAACATCAGGCAGTCCTACCTTGGGTTCGACAAAATGTGCTCCAGAACAGCTACTCACGTGTTGCTGAAGCTTGGCCACCTCCAGAGACAATCCCTGCAGTCGTTGAGCCAAATCCTGGACGGAAACCATACTGATCCCCGAATTTCTTTCTTTTTAGTTTTTTGGGCTGGACTTACTGTTATGATCTGCAACATGTACTAAGGAAAGATAGGTGAAAGCTGTCCCTACAGTAAGACTAAGCTGAATCCCTACGATGTAGTGGGTAGCCTGTTCCTAGTGAACAGACCCGCCTTAGTCCTCGGCTAGTCTGAATGAAGACCTATAGAATTAAGGGAGGGGTCCCTAAAAGAACTAAGGACTGGGACAAAAATGGGACACCTCCTAAACAGAGAAGTTGTTGCAGAACACAAAAATACAAACTGACCAAAAGGTACTAGAGGTCCTAGAGGACCAAGCGAACTTGACAGAGAAAGGCACCGAAGCACCAGGCTAGAGAAACAGTCAAATACGGAAGTCCAGCACAGCCAGAAGGACGGAGCTGGAATATAAAGGCAGATGGTCACGTGACCGCAACACACAAGATGGAAAAAACAAACAGGAGGGTTCTAACATTTGGAGCAACCTGTCGACTTCTACAAGCGAGGTGTTTACAGTTTCTTAAAGAGGTGGGAGAAGTGTGTGTCCCTAGGTGGCACCTATGTAGAGAAGGACTAATAACTGTGCCAAGTTTCATTGCTCTCAGTCCACAGGAAGTGGGTCAGGGGAAATCTTTAATGAACGCACCTCATACATGTTTTTTTCTTGTGTGTGATAAAAAAAACAGAATGATTTCCATCAATGTGCTGGATCAGAATTTCAGCAATGTTTGATTGTCTACACAGTCCGTTTCTGTCCCAAGTGGCCGTTCTGCTCCGTAGTACATCTCTGCCCTTTGGGGTCAGCAGCTACTGGCAGACATCCCCCTGGAGTGGTACCTGCGCCACCTAAGAGCGTAACAAACATTTACATCTGTACATGCACGTGCCCTGTTTCAGACTACTGCTCCTCCCAGCCACCGCCACGCCGCTCCCGCTGGTAACAGCGGTTGCGGCGGTCAGAGGAGAGGAGTTGTAGTCCTCCTCTCCGACCTGGGTACCACCCGCAACGTGTTTCCGCCGCGAATTCGTGCCCATTGGCTTTAATTGAAACGCAGCAAATGCACATATACAGTGGTGGCCAAAAGTATTGGCACCCCTGCAATTCTGTCAGATAATACTCAGTTTCTTCCTGAAAATGATTGCAATCACAAATTCTTTGGTATTATTATCTTCATTTAATTTGCTTGCAAGGAAAAAACACAAAAAGAATTGTACTAAAGCCAAATTGGATATAATTCCACACCAAAGCTAAAAAATGGGGTGGACAAAAGTATTGGCACTGTTTGAAAAACCATGTGATGCTTCTCTAATTCGTGTAATTAACAGCACCTGTAACTTACCTGTGGCACCTAACAGGTGTTGGCAATAACTAAATCACACTTGCAGCCAGTTAACATGGATTAAAGTTGACTCAACCTCTGTCCTGTGTCCTTGTGTGTACCACATTGAGCATGGAGAAAAGAAAGAAGACCAAAGAACTGTCTGAGGACTTGAGAAACCAAATTGTGAGGAAGCATGAGCAATCTCAAGGCTACAAGTCCATCTCCAAAGACCTGAATGTTCCTGTGTCTTCCGTGCGCAGTGTCATCAAGAAGTTTAAAGCCCATGGCACTGTGGCTAACCTCCCTAGATGTGGAAGGAAAAGAAAAATTGACGAGAGATTTCAATGCAAGATTGTGCAGATGGTGGATAAAGAACCTCGACTAACATCCAAACAAGTTCAAGCTGCCCTGCAGTCCGAGGGTACAACAGTGTCAACCCGTACTATCCGTCGGCGTCTGAATGAAAAGGGACTGTATGGTAGGATACCCAGGAAGACCCCACTTCTTACCCCGAGACATAAAAAAGCCAGGCTGGAGTTTGCCAAAACTTACCTGAGAAAGCCTAAAACGTTTTGGAAGAATGTTCTCTGGTCAGATGAGACAAAAGTAGAGCTTTTTGGGGAAAAAGCATCAATATAGAGTGTACAGGAAAAAAAAAGAGGCATTCAAAGAAAAGAACACGGTCCCTACAGTCAAACATGGCGGAGGTTCCCTGATGTTTTGTGGTTGCTTTGCTGCCTCTGGCACTGTACTGCTTGACCGTGTGCATGGCATTATGAAGTCTGAAGACTACCAACAAATTTTGCAGCATAATGTAGGGCCCAGTGTGAGAAAGCTGGGTCTCCCTCAGAGGTCATGGGTCTTCCAGCAGGACAATGTCCCAGACACACACTTCCAAAAGCACTATAAAATGGTTTGAGAGAAAGCACTGGAGACTTCTAAGGTGGCCAGCAATGAGTCCAGACCTGAATCCCATAGAACACCTGTGGAGAGCTCTCAAAATGGCAGTTTGGAGAAGGCACCCTTCAAATATCAGGGACCTGGAGCAGTTTGCCAAAGAAGAATGGTCTACAATTCCAGCAGAGCATTGTAAGAAACTCATTGATTGTTACCGGAAGCGGTTGTTCGCAGTTATTTTGGCTAAAGGTTGTGCAACCAAGTATTAGGCTGAGGGTGCCAATACTTTTGTCTGGCCCATTTTTGGAGTTTTGTGTGAAATGATCAATGATTTGATTTTTGCTTCATTCTCTTTTGTGTTTTTTCATTGCAAGCAAATTAAATGAAGATAATAATACCAAAGAATTTGTGATTGCAATCATTTTCAGGAAGAAACTGAATATTATCTGACAGAATTGCAGGGGTGCCAATACTTTTGGCCACCACTGTACCTGCGGTTTTGCTGCGGTTCAATTCAAGTCAATGGGTGCGAATTTGCAGCGGAAACGCCCGCACAATGGTCATGCTGCGGTTTTTACCGTAATGGTAATCCGTAGCGGAAATTTCTCCATCATGTGCACAGCACATCCGGATTACCATTGCTATACTTGGCAGACCTATTAACAAGCATTCTCGCAGCGTTTCCGTGGCAGGAAAACCGCAGCAAAAACGCATCAAAAACGCTTCATGTGCACATAGCCTTACATTGTATTGAATTTATTGCCTGTACATGTCACCGCTTAATTGTAAAGTGATGCGAAATATGTTGGCACTATATAAATAAAAATTATTATTATTAATTGTTGCTGTTTAGAGTGTTCCTGAGCTTAGTTATGATACCCAACATATGATGTAAAGTTGCATCATACAGTGCTGCTCACCATTATTGGCACCCCTTCATTTTTTTCATAGAAATAAATGGAAATGTGCCAAAGTTATATCCTCAGGATTTTTTAATTAGTGGTCCAAAGTAATACAACAATAAAACATTGAAATTGCAACATGGAAGTTGAAAAACAAAGAAAAAAAAAAAAAGAATAAACAGCATGTGCTGCAATAAAGGCGCCCCTAATTAATACTTAGTTGCACACCCTTTGGCATTGCTGACAGCCTCCAAACATTTCTTGTAGCCATCTATAAGCTTCTTGCACTTCTCAGCTGGAATTTTCTCCCACTTTTCCTTTGCAGTTTGTTCAAGCTCTTGAATATTTGTAGGGTTCTTTTTCCCAATGGCAGATTTCAGTTCACCCCAAAGTTTTTCAATGGGATTGAGGTCAGGTTTTTTTCATGTATTCCTGTGTACTTTTGGATGTGTGCTTTGGGTCATTGTCTGTCTGGAGGACCCATGATCTTCGATTTAAACCAAGTTTTCTTACACTGTGTAGGACATTTCACTCTAAAATCTCTTGATAATTCTCTGATTTTATGATTCCTGTGATACAGTCAAGGCCTCTAGTACCAGATGCAGCAAAGCACGGCATTATGGGTCCTCCACCATTCTTAACTGTTGGTAAGATGTTATTTCCCTTATAAGCTTCATTGCGCCGTCTCTAAACAAACTTTGGAACAGGGCCTACCACGTGGCTTTTTAAAACACAGAAGTAATCATTCATTGGCTAATTCATGTCACATGGGCACCGACAATTAATCACCGGTGACTCTCTTTTGTGATTTTACCACAGGTGAGTCAAAATGTGTTTCCATACTAAATTAATGTAAAGGGTGCCAATACCAGTGCACAGCAAGATTTAGGTTTTTCTATTTTTCCCTCCCATTGTTTTTTGTTTTAAATTATTGTTTATCGTTTGCTTTTTTGTATTTAACACGAGGGCTCTGTACAGAAAACTGTTTCACTTGATTAATTTATTTTCAGGAGATATTCTATATTATGTACTCAAACTTCATGGGTGCCAATAACGATGAGCAGGACTGTATGTCAGGAAGTGATCAAATGGGTTCTCGATATTTATGACCTATCCTGAGTATTTGGTCAGTATTTTACATCAGTATTTGTAAATCAAAACCAGAGGCGAGTGAAAAATGCAGAAGTGGTGACGTGTTTCTATTAACACTTTTCCTCTGATTGTTCCACTTATGGTTTTGGCTTACAAATACTGATAGAAAATACTGGCCAAATACTGTATGTGTGAACATGGCCTTACGATAGTTCATTAATATGAGCTTGGTGGGGATCTGACTCCCGTCACTCCCAATGATCAGGTAACTACCAGATGGAAACAATGAGCAGAGCGGCATTGCACAGCTCTATTCACTGTGTAGTGTTCACTGCCGGGATCTGCAGATCAGTTCCTATTCAAAAGAAATAGAACTGATCTGCAGCGGCTGCTACACAGATCTGATATTCACAACTTTCCATAGGATAGATCATCAATATCATATGTCCTTCTAAAATGGTAAGCAGAATGCTATGCTTTGCTTTTTGCCTGGTAACTCATTTTCTAAAAAAATAAAATAAATCATCCCTACGCTTTGACTTTCTGAAATATAGAATACCTGGAATGCATCATTCCACCTAGCTAAATATATATTACAGTTATATTATTTTCAGTCATTGCCCTTCTACAGATGGTTATCACCGTAACATTACGTAGGGGTATAACTGTAGGGGATGTGGCAGGGCATGTGCCCCGAGTTCTGGATACCACGGGGAAAGAATTAACAAGCCAATCTGCCTTGGCAAAAATATTTAGATACAGAGTTAGTGAACTAAAAAGCGGTACGAGGAAAATAAAATGTTATTGTTGTAGCCTTGAATAGATAAAAAAATGACAATTTTCCAAAAGAGAATTATGGGATTGTTATAAGGAAAATAATGATTTTTAAACAATTTAGGCAAGCACTTAGGGGGGAGAGCTTTCTAAACAAGACACAGCAGTTTTTGATAGTATGAAAGATTGGCAAATAGGAGAAAAATTACCGCTTCACAAAATATGGCTTAGTCGGCACTATTAGACTCTCTTCATAATTTTTCATTTAAATTAAAGAGAAAAAAAATGTGATGCAAATTTATTCAAGCAGCATTGAAAAAAAAAAAAAACATGGACATGTCTGATTAGGTATAATTTTAGCTCTTCGGCTCTTGTGTTAACACTACGCAATGCCTTACTCTATGTTCGTTAAAAGTAAAATTAATGGCAGGCAGGCAGCTCCTCATTTATAATTGCTTCATTATGCTGTTGCATCCTCTAGACAATTATGACTTGCTGCTATTGTACCCGTACAACACACACGTAGAGCAAAAGTAAAAGCGCACATGCAGATATAGGAATAGGCACATTCCTAGACAATGCCCTTATGATTGTATACACATTACACGCTATGCAATCATTCATTACACCTTCTCTTAGTGTTAATACTTCTTAAATGACTTGAAAAGAAGAACCGTGACCTCCAACATGCATAGAATTCACAATATAAACTCCACACATTATTTAATAAGTCATTCAGACCTGGTGAGAATGGTGTACTTACTTTGAAAATCCATGTTAGAATGGCTGTACAGTATTGTACAGTATAATCCCGATATTAAAATGAACGTTCTATCTAGTTAGCTGTTTGTCTGTTGTCTGTCTGTCTGTCTATCTAGCAACAAAAAGCTAAAGCAGAACTTTGTAAGCACTAAGATGTATGCAAATATTGAATGTTTGAAATATAAACTGATTTACTGCTATATAGTCATTATATAATAATACTTCTACAATGAAGGTACTTGGCACACAAATTGGTCAATTCATGAGAGCCCAACAGCCACAACAAGGCAAATCTTTCTCAGTCAAATATGGAGGCAGTGACCACCTCCAGTAGTACAGTATACTAACTACATGTAGGTGGCGGTGACTGCCTTCATATTTGTCTGAACTTCGATCATCCTCTGGCTGTTTTTTAATTAGTCCTGGATCTTACCTGCCCTTTAAATTTGAAGGCTTTTAGCCCGGAAGAGGAATGTTTGATAAATATTAGGTTTAGGGTCCCTTTAGAGAATGGTACGCCTTGTTATGGCTTGTGGGCTTTCATGATTTGGCATTTGTGAGATAAGTACTTTTATTTTAGAAGTATATTTTGTATAGCAGTAATGTAGTACAAATTTCATATATTCAATGTTTGCATATATCTTAGCGCTTACAGAAGTGGCTGTATTCTTTTGTTTGTATATTATGCAGGTGTAGCAGCTTGTACCTGTTCACACTTGCTTTATTCTGTCGTGAAGTGCAGGTCAGTTTTTTATTTTTAGCTGTATATCAAAGTATGAATCTGTCTATCTATCTATCTATCTATATATATGTGTGTGTATGTATGTATGTGTGTGTGTGTGTGTGTGTATATATATATATATATATATATATATATATATATATATATATATACACTGCTCAAAAAAATAAAGGGAACACTTAAACAACAGAATATAACTCCAAGTAAATCAAACTTCTGTGAAATCAAACTGTCCACTTA
The DNA here is from genome assembly GCF_046119375.1 of Phyllobates terribilis. Lineage (NCBI taxonomy): Eukaryota > Metazoa > Chordata > Amphibia > Anura > Dendrobatidae > Phyllobates > Phyllobates terribilis. The sequence goes on from NW_027362767.1 coordinate 230,664,401, forward strand.
GGAAGCAACAGTGATTGACAATCAATTTCACATGCTGTTGTGCAAATGGAATAGACAATAGATGGAAATTATTGGCAATTATCAAGACACCCTCAATAAAGGAGAGTTTCTGCAGGTGGGGATCACAGACCACATCTCAGTACCAATGCTTTCTGGCTGATGTTTTGGTCACTTTTGAATGTTGGTTGTGCTTTCACACTCGTGGTAGCATGAGACGGACTCTACAACCCACAGAAGTTGCTCAGGTAGTGCAGCTCATCCAGAATGGCACATCAATGCGAGCTATGGCAAGAAGGTTTGCTATGTCTGTCAGCGCAGTGTCCAGAGGCTGGAGGCGCTACCAGGAGACAGGCCAGTACACCAGGAGAATTGGAGGGGGCCATAGGAGGGCAAAACCCAGTAGCAGGACCGCTACCTCTGCCTTTGTGCAAGGAGGAACAGGAGGAGCACTGCCAGAGCCCTGCAAAATGACCTCCAGCAGGCCACAAATATGCATGTGTCTGCACAAACGGTTAGAAACTGACTCCATGAGGGTGGTACGAGGGCCCAACATCTACAGATGGGGGTTGTGCTCACAACCCAACACCGTGCAGGACGCTTGGCATTTGCCACAGAACACCAGGATTGGCAAAGCCGCCACTGGCACCCTGTGCTCTTCACAGATGAAAGCAAGTTCACACTGAGCACATGTGACAGACATGACTGAGTCTGGAGACGCCGTGGAGAGTGATCTGCTGCCTGCAACATTCTTCAGCATGACCGGTTTGGCAGTGGGTCAGTAATGGTGTGGGGTGGCATTTCTTTGGAGGGCCGCACAGCCCTCCATGTGCTCGCCAGAGGTAGCCTGACTGCCATTAGGTACCGAGATGAGATCCTTAGACCCCTTGTGAGACCATATGCTGGTGCGGTTGGCCCTGGGTTCCTCCTAATGCAGGACAATGCCAGACCTCATGTGGCTGGAGTGTGTCAGCAGTTCCTGCAAGATGAAGGCATTGAAGCTATGGACTGGCCCGCCCGTTCCCCAGACCTGAATCCGATTGAGCACATCTGGAACATCATGTCTCGCTCCATCCACCAGACTGTCCAGGAGTTGGCGGATGCTTTAGTCCAGGTCTGGGAGGAGATCCCACAGGAGACCATCCACAACCTCATCAGGAGCATGCCCAGGCGTTGTAGGGAGGTCATGCAGGCACGTGGAGGCCACACACAATACTGAGCCTCATTTTAACTTGTTTTAAGGACATTACATCAAAGTTAGATCAGCCTGTAGTGTGTTTTTCCACTTTAATTTTGGGGGTGACTCCAAATCCAGGCCTCCATTAGTTAATAAATTTGATTTCCATTGATGATTTTTGTGTGATTTTGTTGTCAGCACATTCAACTTTGTACAGAACAAAGTATTCAGTGAGAATATTTCATTCATTCAGATCTAGGATGTGTTATTCCAGTGTTCCCTTTATTTTTTTGAGCAGTGTGTATATATACAGTGGTGGCCAAAAGTATTGGCACCCCTGCAATTCTGTCAGATAATACTCAGTGTCTTCCTGAAAATGATTGCAATCACAAATTCTTTGGTATTATTATCTTCATTTAATTTGTTTTCAATGAAAAAACACAAAAAGAATTGTCCTAAAGCCAAATTGGATATAATTTCACACCAAACCTAAAAAAGGGAGTGGACAAAAGTATTGGCACTGTTTGAAAAATCATGTGATGCTTCTCTAATTGGTGTAATTAACAGCACCTGTAACTTACCTGTGGCACCTAACAAGTGTTGGCAATAACTAAATCACACTTGCAGCCAGTTAACATGGATTAAAGTTGACTCAACCTCTGTCCTGTGTCCTTGTGTGTACCACAATGAGCATGGAGAAAAGAAAGAAGACCAAAGAACTGTCTGAGGACTTGAGAAACCAAATTGTGAGGAAGCATGAGCAATCTCAAGGCTACAAGTTCATCTCCAAAGACCTGAATGTTCCTGTGTCTTCCGTGCGCAGTGTCATCAAGAAGTTTAAAGCCCATGGCACTGTGGCTAACCTCCCTAGATGTGGACGGAAAAGAAAAATTGACGAGAGATTTCAACGCAAGATTGTGCAGATGGTGGCTAAAGAACCTCGACTAACATCCAAACAAGTTCAAGCTGCCCTGCAGTCCGAGGGTACAACAGTGTCAACCCGTACTATCCGTCGGCGTCTGAATGAAAAGGGACTGTATGGTAGGATACCCAGGAAGACCCCACTTCTTACCCCGAGACATAAAAAAGCCAGGCTGGAGTTTGCCAAAACTTACCTGAGAAAGCCTAAAACGTTTTGGAAGAATGTTCTCTGGTCAGATGAGACAAAAGTAGAGCTTTTTGGGAAACAGCATCAACATAGGAAAAAAAAAAGAGGCATTCAAAGAAAAGAACACGGTTTGAGAGAAAGCACTGGAGACTTCTAAGGTGGCCTGCAATGAGTCCAGACCTGAATCCCATAGAACACCTGTGGAGAGATCTCAAAATGGCAGTTTGGAGAAGGCACCCTTCAAATATCAGGGACCTGGAGCAGTTTGCCAAAGAAGAATGGTCTACAATTCCAGCAGAGCATTGTAAGAAACTCATTGTTGTTACCGGAAGCGGTTGTTCGCAGTTATTTTGGCTAAAGGTTGTGCAACCAAGTATTAGGCTGAGGGTGCCAATACTTTTGTCTGGCCTATTTTTGGAGTTTTGTGTGAAATGATCAATGATTTGATTTTTGCTTCATTCTCTTTTGTGTTTTTTCCTTACAAGCAAATTAAATGAAGAGAATAATGCCAAAGAATTTGTGATTGCAATCATTTTCAGGAAGAAAGTGAGTATTATCTGACAGAATTGCAGGGGTGCCAATACTTTTGGCCACCACTGTATATATTCATCTGTTTAGGTGTCTATCTATCTAACTCTCAGTTTCTAATCATTTTAAAAATGATCTTTTGTTATCTAGCAAACTAGTTGTGTGTCTGTTTTTCTGCTTGTCCATCTGTTTATCTATCTAGCAGTATATCCAATTATGAATGAAATCTACCTATCTAACGTCTTTCTATTTATCTGTGTGCCTGTCTTACTGACTGTCTATCTGTCTGTCAAGGCCCAGTTGAGCCGAAACATTTCCGCCTTGTTCACTATGACCAATAAAATATCCATTTTGCCTTTTACTAAGTATCAAGTGCGTTCCAATTTTTTTTGGATTCCTGTATTTTAAGGGTTGTTGGGTTACAACCAGTGGACTGGTAACACATTCATATTTACTAGTTTGTACTGCTTCATTTCCTTTTTCTACTATCTAGCTGTCTATTATCTATCTATGTCTGTCTATCTATTTATCTATCTATCTGTTCCAGCTATCATCTATCTATTATGTATCTGTCTATCTATCTATTATCTATATATGTATATCTGTCTGTCAATCTATTATCTGTTTATCTAATTTGCCTATCATCTATCTGTTCTATTTCCTGTTTAACTATTTCTGTTTATCTATTTGTTTATTTATCTGTCTGTTAAATGTATCCATCTATCTGTCTATCTGTTCTATCTTTTATCTATCCATTAGCTATATATCTGTTCCATCTATCTGTTCTATCATCTATCTATCTATTATCTATCATCTATTTATTATCTATCTCTTTATCTCTTTGTCCATCTTTCTGTCTAGCTAACTGATTATCTAATTGTCTATTTCAGCATCCATCCGCCTATCCACACATACAGCTATAGTAAATGTAAGGTGATCTTCGTGCTGTATGTGTAATAATAATAATAATAATAATAATAATAATAATCATATACACACATAGAATAAATACCCCCAGAACTTGCCATTACCTTATGACTATGTGGTGCATTCCTTTTTGTGGTGCTTATCAGTAATTGCCTCCACGATGACTGCGCCGTGTACACAACGCTCTTAGTCTAAACTCAACCACAGATAATTTGAGATTCACGAAACAAAGATGCGATCGTGAACATATCAAGTGTTCGCCACTGTCGGAGAGGGTTTGCTTAAAACAAAAGCCTTGTAGAGAATCCCCCGGAGAGCCTGGAGCTAGTTATAAAACAGAAACACAGCTCACTCCTGTTTCCACATCTCAGCAGCGGCGTCTCGGCTCTAACATTTCCCTCGCCATACTCTGTGATCCTTAAAAAGTTTAAATTAATGACAACCTTGGAGTAGCTCATTAATAATTGCTTCATTATGCAATTGCACACTCTTGACAATAACGGTGTTTGGTGGTGTATTTCTAATTATGTGGCATTTTCAGCTCGCTAATAAGGCTTGGATAATTCCATGATGGAAAGGGGTTTTCTCCCCCGAGTGCCAATTTTCAAACTCAGCGCATAATACAACAGTGCCGCCATCCCCCCACTGAAATTGTAGTCCCACTTGTATGACGTGACCCGCTAATATTATTTATTTTAAAGGGCCTAGGAATTCCTCTCTGTATTGGTAATCTAATAATTCATTTAAGGCCAAAAAAAATAAAAAAAAAGCAAATGAAACATACCTGAAGTCTCTGAGTATATGCTGTACTGTGCGGGAGACTTATTATTAGGATGTAAATATGGATGCATTCATATGGAAAAGGGGTTTACCAAATACAATTACTGTGGCACTGTGCTCTAAAAGCCCTTATTAACAGTGCCAAAGTGTCCCCATTAACAGTACAAGCATTTCCTCATAAACAGTGCCAGGGTACCAACATTATAAGGGTTGCCCAGTCACATGATATTGACGGCTTTTTATTAAGTCCCCCCATACACTTTTTAGATTGTTGTCGGTAAAACAATGGTTTGACCCATTTTTTGGCCAGCAGCCATCTCACCCATGGGCTCCTGTGTTCTCTGAGACAGCCGCTGCCATACTCCTCTGACCACAACTTATTAAGTCCCCCCATACACTTTAGTTAGTTGTCAGTAACCCACTTTTTGTCTGGCAGCTATCTCTCACCCGGCTCCCCAATTCACAGGAGCACTCGCTCTGCCGCATTCTCCTGTGTTCTCTGAGACAGCTGTTGCCATACTCCTCTGACAACAGCTTATCTCTTAGAGAACAAAAAGATCAGAGGTCCGAAATTGGAGTAAAAAGGATCTTACATAAACAGTACCAAAAGACCCCATAAACACCGCTAGAGGGACCCCACTATTGGTACTAGTGTTTCACATAAACCGTACCGAATTACCCTCTCGTTAGCAGTACCAAAGTATCTCCCATTATCAACGTTTTTCCACAGAAGCCTCATTAGACAGGCTCAAAAAATTCCCAGCCTCATCAGACAGGCCAAGATGATGTCTGGACTTTACCAGAAAATGTGAAAATAACTCTCGGTGTTCTTTTTTATATGTTTAGGATCTAATATTGCATTGCAGTAAGAACAAAAGTAGATTGTTCTGGGTTTACAGTGACCGAGAGGAGCCAGGAGACCGCAGCGTCCGAGTTCACATACTCCTGCTTTGAATAGAAGCACTTCTCCCTCTTATTAAATGGTGCTAGTTTCTTTCAGCAGTGCAGGAGTTAAACTGCTCAGCTTTGAGTCGCTGTAGCTTCCTTCGTGGAAGTTCTCAGCTGTGCAGTATCAGCCACTCCCCTCTCCTATATGGTCACTGCTCTGGCAATCTGTATTGCCAGTGTTGTCTTGTGCTTCCTGGTGAGAAGTGGAGGATTCGGTGTTTGGTAGAGGCGTTTAAGTAGAGTTGTTCTGTGACTGTTGCTTGGAGTTTTGATTATGTGCATAGTCCCATCCTCTTCTAATTTTGTTTACCTTCCTAAACCCTTCGGTGTCTCCCTCTGTTGTCTGTGAGTGCATATTTTGTATGTTTGGTATTTTCAATTATCCCTGTACATCCATTCCTTGTTTGTCTGGTTTGTGTGTTTACATACACTATTCCTCCCCACTTCCCTGGGTGGGGGAGGGGACAGATAAGGGCTGATTCAGGAGAACAGCATGGTACATGGTCCCAGCATCTTCACCATCAGAAGAAACCTGGGGAGCAGGGATAGTTAGGGCACATACAGCAAAAAATGGCAGAATTAAAATATAACTTTTAATGGGATAATTAAAATTTAAATAGTATCTAGATACACACAAACAAACATAAATAGGGATGTTATTCACCCAGTGGGGTGGACTAGTTCAGAAAATACAACAGGAGATATATGTTCCTTAATTTACTACAATAATGTTTACTCCTTAATAGTAGAGAGAGACTATCATATGCAAACAGTGGAAATTCATAAGTAGAAAGAAAAGGAACAATCTCACCGGTCCTGCAGCACGAATTTCTCCACAGAATAGTACAGGGTTAATCCAGCGGTCATCCACCTCTGACCCTATAATGCCCTGTTCTCATATGCTGTCCCTAGGACCCCAAAGCTCCCGCCCTGACAAGGGCAGTCCACAGTTGACCCTAAAGATCTGATCAGCCCTACATAGACCCTACAGAAGTTTCCCAACGCGTTTCCTCACCATCAAGTGATTCATCAGGGGAGTAACAGAAAAATTATTATCATTGGTCTAGGGTATGGTAACCCTCCATGCAGGTATATAGAAAAGGCAGTGGCAAAATGGCCACAGGTTGATTGCCTTAAGTATGTTCAGGTACAATTAATCCAAATAATTCCCATGTGTGTACCTTGAGACACATCTGGTCTCATTGGATAACACCGTAAATAGCAGCGAACTTTAGCCAATTAAAGCTCGTATATGCAAATGCCCCCTGCAGGAGCTAAACCCACCCACACATACATGCCCCAGCGATCCACAAACGCCCCATAAAGGGCAGACAGCGATCCCCTACCCCCCAAGGCAGGGTCCCCCCAAGGAGACACATCTAAGACCCCCACAAAGAAAAATCCATTATAAGACCCCCTGAAAACGAGACAGTCTAACACTTCCCATGCAGTATGCTCCATTCTCACGCCGTGGAACGCTGTTTGCGCTCCACCGATGTCACTTCCGGTCATGTGATCCACACCGCGGCGTCACTTCCAGTTTCTTGGAACGCAAGCCTGCGCTCCACCGCCGTCATTTCCGGTTTCGTGGAACGCAAGCCTGCGCTCCACCGCCCCATAGCCATCTCACAGACCCAAAATCAGTGGTCTCAGCAAACATAGCACAATGACCGACCACAAAGAGCATCCCCACTATGTCATAAAGCCTGCACAATGCCCCTAAAGAGGGAATGTGCAAATGACAAAAAAGGAGGGGGGGAATGCCTCGTATACATAAGATCTATAAGACACACCCCCTATATATATATATATACCTCAAAAGCTTAAAGCCACACAACCTCCAGTGGGAGGATAAAAATGCAAAGAGTGAGGATATGTACAGGGGTTTATAAACGATCTTAGATAGCATGGGATAAGAGGGCATAATCAGTACATAGGAAACGAATAAGTGGTGAAAAGGGGGGTGAAGATGGAGAGGAGGGGGGGAGGGGAAAAGGAAGAAGGGAACGGGAGGGGGACAAAAAAGCTCAACTCACAGGGAGAATATATAAGTAGATTTGCATATAGGGATTCAGAGCCATATCCCTGTTCACTCTATCTCATACACATATGAAAGAGAAAAGGTGTATTTATACATTGATGTCCAAGCAGGTTCAAAAGAAGGTTATGTAATATCTAGTTCCAAAGAGTAAAAGAAAGTCCAAGGCTAAGGAAGCCAGCAGTATCGGGAGAAAAGTACAAGAGTTTACTCATCTATAAAGCGGTTGAATGTAAGTTGTTCATTCAGCCCCATAGGGGCCATAGTTTTAAGTCGGAAAATCCACCTTGTTTCCTTCTGTAGGATTACACGATCCCAGTTACCTCCCCTATGGGGTTTAGGGACCTTTTCTATCCCCATGAACAAAATGGCCTTCTTGTCCCCTCCATGAAACTCATTAACGTGTCTCGCAATGGGTGTTTCCCTATGATGTTCAATGTCCCCCAGATGCTCGCCTATCCTCCGTCTCAATTCACGTTTTGTTTTACCAACGTACTCAAGGCCGCATTTACAGGTACCTTTATAAACCACCCCTTGTGTACGGCAGTTAATAAAGTCCAGCACCCGAAATTCCCTGTCAATGTTATTGCCTCGGAATGTTTTACCACACTGTATCGATGAGCAGACCACACATTTTCCACATTTATAGCATCCCTTAGTCAAAGAGCCAAGCCAATTATCCTGTCTAGGTGCAGAGTAGTGACTATGTACCAAACGGTCCCGGAGAGAGCGGCCTTTTTTATATGTAACATGGGGGAACCCCCCAAGGTATGGAGATATATCTCCATCCATTTCCAAGATAGGCCAATACTTGTTAAGGATCTCCTTCGCCTCCCTAGCTCCGTTTCTAAAGGTTGTAATAAACCTAACCACTTCTCCATCATCACCCTTAGGTTTAGAGGTCAACAGGCTGGACCTTCTTCTGGACCTACTCTTGAGGTATGCTTGATGTACCACATCTCTAGGGTAACCCCTTTCATGGAATCTATTGTGGAGGTCGGCAGCCTGCTCCTCAAAAGCAAGGTTGGTGGTACAATTTCTGCGAACTCGCAGATATTGGCCTGTAGGGATACCTCTCTTCAGGGGAACAGGATGATGACTTTCCCATCGAAGCAACGAGTTGGTCGCTGTAGGTTTTCGAAACGTACTCGTTTCCACAAGACCACCTCTACCCTTGCGAATCAAAACGTCAAGAAAAGGAAGACAAGTAGAGTCTGCTTCACACGTAAATCTCAGGCCAATCGGATTTTTATTAAGCCCCTCAACGAAGAGCTGAAATTCCTGAACGGAGCCCCTATATATGACAAATACGTCATCTAAATACCGTGCCCACATTTCAATCCTCTCTACGCCTGAGCAGACTCCCTCCCCAAAGACCATTGTTTCCTCCCACCAGCCCAGGAGCAGATTAGCGTAGGTAGGCGCACAAGGGCTACCCATCACAGTGCCCCTGAGCTGGTGGAAGTACTTATGGTGAAAAGTAAAGAAATTTTTAGTCAAACAAAATTCAAGCGCTTTCAGCAGAAATCCATTATGGGCCCGACACTGCATACTCCTTGTGGATAGGTAGTACTGTACTGCCTTCAGACCCATATCATGTGGTATGGAGGAATACAGTGCCTCTACATCCACACTTGCCAAAATGACCTTGGGTCCCAGTGTCACCCCATCCAACTTACGAAGCAAGTCTGCTGTATCTCTGGTGTAAGATGGTAATGCAAGAACAAAAGGGCGTAGCACCTGATCGAGGTATATGCCTAGGTTCTGACAAAGACCACCCACCCCCGATACTATCGGCCTACCTCTAAGGGGATTAATTCCTTTGTGTATTTTAGGTAGGCAATAGAATGTCGCCATCACCGGATGTTGAGGCAGCATAAAATCAAATTCATTTTTGTCAATCAGTTTATCTCTCAGGCCTTTTTTCAATAACTCTGTTAATTCACCCAGAAAGGCCGACATTGGGTTTTCAGAAAGGATCGCATACCCCTGCCTGTCCTTTAACAAATCCAAACACATCCTACAGTATTTTTCGACGTCCATGACCACCACATTACCCCCTTTATCTGAAGGTTTGATAACAATGTGGTGGTCCTGTTCAAGATGTCTAATAGCCATTATTTCATCTCTACTACAGTTATACTTATAGAATGTGTTTGTTCTATCAAGTGCCAACAGTTCTCTAGTAACCATATTCACAAACGTGTCAATTGAAGACACGTCTCTCTGTACAGGTGGCATCCTAGTACTCTTCTTCTTAAGGGTAGAGAAAGGTCCCAGTCCCCTAGAATTAGGTTCGGGGATTTCTAGGTTACTGAGGAGGCGCACATCAGGCAAGATATCAAGAGGAATATCAAACTCCTCACACGATTTTTGATCCTGTCTTGCGAAGAATTTTCGCCACCTCAATTTCCTCGCAAAGAGATGCAGGTCCTTTATATATTCAAAGTTATCAAAATCAGAGGTGGGCACAAATGAGAGACCCTTATTAAGTACTGCTAATTCCACGGATCTCAATGTTCTCGATGAGAGATTTATAACTCTTGTATCAGATTCAGAGGTTAGGGTCTTCCCTGATTGATCCGATTCCTCAGGGGGTATGTTGAATCTAAAAAATGAGTATTTTGTACTACATATTGTTGTCTCCCCCTGCCCGGACCACGAGCACGTCCCCCAACCCTCTGTCGCCCCCTACCTGATTTACTCCTACTATCAGTATCTGAGAATTCAGTATCAGTAGAGATATCTGTCTCTCGTTCAACCGATACAGGTTTATTATTCAGAAAAAGGTAGGCCTTATTTTCTTTAAAGTCCTGTGAATCTCTCAGAAATTGTTTGTGTTTCCTTTCTTTAATATGATACTGGAACCTTTCAATATCAGCTTGAAGTTTAGCCTCCCTTGTCCCAAAGTCAGTCCCCTGTGAGAATTTTTTGGTGAGTTCTATTTGCTCCCTCAATTTATCATCGAGAGTCAGTAAGGTTTGTTTCTCCTCCTCCAACAATAATGTCATAAGACGTAGGGAGCTAGCAGTCACCTCCCGTTCCCATCTAGAGATAAACCCTGTATTTCTGTGTCTATTGCCCGGATTAAGAGTGATTCTAAGTCCCCTTGGTACAATCCCTGCCTTGATATAGTTATCTAAACTCTGTACTTCCCACCAGGAGGATATTTTATCCTTATAGGCCCTAGTCAGCTCTCTGAATGCAGCCTTATACGTGGGTGTATATTTCTTTTGAGTAAACACTTGTTCTGAAAAGACCTCCTTAGCCTCCACTAGCCACTGTTCTGTGTCAAAATTCATGGAGAGAAAACCTGCCATACCAATATCAGATTCTATACAATAAACAGCAAATACATACAAATCTCAAAAAAAGGCCATCTGGCCACAAAAAATCCGCCAACAAGAATCGGACATATACAGTAAAAAATGGCAGAATTAAAATATAACTATGGCCCCTATGGGGCTGAATGAACAACTTACATTCAACTGCTTTATAGATGAGTAAACTCTTGTACTTTTCTCCCGATACTGCTGGCTTCCTTAGCCTTGGACTTTCTTTTACTCTTTGGAACTAGATATTACATAACCTTCTTTTGAACCTGCTTGGACATCAATGTATAAATACACCTTTTCTCTTTCATATGTGTATGAGATAGAGTGAACAGGGATATGGCTCTGAATCCCTATATGCAAATCTACTTATATATTCTCCCTGTGAGTTGAGCTTTTTTGTCCCCCTCCCGTTCCCTTCTTCCTTTTCCCCTCCCCCCTCCTCTCCATCTTCACCCCCCTTTTCACCACTTATTCGTTTCTAATGTACTGATTATGCCCTCTTATCCCATGCTATCTAAGATCGTTTATAAACCCCTGGACATATCCTCACTCTTTGCATTTTTATCCTCCCACTGGAGGTTGTGTGGCTTTAAGCTTATGAGGTATATATATATATATATAGGGGGTGTGTCTTATAGATCTTATGTATACGAGGCGTTTCCCCCCCCCCCCTTTTTGTCATTTGCACATTCCCTCTTTAGGGGCATTGTGCAGGCTTTATGACATAGTGGGGATGCTCTTTGTGGTCGGTCATTGTGCTATGTTTGCTGAGACCACTGATTTTGGGTCTGTGAGATGGCTATGGGGCGGTGGAGCGCAGGCTTGCGTTCCACAAAACCGGAAATGACGGCGGTGGAGCGCAGGCTTGCGTTCCAAGAAACTGGAAGTGACGCCGCGGTGTGGATCACATGACCGGAAGTGACATCGGTGGAGCGCAAACAGCGTTCCACGGCGTGAGAATGGAGCATACTGCATGGGAAGTGTTAGACTGTCTCGTTTTCAGGGGGTCTTATAATGGATTTTTCTTTGTGGGGGTCTTAGATGTGTCTCCTCGGGGGGATCCTGCCTTGGGGGGTAGGGGATCGCTGTCTGCCCTTTATGGGGCGTTTGTGGATCGCTGGGGCATGTATGTGTGGGTGGGTTTAGCTCCTGCAGGGGGCATTTGCATATACGAGCTTTAATTGGCTAAAGTTCGCTGCTATTTACGGTGTTATCCAATGAGACCAGATGTGTCTCAAGGTACACACATGGGAATTATTTGGATTAATTGTACCTGAACATACTTAAGGCAATCAACCTGTGGCCATTTTGCCACTGCCTTTTCTATATACCTGCATGGAGGGTTACCATACCCTAGACCAATGATAATAATTTTTCTGTTACTCCCCTGATGAATCAATTGATGGTGAGGAAACGCGTTGGGAAACTTCTGTAGGGTCTATGTAGGGCTGATCAGATCTTTAGGGTCAGCTGTGGACTGCCCTTGTCAGGGCGGGAGCTTTGGGGTCCTAGGGACAGCATATGAGAACAGGGCATTATAGGGTCAGAGGTGGATGACCGCTGGATTAACCCTGTGCTATTCTGTGGAGAAATTCATGCTGCAGGACCGGTGAGATTGTTCCTTTTCTTTCTACTTATGAATTTCCACTGTTTGCATATGATAGTCTCTCTCTACTATTAAGGAGTAAACATTATTGTAGTAAATTAAGGAACATATATCTCCTGTTGTATTTTCTGAACTAGTCCACCCCACTGGGTGAATAACATCCCTATTTATGTTTGTTTGTGTGTATCTAGATACTATTTAAATTTTAATTATCCCATTAAAAGTTATATTTTAATTCTGCCATTTTTTGCTGTTTATGTCCGATTCTTGTTGGCGGATTTTTTGTGGCCAGATGGCCTTTTTTTGAGATTTGTATGTATTTGCTGTTTATTGTATAGTTAGGGCACCCCTAGCGTTAGGGACAGGGTAGGAGCCCTTGGTCCCGGGTTAGCAGACAACAGTATCGTGCCAGAGATAATCATGTTGCTAAAGTAAATCTTATTGCAGCCATAGAAATAACTAAGTAGCAAATGATCACTTGCACTCAAACTGCCATCCTGGGGGAACCTCGCCAACAATAAGAGGACCCCTTACTGGGGAGTCCAGCCTCATAGTCTTAGAAGCACCAAGCTAGAGATTGACCCATTAACAGTACCATAAACTGTACTAAACAACCCCACAAGCAGTGACCGCTAGAGACTGCCCAATTTTAGGCACAGTAGGATGATATATGATTTGACTGAATTAACAGATTGAAAACTATATTACAGTATTATTTCAGAGCGGTATATGACGCTATTATTTGAACATTTATGCACTATACAGCTGTGGTCAATATTATTGGCATCATTGATTGTCAATTATAAAAAGGCCAATATCTTCATAAATAAGTGACTAGGTACCAACTGTGTATCATTACATAGAAACACAGTAACGTCAGCTCACCACCTGCAAATTGGCATCCAACGTTGCACAGATACACTCCAGGATTAATAGAATCCTAAATGCAGAGAAAATAGAAGATCCAGCAATATAAGAATCCAATAAAACATTACTTTTATTCTATGTTGCAGTAAAAACAGAACAGAACAGGAGCCTGTGATCACGCCAACATATATAGGTGATTAAACCTTAATCATGGCTGAAGTTTAATAATGACCGAAACATGTTGGCATGAGCACAGGATCCTGTTCTGTTACATTTTTGTTACTTTTCTACATTCATGATCTTTTCATTGCTAACAAACTCTCGTTCCTCGCCATCAACTAAACCTGGCTTACCCCCTCTGACGCGACCTCTCCAGCTGCACTTTCGTATGGCGGATTCCACCTTTCCCACACCCCCCACCTCAGCGGCAAACATGGTGGAGGCGTAGGTTTTCTCCTGTCAGACACCTGTGTCTACACCCAAATCACACTATCGCTCTCCGTTACTCTCCCTTCTTTTGAGGTGCACTGTGTACGCATCTACTCCCCCTCCAACCTCCAACTGGCTGTCATTTACCGCCCCCCAGGGCCAGCCACCACTTTCTTCAACCACTTCACCACCTGGCTGCTTTACTTCCTTTCCATTGACATCCCCACTATCATCTTGGGCGACTTCAACATCCCAATTGACACTTCCCACTCATCTGTCTCTAAGCTTCTATCCCTCACTTCCTCCTTCGGCCTTGCTTAATGGTCTGCTGCAGCCACTCACAAAGATGGCCACACACTGGACCTCATCTTCACCCACCTTCTCCCTATCTAGCCTCTCTAACTCACCTCTCCCTCTTTCTGACCACAACCTACTTACAATCTCTGCCCTCTCCTCTCCAGGTCTACAATCCCAACTTCACAAACTTGCACACCCTCGCAGAAATCTCAAACACCTTGACCTACGCTCACTCTCTGAATCCCTCCTCCCTCTTACAGAGATAAGTTCCTTACACGATGCAGATGCTGCTGCCATTTTATATAACACCCCAACAGCTGCAGCTCTCAATTCGGTCGCTCCCCTCACACATACAAAAGATCGCACACTCAACAGGCAACCCTGGCACTCCAGCCTGACTAAAGAACTGCGAAGGGCCTCCAGGGTTGCTGAGCGGAGATGGAAATGATCCCATTCTAATGAGCACTTCATCGCATTCAAACAATCCCTCACTATTTTCAAGTCCACACTCACAGCAACAAAACAAACATACTTCTCATCTCTCATATCCTCTCTGTCTCACAACCCCAAACAGCTATTCAACACTTTCAACTCTCTACTCCGTCCCCCAGCGCCTCCTCCCTCTCCTCTCATCTCAACCGAAGAGTTCGCCTCATTCTTCAAGCAGAAGATTGACACCATCAGACAAGGCTTTTGCATAAAGTCCCCTCAGCCCCTCCTCACATCTACTCAACCTTCCTACTCTCCTCCTCCAAAACCAACTTCTCCACCATTACAGAAGATCAAGGTTCCTCTTTACTCTCCAAATCACACCTCACCACCTGCGAACTTGACCCAATCCCGTCCCACCTCATCCCTAAACTTAGCACAGTCTTCATCCCAACCCTGCAACCCTAACCCACCTCTTCAACTTGTCATTAACAACTGGTGTCTTCCTCTCATGTTTCAAACATGACTCACGTACACCCATCCTCAAAAAGCCCTCCCTTGACTCATCCTCTCTGACTAGCTATTGGCCCATATCACTTCTCCCCTACGCCTCAAAAACTACTGGAACAACATGTCCACCTTAAACTGTCCTCCCACCTCTCCTCATGCTCCCTCTTCGACCGCTTACAATCTGGCTTCCGACCGCATCACTCCACTGAAACTGCCCTGACTAAAGTCACCAACAACCTACTAACCGCCAAATCCAAGTGACACTACTCCGTCCTCCTACTTCTGGACCTGTCACCTGCCTTCAACACAGTGGACCATTCCCTCTTACTACAGACTCTCTCATCTCTTGGCATCACGGACCTGGCCCTATCTTGGATCTCTTCATACCTAACAGACCGGACATTCAGCGTCTCCCACTCACACACCACCTCCCCATCTCATCCCCTATCTGTCGGTGTCCTCCAAGGCTCATTTCTAGGGCCCCTGCTCTTCTCCATCTACACCTTCAGCCTGGGACAACTCAGAGTCTCATGGCTTTCAGTATCACCTTTATGCTGATGACACACAGATCTACCTCTCTGGACCTGATATCAACTCCTTACTAGTAATGGGAGAGCACTAAAATGCTTGGGTGCTCGATGCTCGAATCGAGCACATTGGAATACTCGGATGCTCGACCTGAGCAACGAGCCCAATGTAAGTCTATGGGAAACTCGAGCATTTTTCAGGCGGCTTCCCTCAGCGGTCTGCAGAGGGCCTAAAAATTGCCCAAATCGATGGGAACAGTGCTCAAATGACATGGGAACAGCATGGGAAAGACCCCTGGAAGCATTTCTGACTCCCAGGTCACTTCTGTCAACAACGTTATCAGAGGTATTATGCCACTTTTACAGACTCACAATAAAACATACAAAAATGAAACCAAAATGGATTTTCCTGGGAAATATGTATAGGAACATCCTTTCCAGGGTAATGACTTGTATATAAAGCAAAATAAATAGCCAAAAACAAAAATACTCCTCCACACTTTGGGCTATGTTCACACTTAGCATTTTTGATGCCTTTTTGTGCTTTTGCATTGCTTTCAACCGTGACAAATGCATTCACCAGAAAATGTCATTTTATCATTTTACAACCTTATCTGGCCATGTGGTATGTGAGATATCATCAGACACATCGTGTTTCATTTATGAAGGAGGGACTCTGAAAGTCACAAAGCCTATTTTTATAGGGCCATCAGACGGCCTTTACTATTCTTAAAGGGCCAGCAGTCGGCCCTCACTATTCTTAGAGAGCCATCAGCCAGCTATGTTTTATTATTCCCATTACTTAAGAGTGGGTCTCCTATACTGTTATTGTGTATGCAGTGAGTGGCAGGGCTGCCCAAAATTTGGACGCACCCCAATACCACTTTGAAAATTTGGATGCACCCGAATACCCCTTTGAAGAGACTTAGAGAAGGGCCTCCTGAAAACAGTGTTCCCATTATTAGGAAGTAGGTCTCCCATTGTGTTTGCCTATGCAGTGAATGCAAGGGTTGCCAAAGATTTGGTGGCATTACAATGCCCCTTGGAAGAGACATGGAGGTCAGAGGGCCTCCTGAAAACAATGTTCCCATTATTAGGAAGTGGGTCTCCCATTGTGTTTGCCTATGCAGTGAATGCAATGGCTGCCAAAAATTGGGAGGCACTCCAATGCCCCTTGGAAAAGACGTAGAGGGCCTCATAAAAAATGTTCCCATTAGCAAGGAGCGGGTCTCCTATACTTGTAATGCCCATGCACTTAGTGTATGGGCTGACAAACATTTACCCCTGGGGGGTATACATGAACATACTGTATACATTTTTTTTTTTTTTTACGGGTATCATAAACACCCTTTAAAAAAATTATGTGGGTGTTGCATCACAGACCACGGTCACCCTGGTGATATGGTGGTGGAGGATGAGGATGAGCAGAAGGAGGAGGACAAGAGCAAATAGCCAAAATCAGGAAGCGTATACCCATGTATGAGTGTGAAGAGGTGCATGGGAATACACCTCCCAAAAAAAGACACTGGATTTGAGTTTATGTTACGCTGCTATCATTCGGTGGTGTTGAGAAGTCTGGCCCAATCCAGCCCTTGTTCATTTTTAGAAGAGTCAGCCTGTCAGCATTTTCAGTTGACAGGCGGATGCGCTTATCAGTTATAATTCTACCAGCGGCTCTAATAACCCGCTCTGACAAAACACTGGCGGCAGGGCAGGCCAGGACCTCCAAGGCGTAGAGAACCAGTTCATCCTACGTATCCAGCTTGGATACCCAATAATTATAAGGCACAGAGGAATCACGGAGGACATTGGTACGGTCGGCGAGGTACTCCCTCAGCATCTTCCCAAGTTTTGCACTCATTGTGAGAGTACCCCATGCCTCAGGGCCTGTGCGATGGGAGGGGCTGAGAAAATTCTCCCAGAACTTTGACAGTGTTCCCCTGCCTCTGCTGGATTGGAGTTGTGCCTCTCTCGCCTGTACTCCTTTGTTGTCAACGACCTGTGACGTGTGCCACCAGTGTTTTCAGATGGGAATTTTTTTAATAGTTCCGCAACAAGGGCCTTCTGGTACTGCCCCATTTTTGTAGACCTGAGATATAAAGTTCTCTTTGTAGCGTGGGTCTAGAAGTGTCACCAACCAGTAATGGCTGCCACCCAAAATTTTGAGAACGCGAGGGTCATGGGAAAGGCAGCGTAACATAAAGTCAGACATGCGTGCCTGACTGCTAACAGGCAAGACTTCCGTGTCCTCACCAAGAGGACGAGTGACCATGCTCTCCTCCTCCTCTCTGTCCTCAGGCCATCCACGCTGAACATACAGTATGACAGTTGTGCAGGTAGTACCGTCTATAGGGCATGAAACTAGCTCCTCCTCTTCCTCATTGTCACCCAATCCACGTTGGGATGAGATGAGGCTGGGCTGTGTGTAATCACCCTGTATCGTTCCTTGCTCCATGTCATCGTGCTCCGCCTACAATGCATCTTCTTTGATTGTGAGCAGAGAGAGTTTCAGAAGACAGAGAAGCGGGATGGTGACGCTAAATATGGCGTCATCGCCGCTCACCATCTTGGTGGAGTCCTCAAAGTTTTGGATGGTACATATGTCTGACATCCATGTCTACTCCTGAGGTCTTATGTGTGGAGTCTGAACTGAATACCGACGGCTTTGTTGATGCTGGTACTCAACAACTGCCCTCTTCTCCTCACAAATCCTTCCTAACATCTGCAGTGAAGAGTTCCAATGCGTGGGGACATCACACACCAGTCTGTGAGCCGGAAGCTGCAAATGCTGCTGAAACACGGCAAGGGCGGCGGAAGCTGTAGGTGACTTTCTAAAATGGGCACACAGGCGGCGTACTTTGACAAGAAGATCCGGCAGCTCCGGGTAGGATTTGAGAAATCGTTGAACCACGAGGTTAAGCACATGGGCCAGGCATGGTACGTGTGTGAACTCGCCTCGCCTCAGAGCCGCCACCAGGTTTCGGCCATTGTCACACACGACCATGCCTGGCTGTAGGTTCAGCGGTGTGAGCCACAGATCTGCCTGCTCTTTTAGAGCTGTCCACAACTCTTCAGCTTTGTGCGGTGTGTCACCTAAGCATATTAGCTTCAACACAGCCTGTTGCCGCTTGGCCGAGGCAGTGCTGCAGTGCTTCCAGCTTGTGACTCATGTAGTCATTTCGGAGATGGAGGCTGAGGAGGATGAGGTGCAGGAGCTGTAGACTGTGGGGGCAACCCTGATTGACCTAGGGCCCGCGATCCTTGGCGTCAAGAGGACGTGTTCCGTCCCAAGGTCCGACTGGGTCCCGGCTTCCACTATGTAAATCCAGTGTGCCGTCAGCGAGATGTACCATCCCTGCCCACAAGCACTTGTCCACGTGTCGGTGGTTAGGTGGACTTTCTCGGTAACTGCATTGTTGAGGGCACGGCTAATGTTTGCGGGGACGGCACACCGGGAGAAATAGAGGCGGCTGGGGACCGAGTACCGAGGAACGGTCACAGACATCAGGCTTTCGTCTCCACGAGCCTAATAGGCAACATTTCTAGTGCAAGCAGTCGCGAAATGTGGGAATTTAGTAGTGTGGCCCGTGGGGCGTTGGCTGCATATTTGCGCTTGCGTTCCAAGGACTGGGGTATGGACAACTGAACGCTGCGCTAGGACAAGGACGTGGACGTGCTTCCTGATGCTGCTACTTGAGAGTGTGCAATGACAGGTGAAGGGCATGAGGCATCTTTGCATGCACCATGGACAGGGGATTGGCTTGCATGCACAACAGCGGAAGAAGCCATGGTGCCACCCGCAAACACTGTTCCTGGACCCTGGGGTTCGGCCCACAAAGTCGGGTGCTTTGCTGCCATGCGCCTGATCATGCTGGTGGTGGTCAGGCTGGTGGTTTTGCCACCCCTGCTGATGCTGGCCTTGCAGGTGGTGCAAATGGCCTTTTTGGGGTTATCGGCAGAGTTTTTAAAAAACAACCAGACTCTGGAAGACCTAACAGTTGTACTGGCAACTTCCTTCGTGTTGGTGTTACGGGGAACGGTTGCCTGCCTTCTTTCTGCAGCCACCACACTGCTTCTTCCTGCCTGTTGGCGTGCTCTGCCTCCCTCCCTCTGTGTGCTGCTATTCTCGCTCTGCATGTCCTCCTGCCAGGTTGGGTCAGTTGCTATATCATCCACCACCTCGTCTTCCACTTCCGCACTCTGGTCTTCCTCCTGACTTTATGGCAATTGTGTCTCATCATCATCCACCACCTGTGACACTTTCCCACGGTCAGCTTTCATGTGACCGTGGTTGCTCAAATATTTGGGCATCGCTACATGCGATCTTCGCTTTCCCCACTTCAAGTGGACCGGGCGAGAGGCCCGAATCTATAAATGGAAAAGTGAACACCTCTTCAGAGTGTCCAAGTGTGGGATCAGTTGTCTCTGGGCATTCGGCATGGTGGGAGGAAGAAAGTTCAGGGTGAGGAATATGTGGTACAGACTCACAGCTACTGAGACTTGATCGTGTGGAAGACAAGGTGGTGGTGGCTAAGTGACTGGAAGCATTATCCACTATCCAACAACAACCTTTTCACACTGCTCTGTGTTCAATAGTGGTGTTCTGCGGTCCCCTTATTAATTGGGACAGGAAGGTCGAGCGAGAAGATGTGGGTGTTTGTTGTGGCACAATTTCAGCTTGCCCACGGCCTCGGCCTCGTCATGCACCATCACCATCACGTCCAGTTCCCCGTCCCTTGCCACGTGCCTTGCCCATTTTAAATGGAGGACAATATCTTCCACGCTCACTACAAATGACTGAATTTGGAGCGAACTTATATGTGATCCATTTGACGGACAAACCACAGTTTTAAATACATGTCCTGTAGGTAACTATTTTGAACAGCAAACTGGTATGAATTGCTTCACTGACACACTGAAATAAATTTTTAATGAATGCCAGAAATGGCAGTATTTTCAGCGCAATTTATATGTGATCCATGTGACGGACAAACCATAGTTTTAAATAGCTGGATTTTTAGCGCTGTAATATGGAAAGGACCTGGCTGTATTCTGCAGTGCCAACAAGCAAATGGCACAGAAAAACTGTGTTCTCTGGATTACTTTTTAAGCAAATAATGAGGATTAAGATCCCAAAAAAATTATTCCTGGCCCCTGAGACCTGGGCCTATGTCTAGAAATATCTAACAGCAGCAGCCGACAGAACTGGAATGGAGCCTCTTGTGCTATGTGCACTGCAGTCTGCTATATACACTACCTGCCTGCCTGCCTATATACACTGCCTGCCTATACACCCTGCCTGCCTGATATCTCTGCAGATGGATTAGTCCTCAGAAGGACTGTTTGTTGAGATGGATATGTGTCTCTAATATAGTTTGGTATACCTACACTAACTAAAAACAAGCAAATCTCTCCCTGACGCAGCAGCTCTCCCTACACTGTCTGATTCCGGAGTGACTGTGACGAGCATGGCGGCACCAGGTCTGATATAGACCTGATGACGCTGTGCGGCCAGCCAATCACTGTAATGCCACAACCAACATGGCTATGGCATTACAGTGAGTGGCAGGCAATCCCTGCATGTTCATTGGCTCTGTAAAGAGCGCCAAACATGCAGGGAGGAGACCCCAGCTCCAGCCGAGCAACCCCGGAAATACTCGGCGAGCGCTGAGCATCTGGAGCAGTGAGATGCTCGGGCAAGCACCGAGCATTCTCTCTCATCACTATTCATTACAGGCAATATGTATGATATACTTAATAATCGAGTGGGGGGTGGGGGTGGGGCAACAATTTTGACCCTAATATGTATGTCGGCATTTTGTGAACCCTGTACGGAGGTATTGTTTGGGTACGATATGGCAGTAATATTTGTATACTGTGTGGGAGAATCCTATGAGTGCCCTACGGCAAATAATACATATTAGGGTCTAGTTTAGAGCTGACTCGATGCTAAAGTGAATTGCTATTGCAATATTAATATTGATGGACTTTCAGGATTTTTTAAAATAATTTTCTATAATTTACATATGGCTACCATATTCCTCAGTGCTGTAAAAATATATAGTAAATATACAGTGACATAAAATATATGAAATCACTATCTAATGTCCTCGTTTTATACACATATTGGGGGCAATTTTAATATTATAGCCATCAACATCTTAGAAAAGACAATGGGATACACTAAGAAAAACTGAATGGGACATTACACCAGGAGGAGGCCCAAGATAGGGGACATTGTTATAGGATGGAGGTGGGGCATTATTACAGGAAGGGGCCAGGAGGAGGGGCATCATTACTGGAAGGGGCCCAGGATGAGGGACATTATACCAGGAAAGGGCCCTGGATTGGGGACATTGTACTCGGAAGGGACCCAGGATGGGGGACATTATTACACGAAGGAGCCAGGACGGGAGACCTTATTATATGGGGGACAACTGTGCATATTTTATAGGTTCCAGAACGCTACAAAGCTGACCAACATGCAGGTCCAAATTTTGCACCGGGGCTCATCGTACGTCAGCATCTTCAAGGGATTGTACATGGTTAGGAAAACATGAATGCCACATCTGTCCAATGGTTGTAAGTATCATTGCAGCTCAGGTTTTATTCACTTTGAAAGGTTAGCTGCAATACTAGACACAAACCATATAGAGGTGTGGTTGGAAGCCTACAGCCATATTTTTCTACTCCCGAACAACCCCTTTAAAATGTATTTACATAAATAAATATAACGATGATTAAAATATTAATTCAAATATTTATGAAATTTACTTAAAATATTGACATATTGAAGATGTTCTCAATGCTCTACTTAGCTCTGAGAATAAAGGGACGGCGGTGGAGAGACGGACATCATTTGTTATTTTTGCTGCAGCTGGGGGTTTGTAATTAATATAGGAGAGGCGAGGGGAATATTTTCCACTAAGATTGACCTAAGTCTTTCTGAATGTGCTAGTTAATTAAAAATGCAAAGCTGAATTATGGAAAATTTTAATACTGTAACCTAATGAAATAATTGCTAAAATATTGAAATTTTAGGGGGGATGGGGTGACCTTAAAATCAAAGTGATGTTCTTCTACCTACTGTGTTTTAAAAAAGAAAGAAATTTCTGGAAGGATATCTGGTAGTTTATAGTCTTATGAACTTAAAGGCCTATTAAGATCATTAATAAAAAAAAAAAAACGCTTTCTGTAGTGGGTTTAATTAAAATCCCTAACGCAGTAGTAATTTATTAAGGAGCTCGAAATCCGCCTACAATACCTTCTGCAAAGAAAAAAAGAGAGACAATTAAAATTCTCCTGCACAATATGATTATTTAATATTAATTAAATCGAGACTATTTCATAAAAGCTGCACAATAAGATAACGTGACTAAAATATGACAAGAAAGCGAATGGGCTCTGGATAATGACATCATAAGAATTTTCATGCAGCCGTTATGGACAAAGTTACTAGTTGAGGTTTAAAAAAAAAAAAAAAAAAAGTCTTGTCTTTTGTCAAAAAATGCAATATCTATATCCTTGTCACGTGCAAGATCAGTCACTGTATGGCAACCATTAATTAGGGAGATATATGAGCATGCTTAGCAATTGTAAAGTATACATCAACACAATGCTACAGGACAAAAGCGACATAATCTAATAAATAATAGTCAGTGGCAGTGTTAAACATCGCCACCTGCTGGTCACAACCACCACTACACTGAAAATATGTATTATTATTATTTAGTAGTAGTATTGTAATTGTATTTTCATATCATACTGTAGGGTCCAAGATTGTGTCAACATCAGTAAGCAGAAGAAAGGGTCCTGATCTCGCAGGTTTAAAGTCTACAGGATAATGTGGAAGGAGACAGTAGGTTAGTGGGGTACAGCAGCTCCTGCGTTGGTGAGGCGACAGCTGTTCTAGTGGTGAGGCGGAAGCTCAGCCAGTGGTGAGGCGGCAGCTCAGCCAGTGGTGAGGCGGCAGCTCAGCTAGTGGTGAGGCGGCAGCTCAGCCAGTGGTGAGGCGGCAGCTGTGCTAGTGGTGAGGCGGCAGCGCAGCCAGTGGTGAGACGACAGCTCAGCCAGTGGTGAGGAGGCAGCTGTGCTAGTGGTGAGGAGGCAGCTGTGCTAGTGGTGAGGCGGCAGCTCAGCCAGTGGTGAGGCGGAAGCTCAGCCAGTGGTGAGGAGGCAGCTGTGCTAGTGGTGAGGAGGCAGCTGTGCTAGTGGTGAGGAGGCAGCTGTGCCAAGTGGTGAGGCGGCAGCTGTGCTAGTGGTGAGGCGGCAGCTGTGCTAGTGGTGAGGCGGCAGCTCAGCCAGTGGTGAGGCGGCAGCTCAGCCAGTGGTGAGGCGGCAGCTCAGCCAGTGGTGAGGCGGCAGCTGTGCTAGTGGTGAGGAGGCAGCTGTGCTGGTGGTGAAGAGGCAGCTGTGCTGGTGGTGAGGCGGAAGCTCAGCCAGTGGTGAGGCAGCAGCTCAGCCGGTGGTGAGGCGGCAGCTGTGCTGGTGGTGAGGAGGCAGCTGTGCTAGTGGTGAGGAGGCAGCGGTGTCATTGCAGGTTGTAACCTTTCTTGAAGAGATGGGTTTTCAAGTTCAAGTTCCGTCTGAAGGTTCCGAATGTGGTGGATAATCGGATGTGTTGGGACAGGGACACTCGGGAGAACGTTTTGTGGGGGATTGGGTGAGGAATGTACGAATGTGGAGGATACCAGGAGTTTTGGGAGGACCAGAGATTGTGTGCATAAAATGTTACCTAAAAAAAAGTGGTGGGAATTAAATTTTAGGCTGGGATTGAAAGGTCTGTGTTCCAAAATTACACAGTCCTGTTACCCACGACATAGGCTGCGTGGCCAT
The DNA here is from genome assembly GCF_046119375.1 of Phyllobates terribilis. NCBI lineage: Eukaryota > Metazoa > Chordata > Amphibia > Anura > Dendrobatidae > Phyllobates > Phyllobates terribilis. Next base: position 230,688,739 of record NW_027362767.1, read on the forward strand.
GGATCGCAGTAAGCCACTGCTACATCATAGCTTTGTGCAAGTGATTTGCAACATGCAAATAGTAAAAAATCTAACCAGTTATCACTTTTTGCAACTTTCTTGCAACTATGCGACCCCATTCTCTCGCATTTGCAGCAGCAGCTTGCAGCAATTATTGGCCGTGTGACTCGTCCCCTCGCAGTCCCAGTCTTATTCTTGGAACAGTGTCACTGTTGTCCATAAACCTTGCTTAGTATTACAGCCAAACCTCATTTATCTCAATGTGCATGAGCTGCAATACCTGTTAGATCCCATGAATAAGAGTGGCGCTGTTGCTGCAAAAAAAACATGATGATCCTTTTTCTAAATTTGCATAATCCATTTAAAGCTGCAATATAGAACAGGAATAAACAAGGTTGTGACTCCTCATCTCACAGGCACTACTAGAATGTGTGCATCATGGAGCGCAGCGTGACATCATCATATGTGGTGCTGAGTGACATCACTAGTGGTGAACCTTTAGCCTGGGCCCGGTGTAATTATTACTGTCCCTTTAAATAATATGGTACCTGTAGTGCCCCAATCTGCCCACTGATAATTACAGACTTCTTTAATAAAAGCTTCTGCTGCAGTTTATTATAGACACACAGGCTTGTTAAATGAAGCCCATTCTGCAGTGTATAATGTACCCTCCGTTCAATCGGAAGGTAATGATGTGGAACAGCTGCTGTACACCGAACACCTCCAAAATACATTAATTCATGGTCCATACATCACATTCAAGCTGCTAGACTATAGATAATACGCAAAAATATACATTTGTACACCTATACGGGTATGCAACATTAAATCCACTAAGTGTAATTTAAAAGTGACACTTGGCAGCGGCGTAATAAGAATCCCGTGTGCAGTCACCGGGGAAAGGACGAGAACCGGGAATCCTCTGCGATCATTGATGATGATGACGACGGATCAAGCTCCCAGCAATGGGATCACTACTGGATCTACTCTTTATAAAAGGTTCTTTAGTAAAGATTATGGCACACAGTGTGATCCTTCTGCGTCATCCAGTGATCAGAGATTCTTCCCATTGAACCCAATTCTTGCAGGCAGGGGAGAAAAATTAGTTCTCCCTGAAATATAGATCCCCGTCGTAGAGATAAAGGCCATGATCACAACTTATCACTTGATCGGTATCTGATTGCTGGGACCCCCACCGATTGCGAGAACGGGGTCCCCAAGCCTCTAGTTTGAATACAACTAAGTTAAGCATACACGTCAGAGTTGCAGTTAAGCATACGCACGTCAGAGTTGCAGTTAAGCATACGCACGTCAGAGTTGCAATTACGCATACGCACGTCAGAGTTGCAGTTACGCATACGCACGGCAGAGCTGAAGTTAAGCATACGCACGACAGTTATGCATACGCACAGCCACTCCAATCGAAGTCTACAGGACTGATGGACATAGCAGAACGATGTTGTTGTCCATCTCTATCGGTCTTATTCAAATGGAGTACACGGGACCCCCATTTTTTTTATTACTGAGGTGCCCAACGTTGATACATTATCACCTGTCTTGTGAGTTCGATACATTCCCTTTTTTAAATAAAGGGGTCTCTGGTAAAAACAAGTCATCACTTACGTATCTGCATTATAGGTGATAACTTACTTCTCGGTGGGGGTCCGACTGCTGGGTCCCGCACCGATTGACAGAATGAGAAATTTTTACCCCTGAGGAGGAACTTTTAACCCTTTTACAAAATGAAGCGGTAGGTCGGATGCCCGACCACCAGCCAATCGGAGCGTGTCCCAGCAGTTGGACACCAGACAACCCCTTTAATTCCAGCTACCTTCAGACTCCAGTAGTGGGAGATTACAATTTTTTCAAACTATACAACTCCCATCGATCTAAATAGTAAATATATATGCCATAAAATTGGGAGATAAAAGTTTGCTAGAACTTGGTCTTACCACAGGGTCCTTAGGCAAAGCCCAATCTCTTGCAACATGTCCATATCATCCTCTGACTTAAAGCGCTTTCCCGGTGTTGACTCTTGGATACAGTTCTGATGTTACACTTCACCAATCGGTGACTAATCTGGGAACTGGAAATTGGACAAGTGAAGGTTCATATCAATTTTGAGGTTGTCCACCTTGCGGGTTAATTTATTTATTTATTTTTATCTAAATGCATATATTTGGGGCTAAAAATAATTTTTGCAACTGGGTTTCTTTAAAAATTGTAGTCTGCCCATTGCTGGCTGTAGAATGAGTTAACTGAGAATGCATCAGTGACTGTGGTCTGACAGGAGAGTCTGTAACTCTCTTTTATCTGTCTTTTGTTTCTGAGTTCCTCTCAGATGATTTATGATCAAAGGCAACTTCAAAGCTGAATGTGCCAGGAAACATAGTAAAAGCCAACAACATTTTTAACGAAACCCAATTGCAAAGATGATTTTTTTTTATCCCAAATACTTACAGTAAAAAAAAAAAGACCCCCAAAAGGTGAAGAATGGGGGATTTCTTTGACTCAGCATTGCAGTCTTACTACCAAACTTGTTGCAAATTGGACAATTGAAATGAGTAATCCCTTATTTATTTTTTCTAGTTTTTCAATACATTTTTGGTTGCTAAGAATGGCATGTAAGAGGAAGGAAGGAGAGAAGGAGAAAGGCATTACTGGCAGAATTCCCTCTGAGGCTTCTAATTGAAGTGTGAAGAGGAACAATTGAATTGCAATTTCAGCAGAATGGTCTTAAAATTGTGATTTAATAGCATGTGGAGAATCTCATCCTGGAGACCAGTCACTTTCCTTGAACCTTTTTTTTTTTCTATTTAACTTCTACAAATTCCACATTGGACATGACGCTGGATGACTTGTTGATTCATTTTGATATTTTTGAGCTTCTAATGTCATGGCAAGACACAGCTCGTACATAGTTTGGTCTTTTCTGTGGTAACATATGGATGTGGAATCTGGACGATAAACAAGACAGAAGAAGAAATGTGGTGCTGGAGAAGGATGTTCTCAATACCTTGGATGGCAAGAAGAACAAACAAATCAATCTTGGAACAAATCAAGCCAGACATGTCACTGGAACCAAGGATCACCAAGCTATGACTTGCCTACTCTGGACACATCATATGAAGAGAGCAATCACTGGAGAAGGACATCATGGTCAGAAGAATAGAAGGAGCAAGAAGAAGAGGAAAACCAGCAACCCGATGGCTCGATACTATCAAGATAACAGTGGAGAAGACCCTGGTGGACCTATCTAGGCGGCACAAGATCGATCTTCCTACAGATCGTTCATCCATCAAGTCGCCATGGCTCGAGAACGAGCTGAAGGCCGTTTAAAAAAAAATTGTCATGGTGGGCACCGAGGCCAGTTGGGGTTAGATATTGTTACCACATAATCTTGTGCATGATCTCTGAATTCATGAGGTTCATACAACACATCCATGCATGGCAATGGGTGAGAAGACATAGGGCCTGATTCGTCAAAGTTTTCACAGCAGAATTCTGGCGTCAAAGCTGTGCAAAGTTTCAAAAATTAGGCACAACTCGGACTTGCGCCTTAATTTTGCAACATTTGGAGTCTTCACACCAGTTTTTACCCAGCTCTGCTGAAATTGGTGTAGTTGGGGTAGGACTGGGACGCAAGGGAAGGTGACACCACAGTTCGTTCAATTTATGATGAACTGCAGCGTTCCCTACGTCAGAAACCTGACTCCAGTACCTGCCTGGTCTAAGATTTCTGGCATAATGCACTGAGGCGCACGCCAACCATCTGACACTGCAGATTCATGAGCGTCTGACTCCTGCATGCCCCCCCGAAGACCGGCATTGAACAACGTTGGTCTTGATGAATTGGGCCCATAAAATTCTGGAGCTTCTGCAGTACAGTTTTGGCGTTACCTAGACATCGAGATTACTGATGGTAATCTACTGATTAGTACCTGACTTGGCTTATAACAAAAAGAGGCCGTCTTATTTTTAAAAAAAGTCTTTAAAGGCGATGTTTTCCTTTGTGCCAGTATAAATTGATAAAATAAAGCTACTTTGGAAAAGCCTTAATTTAAAAAATAATTAGTGTCCACAATTCTTATGCAGGCCTATGTCTCTGAATTATTAAAGGAAATCTGTCACTTAATCTGAGAGCAACATGATGTAGAGACAGAGACCCCGATTCCAGCAATGTGTCTTACTGGGCAGCTTGATTCAGTCTTAATAAAATCACAGTTTTTTCTGCTGCAGATCTAGCAGTTCTCTGAATGCTGAGCTCTGTAAAGCCCCGCCCACACCACTGATTGGCTGCTTTCTGTCTACACTGTGCATAGGCAGAAAGCTGCCAATCAGTGTTTGGGGAGTGGGGTTTGGCTACCAGGTCAAGTAGTTTTCTTGTGATAATCTCCTGCTGATAAAACGGTGATTTTATAAAAACTACAGCAAGCAGCCCAGTAGCTCATACATCGTTGGAATCAGGGTCTCTGCCCCTATATTATGCTGCTCTCAGATTACATAGCAAAAACCTGTTGACAGATTCCATTTACAGACTACAAACAAACGCTATGTAGTCTGATCCTGCGGTCTCCAACCAAGTTTGTTATCACAAAGACGGGGGTGGGAGAGCAGCCAGAACGGAGCATGTATGATTGCAGGATCAGACTACACTGGGCTTATTTGTTGTCTGTAACTATAGAAACACATACGACCACATATGAGCTGCAAACACAGAACAGGACTAGATTCGTAATCAAAATGTTTTGCACAGTTACTTTTGATCCACCGAATCAATAAAAAGAAAAATGTATCGGTAGGAAAGGAGTATTGGCATGGTGGTTTTGACCGGCGCCCTGTAGTTTTTCTTTTTTGTAGTTTTACTTTACCAGCTGATCATAATTCACACTAAACCCCATCTTATCTCTATGGCCCATTTTCTTTGCTAATGGTTAGAGGGAAGATCCCCTCCCCCCCAGAAACAGCGCCACTCTTGATTATAGGCTGGGTTTGGAATTGCACTTTAACCCCTTTAATCTGAACAGTACCAGATTCAGCCAATGGACAAGAATGGCGCTTAGGGTAGAAAATCAGGTATTTAGATATTTTCACAGATGAAATGGTGACGTTATTACACCCGCACCCTACAATACAGAGTGCGTACAAGACGTAATCAACAATTTACTCGTTTAGAGCCTTCTCGGTGCCTCTGGCACTGACGACTGAGCCAAGGGGTTAATATAATGTATCCCAGGCATCAGCGCACAAACTTCTCAGAGTGTGAAGGGAATAATAACCCCCGAGGCGCTGGAGTTGTTTTCACGGGGTGAGTTCTGCTGTGACAGCAATCACTGCCGACTGAAGTCTTAATTAGTTGCACAGAGAAGAGTTGCGCTCAGATAAGTCCTAAGTTTGCTAATTACCAGGTAGCTGTGTAATTTCCCATCCACCCCCCCTATGATGCTTATGGGAATCAGGGCTTTGCATTTAGCTGAGTCTCAAGGATACTACAGAGATGTGGCGCTGTCTGATAAGTGGAAATTCTTCTACTGAGAGCTCTGGGCCCAGCCAAGTACTGCAACAATCTGCAAGGAAACAGGTCCTGTGTGAATTCACGCTATGAAGAGCCCCCTCGTAGCAGTGCACAATAATTACTGTTAAAACTTCTATCCTCACTCCGAAAACACTTCCTAACCTCCTCTTATAAGGTAATTACAGAACCAGAAAAATCTATTCTGGACCCTACGGAGGAGCTAAAATGTTACCAGCCATTACGGAATTCCCTCCTTGCAAGTTTGGCATCCACAAAAAATGCAAAAGACCCTACTGTCACGCAAAGTGTAGGAAAGACAAAGTGCGACACGAATGGATGAGTGGAAGGGAGCCCAGACTCTAGGGAAAGGGGGAAGTGGAGACCTCCTAGGCCGCTCTGATATCACCTTGTCTTCCCTACCACCCCTATACTGGTTCCTCACCAATCGCCGCACAGGAACCTATCCCTGCATTTCCTTAGCGCTTGGCCCTAGATAGGGAAGGGGGGATGAGTGCTAGTCGATCCCCACTGACAACTAAAGACAGCAAGGGGAGACAGACACGGGGGAAGTAACTTAGCTTGAGTCGACTTCAGAGAGATGGCACACACGTCCTCTTAGCACCAGAGAGGAAGTAAGAACTGCACTTGCTCCAAGCCTTCACAAGAGGTCATGTGAATATCACCGACACCACCCTCTAGCAACAGCTAGTATGTAAACACCCAGCCTGGGTGTGAATTAGTAGGAGGGAGGAAGCCGCTGGGTCCTAGAGTGAGACAGCTAAGAAGGTGTCTGTAATGCCAAACGTAGAGATCATCTGCAACCAACTGCAGGGCGATTGTCTGTCACTTCTGACACACCTGAGACATCTACAGTGCCTACAAGCAGTATTCAACCCCCTGCAGATTTAGCTGGTTGACACATGCGGAATTAACTTGGCATTGTGACATTTGTACTGTAGATCAGCCTGGAAGTGGGAAATGCACTGCAGCAAATTTTTTTTTTTTTTTAAACGTTAAAAGTTAATTCAGAGTGTCATTTATTATTCAACCCCTCAAACCACAAGAATTCTGTTTGGTCCCCCAAAAGTATTAAGAAGTAGTTCAGGCACCAAGAATAATGAGCTTCACATGTGTGGATTAAAGATCTCTTTTGCCAGCCTTTTCTGACTATTTAAGACCCTCCCCAAACTTGTGAACAGCACTCAGACATGGTCAACATGGGAAAGACAAAGGAGCATTCCAAGGCCATCAGAGACAAGATCGTGGAGGGTCACAAGGCTGGCAAGGGGTACAAAACCCTTTCCAAGGAGTTGGGCCTACCTGTCTCCACTGTTGGGAGCATCATCCGTAAGTGGAAGGCTTATGGAACTACTGTTAGCCTTCCACGGCCAGGACAGCCTTTGAAAGTGTCCTCCCGTGCCAAGGCCAGGCTTGTCCGAAGAGTCAAGGCTAACCCAAGGACAACAAGGAAGGAGCTCCGGGAAGATCTCATGGCAGTGGGGACATTGGTTTCAGTCAATACCATAAGTAACGTACTCCACCGCAATGGTCTCCGTTCCAGACGAGCCCGTAAGGTACCTTTACTTTCAAAGCGTCATGTCAAGGCTCGTCTACAGTTTGCTCATGATCACTTGGAGGACTCTGAGACAGACTGGTTCAAGGTTCTATGGTCTGATGAGACCAAGATCGAGATCTTTGGTGCCAACCACACACGTGACGTTTGGAGACTGGATGGCACTGCATACGACCCCAAGAATACCATCCCTACAGTCAAGCATGGTGGTGGCAGCATCATGCTGTGGGGCTGTTTCTCTGCCAAGGGGCCTGGCCATCTGGTCCGCATCCATGGGAAGATGGATAGCACGGCCTACCTGGAGATTTTGGCCAAGAACCTCCGCTCCTCCTTCAAGGATCTTAAGATGGGTCGTAATTTCATCTTCCAACAAGACAACGACCCAAAGCACACAGCCAAGAAAACCAAGGCCTGGTTCAAGAGGGAAAAAGTCAAGGTGTTGGAGTGGCCTAGTCAGTCTCCTGACCTTAACCCAATTGAAAACTTGTGGAAGGAGCTCAAGAATAAAGTCCACATGAGACACCCAAAGAACCTAGATAACTTGGAGAAGATCTGCATGGAGGAGTGGGCTAAGATAACTCCACAGACCTGTGCCGGCCTGATCAGGTCTTATAAAAGACGATTATTAGCTGTAATTGCAAACAAGGGTTATTCCACAAAATATTAAACATAGGGGTTGTATAATAATTGACCCACACTTTTATGTTTAAAATTTAATAAAATTCAACTGAGCAACATAACTTTTTGGTTTGTAAGATTTATGCTTCTGTTCATAAAACCTACTCTCGTTTGCAGTTTGAAGTCTCTAACTTATTTGCATCTTATCAAACCAGCTAAATCTGCAGGGGGTTGAATACTACTTGTAGGCACTGTATAGAACAACACCCCAAACTTTGGTATGACCAGGCTAGGATGGAGCTGTGCAATAGTTTTGATCCAAAGTAAAGCAGGACAAGGGAAAAAAAGGCCCTGGCTCCAAGACGGTGTCTGAAGATGGGAAGATTTTAGTAGAGTGTGGTGGTATTGCGTGAAACTGGAATTCCAGCATTTTATGGAGACTGTATGGGAGAATTATTTTATTTCCTTAATAAGGGCACCAGGTTTTTGCCACCTAATTTGAGAGACAGAGACCCCGATTCCAGCAATGTGTCACTTACTAGGCTGCTTGCTGTAGTTTTTTTTAAATCACTGTTTTATCAGGAGGAGATTATCACTAGAGGACTAGTAAACCTGCTGTAGTCCAGCCCCGCCCCCACCACTGATTGGCAGATTATTGTATATACTGTGCATAGCAAGCTGCCAATCAGTGGTGTGGACGGGGTTATACAGAGCATAGCGGAGAACTGCTAGATCTGCAGCAGAGAAAACTGTGATTTTTATCAAAACTGCAGCAAGCAGCAAAGTAACTGATGCATGGCTGGAATCTGGGTCTCTGTCCCTACATCAAGGTACTCTCAGATGGAGTAGCAAAACCCTGGTGACAGATTCCTTTTTAAAGGGAGTATTATTTGATACTGCACGTTTTGGGAACTAAATGGTGCTATTATGTGGGCAATATTATATGTTGTTTATTTACAACAGAATTTTCTTGCCGTTCTGAAACTGCATCATATGGACTGATATTTTAAGAAAATTGTCTAAAAAAGTCAGGGGGTTCAGAGTTCCATTTTCTATTAAAAAAAAAAAAAGGCCTCGAAATGGTATAACTAATTACATCCACAGATCTGTGGTCGGTTCACCTAGATGTTTGGAACAACCTCCCATCTAGTGTGTACAAGTGTACCTACAACCCCTGGCAAAAATTATGGAATCACCGGGCTCGGAGGATGTTCATTCAGTTGTTTAATGTTGTTGAAAAAAAGCAGATCACAGACATGGCACAAAACTAAAGTCATTTCAAATGGCAACTTTATGGCTTTAAGAAACACTAAAAGAAATCAAGATTAAAAATGTGGTACTCAGTAAGGGTAATTTTTTTCAGACCAAGCAGAGGGAAAAAATTATGGAATCACTCAATTCTGAGGAAAAAATTATGGAATCATGAAAAGCAAACACACAAAAGAACACTCCAATACATCACTAGTATTTTGTTGCACCACCTCTGGCTTTAATAGCAGCTTGCAGTCTCTGAGACATGGACTTAATGAGTGACAAACAGTACTCTTCATCAATCTGGCTCCAACTTTCTCTGATTGCTGTTGCCAGATCAGCTTTGCAGGTTGGAGCCTTGTCATGGACCATTTCTTCAACTTCCACCAAAGATTTTCAATTGGAGTGAGATCCGGACTATTTGCAGGCCATGACATTGACCTTATGTGTCTTCGTTCAAGGAATGTTTTCACCGTTTTTGCTCTATGGCAGGATGCATTATCATCTTGAAAAATGATGTCAACATCCCCAAACATCCTTTCAATTGATGGGATAAGAAAACTGTCCAAAATATCAATGTAAACTTGGGCATTTATTGAAGATGTAATGACAGCCATCTCCCCAGTGCCTTTACCTGACATGCAGCCCCATATCATCAATGACTGTGGAAATTTGCATGTTCTCTTCATGCAGTCATCTTTATAAATCTCATTGGAACGGCACCAAACAAAAGTTCCAGCATCATCACCTTGCCCAATGCAGATTCGCGATTCATCACTGAATATGACTTTCATCCAGTCATCCACAGTCCACGATTGCTTTTCCTTAGCCCATTGTAACCATGTTTTTTTCTGTTTAGGTGTTAATGATGGCTTATGTTTAGCTTTTCTGTATGTAAATCCCATTTCCTTTAGGCGGTTTCTTACAGCTCGGTCACAGACACTGACTCCAATTTCGTCCCATATTTGTTTTGTTGTGTATTTCCTGTTTTGGAGACATATTGCTTTAAGTTTCCGGTCTTGATGTTCTGATGTCTTCCTTGGTCTACCAGTATGTTTGCCTTTAACAACCTTCCCATGTTGTATGTATTTGGTCCAGATTTTAGACACAGCTGACGGTGAACAACCAACATCTTTTGCAACATTGCATGATGATTTACCTTCTTTTAAGAGTTTGATAATCCTCTCCTTTGTTTCAATTGACATCTCTCGTGTTGGAGCCATGATTCATGTCAGTCCACTTCGTGCAACAGCTCTCCAAGGTGTGATCACTCCTTTTTAGATGCAGACTAACGAGCAGATCTAATTTGATGCAGGTGTTAGTTTTGGAAATGAAAATCTACAGGGTGATTCCATAATTTTTTCCTCAGAATTGAGTGATTCCATAATTTTTTCCCTCTGCTTGTTCTGAAAAAAAAATTACCCTTACTGAGTACCACTTTTTAATCTTGATTTCTTTTAGTGTTTCTTAAAGCCCTAAAGTTGCCGTTTGAAATGACTTTAGTTTTATGCCATGTCTGTGATCTGCTTTTTTTCAACAATATTAAACAACTGAATGAACATCCTCCGAGCCCGGTGATTCCATAATTTTTGCCAGGGGTTGTAGAAGAAATGATGCTGTTCTGAAGACAAAGGTCGGTCACACTAAATATTCATTTGATTTAGATTTCTATTTTATTCATTCACTTTGCATTTTGTTAATTGATAAAAAAAAAAAATGTTAACACTTCTATTTTTTTAAAGGACTGCCTAAAACTTTCACATTTCTGTCCAACCACTACACTGATGACGCACCTCTGTGCCAGTCTTTGCACTGGTTACCCATCCGCTATAGAGTCCAATATGAACTTCTTTCTCACCCACAAAGCTCTCCACAGTTCTGTATTGCCCTATATCTCCTCCCTCATCTGTCTATCACCCTTCCTGTCCTCTCTGTTCTGCTAACCATCTAACACTAACATCCTCTATAATCTGAACCTCCCACTCCAGTCTTCAGGACTTCTTTCGTGCTGCACCAGTTTTCTGGAATGCGCTACCCCAATCAATCTGGTTAATTCCCAGTATCTACAGTTTCAAGTGTGCCGTAAAAACACTTTTCTTTAGAATGGATTATCACCTCACTTATCAAACTAACTATTCCCTGTTCTCTCTTCCATGCACTCAGTAGCACTTTGTTCCTGTACAGATACCGGCTGGTGACTGGTTCATGCAGCGTTATTTGAATGTTCCTATTTGGAAGTAGTTATTTTTTTTCGAATATTTGCTATATACTAGATATCTACAGTACAGACCAAAAGTTTGGACACACCTTCTCATTTAAAGATTTTTCTGTATTTTCATGACTTTGAAAATTGTACATTCACACTGAAGGCATCAAAACTATGAACTAACACATGTGGAATTATATAGTTAACAAAAAAGTGTGAAACAACTGAAAATATGTCTTATATTCTAGGTTCTTCAAAGTAGCCACCTTTTGCTTTGATGACTGCTTTGCACACTCTTGGCATTCTCTTGATGAGCTTCAAGAGGTAGTCACCGGAAATGGTCTTCAAACAATCTTGAAGGAGTTCCCAGAGATGCTTAGCACTTGTTGGCCCTTTTGCCTTCACTCTGCGGTCCAGCTCACCCCAAACTATCTCGATTGGGTTCAGGTCTGGTGACTGTGGAGGCCAGGTCATCTGGCGTAGCACCCCATCACTCTCCTTCTTGGTCAAATAGCCCTTACACAGCCTGGAGGTGTGTTTGGGGTCATTGTCCTGTTGAAAAATAAATGATGGTCCAACTAAACGCAAACCGGATGGAATAGCATGCTGCTGCAAGATGCTGTGGTAGCCATGCTGGTTCAGTATGCCTTCAATTTTGAATAAATCCCCAACAGGGTCACCAGCAAAGCACCCCCACACCATCACACCTCCTCCTCCATGCTCCACGGTGGGAACCAGGCATGTAGAATCCATCCGTTCACCTTTTCTGTGTCGCACAAAGACACGGTGGTTGGAACCAAAGATCTCAAATTTAGACTTATCAGACCAAAGCACAGATTTCCACTGGTCTAATGTCCATTCCTTGTGTTCTTTAGCCCAAACAAGTCTCTTCTGCTTGTTGCCTGTCCTTAGCAGTGGTTTCCTAGCAGCTATTTTACCATGAAGGTGTGCTGCACAAAGTCTCCTCTTAACAGTTGTTGTAGAGATGTGTCTGCTGCTAGAACTCTGTGTGGCATTGACCTGGTCTCTAATCTGAGCTGCTGTTAACCTGCGATTTCTGAGGCTGGTGACTCGGATAAACTTATTCTCAGAAGCAGAGGTGACTCTTGGTCTTCCTTTCCTGGGGCGGTCCTCATGTGAGCCAGTTTCTTTGTAGAAATTGATGGTTTTTGCAACTGCACTTGGGGACACATTCAAAGTTTGTCCAATTTTTCAGACTGACTGACCTACATTTCTTAAAGTAATGATGGACACTCGTTTTTCTTTATTTAGCTGCTTTTTTCTTGCCATAATACAAATTCTAGCAGTCTATTCAGTAGGACTATCAGCTGTGTATCCACCTGACTTCTGCACAACACAACTGATGGTCCCAACCCCATTTATAAGGCAAGAAATCCCACTTATTAAACCTGACCGGGCACACCTGTGAAGTGAAAACCATTTCCGGTGACTACCTCTTGAAGCTCATCAAGAGAATGCCAAGAGTGTGCAAAGCAGTCATCAAAGCAAAAGGTGGCTACTTTGAAGAACCTAGAATATAAGACATATTTTCAGTTGTTTCACACTTTTTTGTTCAGTATATAATTCCACATGTGTTAATTCATAGTTTTGATGCCTTCAGTGTGAATGTACAATTTTCATAGCCATGAAAATACAGAAAAATCTTTAAATGAGAAGGTGTGTCCAAACTTTTGGTCTGTACTGTATATCATAAGAAATATGGGAAAAAAGCTTCCCGCTGGTAAACCATGCCAGGAGTAGATAATATGTAGTAAGATATCCACATGTTAATAATACCAAAAATATTGTATGTGATCACCAGAAATGACAACCAGGCTGCCCTCCTCATCCTCGGCAGAGGAGTACATGCACCCGCTGGGACTTGCAGCCGGCTATACCCCAATCTCCCAGAAATCTCATTAGTTTTCCGAGCAATCCTTTACCGTAATGAAAACAATAGCTTGCAGTAAGTACTAAATCAATCCTAATCCCATTCATTTTTTCTTGCATAACTCACGTCTTTAGCTTTAGTTCTATGGTGAATAAATTAACCCATTCATTTACAAACGGGGCTACGGTTGGGTTAACCTCCTCAATGCTGGAGTCATCATCTACCACGTATAAATTGTACAGCCTAATGACATGATCATGTCACTATATAGCAGGCAGTTATAGTGATTTTTATATCGGCCCGACACAAAAAATAACAAGACGTGCAAGTCAACGCTGCGAGAAACAAGTGTCGTCACAGGCATTCGATAGCAGCATCTCCACAACCGCCCAATTTATGCTCAACACCTGGGCAGTAAGTGCGGTAATTAAGATTAGTAGCACAGTGCGAAGGGCTCCCGATAGTCCACGACTGTCATAAATAATACACTCAGCGTAGAGGTCCGGCCATGGAGCAGGTGTGTGACTGGTTACTGTGAAATGCCTCATAATATCTCTTTCTCCAAAGAACATAGCTCTTCTGTAAAAAGAGATTAACGGTCATGACAGAGAAACGCTCCGTCCATACAAGTCCCGTGTGTTTCATGTTGACTTTTATTAGTGGTAACAAGAACGAGCAGAAAAAACGGAGAAAAACTGATTTTTTATAAAAAATGTAATGATTAGTTATAGGAAATGTAATGATGCGGAGATGATACACGACAAAAATCAGTAACAGAAAGTGAATTTTAAAGGGAATCTGTCAGCAAAGTTGTGGTTATTAAACCACTGACATGATGCTATAGGGCTCGTAAATATCTTTGTGGATGCGCCCCTGTTGTAATAGCTAGTTTTATTAATGGAAACACACTAAAGTCATAATACCGCAGTATGCCGCTATCCAGCTGACAACCAGCAGATCACAAAGTGTCTCCGGATCCTTACTGATCAGCTGGAATCTGGAACCTTATAGGCTGGCTCAGGTGACTGCAAGCTGCCTGAGTATTCAGTTAGTTTGTGTGTTAGCCACTCTCATCGACTATAGTACTATACGCCACTAATCTTCACTACTAGCGAGTCTCTGACATATCCAGCACTGCTGTACCGCTGGGCTCTGCTACAACATTCAACTCTGCTATATTCTCACAAGCGAGCTGCCTGAACAACCCAGCTCTGCTACATTGCTGGGCTTTGCATCATTGCTACCATGAGTCTCTTGATCTAATCAGCTCTGGTATATCGATGTGTCTACTGTACTGTGCCGTTATCTTGACTCCACTTCATCGGTCTCCTGTTCACTTTGCTGCACCAACGTCATCTGTCCATGCTGCTCAACAACTGCTTATGCGGCCTGAGGACTTCAAGAATCCACCTTTCCAGGTGAGACAGCAAAAGCTGTTCACACAAAGCATGGGTGCATCACAAGCTTAAAATGTCATCCATTATGGCCTCATCATGTATAATGTCCCCGTCTGTGGCCCAAAAGCAGTATAATTTCCCCCATCCAGTATAATGTCCCCCTCTGCAGCCCCCATGGAGTATAAAGTTCACCTCTGTGGCCCCCACACAATATGTCCCCCTCTGTGGCCTCTATACAACATAATGCCCCACTCAGTGACCCTCACCCAGTATAATATCCCCCTTTGTGATCCAAACAGTGTAGAATGTCCCCTTCTCTGGCCCCCATATAGAACAATGTCCCCCCCTGAAGGCCCCCATACAGTATAATGTCAAGCTTCGTGATCCCCATACAGTATAAGGTCTCCGTCCGTGGTGCTCACACAGTATAATGTCCCCCTTTGTGGCACCTATACAGAATAATGTCCCCCTTTGTGGTCCCCATACAGTATAATGCCCCCCTCTGTGGCCCCCATACAGTATAATGTCCCCCTTTGTGGCCCCTATACAGTATAATCTCCCCCTTTGTGGTCCCCATACAACAATGTCCCCCTCAGTGACCCTCACCCAATATAATGTTCCCCTTTGTGATCCAAACAGTGTAGAATGTCCCCCTCTGTGGCCCTCATATAGAAGAATGTACCCCTCTGTGACCCTCACAGATCATAATGTCCCCATCTGAAGCCCCCATACAGTATAATGTCCCCCTTTGTGACCACTGCACAGTATAATGTCCCCCTCTCTTGCCCCCAATACAGTATAATGTCCCCCTTTGTGACCACTGCACAGTATAATGTCCTCTGTGGCCCACAGAGTATAATGTCCCCTTCTGTAGCCCCCGTACAGTATAATGCCCCCTCTGTGACCCCCATACAGTATAATGTCCCCCTTTGTGACCACTGCACAGTATAATGTCCTCTATGTGGCCCCTAGAGAATAATGTCCCCCCTCTGTAGCCCCCATACAGTAAAATGCCCCCTCTGTGACCCCCATACAGTATAATATCCCCCTCTCTTGCCCCCAATACAGTATGATGTCCCCCATTGTAGCACTGTTTACATGGCAATTAAAAATACAAAAAAAAAACCAATGATTCCTTTCACCTGTTCCAACTACCACCCCATGACGAGCAGCCCCTTCTTCCTCCTCCATTGTGACATCATTGCGACATCTGCAATGTCAGCTACTGCTGGATAGGTTGGGGCGCGTGTATTTACTGCGGTGGAGGTGGCCAGTGATTCTTTGCTCTGCAATACTTTCCAAATGGGTGTGCACTAGTGATGAGCGAGTATGTTCTATTAACCCTTTCGCCGACTATGCTCGGGCCGAGCTCCGAGTATTTACAGCTGCTCGGTGATATGGTTGAATCGCTCCCGTGTGCATGATTTGCAACTGTTTGACAGCTTTATTACATGTGAGGAATGTCTATTTCTTACACATTCCTCACATGTAATAAAGCTGTCACACAGTTGCAAATCATACACACGGGAGCGATTCAACCATATCACCGAGCAGCTGTAACTACTCGGAGCTCGGCGCGAGCATACTCGGAACAGAACATACTCGCTCAACCCTAGTGTGCACCTCAGGAAGCACACCCAGTGAAGAATAGCGCTGATAAGAGCGAGCCCCCCTTCGCCCCAATCGCACCATTTGCGACCACAATTGTTAGGGGGATTTCCTCGGGGGCTAGTCTGAGTCTACCTTTGTATATATTGCAAGCAACAAAGCATGCAACTATTTTCTTTTACTGTCAGATGCATATCAGACAGATAAAAAGACTGTGTATGTCTTAGTAACTCAATGGGAATCCTAATATTGTTCTGTACAAAACCGAGCCAAAATATGGCTGACTGTGTGAAGTCTGATGACTGTCTGATCTGCAATGGCGATAGGATGTGGTTGTGCATTTCTCATCAGCTTGACCCTCAGTGTTGGCTGTTTTCAACGCTTATATCAAGTACTTTAAAAAAAAAAAAAAAAATTCTTGCAATGTCAATATATTTCTATGTTTAGACATGAGCCTTTAAAGACCACTAATATCTTACAGTACAATTATCCCGCTCACAAGTAGGACCGTGTACACATTGAGCTCCTCACAGACCCATCTGTTCTAACCTTTATTTAAAAAGCTCAGATATGAGAACATTCACGCAGTCCGGTTCTGTTACGCTGAACACAGGGGATTGCGCAAATGTTTCCTTGGAAGGAAATAAAGGAATTCCAGCATATTCTCCTCTTCTGCAACATTACCTAGAAGAGGGGTCTGCATTCATCTCAAGGGGTGGCGCGAACAGTCATTATTTCAGTGTGTAAATCAAGGTTACATAGTTGGAAAAGTTATTGAAATATCAATTTGTTGAGCCTGTTTACACAGATATGAAGGCCGAAAAAGGGGAAAATGGCCAGTGTGGGGCAAGATCATTATTGTTCCATAGACTAATAATAAGAGATTGGTACTAATGATACATCCTCATAGCCACAAGTCGCCCGTGTCTCTACAATGAGGGTGCAGGAGGCTCTCCGGCCGGCCAGCACTGAGGTTCCATGTCTCCACCAAGTCTTTTCTCCTTGTGTGTTCAGTCTTCCCGTCTACCCTGGTTTCTTCTCCTTTTGAAAGCTGAAGCTGGTTCTCCTGGTCAGTTTCCTTTGTTTCTGTGCAAAGTAATCTGCCCTCACTGTACTGGCCCGGGACTCCAGAATGTAATTAACCTGAGGAAGATCAAGAAAAAAAGTTCTAAGTAGGATACGAACAAAGCTTTTAGTTTTCTTTTCTAAAACAAAAAAAACCTGACAACCGTTGCACCGAAGAGGGAATGTGCTCCGAGCAGTTGTCATCACTTCCCGTCACTCAACCCACAGGATTATTTTGAATGCCATTTTAATTGATAAATTATGGTAACATATAAGGTTGACCAAACTTGTTAAAAAAAAAAAAACTTGTTAAAATTAAAGTGGTGCCACTTGCCCCGATTCTTGCACCCTCTATCCTGCTCTAGGTTGGAGGAAAGCCTGGCTTGTCTAAAATCCTCAATCATGCTGCAAAATTCCTTAAAGGATATTACATCTACTTCAAGTGGCTGCCAGGGTGCATTGACAGGCAGATAAGACCACCTGAGGTCAATACAGGGAGAAGCATTAGTAGCCTACACCCACATCAAAGGCCACTCACCCAGCCAATAAGCATCTTACTCGGCACTGATGAGGGGTAAAACCCCAAAACATCTGTCCGCAGATGGACTTTTCTTATCTTTTGGAGACTCTGATTTGGATTATTTCTACAGGGTTGGGCGCTGACTTCAAATAAGTTGTTGTGAATTTTAAAAGGTTCCAAATACAACGCGTTTCAGGCGTGTGAGCAATAACGATCAGGCCTGTGATAGTAACGCACACTAAACAATAATTACAAATCGTGGCAATGGTTTTACTAATCGATGTTTTGTGTCTATAGTGGACTGAAACATATTGCTCCACGTCGCACGTGGGAAATGGTTAAATTAACAAGGTATACTCATTACCGCTATATTCAAATTGAAATGGCAGCACTTAACTACACAGATAATGAAGTCTGCTTTATGCCGGCTATTAATATCTGTTCAGCGCATCTAAAAGCTGCAATTAACCATTCGATTAGATCCATTGCTAATTATCTTGAATTCAGAGTATACACACGATGTAGCTTGGCTCACATTACCCGATAAGAGCCCCCGACGCATCATGTGTCCCCATTCTGACGGCTCTCAACGCGATGACAGGTCGCGAGTGTGATACAAACACGAGGACAGAGTGACGGGTACATCACCGCCCTGCGATACTGACCACGACCCAACACTTTCATCCTTCTGGTATTTGTCTGATTCGAGCTTCAGGAATTGACACTGGAGGAAAAGTTCTGAAATTTTCTATCATGGTTTGTGTCTCAATTCCTCACCGCAGAATGTGACTCTTCAGGATTACACCCGGCGGTGGTCAAGTAACTATCGCAGGCTCTTTCTTGTTGGGAACTGTGCGAATTAGCAATTTGATATACAATACTATATATACAGAATGTTTTATTACACAGTGAATAGGCTTTATCTCTTAAAATCTCCCAAGACTCCTCCAAAAAGAATTACAGCCTTAAACATTCATCAGTTCATTTATTGAAAAACTTTAAAATGACAAATCCATGAGAGAGGAGGTAATAAAACAGACAGACAAAGCAACGCGGTTTAGAAGCGACTCCGGCATCCTTTGTCAAAGCTGCTATGACAAAGGATGCCAGAGTCTGAAACGCGTTGCATTGTCCATCTATTTTATTACCTCCTCTCTCGTGGATTTGTCATTTTAAAGTTTTTCAATTTTGTTTCGATTCCTTGGTTTCGCCTGTTTAATTGCTAGTCTGAACATGCTTTTATACGCTGCATTCATACCAACTTATACTCCAGCTCATTTTTTGGGGGATTTTGTTAAAAACTTTTAAATGCTCATTTGTAAATTAGTCCAGCGAGGCATCGCTTCACCCAGATGCTCTAATCATCCCCCTTACTCCTCTGGGTGTGATTTACGTTCTCCTCTATGGCCACTCCATCTCCAAGTGGCAGAAATCTTGAGCATGCGCGTCATATCTTTATCTAAGCATACGCAGTGAAGCCGGGTCTACCTCCCCCAGTTTCATCAGCACACTGTACATGCCCAGGAAAGCATAATAATGCTGAAGACATGATATGGCAATTAATGAGGATCTGAGTCAAGTCCAGGGGGGTCATGATAACAGCATCTAAAGCCCGACTGCTCTGGAAGAAGTGACGCCCCGCTGGACTAGTTTCTATATGCCGAGGATAGCAATCAAATTTTTTTTAGCGAATATAAGATCCATTTTAATTGATATTGATGACATGATTGGCATGCCGGTTCAATGCTGTAAATCATTACTGGAGGGATATTTAGGGAATTTGACAAGTTATCTTTTATATTATTGTGCCGGTACTAATGCCATCTTGCAGACACTATAGGATTGGTACATGGTATGGTAAAATATTTGCTATGTTGGTCTTAATCTCTCTTGGCTCGACATTGGTCAGGGGGACTTCAGTTGGAATTTAGTAGATTGGACCCTCTGAATGATTATCTGGGCACAATAGTCAGTTCAATAAAATCTTTTGGATGGGATTGACGCGGCATGACGTCTAACTGGATAAGAGTAACACTGAGCCCATCATGAGGCCCAGAATGGTGCCAGGAGTATGCCAAGGATGGGCAAAGCCATTCCCTCAAGGTTCCAAATAACAAGTACTGTTTGTATGGTAACAAGTTTGTAGAAGACACCTGATAAAATATTCAACAATTTCGAGCCTGAATTTGGCTGAAAAATCACGGCTGATTCCATTTATAAGTCTAGACAATAAAACAAACCTTTAAAACAATCTCATTAACAGTAGCTGCGTCCGATTCAAAGTACAGATGCTTGTAATCGTGGTTGTTGAGGTAGGTCAGCTTGAACATTGCATGGCCTGCGGAGATGAAGAAAAAAAATATCAAAATCTGGTTGTCCATACATACAATCCAACCGGCATACATAACCAGGGGGTATAATAAAGTAATAGTCAGAATAAAGCCACATGTTCCATTGGCGGTGCACGCGTTCCATTGGCGGTGCACGCGTTCCATTGGTGGTGCCCATGTTCCATTAGCAGTGCACGCATTCCATTGGTGGTGCAGAAGGGGGCCAAATATCTACAACAAGTAAACCAAAAACACAACACTGGACCACTTACCCCAAAGAGCAGCCCAAGTTGTACCAACTGACCTGAGCTAACTACTTTATAGGCACATATGAGACACCTAGTTCTAGGTTGGACGAGGTCAATGTTTCATGCGTGAATTCGGCCTAAGGGTCATTGGAGGTGGTATTGGCTGCAATCTTTTTTCCAGATTTCGCTTTTCTCGATACACAGAACCAGTAAGTAAAACGTTTCTCGCTGCTCTGCAACTTCAAATGAGCGCTGCACCCCCGAATACTGTCCCAGTATTATTTATAGCCTAAGAGCTCCAGCCCTATGATTTTGTGTCTAAAGTCATATGTCCTCTGCAATGAAAGGGTTAAGGATTGCAGAAAATGACACAAATGGGCATTTTTCTTGGCGCCATCTCCACATATCCCTTGAAGAGCCACATATTCAAGGTAAGAGTTTTTCAGACAGTCATTTTTCTCCACATTTAGCAATCTGTGGACGTGGTACATTTTATCATGGAACTGCATAATTAAATATAATTACAAAGCATTCATCTTCCCTGGTTTCCGCCTAATGATTTAAAGAGAGGGGTGGGGGGGGCGACAAATATATAACTTCCTTAAATCATATCACAAATTAAACTTTGCTTCATATATTCCTCGCTGCCTCCAGCAGAACCATTTGTTTTTGTAATTAGGAGGATGAAAGTGTTTAGAAAGGGAGCAGAAATGCTGAATACTGGACTAACAAATATGCACATTATTCACCGTGCACCTACCGTACATGCAAAGGAGGGTGAAAGCGGGTGTCATGGGTTTAGGGGAAATGCTAATGAGCAGCACTGAGCTGAATAGAAGAAACATCCCAAAAAATTCTTACTACTTAAAGGAGTTCTCCGATGAAAACAAGGTATTTCCTATCCACAGCATATAGATCGGAGGAGGTCTGACCATGGGGACCCGTACCGATCAGCAGAAAGGGCAACTTTAATCCCTGTTAGGATGGAGGGGCAGCATTTATGCTCATTTCATTCCTTTAGGGGCTGCCTGAGAGTTGCGTTCGGCTTTTTTCTGGCAGCCCCATTGTGACTCTGAATCACTTCTCATGGACAAGCCGTGAGTCAGGGTAGTCATGGAGTCTGAGGTCAAGAGCCAGGAGGGTATGTCCTAAACAAAGGGAAGAGACAAAGGCGTAGTCAGGTAATGGTTCGAGGTCAGAATACCAGAAGGATAGCAGATCAGAGCAAAGGGGCTAGGCAAAAGGATGGTCAGAAAGAGGTCCAAGGTCAGGCAGTAAAAAAATCCACAAGCAAAGCACAAGGCACAGAGAAACAAACCACACAGAGCTGAATCTACATTTGGCAGAGATCTGGGACTGACAGCCCAGCTAAGTAGCTGGGCAATCACCTGGGACAGGGAAAACCTGAAGACAGCTCAGAACCTCCGATTCTCAGATTGGACGGCCGAGCGGTCAATCAAAACGCAGACAGCTCAGCACACGCCTGCATCAGACTGGATGACTAAGCTGTTAAAGTACTGACAGCTTCAGCACACGCCTGCATCAGACTGGACGGCTGAGCTGTGAGTAACTGCATCACAGACACACTGAGTCGGTTGGGTATCCGACCTGCCATGCTATTATTAAATGAGGATAAAAAATCCTCGATCTGACGATGAGACCCAGTGGTGGGACATCTACTAATCAGCAAGTTATCAAGTATCCTGCTGTTACGATACTGGCGTAGTACTGCTGGAGACTGAAGCTAAGCTAACAGCTAGACACAATACTCAAGCAATGACTGAGAGATGCATGCAGCTTTAAGTAGGCCCAAACAGGAAACAAGATGGATTCCTTAGATTCAGAATCCGCCATCTTAGTAAAGGGCAATTACAGAATACAACAACAGCCTCCAGTGGTAAGGAGTGAAACTGCAGCACAATTATTAAAGTGAACAATAGCGGCCACTAGTGGTCAAACTGTAGAAGGCAACAGAATTCCTGACAACTGCGGATAACTTGTTTTCACTGGACAGCCCCTTTAACAATATTATAACAGTCAAGTTCTTCAGAATCTCCCATTATATATAACTTATCCAATTCACGCTGGTCGTAGACTATGGTGATGTTTTTTTCTGCAAGATGGAAGCTCTCAGGACATGCTGGGATTTGCAGTTTTGCAACAAGTTGGATGTCAGAGTTTTTTTCAATACTGTACAATTAGTAACAAGGCTTCTTCTCCAGTAGGGTGGTCCTTAATGCAAGCAAAAAATTATATTTTCAAATATTACAGGTCCCTACCAATCAAGATATGTTGTTGTTTGAACATATCTTGGTAAAAACTGACCATTATGATTGGCAATTACAAATCATGTTTATTTCTCAACAAAAACAGTTACTTTTGTTGCCTGAAAGTTAAATACTTGTTTGATAGCATCACTTATTATCTGCAGTCCATGAGTATCTTTTTCTTTCTAGCTTCATATTGTTCTCGATACTCCTTGACTACCAGCAGCAAAAATTGTTTCTGTTCTTCATTTGTCGTGTACAACTTGTTATATTCTTCCATCAGTGCTACTCCTCATTCTGCAGTATCATTAGTCACTCTGGTACCACTGACTGCTTTCTTGGTAGCCTCCATCTGCAGACCATAGATCTACATCTTTGGAAAGGAACGCCGATGACATTCCGGTGATGCTAAAGAACCTGTAGGTTTTCTGAGTGACAAAGTCTTCCAGGTTCTTCGTCACAACTGATGCTGAATCGAAAGTTATCTTCTTGGGAGGATGCTCTGCAGCCGGTGTTTGTAGGGCTGTCACCATCAGACGTTTGGTGTCATTTGACACAGCATCATCAAACAAGGATAGAGCGATCAGTTCCTCTGACAAGTACCATAAGTGTCTTTTCATCTTCTTCATCGCAATTCTGACGCTGTGTTCTTCTGTTCCTTGTACAGATAGATGTCCTTTAGCAGCTGGAGATAATGCATGGAGCTGATGGCGCCAGGAACCACGCCTTTTTCTTCCTCATTTGTCAGCACGAACTGACTCTTGAACACCCACATTTTTAGCGCGTAGATGGCCTTTGCCTGGCTCGGTGCAGTCCAGTTGGAGCTCTGAATGAAATTCCTCTAGCTGGAACACCACCAAGGAAAATGATTTTTAACTCCAATATTTCTCGGTAGTCCTCTCGAAGCTGGTACTGAAGCAGTTGCATCTCCGCAAAGGCTATGATTTCAGCTGCAATGTGGGAAACTGTTGTTGACATGATCTGGACTCGTAGTGCTGTCTGAAAGGTAGTCAAGTCAAGGATAGGCCAGTTGTTCTTGAACCTGCGGAAGATGATTTTTTTCCAGACCTTTCGATGGGCCAAGGCAATGAACAACCACTGTTTCCAGCACTATTTCTAGAATATGATGGCGGAATGCAAACCACAGCATGTCCTTGCCAAGCTTCTGCTCTAGAAGTTTTCAGGCGCCTTTCCTGAAAACGATGTTGATAGATGTGGTATCAAAACACATGCACTTCACCTTGTCAGTAACATTCCAGGTCTCTGCTGCAGCATAAACAGCATTAGCACAAGCGTCACCTGTTCCTTTGGCAAAGTTTGCAACTACAAGCAACGGGTCAATGCCAACTCCTCATACCAGAATGGGAAGATGGTCTACAGTTTTCCTGCCGCAGATGTCTTCTAAGAGCTTTCCATCCCAATGAATTGTAAAAGGTACAGTTGGATGAAACTCCTGTTTCAGGTTTAGAGCCATTGTCTGATGGCGTTTCATTCTTTCTCTATGAACTGATGAACGACAATGACAAGTAGCAAACAGGGGGGAGGAGGAGCACTGAAAACACACTTTCGAAAGTAAAGACCACCCTATTCTCCAGCTATGGGTTGTTTAACTGGGCAATCTTCATTGAAGGGCAATTCATCCATCCTGGCCGTCAACAATCAAAGGGGGTCTGATCATTGTAATCAACTGTCATCATCGAGGAATTTTATGGCTTTTCATTGCTCTTACACTGGAAATTGTACAATGGAAATGAATGGCAACTAAAGTCCCCAAAAAGTAAGCTATATTTTTCCAGCTTACAGTGGAGAGTCCAAAGTGCCAGAACTTCCTCAAAATAGTCAATATACCCTAAAAAGGTCTTCCGGACAAGTGTTTTCATTGGGTTTGGACTACTTGGATCTTCAAAATCAGCTGCTGGAAAGTCCCAACTTCAGCAACAATGCAAAGGAAAAGAAGTAGTCGGTGGCTTCTACTTGTATCAGCAACTATTAGTCAGGAATGTACTAATGGGTTGGGTCCTCTAGAGCAAGAAATGCTCTTAGTTTCGGTTCCCCTCTATGGCTGATAGTGGGGACCCCTATTAATAGGAATGCTGAGAACAAGACTTGAGAAGAAAGGTGGTCTTCGCATGCCTAATCCTTTAACCTGTGCAAATTTCATAGACCCGTTGGACTTGGTCAATCTACCGGTATCTTCTAACTCTGGATCTCTCGACCACTTGAATGTACAGAGCTGGAGATGGCAGACGCTCCTCACGCCTTCTGTTAAAGTTTAGCTGAGCCCAATGTGCATGTTCATTAAAATATGGGAGAGAGAATTACCGGCAGAACAATTTGTGACCTCTTCACGTAATATCTTGCTCCATAATACCAGAAAATTGTCACCAAAACCAATTTTGCTCTCCTCTTCTTCTAATTTGTACATTTTAATGAAAGTCCTTTGTTTTTTTCCAGATTTTCGAGCCTACGTACAAGCATTTCCACTAGTTGACAATCCTACCTAATGTACTCCACAACTCCGGGGTCCTCCAGACATTCGTCCGTCACATTAAATGCTAGTTATAAAATCACTGCCTATTTTATCAGCAGTTGTGACAGAGTGACAGTGGGAGTCACAATACTGTGTATCTTGTGTGGCAGGACTCCAGCCGGCTAACACATCCCATTATTCTAATAGGGGACGAGCCGTGACTTTTCTTGCAGACAAATCTGGAAAGTTTACTGCTCGCGGAGATGATGATGAATAGGTGTGAAGTGTAGAAGCAGGTGGAGGAGTAGAGTAGACGAGCGCAAAACTGCTGCTAACACGCAAAGAGCTAAAAGTAAAAAAGACAAGTAAACAAGTCAAAAACCTAAAAGCTAGCCTAAAAATAATATATATATAAAAAAACTTTTGCATCGTGTATAAAAAACATAACTTGTTCTACCAAGGAAGATCGGAAGAGACAAGAGGAGAGGAGAGATGGATGGGAGTTTTCCAAAAATAGGCGAATCTAAGCATTGTGTCCATATCAGTCTCCGTCTAATGTCACATCTCTTCACTCCTGTCACCGTTGTCGGTGCCTGTACCTCGCTGCACCCAAATATAATCATAAAGGCGCATCATTAACCTCCCTGTAGATGGCCAGGTGTAACACGCCGCTCCAATTCTATTACATCTATTACCTGCTGACAAGATGTCACTAAATACAACACATTAATCCTATATAGTATGCAGCAGTTCTGCATTCTGGATACTGACCAGAGAGATGGAGATCCAACCTATTTAATTGGGTTATTGAAATCCTCACTAAATTTCACTGCATCCTTTTTTTTTTTTACATGCACGAAAAATCTAAGAGGGTTGATCAGGTCCAAATTTGTTATTTTTATCTGGAGTTGGCCATGTTGGAAAATATATAATTATCCATTCCCATTTCTGGGGTTTAGGTCCTGCATTATTTGCAACACTTTTATGTGGCAAGTTACAGGGATGTCGTCCAGGATTAGAAAAACATGGCTGCTTTCCACCAAAACCAGGTTGTGTCCGATACTGTAGCTCAGCTTCATCTACTACAATGGAGTTGAGCTACAATAAGACACAGGACCTATGGGCCGGTGTGGAGCTATTTCTTTAGAAACAGAGCCACATTGGCCAATGGGTGAAACTTTAGTCTAATAAAACAGCCATGTTTTTCTTAACCTCTACAACCTCGTTAAGTCTGGACTCTTCAAAAGAAGTTTCATTCCTCAATTGGTCCCTTGCCAGAAGACAGGACCACTAAAGCAGATATAACATTCAACAAGCCAATATGATTATCCATAATCTACATTTTATAGAGTTGGGTGTATGATGGCCCATTCGGACGCAGATTTGGGCATTACCGCTGATGCCAAGTTAGGAGGGTCTGCCGTATAAGGGTTGAGAGCAATTTTGAAGAGGACTGCTTCAAAGTCCACCTTGAAAAACTCTGTGTGAACATACCCTTAGAGGTATTTCAGTCTGCCCTTGGTCTTATAAACAATGAATGGAGCATAGGTCGGGCATGCGCACCAATCTCAGGATCACTGAGGGTCCCAGCAGTTGCACCCCCCAGCGATCACAAAGTTATCTTGATATTGAATAACCCTTTAAAAAGGCACAGGGTAGCGGGTCGCAATTGGGAACTAAAGACAAAGGTGTTGCAGCTGGGAGCGGAGAGTGAACTTTAGGGCGTATAACGCGGACAACGATCGCACCGCAGTGCTCGGACTGGCTGTCGGCTCTTCTGACCCAAGCGTGACAGCTGCATAGAAATACATGCTGTCACGCTCAGGTGAGGAGAGCCGACGGCCAGTCCGAGCATTACTGTGCGATCATTGTCAGTGTTATACGGCCGTCTGATTGTGACCTTAAAGGGATTGTCCAGGATTAGGAAAACATGGCTGCTTTCTTTTAAAAACAGCACCACCCCTGACCATGGGTTTTGTCTGGTAACGCAATTCCCCATTGAAGTAAATGTAGCCGAGCTGCAATACCACAGACATCCCATGATTTTTGAAAGAAGCCATGTTTTTTTTTTGTTTGTTTCTTTTTGAAATGCTGACAACCCAAAAGACAACTATATGATCTTTACATGGTTTTTGCCCATCACATCCATTCGGCACACAATCAGAGCTGTGCTTTAAGGGGGCTGGCTAACTACTGATTTAAATAGCAAAGCCAGCCCCCTTCTCTCTTTCTATCTTGTCGACTCCTTTAAATATAGAGGAAATAAGAGAAACATTTTGAGGCTATTCTTTGCACAGCACAAGGTCTAGATGTTCACGACGCAGTAAGGGTGAAAGATTTCATCGGATGATCTTTAATGTTAGCAACACACATAAAGGGGTCAGGGATCAAATAGGGTCTGATGCTTAAAAATTCATTGGAGACCCCTCCGGCGATGCAGATGCAACCGTTCCATGAACACACACTATATTTATTATTGCAATATATTTCCGGGCAGTGAATAGAACAGCTGTTCTGTTTGATGCAACATGAAAGGATTCAGTCTGCAAAAGGGCAGCTCTTATATTTACACGGCAGCAATGTGCGGGCGACGTCTCGTTGTTCGGAGCAGAGGATACGATGGGAAGGGGTCTGATGGCAGGTACCTTGGTGTCACGGCGGTGACAGGGACATGCTGGGAAATCTACTGACCTTTTACATACAGCTAATTAAAAAGAAATTACAGAGTGTTTCTCCGTTCACTGGTGAGACACCAGAACAGCGGCTTTTACACATGAATAGCCCGACTCCTTCTAAAAGCAGGTTTTCCCCTTATCGGTTTTTAACTCCACCGCTGCTGGAACGCAACACAGCCTGTGCGGCTGTCCCCCCGCATCCTCCGTACAGCTAACACCAAGGCAGAACCAGAACGAGAGGTGGAGAGAAAAGATAATAGAAAAGTACCAGCAATGCTGTGAGATGCGATAAGCGAGAGGGCACCGGAGACAAAGGGAGGAAATTCAGAGAAGGAGATATAGATAATTGTAAAACTGTGGCATCTGACTGACTGGAAGAATGAAATGAGATCTTCAGAGAAAGTGAAGGATATGTTATAGGCTCTTCATACCCACAAAGAAAAAAACATCTTCATTTTTAAAGGGGGAAAGAAAACTATATTTTTGCCTTAAAAAAAATATATATATATTTTTTTATATATATTTTTAGAATTCAATTTCTTTGAGTGCACTTGAAGCTTACCCACTATATCTATTTCTTAGTGCGGCCTTCGAGCTCAGCTCCATTAGGACGGAGTAGAAATCTGTGACTATGGTTTAGGTACAGTGCTGATGAGGAATCTGTGGTAGTCTAAGACACGCCTCCTGTCTCACCATTGGTTCAGGCTGCTGCTGCTCTTTATATTAGAAGCTCGCCACGAGATCAGTGTATAAAGAGCAATGACTAAAAGGATAGAAGCATCAGACTATTAAACCACCAGTGAGAAGAGGAAGATGACCAGGTAGTTGGCGTATATATAAGGTCAAAGGAGTCTAAGTAATGGGGAGAAGTAAGATGATTACAATGGTTATTAAATTGCTTTCGTTAGCGTGAAAATAAAGTTTGCAATTGAGTTGCTTTTTCTATCTGTTGTCATTCTCCTGCAATGAGAGCTTTTATCTTACATAGTGTGCAGCTGGTTTCCAAGTAGCTCCGCCACTAGCTGCCCAGACCCTAGCCAAAACAGTGCATAAGTTATATTCCAGGAGAGGAGTTAACTCCTAACATTCCAGTTAGCTCTCTCCAGCTAATTGACTTCTATACAGGAATTAACTGCTCAGCGCCATCATCCTCCCTCTCAGCTCTTGACAGGGAACTTAGCAGCTCTGAATTATCACAATTCCTGGCCAGCTGAGCCTGCAAATTTTGGCAAAACTGATTGACCATCTGATGTGCATGGGAGCCTTCTGACTATTCCAAACAGATTATGTCGGGGCAGAGAAGGAACGGGCAATTAGAATTTTAACACGAAAATCTTTTTTTTCATGGGAGATAACCCACTGATAGAGGTGTCCGTCAGCAGCTTTCTCCTCTCACCCTTTTAAAAACATATGAACGCTCGTGTGGATGGGGGAGTCAGAAGAGTAAAGGTATAACTATATTTGGTAAAGGGATTGCAGTTGCACCTGGGCCCAGGAGGGAGATAGGGGGGGGGGGAGCTCCCTTTGGAACATATAAGATGACTAATACTATTAAAAACTTGTTAGAAGTGTCAGAAATTTTGCAGTGGAGCCCACTACCCTACCGAGGAACCAATATCCAATGATATTGAGCATGTAGAGTGAGAAAAAAAAACAAAAACTTTTAAAGGGAAACTTCCATAACAGTGCATCTTTGAGGACACACCATGGTCCCTTAACTCCGTAAGGGAAAAGCCAGTGCTCTGTCCTCGAGAAACTCCTTATTTGTTGTACTTTTATTCCACTAAAACCACTGAACACAGGTCAGCAAACATCTGACGCGTTTCGAAAGTAAACTTCCTTATTCATTGTGCTATGAATAAAAAAGTTTACTTCTGAAAAGCACCAGATATTTGATGACCTGTGTTCAGTGGTACAACAAACAAGGAGTTTCTCGGGAAGGCAGGGGTGCTGGCTTCTCTCTTACCGGATTATATTGACAAGCTCTGCTCAAGCTGCCGTGCACCCTGCATGAAACTATTACAGGTGTGGTGAGCCGTTGGTCTCCTTATGGTGGTCCATTAACGGTTTCTCCCTGCACTGTGGGGGTCTTCCAAGTGGATTGCTGCCACAGCCTGCACAGCTTGTGGTTGGAGAAGCCACTGAGGAGGTAAAACTAACAGGTATGCAATGCTAATACTGGCACTCCCATCCCATCATTTTCAGGATCAGTGGGGGTTCGAGAGGTCAGACACTCACTGTTCATAAAGTGAGGACAGGTGCTAAACACAGGGACATAATGATCACGGTCACAGAGGTCGCAACGGCGCCCGTGAGGCTGAGCTGCCAGACGATGCCAGCGGAAACTTCAACTGGATGTACCTCCTCGGACGTACATTCATCTGAAGTGTATTGCGGTGCAGAGACCCACCAGGTCTGTGCGCTGCAATACACGCTGCTGGCCAGAGACCGGCAGCTGACGTGAGCGTGCACGACACGTGACTGGGGGCGCATGGCGGTGACGTCATGCTCTCCCATCGCTTGCACTTTGAAGTCAGCTGCCGGCTTCAGAAGAGGACGCTGCCCGACGGGGGAGCAGAGGGAAGGGGAGTAAAATCTTTTTTTTTTTTTTTCTGTGCATTAAAGAACAGCGACAGAGTGGGGGACATATACTAAGATGAGGGACATAGGAAAAGGGATATATATACCAGGATAAGAGACATATATACCATTATAAGGGACATGTATACTGACTCGCCCCCTGGGCCGTGGGGCACGCGGAACCGGGCGATAGGGAGACGTTGGGGGTAGTAGTAGTGGTGGCGGCGGCCCGGTCCCGCGGCTCAGGGTGGTCAGGCCAATGGTAGTCTGCTACGTGCTT
The DNA here is from genome assembly GCF_046119375.1 of Phyllobates terribilis. Lineage (NCBI taxonomy): Eukaryota > Metazoa > Chordata > Amphibia > Anura > Dendrobatidae > Phyllobates > Phyllobates terribilis. The sequence goes on from NW_027362767.1 coordinate 230,719,233, forward strand.
TAGATAATGTCCGACTACGCCACCCGTGGATTGCGGTTATTAGGAACCGCCGCTGCAAGGCAGTCCGCTGGGGCTGATGACGTGTGCAGCTGAGATGGTGTGCCTCCCCACGGGAAGAGTGCGGCCCCAGGGCAGTGTAGCGGATGGTGGGAGTGATGGTAGCGAGAGTCCCGGTACCGATAGTGCTGGAGGCGCGAAGGAGCACACAGACAACAAGTTACAGTCCAGGGTCTTTACTCACAGTTAGTTTCCAAGTCACTTCAGCTGGCAATGACTGCCCGAGCCGTGCTGCGTCCACCAGGTGCGGGGCTCGGTCAACTCCCAGGCAGTTCAGGAGCATGGCACAGGACCCCCTTTTATCCTTTCTCTGGCCTGCCTCACCAGTGACCCACTTTTGTCCAGCTGCCGCGGACCTGTGCGGTTAAACATGGGCCCCGTCCTCCGCTGTCCTATATGGTGCCTTCCTAGCAGGTTTGATGAGGTGTCGCACCAATATATGATCACGACGACCGGTCTTTGGCTGAGGGTTGTTTCTCCTCCACCAACTTGGGATCCGGTACCCTTAATCTGCCTGACCCTGCACCCTGGATTCCCGTGGGTTCTTAGGGTCCCTTCCACCTTCTTGTTCCTGAGCCCTTCTGTTTCTCTGTCTCTCCTTCTTTGCAGTTCCTTTCTGCTCCTGTTCCTTTCTCTTGGAGCTGAGATGAGCTAGAATCTCAGCTCCCCTTCACCTCCTCCTCGGCCTCTTCTCTAGGCCCACTTCTCCTTCTCCTCTCAGGCCCCGGCCTCTTCCCTAGGCCTGCCTCTGGAGCAGCACTCAGCCTGAGCTGCTGCTCCCTGTCAGCTCTCCTCTCCTCACAGACTGAACGAACCCTGATCTAAGATGGTGCCCACCTTTTATACCTCCCTCTGACCATGAGCCCAGGTGACCAGCAACCAATGGGCTCCTTCCTACGCTCAGGAACCGCCCCCATTCTGCCCCTACAGCACTGGGTGTTCCACCCCTCCCTCCCCACTCCAGCAGGGACATGGTCGGTCGTGCCTGCACGTCTGTCTAGTGGGAGCACCGTTGAGCTGTCCCTCGGAAATGGGGTGTGTGTGCTGTATGCAGCTAACTGAGCCCTGGTCCATTCTCCATCCTTACCCGGGAGTGGAATATCACACCTCTGGTCTGAGGTGCAATACCCCTGTAGCGGCCGAGCCCTCGGGGCGCTACATTCCCCCCTGGTAAAGCACAGCATGTCCTCGGGCTGGAAAAGAGCAAAAACAGTTATTTACAGGACATGCAAAACTTTTTTTTAAAACTTTTCACATTTAGAAACAGACAATACGGTTCAGTTCCCTTTATGGGACATACTTTTCTTTTCACTAGACATTATAGAAAACTTTTTCAATACTTCCGCAACTCTTTTGTAATAAACATTATAGAAAACTTTCACATTACTATTTAGCAGCATATAAAATCTAAAACATTTTTAATTAAAGCACATCCTTGTATTCTTGGTTCACGGTCGCGGTGCAACTTGCGACCAGGTGTTCATTCTTCTTAAAGGTGCAACACTCTAGCGAACTTGTCTTGAGGTAGACGTTGCAGTTCTTTTATAAAACCAGTAGGGGGCGCTTTAAGAAGCGCAACTATATACAAGGGATTGGCCGTTCCCAGTCCTCGGCCGGTGGGGATAGGGGAATGGCTGCTCACAGTCCTCAGCCTGTTAGGGGAAGAGGGATGGCTGCTCACAGTCCTCAGCCTGGCTACTTAGGGGAAGGGGATAACGTTCACACAGTTCTATATCAGTCCCAACGGGGACCACACTTCACTCTGTAACAGTCCCACACAGTTCTTTTGCACCCTTACGGGTAACTATTTACAATGCCACTTGACCGTTCACTGGTAACGGTGTCTTTGTGACGCTCCTTCTTCCTCCTCATACGGATCTTCAGGCCCGTCCGGGCCCTCCTGGTACTCGGCGTCCGAGTAGTGTTGTTCCTCCTCCTCTACTACTCGGCGGACGTGTAGGGCGTACCATCCCTTCACGCCTTGGTGTCGGGTGTAAGACACCACGTCGCCTGGGAATAGATCCCGCCCACGATGGCCTTCCGGTAGGTGACTCTCCACATCTCTCCTTGTCACAAACACGTCGCTGATGGTCTCGGGGTCTCGGATGAAACCCCAGCCGCGCTCCATCTGGAACTTCACCACAGTCCCGGTGACTCGGGGTCTGCGGGCAGTTCGGGGATCTCGCCGCGCCTTCATTTTCTGCTCCGCGCTCTGGACCTGCAGCTTTTCTTGCTTCACCCGCCGCTCGCGCTGCTCCTTTTCAAACATCTCCAGCTGTTGGCGGCAGGCCTCTCGCCGCTCGGCTGCGCTCGCTCGCGTTTCCTTCGTGAACCCCATCAGGTCCTCCCCTGTGGGGTCCCATTCAAATTGGGCGTCTTCTAATGGCAGCTGGGGAATTTCTTGAGGCGCTGGAGCAGGTATGAGGGGCTCAGAGGGTACGTCGATCTCCGCGGACGGGCTCTTCCGGAAGCGGGGGTTGACAAACTCGGGGGGCCAGATGAATGGCAGCCCCTCCGGAGTGGTGTGCTGGGCAAAGAGATCCGCGCCCAGTGGTGGTACTGCAGCAGCAGGGGGCGCAAGTGGGTTGGCGGCACCCGGGGGCACGTGACCTTGCGACCAGGCCCGTGCTGGTCGTTTCCTTGTTGCTCCCACAGGTGGCACAGCTGGTGTAGGAGATTCCGTAAGGGCAGCGGCGCCCGGGAGTGCAGGGCCTTGCGGCCGGGCCTGCGGTGGCGGTTGGCTGAGCACGTCCGGGGTCAGAGGGCACGGCGTGGGGCGGGGCTCGCTGGTGGTGTCGATGGCCTGGGAACCGGTTGGTAGCGGTGGAGGCACGGTGTCGATGGCGGGTTCAGGTACGTTGGGCTCCGCAACAGGGTGCAGGGGCAGGTCGGCGGCCCCAGGGTTCGGGGTAGGGGCGTCTCCGTTACCTGCCTCTGCTGTCGCGGCCTCCTCCGCGGCGTCGTCCTCTGCCTCCGCTCTGCTTTCACTGCCCTCGGTGGCTGGTGTGCCGCTGGATGTCGACGGCGCCTCCTGCTGCAGGATCACGGCCCGCCGGGCCACTTCCTTCTTCCATCCGGCGATCACGTCCTGCTGCGCCCGGACCATCCTCCGGTCCAGCTCCTCCAGCGCAGCCCGCACATACTCGGGGTCTTCCTTGGGGAGGTGTGCTCGCAGCTCCGTGAAGCTGCATGGGGATTCGGCCTGCAGCAGGCCACGCGCCAGGGCGCTGGAGCTGGCTCCTGTCTCTATCTTCGGGTGCGGCCTGGCCAGACTGATCACGACTGCGCCCTGCCCCACAGTTTTCTTCTCTCTCCGCCCCCAGAGGGGGTGGTCCTGGGGCATTCTGCTGACAATCACTTTCAGGGGCAGCCCCCCCATGTTGATGGACATCTCCACTGCTGCATTCATGGCTGGTGGGGGCGGGCTCCTTCTTTGGCGCCATTCTGGGACCTGGCCCACGATGGGAGGTGGCTTCCTGCTGTCTTTTGGTGCGCACATAATGGCGTCCGCTCTGCCAGGGCGGGAAAGACGGATGAAGATGGCGGGAAACGGTCCAAGATGGCGTCTGATGGCGGGAATCGGCTCCGGATGGCGGGAAACGACTCCGGACGGCGGGAAACTTCTTTTTAAGGTACATGTGTAATTCTCTTCAGGCACGCAATACCCGTTTGTGGGGGGTTGGTCACGATCCTGCCGACTACGCCAAAACTGACTCGCCCCCTGGGCCGTGGGGCACGCGGAACCGGGCGATAGGGAGACGTTGGGGGTAGTAGTGGTGGCGGCCCGGTCCCGCGGCTCAGGGTGGTCAGGCCAATGGTAGTCTGCTACGTGCTTTAGATGATGTCCGACTACGCCACCCGTGGATTGCGGTTATTAGGAACCGCCGCTGCAAGGCAGTCCGCTGGGGCTGATGACGTGTGCAGCTGAGATGGTGTGACTCCCCACGGGAAGAGTGCGGCCCCAGGGCAGTGTAGCGGATGGTGGGAGTGATGGTAGCGAGAGTCCCGGTACCGATAGTGCTGGAGGCGCGAAGGAGCACACAGACAACAAGTTACAGTCCAGGGTCTTTACTCACAGTTAGTTTCCAAGTCACTTCAGCTGGCAATGACTGCCCGAGCCGTGCTGCGTCCACCAGGTGCGGGGCTCGGTCAACTCCCAGGCAGTTCAGGAGCATGGCACAGGACCCCCTTTTATCCTTTCTCTGGCCTGCCTCACCAGTGACCCACTTTTGTCCAGCTGCCGCGGACCTGTGCGGTTAAACGTGGGCCCCGTCCTCCGCTGTCCTATATGGTGCCTTCCTAGCAGGTTTGATGAGGTGTCGCACCAATATATGATCACGACGACCGGTCTTTGGCGGAGGGTTGTTTCTCCTCCACCAACTTGGGATCCGGTACCCTTAATCTGCCTGACCCTGCACCCTGGATTCTCGTGGGTTCTTAGGGTCCCTTCCACCTTCTTGTTCCTGAGCCCTTCTGTTTCTCTGTCTCTCCTTCTTTGCAGTTCCTTTCTGCTCCTGTTCCTTTCTCTTGGAGCGGAGATGAGCTAGAATCTCAGCTCCCCTTCACCTCCTCCTCGGCCTCTTCTCTAGGCCCACTTCTCCTTCTCCTCTCAGGCCCCGGCCTCTTCCCTAGGCCTGCCTCTGGAGCAGCACTCAGCCTGAGCTGCTGCTCACTGTCAGCTCTCCTCTCCTCACAGACTGAACGAACCCTGATCTAAGATGGTGCCCACCTTTTATACCTCCCTCTGACCATGAGCCCAGGTGACCAGCAACCAATGGGCTCCTTCCTACGCTCAGGAACCGCCCCCTATCTGCCCCTACAGCACTGGGTGTTCCACCCCTCCCTCCCCACTCCAGCAGGGACATGGTCGGTCGTGCCTGCACTTCTGTCTAGTGGGAGCACCGTTGAGCTGTCCCTCGGAAATGGGGTGTGTGTGCTGTATGCAGCTAACTGAGCCCTGGTCCATTCTCCATCCTTACCCGGGAGTGGAATATCACACCTCTGGTCTGAGGTGCAATACCCCTGTAGCGGCCGAGCCCTCGGGGCGCTACAATACCAGGATGGGGAATATATATACCAGGATGGAGCCCAGGATAAGGGACATGTATACCAGGATGGGGAATATATATACCAGGATGAAGCCCAGGGTAAGGGACATATATACCACGATGGGGCCAAGATGGGGGATATTACTATATACTGGGGGAGGGGGTACAATTCTTATGTCCTTATAGGATTTAGAACGCTGCATATATCTGACCAACATGCGAGTGGGGGGAGGGGGGCAGGTCCAAATTTTGCACCAGTGACCATTGTACTCTAGTTACGCCATTGGCAGCACATGTGACATCGCTTTATCAGATAGGGATACTCCATTAGCACTTCAGAGATACTCTTTTGTAAAGCAGCAGAGTTAACAAGCACAATGACCGCTATAGTGCAATCTACCAACAAAGGGCGCCCCATGTCTAGTTTAAACTTTAGCGATGGGGGAAGAGAATGAAAGACTGTGACTAAAAGGGTTGTACCATAAACCATATGTATCACAAATCTATAGGTTGGTGATAATAATAATAATAATAATCTTTATTTTTATATAGCGCTAACACATTCCGCAGCGCTTTACATACATTATCGTCGCTGTCCCCATCGGGCTCACAATCTAATTTCCCTATCAGTATGTCTTTGGATAAATATATAATCTGTGGGGCTCCAACAGCTAGGTCCCTCATCCAAAATACCCTGTAGGAATGGAGCGATAGTGATCATGTGCGACCACAGCTTCCCCGTCTAAAGGAGTGGTAGTTGCACATGCTCACTAGAGCACCATGCACACACAGGACTTTAGTCACCCTCCCATTCTAGAGATTGATGGGGTTCTCAACGATCATATAAAGATCATATCCTGCGGAAAGGTGATAAATGTTGACTGGCAAAGTCGAAACGTTGAGGTTTGCCTCCAGATTTTATTCCGGCAGAGTCTGTAAATATTGTTTGAAGCTAAAGGAACATTTTAGCCTTTTGCTTTGCTGATGATTTGGAGCTCCGCTAGTGTGAATTTCGCAACTTGGCCTCCTTGTCTAGGATACCATAACACATTTTCTTCCTTCTCTGTCATTATTTATTTGGACGTTCTCCCAAACAGGCACGGTTAATCTAACATCGCCCATCACCGACTTGGCCACCTCCGATGTATTAACTGCTTGAACAGTCGCATCTTGAAAACTGATTAGCAAACACGGGGTTAATAACGCCGATGGTACGGAGACAAAACAGTGCGCCCACTCGCCCGCCTGCAAGCTGCTGCTTTCTTATTGCTTCCGTAGTTTTGTCAGAGAAGCTATTTTCTGCCCGTGTATGATACACATCGGTGTATCCATGCATCGCCTTGGCCTCACTGCGCGTTGAAATGTGCACATATATGAGTGTGAACGTGTGCAATGACTGGCACAGAGACACTTCTGTAGCAAGAGACATCAATCAAGCTGTCAGAGGCAGTGACAGCTACCGACAGAAGGCTCAGGTTAGAGGTTAAAGAATAGAAGAAGAAATGAAAGGGTCCCTACAGAAGACAGCCACCAAACCCCCACCTTTGTAGCACAGACAGAGGCAGGAGCCCCAGAATCTACCATCTTCATCAATCTTCTTGCTACTTCCCTGATCAGCCGTGCGGAAATGCAGAGTAGTAACTGGATGGGATAGGCCGTCCAGGCTTCACTCACCGTCTGTACGCCAGACAAAGCTTGATGGCTACCGGTAAGACGCTTACAAAGATGCAAACAGAATGAGCGACTAAAAAGTAAAAACATCTAAGGTAGAGCAGACTTTCATCCAAAAATCTAACCCGATACTATAGGGGGGAGAAAAATAACAAAAATAGGTAATGGATAGGCTATTCTAGATTTTTGATTTATGCAAAGAGTTACCAGTCACTACAAGCGAACATTAGACCCGGATTTCCCAAAATGTAGTAGGCATATAAATCAGCGTATTTTTAGAAATTAACTCTTGCTCCTTCATCAGGCAGGGGAATGGTGCAGTGCACAAAGTAGTGAAAAAAAGCAAAAAAAAATGTGATCATTGTCATCTATAACTCGATCTAGGAGGTCCCGCAAAGCAACTTTCAGATGTGTTCCACACGCAGCAGAAAAATCCGCTTGGGGATTACTATTTAGTGGAATTCATTGCAGACTTCACCCCTCTAAACTGGGGTCCAAGGGGTAACGTTTTGCCTTATGGAAAGTGACATGCCAATGTGAGGAGACTTTTAAGCCTTGCAATGCTCCTCTGAGAAATTAAATATGCAAATTGCCTCTTCAGAGAGGAAGAGGACTAGAACTCTAGAGACACCTTCCAATAGGTAGCACTAGAGTTCTAGTCCTCTTCCTCTCTGAAGAGGCAATTTGCATATGTAATACCCCTCTACATTGATAGAGATGAAAGCTGCAGTGAAAATCCAGAAATGAATCTGACATGCAGCAGGTTTTAGCCCCTTAAGGACGCAGCGATTATTTGCTTTTGTGCCTCTGTTTTTTACCTCTCCTCCTTCCAAGAAACATCGCCTTTTTCATTTATCTGGCAACAATGCGGTGTGATGGCTTGTTTTTTTGAAAGAAGAGTTGTAGTTTTGAATGACACCATTCACTTTAAATAGTTATAATGAATGAACTATAAAAAGTTTTTTTTAAAAAAATTGCAAGTACAGTGAAATGGTGAAAAAAACAAACAAAAAAAACAGTGTTCACTGTATGGTAAAAATGACTTGGCAACAAACTTCTCTAGAACAGTACAATTATGGCAATAAAAAAAAAAAGTCTGTAAAAATTTTGTAACATTACTGCTATTAAAAAATACAGAAACGGGGAAAAGGGGTGACAAACTTTCAAGTGTGTTCTTAACTTTCTTTTTACATATTTTGTAGTCCTCCTAAGGGACCTGAACCCGAATTGTTGATATTTTTCCAACAATTTTGGTTCTCAAGTCCTCAGACAGTTCTCTTCTCCTCTTTCTGTTCTCGATGCTTAGTGTGACACACACAGACACACAATGCAAAGATTGAGTCAACTTCTTCCCTTTTTATCTGGTTTTAGGTGTGATAATCATATTGCCCACACCTGTTACTTGCCACAGGTGAGTGTGAACGAGCATCACATGCTTGAAACAAATTTGTTTACGCACAATTTTGGAAAGGTGCCAACAATTTTTTTTCTGGGCCATTTTTGGGGTTTTGAGTGAAATTATGTTCAATTTGACTTTTTTTCTTCGTTTTCTTTTGTGTTGTCCCCATACACACAAAAGGAAATAAATATGTGTAATTGCAATACTTTTCTGGGAGAAATACTCCATTTTATGGAACAATTTCAAGGTTGCCAACACTTTCAGCCATAACTGTATAGGTCACATATCATTAAGGGTTTAAAATCTTCACCCCAGGTCAATTTCCATGCACAAAACTATGTTTCCAAGCACATGGCTAGTGCTATAATGCACATTATTTCCGTTATGTGTGCCTTTACCCTTAGGGGGTGTGTATTAATTTCTGCTAAATAATTAGAATTAAAATCCAACGTTAATGCCTGAAAATGTTGCTGGCTTCTAGGTTTCCTCCGTACGCGCTTTACCTGCCGGCAGGAGGGGGACGGTATAGCCGGGTCTAGGCCAAGATAAAAGCTTTGTCTGATCTGCCCGAGAATATATATATGGCTCACTCTCAGTCAGGCTTGAAGCCGCATGATATATCTGCATGGCCGGCGCTGCGGTGACGTAATTGACAGGTCTCGGAAGCCGGGCTGTTAGATAAAAACCTTTAACGCTAGGCCATCTTTTTTTTGGGGGGGAAATAAAGTCATTATGTAGCACTTTCAATTCCACTCTATTTCCAAGGCAGATAGCCCTGGCTGTCAGCTTCACAGAGGGAATCGCTGAAAATGCTGATTGATTTACTCAGGAGAGAGAAACTCGTAGGGCACATAATAGTGTGAGTTTAGAAGGCTAATGTTTCACCACCAGTCATTCCGGGGTCGGTAGACTGATACAATCACATTATCGCCATATACTCGCAATGACTCCGATCCCCGCGCTGTCTCTCTGGACTATGACGAGATACGTGAGCTTTGATATTAAGGATGAGTAAATCCAAAGGAAAAAAATATATATATATGCACACCCCGCTATCCTATATGCACCTACCTGATGGATAGCAAATGGCCGGGGTGCTCTTAGGTGAAATTTAGGTTTGCAAAGTAATAAAAACCCATTTTTCAAGATTGAGGCAAAATAACGATGGCATAGAGGAAATGGCGAAGAACGCCGGTAACCTTGGGAAGGAAGGTGAAAGCGAAGTGGCCGCCATATGAGCAGAATAGAAAAAGAGTCCGATGGCGGAACCGAGCAGCCGTCTCTTAGCGGGCTGACATCTTCATTGTGACAGCCGCACACTTGACCCTGCTCTGCCTGCGTGCATAAGTACAATTTATAATATCTTCCCGCGCTAGATAGGCTGAGCTTGTGTTACCAGAGATAAAACACAGAAAAGAGGATATATTGCACAAGTCTCGCCTCTTATCTATTCCCAATCCTCCACTTCTCCCTCATAATTCATTCATGGAGGACCCCAGGAATCATTTTTTTGATGTAAGCCATGCAGGCAGACATATATCACAGACTGATAAGGATCACGCTCAAAACTTGTGGAGACAGTGCCCCCTCGGAAGAGGGAGCGAGCGAGGAAAGGAACAAAGCTGATGGGGATTCTTAAGTCTTGTACCTAAGGACGCCAGTCGTTTTCTTATTTTCTGCCCATAAGTAATCGCTTAAAAGTCCTCCTAAAAACTACTGTATCTTTAAGGGGCATTTATCAGCTATCCACAAGAAATGTCTGCCCTCTGAGGGTCTTACGATCACTAGGACCCCGATCCCCCATTACTCCTCACACCGGAGTGGTATCGCACAACCGCTGCAGCTCAACCCTGTTTCGTTTTTTCCTTCCCTTCTTTAAGGAGCCATACATTTTTCTCTTTCTTCTTATTTTTCTCTGTGAAGACTTGCTTCTTTTTTCCGGATGAGTTGAAGTTTTGGATCACATCATTCATTTTGCCATAAAGTATAATCTACTTTTTTTGTGGGTTCTTTTTGGAACTCTAAAATTTTTTTTTTGGAACTTGCGTTGCAGTTTTCTGAGATTTATTTTTCTGTTACTTTAGTTGTACGATAGCTTGTTCTTTTTTTTTTTTCGTGTGCTGAGCTGACATTTTTTATTTATACCATTTGGAGGTACATACAATGCAACCACCGAAAACCAAAATCCTGGCATTTCAATTTTTATTTTCTCTTTACGGCTTCATTAGGTTAAATTTTGTATTTTCATGGATCGAGGTTCTTACAGAAGCAGCAATACCAAATATGTTTAATTTTCTTCTTTTTTTTTTTTTTTTTTTAACTTGTTTGTTAATTTTTACTTTTTTTTATTCCTCTTAGTAGACTTGAACCAATGACCGTTCTCGTTTTCATCTTATTCCTTATACTGGAATACTACAGTACGTAGAACACATGACTGTCACACACGGTGGTGATGGGGGCCTTTAGTAGCCCCCCAAGCTTCTAAAACAACCCACTGACACTCTGCAATTTCATTGTTGGCGGGGTGTAATAGGTGCCTGAATTGGCGCGCCACTTAAATGATGTCGTCCGAGATTGAAATGGTTCACCAGCTGCGATCGGAGCTAGCTCCTGTTGCTGCTGTTAGAGGCAAATTCTGGCTGTATAACACAGCCAGCACTCACTGTGTACAGAGTGGGCATGCTTCAAACACCCGCACCCAATAAACGACCACCTCATATCGAAAAGGGGCTAATTCAATGTCTTTAGGACCCATGCAGTTATCCAAGTATGCAACCATGACACTCCATTCAAGCTTGACCAAAGTGAGGAGTAACAGGATTGGGACCCCTGTGCCAGTGATCGTGGGTTTCCCAGCAGTGGGACACCCAACAATTAGGCACTGTGGATAGGTGATAAGTAACTTTAATGGAAAAACTCCATTAATACAGTCTTAGAGGAGGGGGATGCAGCTGCAGTTTTCTCTCTATGCCTGGGAGACTTCATGCTGTCAGAAGGCAGTGGAGCAAAAATGAGAAGACCTTCGTTTGTTAAAGGTCTAACAAACAAATTACTACACGATCCACATCGAGTAATTACTACACGATCCACATCGAGTAATTACTACACGCTCCAAATCAGAAATTCAAGGAGGACGGGTTACTGACTTCCCATGCGAGATGCGTGATTTCCGCCATCCATAATTCACGGCTGATTTTACCGATGTTCCTAAACTCCTAGCCTGTGATCGGTGTCCTATAATAGATTTTGGGTGCATTGTGTTATACCCGATGACCCTCTGATATCAGCCACTTACTTGGGCTTTTCTCTTCCGCAAGGTCACAAGCACAAAGCAAGTCGGAATCAATGGAGATCGGCTTCTGCTTTATCCAAAATTTTGTGCTGGTCTTCTGATTAGTCACTGGGTCAATCTCGACCTTCTCACCGGAGATCCCTGCGGAGAAAAAGTAAATGCATCTCATTTAATACCACAGCCAGAGGGATGTAATGGGAAGCTGTGAGTTGACCAGACCTCGGAAGGTTACACAGAAATCTGAAATGTTACTGCTCGCAGGCTTCACATATAAACCTCACACCGTTCTCTATTAATACATTCAATCACGTCAAACGACTTTATGCTTTAACGGGACATTCTTCAAAAAGTTACGAGAATAAAAAAAACAATCCACAAGAGATCTAAGGGCAGGCGACCTTTTGTTAAACTGCTACGAATCGCCTACTTCTTTTTACACAGGTAGAGAATTAAATCATGAATTATTACTTTCTGAAGCCACCACTAGGGGGAGCTCATCAATTTAGACAACTTTCTTTGAACTTAAAGGGAATATATTGCCACCTAATCTGAGAGCATCATCATGTAGACCGAGACCCCCAATTCCACTTACTGGGCTGCTTGCTGCAGTTTTGATAAAATCACAGTTTTATCAGCAGGAGATTATTACTAGAGGACTAGTTAACCTGCTGTCATATTCACTCTGTATAACCCCGCCCCCACCACTGATTGGCAGATTTCTGTGTACACTGTGCATAGGCAGAAAGCGGCCAATCAGTGGTGTGGGCGGGGTTATACAGAGCTCAGCATACAGCAGATAAAACTGGGATTAGATAAAAATTAAAGCAAGCAGCCTAGTAAATGATACATCGCTGGAATCAGGGTCTCAGCCCCTACATCATGCTGCTCTCAGATTACATAGCAAAAACCTGCTGACAGATTCCCTTTAATAAATGTATTCTCTCATATGCTCCCCCTAGTGGAAATCTGCAGTACTACATTATTAGTAATTTCTCCTTCCAGATAGGTTTAGCAAAAACAAAACAAAACTGATAACAGAAAATAATAGAATGCATACACAAATGATCAACTGCAATGTAATAAAAAGTGAAGAAATGCTTAAAGTATTCCACGTCATTATGAACTCCTCTAATAAAGGCACAGACTCCATCATTGCCTCTATATAAAGTAACATCCTGGGTTCGTCGGTTCGGCTTCACTTGGCGGAAGTTTTGCCAAGAGCTGGTGATGCGTTGTTGACCTCTCTGGCAGTGAAGCTGTTAAAAGATGTGCGTATTCGACTGTCGCAGTCAGGTTCCTCCGCGGGTAAGAAAATAAGGCAAGATACCAAATTCTTCCAGATGTACACATGATGCCGGAGGTTTGAACCTAGAGTGATTTTTCGACAGTAGCCGAATATAAACCAGCAGTGACACCTAAAGTGGCCGCTGATTTATAGCCACAGTGAGTTTGGGCCTGCGTCCCCATGAATATTAGCACTACAAATCTGGGCCCATTTAGCAGAGAGAGCTTGGTACATACATCACCGGCTCCTGCTCCTAGCCAAGGTCACCCTCAAAGCCATCAATCTTTTCAGCAAGGGGCAAGTGGGCCAGGCATGGAAGTTGTGCAGAGGGAGAAAGCAGCCGCTCCAGTCATTCTCATCTGCCTTTTTATCATGTAAAGAGCGTGCAAACCTCTACTATATTTATCTGCCGGATGGTCCATCCATTACTGCCTGTATCTACATGAGAAAAGACTCTAGAGCACATGCAGAGGAACGCGACAGCGGGAAAGACTTCATTGTCTACCGCACAAAATACATAGAGTGTATAATATACTTCTATAGACAGGAAAGGAGTATAGAAACTCTAGTCGTGGCCAAAAGTTTTGAGAGTGACACAAATTTTGGTTTTCCCAAAGTTTGTTGCTTCAGTTTTTATAGTGCTTTATCTCTAGATTGTTAAGAAGCGTGATCAGATAAATTCTATAAAATTGCAAAGTCAATCCTTGCCTTGAAAATTAACTTGAATCGCAAAAACCCCATTTCTACTAAATTACAGCCGTGCCACAAAATGAGCTGCTTATATCATTTTAGGGATCTACTCTTCAGCTCAGGAGAAAGTGTTAATGAGGATAAGGTAGCTGATATCATGCAATCAGCAAGATAAAGTGAGAAGAGCAGGCTGGTTGCTTTAAATCATGGTTTTATGTCATCACCAAAGAAACACATGCAGTCATCATTGCTCTGAATCACAAAGGCTTTACAGGCAAGAACATTGCTGCTTGTAAGACTGCCCCTAAATCAATTTATTGAAAAAAGAAAGCGTGTCTATTTCTGTGAAGAAGGCATCAGGGTGCCAAAAAAAAGTCCATCAAGTGCCAGAACCATCTCCTAAAGAGGATTTAGCTACGGGACTATTGTTAAACGAGTGCAGGGCTTGCTCAGTAATGGCAGCAGGCAGCACATCTGAACACACAGTGAGGTGAAGGCTTTTGGAGGCTGGTTTGGTGTCAAGGGCAGAAAAGAAGCCACTTCTCGCCAAAGAAAACATTGACGACAGTCTGACATTCTACAGGAAGTGCAGGGATTGGACTCAAGAGGACGAGGGTAAAGTTATTTTCTCTGATGAAGCTCCCTTGAGACAGTTTGGGACTTCTGCAAAAATGATTGTCCAAAGAAGATAAGATGAGTGCTACTAAGAGTCCTGTGTCATGCCAGCAGTAAAGGATCCTGAAACGGTTCATGTGTGGGTTTGCTTTTCATCCAAGTGAGGAGGTTCAATCATAAGGTTTGTCACTCGGCTTAACTAATCCAGATCAGTCTTCTTATGGCATGATACATCGCACACTAATAGGAAGTATAGGGCTACTGGGTGGTAACCCATTAGAAGCTAGAATGGTGGTCGTGGGGGTTACCCATGTCACAGCAGGGCTAGTACATGCCCGTGCACATGGTCTCCAGAGCACAGGTCCACAAGCTGTCCGCCTTCTGCAGTGCAGTGTCTGGCAGTCTCTCCAGTCTATATTTTCTTCCATTCACTCATCTTGTGCAGAACGAGTGTGATCAATAAAGCTGCCGGCTGGGAATCGATAGCTCTTGGGAAGTAGATTTCCCAGATATAATTGTCTGTGTGGTGTGACAGACAGCGTATAGCAGCAGATACCTGGAGATATTTACAGCCTACAGACGCTGCATGCTGGAAATAGTTACAAATAGTCATATTGTATCATGTAATCAATATCCGTAAGTGGGATTGTCCACAACTGGAAGATGGGAGTGATACATTTTGATACAAAGCTCTTTTTTTTTCTAAATGACAGCTCCTCCAGCTGTGGTGAAACTACAACTCCCAACAGGTACTGAGAGCTGCAGGGCACTTTCTTTTCTGAGGCCTGCTGCCTCAGTGATCAACTGATCGCTACTTTTAACCTGCTGAATTCCTACCTATCAGATGTCATTACCAGGGAAAGCTGTAGGCCAGGTAATGTTCATTTATATCATACTGATGAGAATCGCCATTAAATATCAAGCCATTTATTTTGGTCTCTTGTTTGTGGAGCTCGGTCTCACTTTGCAGGATCTTTGTTAAGCTGCCCATACACATACAGTCATGGCTGAAAGTGTTGGCACCCTAGAAATTGTTCCAGAAAATGAAGTATTTCTCACAGAAATTATTGCAATTATATGTTTTGTTATACACATGCTTATTTCCTTTGTGTGTGTTCGAACAATACAATAAAAAACAGAGAAAAAAGGCAAATTGGACATAATTTCACTCAAAACCCCAAAAATGGGCTGGACAAAATTGTTGGCACCTTTCCAAAATTGTGGGTAAACAACTTTGTTTCAAGCATGTGATGCTCGCTCAAACCCACCTGTGACAAGTAACGTGTGGGCAATATGAAAATCACACCTGAAACCAGATAAAAAGCACGGAGAACAGAAAGAGGAGAAGAGAACTGTCTGAGGACTTGAGAATCAAAATTGTTGAACAATATCAACAATCTCAAGGTTACAAGTCCATCTCCAGAGATCTTGATTTTCCTTTGTCCATGGTGCGCAACATAATTAAGAAGTTTATAACCCATGGCACTGTAGCTAATCTCCCTGGACGTGGACAGCAGAGAAAAATTTATAAAAGTTTGCAACACAGGATAGTCCAGATGGTGGATAAGCAGTCCCAATCAAGTTCCAAGGAAATTCATGCTGTCCTGCAGGCTCCGGGTGCATCAGTGTCAGCATAAACTATCTGTCAACATTTGAATGAAATGAAACGGTATGGCAGGAGACCCTGGAGGACCCTACTGCTGCTGATACAGACATAAAAAAGCTAGACTGCAGTTTGCCAAAATGTACGTGAGTAAGCCAAAATCCTTCTGGGAAAGCAGCATGTGGATAGATGAGACCAAGATAGAGCCTTTTGGTACAGCACATCACACCACTGTTTACCGAAAATGGAATGAGTCCTACAAAGAAAAGAACAGTACCTACAGTCAAATATGGTGGCGGTTCAAAGATGTTTTGGGGTTGTTTTGCTGCCTTTGGCACTGGGTGCCTTGGCTGTGTGCAAGGCATCATGAAATCTAAAGATTACCAAAGGATTTTGGGTCCCAATGCAGTGCCCAGTGTCAGACAGCTGGGTTTGCATCCTTGGTCATGGGTCTTTCAGTGAGACAATGACCCCATAAATACTTCAAGAAGCCCCCAGAAATGGATGGAAACAAAGCGCTGGAGAGTTCTGAAGTGGCAGCAATGAGTCTGGATCTAAATCCTATTGACCACATGTGGAGAGATCTTACAAGTGCTGTTGGGAGAAGACGCCTTCACATATGAGAGACATGGAGCAGTTTGCAAAGGAAGAGTGGTCAAAATTCCAGTTGAAAGGTGTAAGAAGCTTGTTGATGGGTATAGGAAGCGATTGATTGCAGTTATTTATTTCAAAAGGTTGTGCAACCAAATATTAAGTTGAGGGGGCCAACAATTTTGTCCGGCCAATTTTTGGGTTGAAATTAAGTCCAATTTGCCTTTTTTTCATTTTTTCTGTGTTGTTCCAATACACACAAAGGAAATAAACGTGTATAAGAAAACATGGGTAACTGCAATAATTTTCTGGGAGAAATGCTTTTCTGGAACAATTTCAAGGGTGCAACAATTTCGGCCATGACCGCAAGATAAAAATTGGGCAAAATTTGCAAATTTTATGCCAGATAATAATTCCCGATGGCTGACGGCAAACTTTTATCTGCTGAAAATGTGAATAGGTTGGAAAATGTAAGCCTTGGTCAGACAGTTGAGCTTTGCATGGCAGATTAGCCAAATTTGATCTTACATTTGTCACTTTGTACAATGTGGTGTTTTTTGCCCATTGGATAGTTGTTACGGACAATAAGATGGTCGATTGATCAACTGGCCCAGCAAAAAAAGGGTACGACCTTGATGAAATAAGCTGCATTTGCACAGCCCGATCACAGGTGTTACACTGCCGCTGATCGGTTGTTTAATAGCTTGTTTAGACAGTCTGATCGCACTTTCATGAGCACAGAACAATTGTTTCAACGATAGTGCTGCTGAGAACGGTTAATTTTAAGCAAGTTTAAAAAACAAAAACACTTCACCTAATGAACAAGCATTTTGCTAGTTCGTCGGGTGATTGACAGTCTGTTCAGATTGGATTTCCTTGTCACACGGACCCCGCCTGAAAAAGCCCTGCAAACACGGCCCACAAAACGACATTGCTGTGCACATGTTCAGTATTTTGTCTCTTATTTTAGCAGCTCCACGGTTCGGAAAACGATGACGTGGTTAAAAGAAGTAGCGTGTCCATTCTTCAGACAGCTTTGTTTAGAAACCTACTCTCTATACTTGAACGTATAGAACAAAGAGGGCTAAACTGTAGTTTTCCTAAAGCGTTTTCACCTTAAAAAAAACTTGGCGGGTGAGCCCCCATCTTAAAGACGTCGCGTGTAAATACCTTTAACAGTGCAATCAGCCAACAACAAGACAGGTACTATATCCACCCCATAGCACAGCTCCTCCATCTCCCTAAACAGTTAAACTATATAATGGAGTAAGGTATTATTCTTTTCTAAATTCTTTTAAATTGTTACGGAACCCAAGACAAAAACAAGACATTAGGCACTAATAAAAATATATAAGACCCAATAGGCAAACGCCATATGCTGCCGCCTGTTTAACTAAAAATAAAGACATATGTGCGTCTCATCACCTGCATGCAGTAAATGGAAATTAATCCATATCTACAAATAATAGAGGATAAGTAACACAAATTAGCAAAACTGCTGAGCTTGCGCCATGTCCTAGAAAAAACAAAGACTACGACAATTCAGACTAAGCGTGCATTTTCATTGGCCGATTACTGTGAATGAGCGTTAATAGGAATGCTTGTTTCCCGGTTATCGTGATAACCTAACAAGCAAATCACTTGTTGATCGGGAGAAATGATTTTTAAACTAGCTTAATAATCATCATTCTCGGCAGCACATTGTCTTGAATAAACAGCACATGTCAAGAAGAATACCAGTCGATGGGCACAGAACAATCATTATTACCGATCGTTCCATGCACATTATAAGTGCAGTCGGCCTGTCTAAACCCGTAGCCTATCGGTGGTTGTTCAATACGGCAAGTTAGCAAGTGTAAATTTACCCTTAGATTTACTAATAAGACGTGCAAAATGTCTTACAAGTGTGGCACCGACCATGCAGACAGGTCCTGAACAGTGTCTTTAAGGTTAAATCCATCAAGTCCAATCACTAGACCAGAGATAGGCAAAGTGCAGCCCGAGGGCCACATCCAGCCCTGTGGCTGTTCCAGTCCAGCCTGAGGACCAAGACAGCAGAGAGGCTGAAAACAGTAGCACCATGCCTTCCATTGTCGGCGGCCCGTGTCCGGATATCACCGCTATCCACATCTTCAGGACGCAGACAGCGGTGAATACATTAGTGGAGGACTGAACCGCCGGCTCTTCCCACCAATCAGCGCGTTAGACAGCAGACGCTATGACGTCATTACATCACATCTGATATGCGAAGACTCAGTGCCCCGGAGACCGGAGCAGAGTGCCGGGGGAACAGGAGCGAGGTGAGTATGTGTTGTTTTTTTTCATATGTGTATGGGATGTTTACATGTATACAGGGGCCATGTGGGGGCTCACACTGTATACAGGGGGCCATGTAGGGGCTCACACTGTATACAGGGGGCCATGTGGGGGCTCACACTGTATACAGGGGGCCATGTGGGGGCTCACACTGTATACAGGGGGCCATGTGGGGGCTTACACTGTATACAGGGGGCCACATGGGAGGAAAAGTTGCTACCGGCAGTGTACAACAGCTGCACCACTGTCCGCGTTATTAGTTCTTGTGGAGCAACTTTTTGTCACCACTTGTTAGGATACTGGCGTAGTACAGCTGGAAACCAGTACTGCTGGAAACCAAAGGATCACAAGCAGGAACAGCAAGCGGTAGTAGAAGTTCTTGGAGATAGCAAGTAGTTGTAGGAAACAATCCGTAGATGAATTAGAACAGTCTGGGTAAGAATGTTCAGAAGCTGGAGACTGAAACTAGGCTAACAGCTAGACAGAATACTCAAGCAATGAGTGAGAGATCCATGTGGCTTTAAGTAGGCCCAAACAGGAAACGAGATGGATTCCATAGATTCATAATCTGCCATCTTGGTAAAGGGCAATTACAGAACACAACAGCAGCCTACAGTGGTAAGGAGTGAAACTGCAGCACAATTATTAAAGTGAAAAATAGCAGCCACTAGTGGTCAAACTGTAGAAGAGCAACAGAAATCCTGACACCTCTCCACTGAAAAAAAGCTTAAAACGGGGTTAAAAGAGGTCTAAAGAATATGTGATTACTAGTGTTGAGTGAGTATGTATCATTAACTCTTTCTGCGCTCACGCTCGGTTGTTCGACAAGCAATCTCTGAAGTCAATTTGTCATAATCCAAATACAGTAGTGTTCAAAATAATAGCATTGTGTTCAAAAACATGAGTTAAGCACAAAATCTTTATACTAGTTTTTATTTCCAGCATTGGGAACATTGCACACTGTTTTCTAATTCAAAACATGAAGAGAAATGTAGATAATTTTAACTACTTTACAGAAAATAACAAAAAATGAACATTGGGCTGTTCTAAAAAATAGCAGTGTCTGCATTTGACTTTACAAACTCACAATATGTCTCTTTTTTTGAGGATTTAGCATTCCTGGGAATCACTAACCTAATATTTACTTGTTACCCACAGTTTTTTAGAACTGCTTCATATTTATGTTGCATAGAGTCAACCAACTTCTGGCACCTGTCACCTGTTATTTCAGCCCAGGATACTTTGACTACATCACACAATTTTTTGGCATTTGTTGGCTTTGCCTCAGAAACACAAGCGTTCTATCAGATTAAGGTCCGGAGATTGGGCTGGCCACTCCATAACCTCAATTTTCTTGGACTGGAATCAAGATTTAGCTCGTTTACTGGTGTGTTTAGGGTCGTTGTCTTGTTGAAACACCCATTTCAAGGCCATATCCTCTTCAGCATAAGGCAACATGACCTCTTCAAGTATTTTAATATATGCAAACTGATTCATGATCTCTGGTATGTGGAAAATAGGTCCGGCACTATGTGGGGCTCAAACTGTATACAGAAGGCTATGCGGAAGATCACACTGAATATAGAGGGGCTATGTGGGGGCTCATACTGTATGTTGGGGGCTCATGCTATATGTAGGGGGTTGTGTGCAGGCTCATACTGTATATAGGGGGCAGTGTGCGGGCTCATACGGTATACAGGGGATGTCAGCATACTTAATTCAGTCCAATATTAAGTGATACAATTAATATTGATATAAAATAATTATCATTAATATGTCACTGTTAATATTGAGCAGAATTAATTTCAGCCTATTGGTTCGGCCTCCACAACAGTCACAGTCTCTCATGTGGCCGCTTGGGAAAATTAATTGCCCACCTTTGCATTAGACTAATGTTGGAAAAAACCCACCAATTATCTAATCTGTATGGGAACCTTCCATCAAACATTTTGCTCACTGGGAGGATAAGTTGCTACAGTGTACAACAGCTGCACCACTGTAAGCGTTATTAGTTCTTGTGGAGCAACTTTTTGTCACCACTTGTTAGGATACTGGCGTAGTACTACTGGAAACCAATACTGCTGGAAACCAAAGGAGCACAAGCAGGAACAGCAAGCGGTAGTAGAAGTTCTTGGAGATAGCAAGTAGTTGTAGGAAACAATCCGTAGATGAATTAGAACAGTCTGGGTAAGAATGTTCAGGAGCTGGAAACTGAAAGTAGGCTAACAGCTAGACAGAATACTCAAGCAATGAGTGAGAGATCCATGTGGCTTTAAGTAGGCCCAAACAGGAAACAAGATGGATTCCATAGATTCAGAATCTGCCATCTTGGTAAAGGGCAATTACAGAACACAACAGCAGCCTACAGTGGTAAGGAGTGAAACTGCAGCACAATTATTAAAGTGAAAAATAGCAGCCACTAGTGGTCAAACTGTAGAAGAGCAACAGAAATCCTGACACCTCTCCACTGAAAAAAAAGCTTAAAAAGGGGTTAAAAGAGGTCTAAAGAATATGTGATTACTAGTGTTGAGTGAGTATGTATCATTAACTCTTTCGGCGCTCACGCGCGGTTGTTCGACAAGCAATCTCTGCATGTGTCACAGATGTCTAACAGCCGTGACACTTGCAGGCACGGTGACAGTGAATGAAACGCCGAGCACGCCAAAATACTCGGCGAGCACCCGAGCGTGCTCACCGAAAGAGTTAATGATACATGCTCGCTCAGCACTAGTGATAACTTGTGGATTTTCGAGTGGTCTGACAGCTGAGACACATCATCCCAAAAACGAGGCTCTGTTGAAACGGAGATCCATTCTCTAGGAGATCGCCAGGGATAGAGTACTGAACTTTATGATCGGGAACTTTAGAGCACTGTTTTTTTGGATCAGAGAGGGTCCAACCACATTGGATTGGTGATAACTTTTAAAGCTGGGAAGAACCCTTTAACCATTTCTCTCATAAGGCCAGATGACTGCACATCAGACTTTTCCTCCCTTAATTTTAGGGACATTAAAAAATGCATTTCGAGATTAGAGCAAAAGCCAACAGTGCAGAAATTATGATAATATATGCTAAAATCTCAAAACTCAGCTTTTACTGTGCTTACATGTCGTTTTAATAAACTGGTGTCAATAGTGACGTCCCAGCAATGACAATACACCACTGTGATATTTCCTTCAAGAAGTGCCAGGAAAGGCCACCCTGATTACGCTAAGTCGCCCTGTAAATGGAATACTAGCAGGGGTGTAACGATCGCAGTTGCAGAGGTTGCAACGAACAGCGGCAGAATGGTGGACATATACCAGGATGGGGCCCAGGATATGGGACATATATACCAGGATGGGGCCCAGGATATGGGACATATATACCAGGATGGGGCCCAGGATATGGGACATATATACCAGGATGGGGCCCAGGATATGGGACATATATACCAGGATGGGGCCCAGGATATGGGACATATATACCAAGATGGGGCCCAGGATATGCGACATATATACCAGGATGGGGCCCAGGATATGCGACATATATACCAGGATGGGGCCCAGGATATGGGACATATATACCAGGATGGGGCTCAGGATATGGGACATATATACCAGGATGGGGCCCAGGATATGGGACATATATACCAGGATGGGGCCCAGGATATGGGACATATATACCAGGATGGGGCCCAGGATATGGGACATAAATACCAGGATGGGGCTCAGGATTAGGGCACATTTATACCAGGATGGGGCTCAGGATAAGGAAAAATATTATACCAGGATGGGAAACATATATAACAGGATGGTGAACATATACTGTATAACAGGATGGGATATATATATATATATATATATATATATATATATATATATATATATATATATATATATATAGATAGATAGATAGATAGATAGATAGATATATACACACACACACACATACGGCTATATATACTAGGAAGGAAACCAGGATGGGGGACATTAATACATAATGGGTGGCAACTCGTATATCGTTATAGCATTTAGAACGCTACAAGGGCCCATATATCTGACCGACATGTGGGGGCGGATGGTTGTGTGTGTATGGGGGAAGGGGGTTGGGGGTGGGGGCAGGTCCAAATTTTGCACCAGGGTTAATCAAACTCTAGTTACGCCACAGAGTTCCAGTCACAGCAGCAGACTACAGCAGTAAGGGAAGGAAGTTTCGGGTAATGAGTAGGTTGCAAAATTGTTTACAGGTGGATTTATCCTTAAAGTTTCATTTTCAAGGGAGAGCTGTACAGGAAAATAAATGTGGTCTTACCTAGCTGGACATCTGTGGTGAATCTCAGCCTGTGAATCATGCTGACCTTGAATGACTTGTAGTGATGACTGCTCAGCATATCCTGCACTGTGGCGATGTCAATCTGTGTTTCCTCCTCCTGGGGCTCTTCACCTCTAGAACCTATCAGAGAATAAGACATTGTGTATTTCTTATAGAATACAATACCTGTGATCATATCATTTTTTTGATTCTTAAATATTAAACATGTTGGATCAAACATTACAAGCTGAACGAACGTCAAAACCCTTGAGCCTCCATATCCACGCACAGACACATCAATGCTAGCACAGGTTCTGCATCTCGTAGCACTAAACAGACAGGAGCAAGGATGATAGGAAACAACTTTGTGACCATGGAATGTAAAGTTTTGATTACAGAAGTTCGGAGGCTTCACTTTTATGTAACGAGAAGTCAATTTGTCATAATCCAAATACAGTAGTGTTCAAAATAATAGCATTGTGTTCAAAAACATAAGTTAAGCACAAAATCTTTATACTAGTTTTTATTTCCAGCATTGGGAACATTGCACGCTGTTTTCTAATTCAAAACATGAAGAGAAATGTAGATAGTTTTAACTACTTTACAGAAAATAACAAAAAATGAACATTGGGCTGTTCTAAAAAATAGCAGTGTCTGCATTTGTCTTTACAAACTCACAATAGGTCTTTTTTTTTGAGAATTTAGCATTCCTGTGAATCAGTAACCTAATATTTACTTGTTACCCACAGTTTTTTTTTAGAACTGCTTCATATTTATGTTGCATAGAGTCAACCAACTTCTGGCACCTGTCACCTGTTATTTCAGCCCAGGATGCTTTGACTACATCCCACAATTTTTTGGCATTTGTTGGCTTTGCCTCAGAAACACAAGCGTTCTATCAGATTAAGGTCCGGAGATTGGGCTGGCCACTCCATAACCTCAATTTTGTTGGACTGGAATCAAGATTTAGCTCGTTTACTGGTGTGTTTAAGGTTGTTGTCTTGTTGAAACATCCATTTCAAGGCCATATCCTCTTCAGCATAAGGCAACATGACCTCTTCAAGTATTTTAATATATGCAAACTGATTCATGATCTCTGGTATGTGGAAAATAGGTCCGGCACCATAGCAAGAGAAACATGCCCATACCATGATGCTTGCACCACCATGCTTCACTGTCTTCAGAGTGTACTGTTGCTAGAATGCAGAGTTTGGGGGTCGTCTGATGAACTGTCTGCAGCCCTTGAACCCAAAAAGAACATTTTTACTTTCATCAGTCCACAAAATGTTTATCCATTTCTCTTTAGGCCAGTTGATGTGTTCTTTGGCAAATTTTATCCGCTTCAGTACATGTGTATTTTTTTTTAACAGTGGGACTTTGCGGGGACTTCTTGCTACGAGATTAGCTTCACACAGGCGTCTTCTAACTGTCACAGTCCTCACAGGTAGCTTGAGACTGTCTTTAATCATCCTGGAGCTGATCATTGGCTGAGCCTTTGGCATTCTAGCTATTCTTCCATCCATTTGAACGGTAGTCTTCCATTTTCTTCCACAACTCTATGGTTTTGCTTTCCATTTTAAAGCCTTGGAGATCATTTTAGCTGAACAACCTATCACAGTCTGCACTTGTTTATAGGTTTTACCCTCTCCAATCAACTTTTTAATCAAAGTAGGCTGTTCTTCTGAACAATGTCTCAAACTACCCATATTTCTTGGGCTTTCAAGGAGAAATGCATGTACAACATGTACTGGCTTCACCCTTAAATAAGGGCTATCTGATTCACACCTGTTTCTTCACAGAATGATTGTCCTCACTAATTGAACTCCCCACTGCTATTATATTGAACACATCTCCTTTTAATTAATTATTCAAATAAAAAGACTCAAAAACCTGCAGATCATGAATGCGGAGTCTGATGGTTTTCTTACAATCTACTGCACCAACTGGTAAATTGTTTGCAACGGGGTAATATAATTTATACCAAAAACAGGGATTAATCTGCTTAGCCAAATTGGACTGCTATTATTTTGAACAGTACGGTAAAGGGATATGAATGCTTTTTTTTATTTTTACTTAAATGTGTGTATTTACCTCTCAACTCCTAATTTCTAATGACTCTCGTCGACCGTGGAAACCTTCAAAAGGAGCCTGAAGACCCACCTCTTCCGACAAGCCTACGACCTGCAGTAATCCTCGCTCCACCATACCGCTGCATGACCAGCTCTACCCTCACCTACTGTATCCTCACCCATCCCTTGTAGACTGTGAGCCCTCGCGGGCAGGGTCCTCTCCTCCTGTACCAGTCGCTGTCACATTGTGTTCAAGATTATTGTACTTGTTTTTGCTATGTATACCCCTTTTCACATGTAAAGCGCCATGGAATAAATGGGGCTATAACAATAAATAATAATAATAATAATATTTGGGACTAAAAGTAATTTTTGCAAATGGGTTTCATTCAAACATTTGTATAGTCAGGAATTTACAGGCTCTTTGTTTCCCTTCATACTGCTTGCTGCTCAATTAGCCGAGAATGTTTCAGAGAGTTTGTAACTCTATAATAGTCTGCTCCTGAGCTCCTCTCTGTTGATTTCTGACCACATCAAAGTTCAGCTCAATTTTGATGTGGCTTTTGGGCATAAATCAGCTGAGAGGAGCTCAGTCATGAGTTGAGAATACGTTGAAGAGGTTGACTGGCCTTAGGCTACAAGTCTGCAGTCACTCTAGTCACTCTATATACAGTGCCGGCAAAAAAAATCTTTACACTTGCGCAGCAAAAAAAAACTTTACATATAAAATACACATCATAATTTCACTTTTTAAAAGTGTACACAATAGGGGAGATAATAAAAAACTGTCTAATATTAAAGCTGGCTTTGTTGCAAATATCAACCAATCAATGCTCAGTTTTCACTTCTCTGGTCAAGCGAAAGCTGCACTCTGATTGGTTGTTATGTGCAGCTCAGCCAGTTTTGCTATTAGGCAGTCTTTTATTATCTCCCTCAGTTTTATATTATCTCCCACAATGGGTCGAAAGAAGCTTAAAATGGAAGAGAAATCCCGTGCCTTGATTCTGCTCGAGAAAGGGGATTCAGTGATTGCTGTAGCTAGAGATCTGGGAGTGTCAAGAGAAGCAATTTATCAACTGAAGCGGTTGGCGGCATCATTGCCTCCTGGGATGGTACCGCAGAGGAAGTCAGGCTCTGGCGCACCTAAGAAGACTTCACCAAGGACTGATAAGCTTCTGGAGCGTGAAGTGATGTCACACCCTTCTATAACTGCCGTTGAAATAAAAAACAAGTACCCTATGCTCCTCCAGAACATCGCAACTAGGACAATTCGTCACCGCCTGCAGAAGGACCTGGGTCTACCAAGCTGCCGTGCCGCAAAGAAGCCCCTGCTCACAGCAGCAATGAAGAAGAAACGGCTTGCCTTTTGTAAGAAATATCAAGATTGGTCATCTGAAGAGTGGAAGAAAGTGAGGTTTAGTGATGAGAGCACTTTCAGGCTGGTCAGGGGAGGCTCAAAGGTTGTGCGTCGTCCGAGTACAGTGTCACAGTATGACCCAAAATATACAGTTAAGACTGTTAAACACCCTGACAGTGTGATGGTGTGGGGTGCATTCAGTGGAAGCATGGGCAGGGCAGGTTTGTACTTCCTTCCCAAGATTATAACTATGAAAGGAAGCAATTATATTACTGTTTTGGAAGAACACATGCTTACTTTTTGGGTCATACATCAGTGTGATTACTTTATGCATGATGGAGCCCCTGTCCACAAAGCCAAGGCCGTGAGAAAGTTTCTCAGTGACCATAACATTAACATTTTAGAGTGGCCAGGTAATTCCCCTGACCTTAACCCCATAGAAAATGCCTGGAATTTAATGAAAAACAAGGTTCAAGAGACACGACCCAGCAACATCAACTGTCTAAAGGAGGTGCTGAAGACACTGTGGGTAAACATGGACTCCACCTACTTAGCCAGCCTTGCTGAGTCCATGCCTAAACGACTGCAGATGGTGATAAAATGTAAGGGTGACATGACAAAATACTAATTGTAATAAAATATCCACAATAAAACACTTGAATCCACTTGAATATTAAGATTTTGTGGTTTCATTGAACTTGTAAAGATTTTTTTTGCCGGCACTGTAACTGCAGACTTGTGAATCCTCACATCGTGCTCACTGCAAGGATTCTTAAGTGCAGGCGCGTAACCACAAGTATGCGATTTGCATACTTCCGGACACATTCCTACTAGACTTGTTGGAATACACATGCATTGAGCGAGGCCAAGTCCATCTACTCCGCACATGATTGAATGTATGCAAATCACATACTTGCGGTTACGAGTCAGTTTGCTCCCGGCGCCGGAGAATTCTCACAGTCCACAGTGCTTGCGATGTGAGGATTCACAAATCTGCAGTCACATAGAGTGACTGCAGACTTGTAGCCGGAGGCCGAAGAACCATTAAACTAATGAGTAATGATGAGCGAAGTGCTCGGATAAGGTGCTATCCGAGCATGCTCGGGTGTTTATCAGAGTATCTTTGGCGTCCTCTGCTAACACCTTTGACTCCCTGCGCAGCATGTTTTGCGGCGGTGACCAGATGCAACACATGTTGGGATTGCCTTGTCTGTGTTAAAAGGACGTGAATATGAATAACCGGGTCCAGAATATGGATACCAAAAACACAGTTTTGATTAAAAAAAGTAAAAGTCATCCCACCAGCATCAAGGTGTACCCCAACCGGGATGGTCCTAACCACTGGTGTTTACTAAGCACACTAGGTTATTTATATGCACTGTCTTAGGTTTTGCCTGTTTAATGGCCAGTGTGAACATGCTCCTATTTTGCATGAATACCAACTTAAACTCCATTTCATTTTGTTCGGTTAACAATTTTGGGCAGTGGTAGTGAAAATTGGGAGATTTGGAAGGTACGTCATGGCAATTTTATTGAATTCTCCCCCAAAAAATCTGTCATATCTACAGAATATAATAATAATAATATTAATAATAATAATCTTTTTATTTATATAGAGCCAACATATTCTGCAGCACTTTACAATTCAGACAATTTTACATACATTATCGGCACTGTCCCCATTAGGGCTCACAATCTACATTCCCTATCAGTATGTTTTTGGACAATACCATAATTTAATAATAGACGTACATTCCCCCCGATCTCGAGAACGAACCCCTTTCTAGCTGAGCATCTCTCTTTTCTGAAAAGTTCAGAAAACTGTGCTTTTGCTTGATTTACAAAAAGTTTCAATAAAATTAAAAGTGTAAATATTCTGTACTGGCGGATGCTGGGTCGTCAGACTCATCTCCTCTTATGTGTCACTATTCCGACACTACATATAACATGCTTTGGAAATACCCCCCCATATGGCAAACAGTGTCATATAAACCATTGCCAGTCGGGCAAATGCCTCCCAAACCCCCCACCCACCCACATATCTGTATCTAAAATTAGGAAAATGAAGGTCTTTCCAGTACAGAGGGTGTTAATCTCCTTTTCCTCTGCTCCCAAATGATTTAGGCACTGTGGGGTTTTAACAACTTTTTCCCATAAAGCTGCCACTGGCCCCATTATCGACCTCGTATATCCTTCTTTACCAACACCCTGTTTTTTTTTTTTTGGAAGCTATTAGTTATAATGAAGGTAACCGTTCAATAAGCCAAAACGTCAATTACTTTGAGACTAACACTAGGAAATGCCAGCCATTCGCTGCCTTTTTATGATTTTTTGGATCAAAACCAATTTGGAAATGAAGGTTTCTGACGGATTTTGTTTAAATATAGCCCCCGTGATGCCAGCGTCGCGAGCCGGGAAATAATCAGTCAGATGCTTTTAAATAAAGTGCTGCATAAAATATGGCAGAAACATTGATTTAGCCTCTTTGCGAGACAGCGTGACATGCCGCTTGCAGCACTGGCTAATGCAGGACCTAAAAGCCACAATCTTTGGATTTCAGCGGCAGATTAATGAAGACGTCATTGTTTTCTTTAAATGGAGGCGCCGTGTGCGATGAGAGCGAATAAACTTGTCTTTATGCATGGAATTAATATAATTTATTCAGAAAATGCTACTATGCTGCAATAGTGCCGGCCCGGAAAGGCTTCGTAATTCCCAGCAGAAATGATTAAGTATAAAAGGTAAAAAGGCAACAAATAATGAAAACGGCAATAACGTGCTGCAGCGTAATAACATGAAGAGTTCACTCTGCTCCTGCAGCTGCAAACAAAAGTGGAAGAGCTGCCGAGAGCGAAGGGGTCGTCAGGCCTGTTGCTTAAATCAGATGTTACATCAAATGTATTTTTTAAAAATTAAAACAAAAAAATCTTTATATATTTACACTGACCGCTAGCAGCAATAGACAAACTATTTGTTTGTATTTAAATATAAAGAAGCATACTCTATCCTGGGCAAAGGTCATTATGAAGGAAGGGGGAGGAGGTGAGCTGTGACATCACCTATTGTGAATGGTGGATTCTGTGATATCTTCTGTATATAGAGGTGTTACCAGTCATTGTAATCATGCCTGCGATGATAATCAGACTGCTAATAAGTCATCTCTAGGCAGTAGTTCACAGATTGGTGACCTTAGACCATCTTTGCTTCTTAGAGACTCTGCCTCTCTAACATGCTCTTTCTATAGACAGTCGTGTGACTCAGTTGAAAAATGACCCTTCAGTTGTTTTTCATTAGTACCACTTAATTTTCAAGCCTTTTGTTAACCCTGTACCAATGCTTTTGAGATTTGCTGCTGCCATCAATTTCTAAAGGAGTTAATTTTTTCAAATGAAACAGAAAACTGTTCAACGTTCACCTTCTCACCTGTGATCTATGTTCTGCCGTGTATAAAATATGGCTATAAGAGATCTCCAAACTATTGCCTTCTTGTTTTCTATACATCTTAAAGTGCACCTGTCAGCAGGAT
Organism: Phyllobates terribilis; assembly: GCF_046119375.1. NCBI lineage: Eukaryota > Metazoa > Chordata > Amphibia > Anura > Dendrobatidae > Phyllobates > Phyllobates terribilis. The sequence continues at coordinate 230,749,045 of NW_027362767.1, forward strand.
TGTGCTTAGTAAACCACATACACTGTCAGGTGGGCGCCGTTACACTGAGTTAAATGATACCTTTGTTGATGAAATCCGTCCAGTGGTTCTTTTATAATCTTTATTTCCATTTCTGCCATAATGATATGCTCGTGCTCTGGGGCGGGACTTTAGGGATGGGCTGTAGCTGGTGCTCTCAGTATGTATTCCTACCTCTGGCCTCTGACAGGTCACTGTGCTTTCAGTCACCTGCCTACTGTTTTAAATACTGTGTAATTTCTGTTCAAAAGTGAAAATTTACATCCCCAATATGGCCGCCGTGGCCCGAGCATGCGCAGTAGCATCTTTTGGTTGCCAAGATGCTACTGCGCATGCGCCATTTTGCTAGGAAAAAAAAAAAAATTGTCTGCAGCAATATGGCCCCCCGACGCCCGCGCTTCTGCAGTAGCATTTCTCGATCGCCAAGAGATGTTACTGCGCATGCAAGGCGCCATATTTCTGCACCCAAATTCTTTTTTCTTGAAGCAAAATGGCGCCCGCGTGTGCGCAGTAGCATCTCTCGGCAACTAAAAGAGGCTACTGCGCATGCAGCCATATTGGAGAATGTAAATTTTTACTTTTGAACAGAAATTATACGGGCAATATTTTAAACAGTAGGCAGGTGACTGAAAGCTCAGTGACCTGTCAGAGGCCAGAGGTAGGTATACATAATGAGAGCACCAGTTACAGCCCCTCACTAAAGTCCCGCCCTGAGCACGTGCATATCATTATGGTAGACATGAAAATAAAGATCATAAAAAGGACCACTGGACGGATTTCATCAACAAAGGTATCGTTTTACTCAGTGTAACGGCGCCCACCTGAGAGTGTATGTGGTTTACTAAGCACAATCCTGCTGACAGGTGCGCTTTAAACAGAGTACCAGATTGTTTGGAATTTTTGGAATAGGGGTTGTAGATGAACATGGACTATTTCAACCATGATGAAAATTTATTGGATGAAATTTAACAACGAACTATTGTTTCAGCCGACCAATGGCATGCTATCATTCTCTGGAACAAAGTCTGCCATGTTTTAAATACTTGACACAGAACTAAGCCAGTAAGTGAAGAAATGTTGGGGATATATTTAACAAAAGATTCCCTCACAGAATATGCATAAAGTTTCGGTCCTATGGTCTTTCATCAGATGCACTGTGTACAGATAAAACAATATACTTATATACACAATGTGCTGATATTGTTATGATCTGCAACATGAACTAAGGAAAGACAGGGGAAGGCTGTCCCTTCAGTAAGACTAAGCTGAATCCCTACGATGTAGCGGGCTGCCTGTTCCTAGCGAACAGACCCGCCTTAGTCCTCGGCTAGTCTGAACGAAGACCTATAGCATAAAGGGAGGGGTCCCTAAAAGAACTAAGGACTGGGACAAAAATGGGACACCTCCTAAGCAGAGAAGTTGTTACAGAACACTAAAAGACAAACTGACAAAAGGTACTAGAGGTCCCAGAAGGACCAAGCGAACAGACAGAGAAAGGCACAGAAGCACCTGGCTAGAGAAACAGTCAAACACTGAAGTCCAGCACAGCCCAAAGGGCGGAGCTGGAATATAAAGGCAGATGGTCACGTGACCGCAAAACACAAGATGGAAAAAACAAACAGGAGGGTTCTAACAGATATATTATAATCCAATTATGAATATATACAGTGCCTACAAGTAGTATTCAACCCCCTGCAGATTTAGCTGGTTGACACATGCGGAATTAACTTGGCATTGTGACATTTGTACTGTAGATCAGCCTGGAAGTGGGAAATGCACTGCAGCAAATTTTTTTTTTTTTTTAAACGTTAAAAGTTAATTCAGAGTGTCATTTATTATTCAACCCCTCAAACCACAAGAATTCTGTTTGGCCCCCCAAAAGTATTAAGAAGTAGTTCAGGCACCAAGAATAATGAGCTTCACATGTGTGGATTAAAGATCTCTTTTGCCAGCCTTTTCTGACTATTTAAGACCCTCCCCAAACTTGTGAACAGCACTCAGACATGGTCAACATGGGAAAGACAAAGGAGCATTCCAAGGCCATCAGAGACAAGATCGTGGAGGGTCACAAGGCTGGCAAGGGGTACAAAACCCTTTCCAAGGAGTTGGGCCTACCTGTCTCCACTGTTGGGAGCATCATCCGTAAGTGGAAGGCTTATGGAACTACTGTTAGCCTTCCACGGCCAGGACAGCCTTTGAAAGTGTCCTCCCGTGCCGAGGCCAGGCTTGTCCGAAGAGTCAAGGCTAACCCAAGGACAACAAGGAAGGAGCTCCGGGAAGATCTCATGGCAATGGGGACATTGGTTTCAGTCAATACCATAAGTAACGTACTCCACCGCAATGGTCTCCGTTCCAGACGAGCCCGTAAGGTACCTTTACTTTCAAAGCGTCATGTCAAGGCTCATCTACAGTTTGCTCATGATCACTTGGAGGACTCTGAGACAGACTGGTTCAAGGTTCTATGGTCTGATGAGACCAAGATCGAGATCTTTGGTGCCAACCACACACGTGACGTTTGGAGACTGGATGGCACTGCATACGACCCCAAGAATACCATCCCTACAGTCAAGCATGGTGGTGGCAGCATCATGCTGTGGGTCTGTTTCTCTGCCAAGGGGCCTGGCCATCTGGTCCGCATCCATGGGAAGATGGATAGCACGGCCTACCTGGAGATTTTGGCCAAGAACCTCCGCTCCTCCATCAAGGATCTTAAGATGGGTCGTAATTTCATATTCCAACAAGACAACGACCCAAAGCACATAGCCAAGAAAACCAAGGCCTGGTTCAAGAGGGAAAAAGTCAAGGTGTTGGAGTGGCCTAGTCAGTCTCCTGACCTTAACCCAATTGAAAACTTGTGGAAGGAGCTCAAGAATAAAGTCCACATGAGACACCCAAAGAACCTAGATAACTTGGAGAAGATCTGCATGGAGGAGTGGGCCAAGATAACTCCACAGACCTGTGCCGGCCTGATCAGGTCTTATAAAAGACGATTATTAGCTGTAATTGCAAACAAGGGTTATTCCACAAAATATTAAACATAGGGGTTGTAAAATAATTGACCCACACTTTTATGTTTAAAATTTAATAAAATTCAACTGAGCAACATAACTTTTTAGTTTGTAAGATTTATGCTTCTGTTCATAAAACCTACTCTCGTTTGCAGTTTGAAGGCTCTAACTTATTTGCATCTTATCAAACCAGCTAAATCTGCAGGGGGTTGAATACTACTTGTAGGCACTGTATATCCACACATACGTGGTCAAAATTGTTGGTACCTCTCGTTTAATGAAAAAAAAAAACCACAATGGTCACAGAAATAACTTGAATCTGACAAAAGTAATAAATTAAAAATCTATGAAAATAAACAAATGAAAGTCAGACATTGCTTTTCTGCTTCCACAGAATTTAAAAAAAAAATAGTTAAACTCATGAAATAGGCCTGGACAGAAATGATGGTTCTTCTTAACTTAATATTTTGTTGATCAACCTTTTGAGGCGATCACTGCAATCAAACGATTCCTGTAACTGTCAATGAGACTTCTGCACCTCTCGACAGGTATTTTGGCCCACTCCTCATGAGCAATCTGCTCCAATTGTCTCGTGGTTGAAGGTTGCCTTTTCCAGACGGCATGTTTCAGCTCTTCCCAAAAATGCTCAATAGGATTTAGGTCAGGGCTCATAGAAGCCACTTCAGAATAGTCCAATGTTTTCCTCTTAGCCATTCTTGGGTGTTTTTAGCTGTGTGTTTTGGGTCATTATCCTGTAGCAAGACCCATGACCTGCGACAGAGACCAAGCTTTCTTACACTGGGCAGCATATTTCTCTCTAGAATCCCTTGATAGTCTTGAGATTTCATTGTACCCTGCACAGATTCAAGACACCCTTTACCAGATGCAGCAAAGCAGCCCCAGAACATAACAGAGCCTCCTCCATGTTTCACAGTAGGGACAGTGTTCTTTTCTTGATATGCTTCATTTTTCCATTTGTTAACATAGAGCTGATGTGCCTTGCCAAAAACTTCCAATTTTGTCTCATCTGTCCATAAGACATTCTCCCAGAAGTTTTGTGGCTTGTCAACATGTAGTTTGGCAAATTCCAGTCTGGCTTTTTTATGATTTTTTTTCAACAATGGTGTTCTCCTTGGTCGTCTCCCATGAAGTCCACTTTGGATCAAACAATGACGGGTGGTGAGATCTGACACTGATGTTCCTTGAGCTTGAAGTTCACTTTTAATCTCTTTAGAAGTTATCCTGGGCTCTTTTGTTGCCATTCGTACTATTCGTCTCTTTGATTTGTCATCAATTTTCCTCCTGCGTCTATCTCCAGGGAGGTTGGCTACACTCGCATGGATCTTAAATTTCTGAATAATATGTGCAACTGTAGTCACAGGAACATCAAGCGGCTTGGAGATGGTTTTATAACTTTTACCTTTAACATGCGTGTCTATAATTTTCTTTCTAATCTCCAGAGACAACTCTTCCTTTGCGTCCTCTGGTCCATGCTGAGTGTGGTACACACCATGTCACCAAACAGCACAGTGAGTATCTGTAGCCCTATATACAGACCCACTGACTGATTACAAGATTGTAGACACCTGTGATGATAATTAGTGGACACAACTTGATTTAACATGTCCCTTTTGTCACATTATTTTCAGGGGTACCATCATTTCTGTCCAGGCTTATTTCATGAGTTTAATTTTTTTTAAAATTCTGTGGAAGCAGGGTTGAAAAGCAATGTCTGACTTTCATTTGTTCATTTTCATAGATTTTTAATTTATTATTACTTTTTTCAGATTCAAGTTACTTCTGTGACCATTGTGGGTTTTTCATTCATTAAACAAGGGGTACCAACAATTTTAACCACGTGTGTATAAGGGCGGCCAATTTATTACTTCTTACATCACCATACCATAACAATGACCAATAGTTATGTATTGACTTATTAGAGATGATTCGTACTGAAAACTTTTTTCTTTTTCATGATTCATTTTACTTATAGATACAAGGCACCGCGATGGGGTTTAATATCGCGCTCCCCTACGCTAATTGCTTTATGTCTTCATTTGAATAACAGTTCATTTACACAAGTCCCCTTTTTCATCAATACGTGGGGTTATGGAAGAGATATATACAGTACAGACCAAAAGTTTGGACACACTTTCTCATTTAACCCCTTAAGCCCCGCGGGTGGTTTGCACGTTAATGACCGGGCCAATTTTTACAATTCTGACCACTGTCACTTTATGAGGTAATTACTCTGGAACGCTTCAACGGATCCCCCTGATTCTGAGATTGTTTTTTCGTGACATATTGTACTTCATGATTGTGGAAAAATTTCTTCGATATCACTTGCGTTTATTTGTGAAAAAAACGGAAATTTGGCGAAAATTTTGAAAATTTTGCAATTTTCAAAATTTGAATTTTTAAGCCCTGAAATCAGAGCGATATGTCACACAAAAGAGTTAATAAATAACATTTCCCACATGTCTACTTTACATCAGCACAATTTTGGAACCAAAATTTTTTTTGTTAGGGAGCTATAAGGGTTAAAAGTTGACCAGCGATTTCTCATTTTTCCAACAAAATTTACAAAACCATTTTTTTAGGGACCACATCACATTTGAAGTCACTTTGAGAGGTCTTTATGACAGAAAATACCCAAAAGTGACACCATTCTAAAAACTGCACCCCTCAAGGTGCTCAAAACCACATTCAAGAACTTTATTAACCCTTCAGGTGCTTCATAGGAATTTTTTGAATGTGGAAGAAAAAAATGAACATTTAACTTTTTTCACAAAAATGTTACTTTAGACCCAATTTTTTTTATTTTCACAGGGGTAACAAGAAAAAATGGACCGCAAAATTTGTTGTGCAATTTCCCCTGTGCACGCAGATACCCAATATTTGGGGAAAAAACACTGTTTGGGCGCACTGTAGGGCTCGGAAGGGAAGGAGCACCATTTGACTTTTTGATTGTAAAATTTGCTTGAATAATTAGCGGACACCATGTTGCGTTTAGAGAGCCCCTGTGTGCCCAAACATTGGAGCTCCCCCACAAGTGACCCCATTTTGGAAACTAGACCCCCCAAGGCACCCATCTAGATGCATAGTGAGCAGTTGCAACCCCCAGGTGCTTCACAAATTGATTCGTAAAAATGAAAAAGTGAAAAAAAAAAACACTTTTTCATTGTTACGAATCAATTTGTGAAGCACCTGGGGGTTCCAACTGCTCACTATGCATCTAGATAGGTGCCTTGGGGGGGTTTAGTTTCCAAAATGGGGTCACTTGTGGGGGAGCTCCAATGTTTGGGCACACAGGGACTCTCTAAATGCAACATGGTATCCGCTAACAAATTGAATGGAAAATCGGCTCAAATTGTTAGCGGACACCACATTGCGTTTGGAGAGCCCCTCTGTGCCCAAACTTTGGAGCTCCCCCACAAGTGACCCCATTTTGGAAACTAGACCCCCCAAGGCACCTTTCTAGATGCATAGTGAGCACTTGGAACCCCCAGGTGCTTCACAAATTGATTCGTAATAATGAAAAAGTGAAAAAAAAAAACACTTTTTCATTTTTACGAATCAATTTGTGAAGCACCTAGGGGTTCTAAGTGCTCACTATGCATCTAGATAGGTGCCTTGGGGGGTCTAGTTTCCAAAATTGGGTCACTTGTGGGGGAGCTCCAATGTTTGGGCACACAGGGACTCTCTAAATGCAACATGGTATCCGCTAACAAATTGAATGGAAAATCGGCTCAAATTGTTAGTGGACACCACATTGCGTTTGGAGAGCCCCTCTGTGCCCAAACTTTGGAGCTCCCCCACAAGTGACCCCATTTTGGAAAAAAAAAGTGTTTTTTTTTTCACTTTTTCATTATTACGAATCAATTTGTGAAGCACCTGGGGGTTCCAAGTGCTCACTGTGCATCTAGAAAGGTGCCTTGGGGGGTCTAGTTTCCAAAATGGGGTCACTTGTGGGGGAGCTCCAAAGTTTGGGCACAGAGGGGTTCTCCAAACGCAATGTGGTGTCCGCTAACAATTTGAGCCTATTTTCCATTCAATTTGTTAGCGGATACCATGTTGCATTTAGAGAGTCCCTGCGTGCCCAAACATTGGAGCTCCCCCACAAGTGACCCCATTTTGGAAACTAGACCCCCCAAAGCACCTATCTAGATTCATAGTGAGCACTTGGAACCCCAGGTGCTTCACAAATTGATTCATAAAAATGAAAAAGTGTTTTTTTTTTCACTTTTTCATTTTTACGTATCAATTTGTGAAGCACCTGGGGATTCCAAGTGCTCACTATGCATCTAGATAGGTGCCTTGGGGGGTCTAGTTTCCAAAATGGGGTCACTTGTGGGGGAGCTCCAATGTTTGGGCACACAGGGGCTCTCCAAACGCAACATGGCGTCCGCTAACAATTTGAGCCGATTTTCCATTCAATTTGTTAGCGGACACCATGTCGCGTTTGGAGAGCCCGTGATGTGCCTAAACAGTGGAGCTCCCCCACAAGTGTCCCCATTTTGGAAATTATACCCCTCAAGGATTTTATTAAGGTGTATAGTGAACATTTTGAACCCAGAGGTACGGCACAGAATTTGTTTACATTAGGTCATCATATTGAATAAGTTGTCATTATTCTTGAGCGCAAGTGCTCGCTACTTGAGTTTGCATCGGGTACTCAGGTATGCACCATGTACAGCGTGTGCTCGAGTGACATGCTCGAGTCCCTGCTCCGCATGTTTCACGGTTATTAGACACCCAAAAAAAACATGCGGGGATCGCTCGTGCATGGCAGGCAATCCCCGTAAAGTTTTTTGGCCGCGAAGCATATGGGGCAGAGACTCGAGCATGTCACTCAAATACCCACGATACTCAATGCATACCAGAGCACCCGATGCAAACTCAAGTAGCGAGCACTTGCTCTCAACACTAGTCGCCATATCGTCATCTTTTTTTCTTACTTTTGAAAAAAATCCCAACCCCAGCCCTAGCCCTAGCACAACCCTAGCCCTAGCACAACCCTAACCCCAGCACAACCCTAGCCCCAGCACAACCCTAGCCCCAGCACAACCCTAGCCCCAGCACAACCCTAGCCCCAAACCCAGCCCTAACCCTAGCCCAATCCTAACCCAAGAGTTTATTTTTGACGCCGTTCCTTGTGCTGTATAAGTGATTAGACGACTTTATTCTTCGGGTCGGTGTGATTACAGCAATGCCAGAATCATATGGGGTTTTTATGACTGACAGCTGTCACACACTAAAAGACGCATTTTTTGTAAAATCTAGTTTTTGCATCGCCATATTTTGAGAGCTATAATTTTTCCAGATTTTGGCAGACAGTCATGTGACGGCTCGTTTTTTGCGGGATGACTTGACGTTGTTATTGGTGCCATTTTCAGGCACGTGACATTTTTTGATCGCTTTCTATTCCGATTTTTGGGAGGCAGAATAAACAAAAACCAACAATTCAGGAATTGTTTTTTTTTGTTTTTTTTTTATTCTGTTCCGCGTGTGGTAAAATTGATGAGGTAGCTTTATTCTTTGGGTCAGTACGTTTACAGCGGTACCACATTTGTATGATTTTTCTATGTTTTGGCGCTTATACACAATAAAAGCTATTTTATAGAAAAAAATATTTTTTAGTATCGCTTTATTCTGAGAGCTATAACTTTTTTATTTTTCGGCTGATGGAGCTGTATGGCGGCTTGTTTTTTGCGGGACGAGATGACGTTTTCAGCGGTATCATTTTTATTTATATGCGTCTTTTTGATCGCTTGTTATTCCACTTTTTGTTTGGCGGTATGGTGATAAAGCATTGTTTTTTGCTTGTTTTTTTTTTTTTTTTTACTGTGTTCACTGAAGGGGTTAACTAGTGGGACAGTTTTATAGGTCAGGTTGTTCCGGACGCGGCGATACCAAATATGTGTACTTTTATTGTTTTTTTTATAATAATATTTATTGATGGGTACATTATATTTTTATTTTTGGTGTATTATTTTTTTTATTTTTTTATAATATTTTTGCACATTTTTTTTTTTTTCCACTTTCACACAGTTTATACACTTTATTACTTTGTCCCACTCTGGGACTTTCACTTTTTTTTTTCTGATCGCCTGCATGGCACAGGAATGGAGCACCATCCCTATGCCATGAAGGCTGTCAGAAGTGCACAGTGTGAAGATTGCTTGGAGATGCACTGCGCATGTCCAAGCAATCTTCCTGCTCTCTGGTGACCCGGATGTTGTCATGACGACATCGGGTCGTCATGGCAACACCCAGGAAGCCTTTGCAGACTGCGCTGGAAGCCGGAAGAGGAGGTGAGTATCGCCGATCACCTCCACTTGCCCCCGCAATGCCGCGATCGACTTCGATCGCGGCATCGCGGGGGTTAATGTGCTGGGAGCAGTGCAGGACCGCTCCCTGCACATAGTACCGGGTGTCAGCTGTGACAATCAGCTGACACCCGGCGGCGATCGCGCCCGCACAGCCTGTGTGCGCGCGCGATCGCGATGACGTACTAATACGGGTCTGGCTCTTAAGTCCCAGGGCACAGACGCGTATTAGTACGTCAGATGTTATTAAGGGGTTAAAGATTTTTCTGTATTTTCATGACTATGAAAATTGTACATTCACACGGAAGGCATCAAAACTATGAATTAACACATGTGGAATTATATACTTAACAAAAAAGTGTGAAACAACTGAAAATATGTCTTATATTCAAGGTTCTTCAAAGTAGCCACCTTTTGCTTTGATGACTGCTTTGCACACTCTTGGCATTCTCTTGATGAGCTTCAAGAGGTAGTCACCGGAAATAGTTTTCACTTCACAATAAGTGGGATTTCTGGCCTTATAAATGGGGTTGGGACCATCGGTTGTGTTGCGAAGAAGTCTGGTGGATACACAGCTGATAGTCCTACTGAATAGACTGTTAGAATTTGTATTATGGCAAGAAAAAAGCAGCTAAGTAAAGGAAAACGAGTGGCCATCATTGTTAGAACTCTCCTGTTAGTTTTTTTTTAGTTTGCTGGTCACATGACCATTTTTGCCTATTTAATCCGGCTCCGCCCTCCTGGCCTTGCTGGACTTCATTGTATTTACTACTCTTGAGCTAGCTTGGTGCTCTGTTGCCGTTCTCTGTTAGTTTTGCTAGGTCTTCTGACCTCTATGCATTTTGTTGTGTGTTTGTCTTTGACTGCTACTATTTCTGCTAGGAGGTGTCCAACTTATCCCAGTCCCTAGTTCTTGTAGGGATCCCTCCCTCACATCTATAGGTCTTCGTACAGACTAGCCGAGGACTTTAGCGGGTCTGATCGCAGGATCAGGTTCCCCGTTACATCGTAGGGATCTAGTTTAGTTCTATTGTAGGGACAGATCTCCTGTCTTTCCTTAGTTCCTGTAGCAGATCATAACAGTAAGTCCAGCCCTAAAAGAAAAAAAAAAAAAAAAAAATTTCTCTAAGGAAAGACCTCCAGTTTTCCATAATGGTCTCGGTTCAAGATTTGGCTCAACGCCTGCAGGGACTCTCTCTGGAGGTGGCAAAGCTCCAACAACACGTGAGTAGCTGTTCTGGAGCACATTTTGTGGAACCTAAGGTACGTCTGCCTGATTTATTTTTTGGCGAACAACAAGATTTTTTTTCTTTTAAAAATGCTTGTTTATTGTATTTTCGTTTGAGACCCGGATCCTCTGGTGATGAATCACAGCGCATAGGGTTCATAATGTCACTTTTGCGCAAAGATCCTCAGGGATGGGCCTTCTCTCTCCAACCTAGTGATCCGTGCTTTAGATCAGTGGATAGTTTTTTTTCTGCTTTGGGTTTGTTGTACGATGATCCTGATCGGGTCTCATCTGCTGAGTCTGAATTGAGACGTTTGAGGCAGGGATCAGGTAATGTGGAAAAATATTGTTCTCACTTCCGTCGGTGGTCTGCCCAGGTGGGGTGGAACGATTCAGCTTTGAAAAGCTTGTTTCTTGCAGGGCTAGGTGAAAGGGTTAAGGATTTACTGATTGCTTATCCCACACCTGGAAACTTGCAGGAGGCAATGCAATTAGCTATACGGGTGGACAGGAGACTGCGTGCAAGGGTTAATGAGAGCAAATCCTCTGCTATGTCAGCTCCGAGTCCTGAGAGGGTCTGTGCTGACAATGGAGAGCCGATGGAGATTGGGGCGATAGCACCCCGCTCTCAGGAAAAAGACCGCAGGCTTTCTGAAGGCTTGTGCTTCTATTGCGGAAATTCTGGTCATTTTATTAAGAACTGTGTGCTTCGTATGAAGAAAGAAAAAAAAAAGGTCAGTCATGCACGTATTGCCTGTTTAAATTCTAAGGGAGTATTCCTATCTGCTACTACCGCTGCTCAGGATGAATTAATTGAATTTCGGGTATTTGTGGATTGTGGTTCTACTCTGAATGTGATTGATGGGGGATTCTTGGAAAAACTTAGATTAGAACCTAAAATTTTGTCATCCCCTATTGCTGTGGTTTCTGTTGATGGCTCTCCCTTGAAGAGTGTTACTCATAAGGTCTGTGAATTTCCCCTCACTATTAATGGTATTCATCAAGAGAATTTGGATTTGGTGGTATTGGATAATTTGCATTCTCCAGTAATATTGGGGTTACTCTGGTTAAAATTGCACAATCCTGTACTGGATTGGTCTACCAATGAAATTAAGTCCTGGAGCCCTAAGTGTTATGACAAGTGTTGTAACGGTCACATTGCTGCTGTGGATAAAGGGGAACTACCTGTTCCTATTCAGGATTTTTGGAGAGTTTTTTCTGAGGAGGAGTCACAAATTTTGCCTCCCCATAGAGACTATGATTGTACCATTGAATTTGTCCCTGGAGCGACTCTTCCTAAAAGTCGTTTATTTAATCTTACTATTCCTGAGAGAAAGGCTTTGGAGGAATACATACAGACAAGCTTGGCCGCCGGTCACATTAGGCCTTCCAAGTCTCCTGTGGCTGTTGGATTTTTTTTTTGTAAAAAAAAAAGATGGCGGTTTACGTCCTTGTCTGGACTTTCGTAAGATTAATAAAATTACTGTACGCAATCCTTACACACTGCCATTGATTCCTGATTTATTTAACCAGTTAGTGGGGGCCAAGTGGTTCTCTAAAATTGATCTCCGGGGGGCATACAATTTGTTGCGCATGAAGGAGGGTGATGAATGGAAGACTGCTTTTAACACTCCTGTGGGTCATTTTGAGAATCTGGTTATGCCTTTTGGTCTTACCAATGCTCCAGCATTTTTTCAGAATCTTATTAATGACATCCTTAGACCTTTAATCGGCAAAAATGTGGTTGTGTATTTGGATGACATTCTGATTTATTCGCCTGATCTGGAGTCTCATTGGCGGAGCGTACGTGAGGTATTACAGTTATTAATGGACAATTCGCTTTTTGCTAAGCTGGAGAAATGTGAGTTCGCTGTACAGAGAATTAGTTTTTTGGGCTACATTATCTCCAGTGAAGGTTTTGAGATGGACCCGGTTAAAGTTCAAGCTGTGCAGGAATGGCCTAGGCCTATTGGTTTGAAATCGATACAGAGGTTTTTGGGTTTCGCCAATTATTACAGAAAATTCATAAAAAATTTTTATATTATTGTCAAACCGCTGACCGATCTCACCAGGAAAGGTGCTAATGCGGTTCAGTGGACTTCTGAGGCCATTGAAGCTTTTGTGTTTCTAAAGGAGAGATTCACCTCTGCTCCCATCCTTATGCAGCCTGATGTGACTAAGCCGTTTTTGGTTGAGGTTGATGCTTCTTCTGTGGGGGTCGGTGCGGTGTTGTCTCAGGAAAACAAGGATGGAGTACATCCCTGTGCCTTTTTTTCAAAAAAATTTTCTGAGACTGAACTTAATTACGATATTGGTAATCGGGAATTGCTGGCGATTAAACTCGCATTTGAACACTGGCGTCACCTCTTGGAAGGTGCTGAATTTCCCATTCAGGTTTTCACTGATCATAAAAATCTGATCTATCTTGATGCTGCCAAGCGCTTGAATGCCCGTCAGGCTAGGTGGGCACTTTTTTTCTCGCGGTTTAATTTTTCCGTTACTTACATCCCGGGTACCAAGAATGTTAAAGAGGATGCTTTGTCTCGCAGCTTTTCTCCCATGGTCGGTGTTGAGGAGGAAGAGGAGAGCATTTTACAAGAAGGTGTTGTGATTGCTGCTTTGGACTCCGTTTTGGAGGATGAGATTCTTAAAGCTCAGGAGAATGCCCCATCTAACACTCCCCATGGGAGGTTGTTTGTGCCTAGGACCTTTAGGAGAGATTTGTTTGTTGAGTGTCATGAGTCTCGGTTGGCAGGTCATCCAGGAATTTCTGAGACCAAGAGACTTGTGGGTCGCAGTTTTTGGTGGCCTGGATGGCAAAAGGAAGTCATTAAGTGGGTGCGCCAATGTACTGTGTGTGCTAGATCCAAGTCTTCGCATGCTCCTGCTGCGGGGTTGCTTTGCCCTCTGGAGGTTCCTAGTGCACCTTGGACACATCTGGCTATGGACTTTATTACTGACCTTCCCCCCTCTGAAGGTTTCACGGTCATCTGGGTGGTCGTGGACCGTTTTAGTAAGATGTGTCACTTGGTTCCCTTCATCAAACTGCCTTGCGCTAAGACACTCGCTAAGGCCTTTGTCAAGGAAATTGTCAGACTACATGGTGTTCCTACTGACATTGTTTCTGATAGGGGACCTCAGTTCGTGGCTCTTTTTTGGCGTGCCTTTTGTGACAGGTTGGGAGTTCATTTGTCGTTTTCATCCGGATATCATCCTGAGTCTAATGGCCAGACAGAAAGGAAGAACCAGGATGTTGAGCAGTTCTTGCGTTGTTTTGTGGCAGACAATCAAGAGGGGTGGTCTGAGTTTCTGCCACTTGCTGAATTTGCTCTTAACAACCGTACATCCTCTTCTGCTGGGTGTTCGCCTTTTTTTTGTTGTTCTGGGAGACATCCGTCTTTTGGGTCATTCTCCAAATTGGTTTCGGCTGTGCCTGAGGAGGAGAGTTTTTCCGGTGATTTGGAGAGAGTTTGGACGGATGTGCGTGGTAATCTTCAGGAGGCTAACAAAAAATCTAAGAGGTACTTTGATAGGAAACGGCAAGAGGTTTTGTTTGCTGTTGGTGACATGGTTTGGTTGTCCTCTAAGAATCTGCGATTGAGGATTCCTTCTAAAAAATTGGGTCCCAAGTTCGTAGGGCCCTTTAAGGTGCTTCAGATAGTTAACCAATCTGCTGTTAGGTTGGAGGTTCCTACGTCCTGGAAGATTAACCCGGTGTTTCATGTTTCTCTGTTGAAAAAAGCTGATGTGTCGGATGGGGACGCCTCTGCCACTGTTCCTCCGGTGGTGGAGGACGGGGAATATGAAATTTCCCGCATCCTAAATTCTAGACGGTATAGAGGGAGTTTGCAGTATCTCGTCGCTTGGAAGGGTTTCGGACCGGAGGATAACTCATGGGTGAGGGCGGATGATGTTTCTGCTTCCAGACTTGTCAGAGCTTTTCACAGGAGGTTTCCTGGTAAGCCTGGGCCTAGGGGATCCGGAGGATCCTCTTAGAAGAGGGGGTACTGTTAGAACTCTCCTGTTAGGTTTTTTTTTAGTTTGCTGGTCACATGACCATTTTTGCCTATTTAATCCGGCTCCGCCCTCCTGGCCTTGCTGGACTTCATTGTATTTACTACTCTTGAGCTAGCTTGGTGCTCTGTTGCCGTTCTCTGTTAGTTTTGCTAGGTCTTCTGACCTCTATGCATTTTGTTGTGTGTTTGTCTTTGACTGCTACTATTTCTGCTAGGAGGTGTCCAACTTATCCCAGTCCCTAGTTCTTGTAGGGATCCCTCCCTCACATCTATAGGTCTTCGTACAGACTAGCCGAGGACTTTAGCGGGTCTGATCGCAGGATCAGGTTCCCCGTTACATCGTAGGGATCTAGTTTAGTTCTATTGTAGGGACAGATCTCCTGTCTTTCCTTAGTTCCTGTAGCAGATCATAACAATCATTACTTTAAGAAATTAAGGTCAGTCAGTGCGAAAAACTGTGAAAACTTAGAAAGTGTCCCCAAGTGCAGTTGCAAAAACCATCAAGCACTAAAAAGAAACTGGCTCACATGAGGACCGCCCCAGGAAAGGAAGACCAAGAGTCATCTCTGCTTCTGAGGATAAGTTTATCCGAGTCACCAGCCTCAGAAATCGCAGGTTAACAGCAGCTCAGATTAGAAACCAGGTCAATGCCACACAGAGTTCTAGCAGCAGACACATCTCTTCAACAACTGTTAAGAGGAGACTTTGTGTAGCAGGCCTTCATGGTAAAAAAGCTGCTAGGAAACCACTGCTAAAGACAGGCAACAAGAAGAAGAGATTTGTTTGGGCTAAAGAACACAAGGAATGGACATTAGACCAGTGGAAATCTGTGCTTTGGTCTGATGAGTCCAAATTTGAGATCTTTGGTTCCAACCAACGTGTCTTTGTGTGAGGCAGAAAAGGTGAACGGATGGACTCTACATGCCTGGTTCCCACCGTGAAGCATGGAGGAGGAGGTGTGATGGTGTGGGGGTGCTTTGCTGGTGACACTGTTGGGGATTTATTCAAAATTGAAGGCATACTGAACCAGCATGGCTACCACAGCATCTTGCAGCGGCATGCTATTAGATCCGGTTTGCGTTTAGTTGGACCATCATTTATTTTTCAACAGGATAATGACCCCAAACACACCTCCAGGCTGTGTAAGGGCTATTTGACCAAGAAGGAGAGTGATGGGGTGGTACGCCAGATGACCTGGCCTCCACAGTCACCAGACCTGAACCCAATCGAGATGGTTTGGGGTGAGCTGGACCGCAGAGTGAAGGCAAAAGGGCCAACAAGTGCTAAGCATCTCTGGGAACTCCTTCAAGATTGTTGGAAGACCATTTCCGGTGACTACCTCTTGAAGCTCATCAAGAGAATGCCAAGAGTGTGCAAAGCAGTCATCAAAGCAAAAGGTGGCTACTTTGAAGAACCTAGAATATAAGACATATTTTCAGTTGTTTCACACTTTTTTGTTAAGTATATAATTCCACATGTGGTAATTCATAGTTTTGATGCCTTCAGTGTGAATGTACAATTTTCATAGTCATGAAAATACAGAAAAATCTTTAAATGAGAAGGTGTGTCCAAACTTTTGGTCTGTACTGTATATGTGGGCAGCACGGTGGCTCAGTGGCTAGCAATGTACGGTGGCTCAGTAGTTAGCACTGCAGCCTTGCAGCGCTGGGGTCATGGGTTCAAATCCCACCAAGGACAACATCTGCAAGCAGTTTGTATCTTCTCCCCGTGTTGGCGTGGGTTTCCTCCCACAATCCAAAGACATACCGATAGGGAATTTCGATGGTGAGCCCCAGTGTCTGCAAAGCGCTGTTGAATTAATGGCGCTATATACAGTAAATGAGTAGAATAAATAAATAAAAAAATTTAGACAATACATTTTGTATATGGAATGGCCCATTGGATGAATCACATGAGTTTCATCATTATTTAAAGTCAATCTGGCCTGAACTACAATTCACAATACATTACGATAGCAACCAGATCTATTTTCTGGATACTCTAGTTATCAAAAACACCGTTGGGTCTCTGTCAGCAGACCTTTTTGTGAAAAATACTGACCGCAACAATTTGCATCATTTTCAAAGTTGTCATCCTTTGACCTCCAAACGATCACTACCCCATTCTCAGTTTCAAGGAGTCAATCGGATAGTCTCAAACACCACGGTACACCAGACACAGTTAAAAGATATGCAAAACAAATTCATTAACAGGGGATATCCAGATCACACCTTTGAACTCACTTGACAACCCCGATCATTGACACCACAATCGGCTAACTGGAGGGTCGCTTTTACACATACGTATCACCCATTTGTATACAGGATATATAAAACAATTAGGCGCTATTGGGGTAACCTGCACAATAGTTATCCTGAAATTCAGGAATTTCAACTACCATTCCTTACCATGTTTCCGCCGACCTACTAACCTGAGGGATAAATTGATAAGGGCCGATGAGCGTTCTCTTGTTAAACTTCCCCGACAACAGTTCTTTCGCACACTGAGACGAGGAACTTTTCCTTGTCTTGAGTGTTAACAGTGCAACAATATACAGAAGGGTAACACCCTCTATAATCCTCACACAGTAATCCGGGATTACTTTACCCACGATTCATCATATGTGATCTATGCTAGCAAATGCCCATGTGGCCTGGTGTTTGTTGGTGAAACAACCCAGCAAATCCGTGATAGGATCTATAAGCACAAATCCTCCATAAGATGCAAAAACCTTCTTCCATTACTATACCACTTTCATAACATGGGTCAAAACATCTCCCAACTTTGTTTTCAAGTGATCGAACAGATACCACTACAACGCAGGGGAGGCGATAGACTTCTTCGTTTTCAAATTAATAGAGAAGCGTACTGGATTCACGAACTACAGACATTAAAACCCAAGGGTCTGAACCACGAGTATGAAATAGGGTCCTTTTGTATATAACTTGGTTTATACCCTTTATCCCTGATAAGTGTATATTGATTAGTTACAGATATCTATAAGCTTCTTCGTTGTAGAGGTGTTACACCTTCTTTTCCGTAGTTAATGAGAAACTTTTCTGTTTGATGAAGAACAGTTTATTAATATATCTGTCTGTACACCGTAACTGATCTAACTTGGGTCTATGTCACATCGTTCTAATGACCTTAGGCTATGGATGCTATGTATCTATTGATTCTAATCGATGCATGATATGAAGCAAAAACGTACATTTTCCCTTTTTCTAGTTCTTATACTTACCTATATTAATATGCATCTTATTTTTAGATCTTGTACTCATGACCCTTTTTCATTGCAGAACCGTACTTAGGCTCTCGTGTAGGACGGCAGACTCGAACTCACACAGCATCTGGTGCTCACCACCTCTAGTACTTCTCCATATCTACACTGAGCTCGTCAGGACTGCACAACCTTCTGTACAACCTTACGGATCTCATCCCGAGAAGCGATCACTCACATGGGACCACCCCTCATATGATGAGGCACGTCTCGTTCCTGATCTGCACAGTCCAATTCCATAGCAATGGGAAGCTATAGGCTGACATATCCCCAATTCTTCTGCATCACTGGTACGCCCACTACCTCTCACCCGGAAGTAATTCAGTATGATACTTGATACAGTATGAGTGCCAAGTTCTATGTCTATTATGTACAGGGTGGGACCCTACTTGTGCACCGAAGATTATAGGAATGGCTTATTCCAATTTATATGTTTTAAATACTCGGCCAATAGTCAGACGAAAAGTTACTGAAAGATCATCCCAGATTCGTCCTTTGTTTGAATTACTCGAGTGGCCAACATGGACTATGTGTATAGCCATGTCAGCAAAACGATTATTAACATCAGTCCTCTTGTTCAACAATCGACCAACTTCTACCTAATGTGCATTGCCACCTTAAGCTTTCCAAACTAGGAATTGAGGGTAAAGAACATGCAGCCCCATTAACGCTTCTATACACATTAAAGTCATCTGAACCTGGTTGTATCAGCTGTATCTGCCGACAGTCTAACGTGGATGGGGGCCTCCCAGCTCTCCCCTGACAAATTAGGTAGGGGGAAAAGAAGGATCGGCATGTTGAAATTTCAACAGCCGATCATTTTAATCTCCCGGGAGATAAGTCACCTTCTGGCAGCTCTTTCTTAGAGAACACAAGAGTGCTTGGCCAAGCTGAGTGTTCAAGTATACAGAGAAGATGGGAGAGAAAGCGCTGTTGACAAAACGATCATCTTACATGTCTCAGGGCCTTTAGACTAAGCATTTTAGTCAACAACAAGGCAAGTATGGTCAAGAGTGTCATAGTCAACAGCAAGTAAAGTGTTGTTAACACTGTCATAGTCAACAGCAAGTAAAGTGTCATCAAGAAGGCCATAGTCAACAGCATGGTGTCACGCCACGTGTGGGATTGACTTAGTGCAACACAGAGGGAAGAGGGAAAGGTAGCAGTGGAGACCTCCTAGTCTGATCTGGTGTCACCCTGTCTCAACTACCGTCCCTATATGGCCTCTTCAGCTATCTCTGCACGCGTGCCTCGCCCTACTCTCCCTGGCGTATGGCTACGGATGGGAGGAGATGAGCACTAGTCAACCTCCACTAAACTCTATAGACAACAAGGATAGACAAAACAGGGGGAAACGGCTTAGCTTTAGATGAACTCCAAATAAGCACACGGCCTCAAGCTCCAGAAAGGACGAAGTACTGCTCCTGCTAAGCTTCACAAGTATAAATTAATATAGCCGACGGCTTCCTCTCAGACACAACAGGTATATATACACCCAGGCCAGAGAGCTAATTAGCAAGAGAGATTTAGCCGCTCGATCCTAAAGACAGCCTCTTATCGAAGAAGCTGTCTGCAATGCCAAACGTAGAGATCTCCTGCAACCCACAGCAGGGCGACTGTCTGTCACCTCTGACACACCCGTGACACATGGCAAGTATGGTCAAGAGTGTCATAGTCAACAGCAAGCCACATGTCGTCAAGAGTGTCATAGTCAACAGCAAGTCAAGTGTGGTCAAAAGTGCCATAGTCAATATCAAGGCAAATAGGGTCAAGAGTGTCATACTCAACAGCAAGGGAAGTTTGGTCAAGAGTGCCATAGTCAATATCAAGGTAAATAGGGTCAAGAGTGCCATAGTCAACAGCAAGTCAAGTGTGGTCAAAAGTGCCATAGTCAAAAGCAAGACAAGTCTGGTCAAGAGTGCCATAGTCAATATCAAGGCAAATAGGGTCAAGAGTGTCATAATCAACAGCGAGCCATGCGTGGTCAAGAGTGTCAGTCAACAGCAAGGCAAGTGTGGTCAAGAGTGTCCATATCTTGTAAAAAAAGAAAAACAACAAAAAGTTTATGGAGAAAAACCATGAGACCTTGAGTAGTCAACAAGGCTCCAGTTACTGGTAACGCTTTTGTAAAGAATAGCTGAATCTGCCAGATCAAGAGTCAGAAGAGCACAAGTTGTGCCGATAAGTTGGGAAGGTGATAAATCAGCAGGACATTATATGACATGTACGGCGCTGCCAATGTATGCACTGTAAGTATTCCAGCTTCTGGCAAGAACAGACGGTTTACAGACAGAAAACATGATGCCTTATTATTTTAATGTACTAGTATTTTGCTTAATGAAAATTCTTAATTGTAATTCAATTAATTACATACACAGTCCCCAGTTACAGCTTCCAATAAGACATTGGCTTTTCAAGCAGGTCTAAAGGCACTTAACCAATTTTAATATATTAAGACCAATTTCCCTTGAATACTAATTAGTTCTTAATGATAAGATGAGGAGGGGAGCATCATAGAAAGCAAGCGGCGGGATATAAAATTCAATTAGCCGTGGAAAGGATGCTCGTCTGCACAACTTGTATTTTGGAGGGTGGAAAGGGCTGGATTCTGAGCTTGTAAATCTCTGGCATATTCGGGGGAAGAGGACAGGGCTTTATATGAAGCTGTGGAGGCAGACAATGCTTTCTGCATAACACAGTCTGGTTTGTGTTTAATGATACAGATATTCTCCTATCACACAGATACAGCACTGCAGATCGTGCTACGGCCGCACCGTCTGGGACATGGAGACCCAAACACTGGGGTTAACAGAGAAAGCAATGGTGCAAATGTCTTCAATTCAAATAGATGCAAGCATGATTAAAGGGGTACTCCGAAAATAGAGTGTTATTTGCTCTAAGAGCCATATTGTAATATTGTGCGAGCTCAAGTGGAAGCAATAAAAATTAGGCAAAGTACACATCGGCGCCTCCATCAAAGATTCCTTTATTTCTGCCGCTATTCTTCCCATTGATATGACGAACATCCAAATGGAGCCCATATTCATGTCCGCTGGGCACCACAGAAGGATAATAATCTGTTGATATAGACATTAATAGGGGAATCCTATGCATTCAGTTAAAGGGGAGCCAAAGTGAAGAGGGCTGCATTGCAATTCCCATGCTGGAAGCATTGATCTGCAGGGAAATAGTGTGAAGCAACCACAGAAAGATTTTATGCACTGTCCAGCCAATTATTTCAGTGTTGGAAAATTACACTGGTCAAAAGTACTGTCCCCCTCCAAATTACACATACAGGAGCTTTTATGACCTCCGATTCTCCATCCACAGACATGAATATGTAGTCGGTCCCTCTGCAGATACAACAGCTCCCACTCTTCTTTCTACAAGATCTTGGGAATGTTTTCCCATTTATACAGAAGAGCATTTGTGAGGTCAGACAGTGATGTTGGACGAGATGGCCGGGATTACAATCTCCGCTCTAGTTCATCCCATGGTGTTGGAGGGGGCTAAGGTCCAGGCTTTTGTGCAGCCGGTCAGGTTTTTCTCCACCGAACTCCCCCAACCATGTCTATATGGACCTTATGCACTGGGCACAGTCATGGGGAATAAAAAAGGGCCTTCCCTAAGTTGGTCCCTCAAAGCTAGAACTCTCCAAAATGTTATGCTGAAGCATTGAGGTGTCCCTTCACACCAACTCCTGAAAAACAACCCCATAGTATTATCCCTCCTCAACCAAACTGTACAGCGGGGCACATTGCAGTCAGGCAGGTAACGTTCTCCTGGCATTCACCAAACCCAGACTCCACCATCGGATGCCAGATAGAGAAGTGCGATCCGTCACTGCACAGAACATGTCTCCTCCAGAGTCCAGTGGTGGCGGCTTTACACCACTCCATCCGACGCTCGGCATTGTGCTTAGTGATGTACGGCTGCATGCAGCTGCTCGGCCATGAAGCTCCTGGCGGGGGCGCAGTGTTTGTACTGATGTTAATAACAGAGGAGGTTTGGACTCTGCAACCATGGAGAGTCACGGGTGTGTCAGAGGTGACAGACAGTCGCCGTGCATTGGGTGGAGATCTCTACGTTTGGCATTACAGACATCATCTTAGGTGAGAGGCTTTCTCTAGGACCTAGTGGCTACCTCCCTCTGGTAATTAGCTGCCTGGCCTGGGTGTATAAATACCTGGTGTGTCTGAGAGGGAGTCGCCGGCTATATTCATTTTTACTTGTGAGGCTTAGCAAGAGCAGTACTTCGTCCTCTCTTGAGCTTGAGGCCCAAGTGCACATTTGGAGTCGTCTAAAGCTAAGCATTCTCCCCGTTTATCTACCTTTGTTGTCTATAGAGTTTAGTGGAGATCGACTATTACTCATCTCCTCCCATCCCTAGCCTTAGCCATATGCCAGGGAAAGACAGGGCGAGTCACGCGTGCAGCGATTCCTGAAGAGGCAATATAGGGACGGTAGTTGAGACAGGGTGACACTAGACCAGACTAGGAGGTCTCCACTCCCCCCTTTCTCTAGTGTTTGGGCTCCCTTTCCCTCTTCCCTCTGTGTTGCACTAAGTCATTCCCACACCTGGCGTGACATGGAGTCAGCAGAGCGGTGGTGACTTTTCTGCCCTCTGCTCCTCAGCACTCAGCCATGAAGTGGAGACCCCGTAACGTTACAGAGCTGGGGGCCGAGTTGCTGCGATTCTTTCCACTTCTACATAATATCACTCACAGGTGATGGGGGAATATCTAAGAGAGAAGAAATGTCATCGACGGATTTGTTACTCTGGTGGCTCCTACTACAGGACCGCGCTGGTATCAGTGAGCTCTGAACTCACTCACAAGGCCGTTGTGTCACATGTTAGTAAAGGCAGACGTCACGGCGGGGGACCGGACGTTAAACTCCGGAAGCGAGGGGCTGTAGTACACTTATGGCCATTGGACTGAATTTAAAAAATGAATTAAACGATTAGGACGTGCGGGCCAATATTTTTTCCCGTGTAGTGTATCAAAGCTCATACACCACAATTTCATCACAGAATCAAAACTGTAAAGTGTTAAACAGGCTGAAAAAGGGATCAGTCCAACTAAAATGTAAAAGGATTCTGCCTCCATCTGCTCATGACCCCCTCATCAGTTATCTAGAGATTCTCATTTCAGCTGTGCTGGAGTCAGACCCTCTACATAGATCCGTCATGAGCACGATAACCAAGACCCTGATTCTTCCATACAGAGGGAGTCAATCAATCACAGCTTATGGGCATATTCGCCTAGCAAGATCTAAGAAATGAAGAGAGTGTGCAGGGTCTCTGCAGAGGCGGCACGCTGGGGGGGCACATACTTACTGTTCTCTCTGACCAGACAGAACTCCAAGGAACTCTGACTCTCCAGTGTACTGTCCAGATCCACAGGAACGTTAGGCTGGTTCTGCTTCTCCAGTCGATACTGAGGACCTGGAACATAAAAACACCATGGAAATTATACACATCGGCCGGAGCAGCCATCAATCTATTGTGAATGGCGGTGTCTTAAATCTCCCTTAAAGGAAGAGGTCAGGGGAAAGTGGATTTGGGTATTATGGGCTTCATCATGCCAGATGCCTTTGTTCCTTATAGTGATAAGACATAACTAGAGATGTCTGACAGGAGCTTACTCCCCTGTTCTTAGTTTAGCATACATGCATGCTTGGCTGAGTCGAGCATGCATGTCTATGATGGGGCGTTGGGAGGATTCGCTGTCAGCTGAACTTGGGAGGATTCGCTGTCAGCTGAACATGGGCTATCTCAAGTGTATGGTCATCCTTAAACCTTTTTTACATGGAGCGATGATAGGCTAAAGGTACCCTTAAATTACACATTATGTATATACAGGTGCATCTCACTAAATTAGAATATCATCAAAAAGTTAATATATTTCAGTTCTTCAATACAAAAAGTGAAACTCGTTATACAGAGTCATTACACACAGAGTGATCTATTTCAAGTGTTTATTTCTGTTAATGTTGATGATTATGGCTTACAGCCAATGAAAACACAACAGTCATTATCTCAACAAATTAAAATAATTAACAATAAACACCTGCAAAGGCTTCCTAAGCGTTTAAAAAGGTCCCTTAGTCTGTTTCAGTAGGCTCCACAATCAGCTGTATCGGCTGAATTTGGCAGAATAGAAAACAATCTAATGCGTATATGCAAGTAGCTTCTTCAGAGAGGAAGAGGACAGGTAGACTCTAGAGCCCACCTGCTGGAAGTAGCGCTCCTAAAAGTCAATATCGACCCTTTAAAAGGGTCTTGCTACATGAATAATGATAAAAAGGTTTGTCATGGTGAGTGGCCTCTGACAATAGTTATAAGGAGTAAGGTTTCTCCTTGTGAAGAGCACCAAGTTGAGGTAAGGAGACTTATAGGCCATGCAATGCAACTGTCCCCTGGAAACAATTGTCTGCAAATGGAGTTTCTGGTTTGACTTCTTACCCCAAGGCATGTGGCAAGGGCTTAAAAAGTATCGATATTGACTTATAGGATTGCTGCTTTGGAATAGGTGTCACTAAAGTTCCTGTACTCATCCTCTCTGAAGAGGCTACTTGCATCTTCAAATTCACAGGGGAGCATCGCGTGGCCTATAAGTCTCCTTACGCCAACTTGTTGCTCTCCACAAGGAGAAACCTTACTCCTTAGACCATCTAAGGGGTATGGAGGCCTCCTGATGGCAACTAGAAGGGGTTGAACATGGGGCAGTTGGATTTCAACTCCCTGATCCTTTTGTTCTAAAGGAGGTGGGGCCCTGACACACACAAAGTCTTCAATTCCTACTGGGAACACATACACGCTCAGCTGAGCCAAGTGTTCATGTGTATGGAGGGAATGTTAGAGACTCCTTTTGGCCCAACGGGAATTTGGCTGACTGCTTTTTGATGTGGAGAGTCAGTTATTGCTATAGGAGGTAGAAAAAAAAGCCTTTATAGACCTCAGCTAATGATTAAAGAATTGGAAAAGTAAAAGCCCAACCTTTGTGGTCTAATAAACATAAAAAGATTGTCACAAGGTAGATAAATGTATTATTGATAGGAGGACCATCACCACAAATGATCATCAGAATAGGGGTTCCAAAGGTCCCTTATGTGAAAGAAGGTAGTGAGAATGTGCGACCCCAACTCAATGCTCAACAAACACGCTCATTCAACTGACAGATAATGTCGGTGTAAGTGTGCTCATGTATGTGAAAACCCTTTATTTGTATTAATATACTTTTAGAGGAAAAAGCTCTGAATGGGTTTAGCGATTTGTGTGAAATTCCAATGCACATTCTTTTTCATGTAGCTGTTCATCGCGTAGATTAGGCAGCCCAATTTGGATTGTCCCAACAATTTTACAAAGTCTGCCCTGACATAATGAACAAATTAGTTCCGGGCCTGCAGAATGGTAATTGGTACTGTAATGCAGCGGCTTGCGGCATTACTGTAATGGTCCAGGGTGTGTTTTGGCTGACCATGTACCTCCCCCTCAGGTGACTGATCACATGACTGTGACATCAGCACAGGTCCTGAGTGTGCACTGGAAGATATATAAACCCTGGTAGTTTTGAGACAGGGTGTGAAAGTCATGAGGCCTGTTCCCTGTGTGGGACACCGTTAGAGTGTGAGGCCTAGTGAGGCCTGGTGAAGCCTGAAAGGCAGAGGCTGGATCCTTATGTGTAAGAGATGCCAGTAGCCTTGGAAGACAAGAGTTCTGGAAGGCAGGGGCTGGATGTTATGTGTGTAAACATACCAGTAGCCTTTGAAGGTACGAGGGCTGGAGACCCCCATCTGGGAAGCCGTAAAGCCACAGCGGTGGCAGAACAAATCTGATTGAAGCAGCTATGACCCGGCAAAGGTAAAAACACTGCTTGATGTGGACATTTATGTTGTTACCTTGCTGAAGGCTGTATGTGGAGCCAAGTGGACATATCTGCCACTGGAAAGGCTCTTGGACATTATATGTGTAATATGTCGGCGAGCCACTGAGATGGACTCGGTTATGAGCGGTTTATGATTAATAATAAACTGCTGGATTGTGAAATACCGGAAAGGCGTTGCATGTGTGCTTTAATTGACCCGGTGAAGCGAGTGTCCCCCAGCATGATGACTAGCGCTGCCTTACAGTACCCTGCTGCACCATTGCCAGATCTGTATTGGACTCGGTGACAAACTCAGCTCACTTCTTTAGCCAAGTCTGCACTGGACTTTGTGACAAACTTAGCTCTGCTATAATGTTGGGACAACTCTTCTGTCCTGCTGCCAGTTCTGTATTGGACTCTGTGACAAAATCAGCTCCCCTCTTTTGCCGAGTCTGCATTGGACACTCTGACAAATTCAGCTTTACCATATTGCTGGGTCATCTCTGCTGTACTGCTGTCAGCCCTATATAATACTTTGTGACAAACTCAGCTCTGCTATATTGCTGGGTCAACTCTTCTCTACAGCTGCCAGTTCTGCATTGGAATCTGTGACAAATTCAGCTCACCTCTTTTGCCAAATCTGCATTGGGCTATTTCACAATTCAGGTTTACTATAGTGCTAGGTCAACTTTGCTGTACTGCTGTCAGCGCTACATAGCACTCTGTGACAAACTCAGCTCTCCTCTTTTGCTGTGTCAGCATTGGACTCTGGGGCAAACTCAGCTGTGCCGTATAACTGAGTAAATTCTGCCATACCATTGTGTAACTTTGCTCCGTTTTACTGGTTCCTCATCGGTGAGTCTACTCTGCTTGACCATATCCCGTGTAGGATGGTGATTGGTAAACATGCATTGACCAATCCAACATAGTCTCATTGCAGAGTTACTATCACTCATGCGCGCTGTTGTATTATGGTAAACCTGGCTTATGTCTCCCAACTGTAGTAGCAGCACGCGGCATGATGGCATGGATAAAATGTGCCACCTTATGCCATTCAGTTTCAGGACATATGTATAAAGCCGTGCGTGAATACCAGACCTGCACTATTTCTCTCAAGTCGCTGCACGCCATCTGTTCTATGCATAAAATATGATCACAAACAAGGGTTTTATTATATATTGTAAAGAGCATTGGATTTATATAGCTTTTATTAACCAAAGTACTTCCAATGTATCTATTGCTGAATGCGATCACTGTAGCTGAGATAATCGGAGGGAGGGGTGTACTTACAATTTCATCCTATATGGGTTTCCAATACATATTTGTCCAGGATAAAAAGTGGTGAGTGACCCAAAAAGTTGCAACTGATATCCACTACTCAGTATAGGGTAGAGAGTAGGAGGGATAAGGGAATAGGAGGGTTTTCTCCCCGATAACCCTGCCTGACCACAGAGGCTGGCACCCTAAAAAGGCACTGAAGAAATGGCGCCCTCGCTGACCATACTCTTACCCCAGGGAGCCCTATACATACACAAATAAGCCCATTGTATGCACAAAACCTTTAATATGAGGGGGACACAAGAGTTTCCATACAAACTATCAAAGCGATTATTCCAAAGATAACAGATATAAACGCTGTAAGCGAATTGTCAATATTTTGTATTCATTTAGCCCTGTCCGGGTGTAAAGCAAACGGTATATGGCCCATGCATGGAAGAGTGGGAAAAGATTGCCAATTCTAAATATGCCATGCTGATAGACTTCTACCCAAAAAGACTGAACACTGTCAGAAATTCAAGGGGTTTTTCAACAAAGTAGTAGTCTAAGGGTGTGCATATTTATGCAACAACGTTAGTTTAGTTCTTTATTTTTCTTCTTCCACCCAAAAAGATTTCAGTTTATTTTTCAATTGAACTGTACAGATTAAAAAGGTGGAAAAAGTCCTTTTTTTCCATGATAAAACCTGGCATTTTAACAGGGGTGTGTAGACTTTATACATCCACTGTAATATATATTTATATGAAGCACCACAAGCAAAAGAGCAGGTCAGGTATAGGAGCCAGCCCACAGGTTACAACCTACGGTACATAAAAATACAAAAAAAAGTGGACAGCACTCAACAGCAAGTTCCATGACACTGTTTTACACACACACACATATACACAGCTCTGGCAAAAATTAAGAGACCACTGCAAAATTTTAATTTTCTCTGATTTTTCTCTTTACAGGTACAGTGGTGGCCAAAAGTATTGGCACCCCTGCAATTCTGTCAGATAATACTCAGTTTCTTCCTGAAAATGATTGAAATCACAAATTCTTTGGTATTATCTTCATTTAATTTGTCTTCAATGAAAAAACACAAAAAGAGTTGTCCTAAAGCCAAATTGGATACAATTCCACACCAAACCTAAAAAAGGGGGTGGACAAAAGTATTGGCACTGTTTGAAAAATCATGTGATGCTTCTCTAATTCGTGTAATTAACAGCACCTGCAACTTACCTGTGGCACCTAACAGGTGTTGGCAATAACTAAATCACACATGCAGCCAGTTAACATGGATTAAAGTTGACTCAACCTCTGTCCTGTGTCCTTGTGTGTACCACATTGAGCATGGAGAAAAGAAAGAAGACCAAAGAACTGTCTGAGGACTTGAGAAACCAAATTGTGAGGAAGCATGAGCAATCTCAAGGCTACAAGTCCATCTCCAAAGACCTGAATGTTCCTGTGTCTTCCGTGCGCAGTGTCATCAAGAAGTGTAAAGCCCATGGCACTGTGGCTAACCTCCCTAGATGTGGAAGGAAAAGAAAAATTGACGAGAGATTTCAACGCAAGATTGTGCGGATGGTGGATAAAGAACCTCGACTAACATCCAAACAAGTTCAAGCTGCCCTGCAGTCCGAGGGTACAACAGTGTCAACCCGTACTATCCGCCGGCGTCTGAATGAAAAGGGACTGTATGGTAGGATACCCAGGAAGACCCCACTTCTTACCCCGAGACATAAAAAAGCCAGGCTGGAGTTTGCCAAAACTTACCTGAGAAAGCCGAAAACGTTTTGGAAGAATGTTCTCTGGTCAGATGAGACAAAAGTAGAGCTTTTTGGGAAAAAGCATCAACATAGAGTGTACAGGAAAAAAAAAAGAGGCATTCAAAGAAAAGAACACGGTCCCTAGAGTCAAACATGGCGGAGGTTTCCTGATGTTTTGGGGTTACTTTGCTGCCTCTGGCACTGGACTGCTTGACCGTGTGCATGGCATTATGAAGTCTGAAGACTAACAACAAATTTTGCAGCATAATGTAGGGCCCAGTGTGAGAAAGCTGGGTCTCCCTCAGAGGTCATGGGTCTTCCAGCAGGACAATGACCCAAAACACACTTCCAAAAGCACTATAAAATGGTTTGAGAGAAAGCACTGGAGACTTCTAAGGTGGCCAGCAATGAGTCCAGACCTGAATCCCATAGAACACCTGTGGAGAGATCTCAAAATGGCAGTTTGGAGAAGGCACCCTTCAAATATCAGGGACCTGGAGCAGTTTGCCAAAGAAGAATGGTCTACAATTCCAGCAGAGCATTGTAAGAAACTCATTGATGGTTACCGGAAGCGGTTGTTCACAATTATTTTGGCTAAAGGTTGTGCAACCAAGTATTAGGCTGAGGGTGCCAATACTTTTGTCTGGACCATTTTTGGAGTTTTGTGTGAAATGATCCATGATTTGATTATTGCTTCATTCTCTTTTGTGTTTTTTCCTTGCAAGCAAATTAAATGAAGATAATAATACCAAAGAATTTGTGATTGCAATCATTTTCAGGAAGAAACTGAGTATTATTTGACAGAATTGCAGGGGTGCCAATAGTTTTGGCCACCACTGTACATTTTTGGGGAAAATGTACATTGTTGTTTTATTCTAGAAACTACTGACAACATGTCTCTGAAATTCAAAGCTAAAAATTTTGTATTTATTTACAGCAAATGAGAAATCGTCAAAATAATAAAAAAAGAAACAGTGCTTTCAGACCTCAAATAATGCAAAGAAAACAAGTTCTTATTCATTTAGAAACAACAATACTCATGTTTTAACTCAGGAAGAGTTCAGAAATCAATATTTGGTGGAATAACCATGATTTTTAATCCCAGCTTTCATGCATCTTGGCTGCTTTCCACCAGTCTTTCACACTGTTTTTGGGTGACCTTACGCCACTCCAGGCACAAAAATGTAAGCAGTTCTTCCTTGCTTGATGGCTGTGACGATCCATCTTCCTCTTGATTACATTCTAGAGGTTTTCAATGGGGTTCAGGTCTGGAGATTCGGCTGGCCATGACAGGGTCTTGATGTGGTGCTTCTTCATCCACACATTGATTGACCTAGCTGTGTGGCATGGGGCATTGTCCTGCTGGAAAAAACAGTCCTCAGAGTTGGGGAACATTGCCTGAGCAGAAGGAAGCAAGTGTTTTTCAAGGATAACCTTGTATGCGGCTTGATTCATACGTCCTTCGCAAAGATTAACCTGCCCAATTCCAGCCTTGCTGAAGCTTCCCCAGATCATCACCGATCCTCCACCACATTTCACAATAGGTGCAAGACACTGGCTTGTATGCCTCTCCAGGTCTCCGTCTAACCATTAGACGACCCGGTGTTGGGCAAAGCTGAAAATTAGACTCATCAGAGAAGATGACCTTACTCCAGTCCTCTATGGTCCAATCCTTATGGTCTTTGGCAAGCTTCAGCCTGGCTCTCCTTTGCTTCTCATTGATGAAAGGCTTTTTTCTAGCTTTATATGACTTGAGGCCTCTAGGAGCCTGTTACCAACTGTTCTTGCCGTGCACTTCACCCCAGCTGCCATTTGCCATTCCTTTTGTAGGTCACTTGATGTCATCCTGCGGTTGCTGAGTGACATTGGAATAAGATGACGGTCATCCCGGTCAGTGGAGAGTCGCTTTCGCCCTCTGCCGGTCTGTAGCTTTGTTGTCCCCAATGTCTGCTGCTTGACCTTGTTGTAATGGACTGCCGTCTTTGAAATTGTAAGGATGGAGGCAACATGACGCTCCCTGTATCCCTCTGCTAGTAAAGCCAGAATTGAGCCCTTCTTTTCTTCACTCAAGGCTTTTCTTTTTAACTCCTTTGGCATGGTTAAAAGTTATTTTTTTTTATTCAAATTACTTTTGGGCTATTCCTAGCACTTGTTTTGCCATCCAGCTTGTCCTATTGCAAGAGGATTGTGAAGACCACAGCAGTGTTTTTTTTATACTTTCCCTCATTACATAAGATTTGGTTCAGGTGATCACCTAATCAGAAGCACATTAAGTAGAATGAGGTGGACTGTGGTTGGAATTCAACTGACACTGGAATGGAATGGCTGACAGACATGTAGAGATGGGGATTTTTAGAAAACTGTTGAGTGGTCTCAATTTTTGTCAGAGCTGTATATATCCATCAGATATCAGTGAAAATATTAAAGAAGGGCCATGATGGAAAGATCTGAACTGCTTCCATGCAAGAGGAAATCAGGCGCCATTTGTAGTCACTGGATTCTCTGAAGGGAGTGGGGCAGAAAGGTGGCCTAGTGCCTATCGGCATCACACTCCATATAGGTGGGCTTTAAAAAAAAAAATCACATTGCACAGATAGTATATGAACATTAGAAAGTAAGCACAGATGGAAGAGGTTAAACATTGTGCAGCCTCTAGGGAGTTCCTACTTTGCAACATTTATTGCTGGAACTGAACTGGGGTCTCCCTGTGACACCATGCGGAGGACCGCAGGCCTCCTGTACCCTTTACAGAGACCTTAAAAATGTCAGCGGCCTGAGAGGAAACAAGTTTGTTTATGTGGCAGCGGGAGGCGTTTATGTGAGGCAGTAATACGGCCGTCAGGAGAGAGCCAGGCGCAATGATTGATCTACTGCACAAGCACGCCTTGTTCTGGGTCACAGGCAGATTTAGCTATGGGCTCACACAGCCAAGGTCCAAACTACTGGCCGACCGCCGAAAAACTGGAATAATGAAACCTAAAATTGGTATTAAATGATTGCTCTGATGGAGGTGTCCATATTCTGCACCTAACAGAACCATCCTATAGTTGGATATACACTGGCAAGGCAAGCGGCACCAGTCCTACAAAAAGTAATTCATTGTCCATTTTTAATAAAGCGACCACCGACAATATCGAGGGTATGTTCACACTTTGTGTACTATGAGTAAAGGAATTCAAAATATCTAAATCTACGAGTTTCGAAAAATTTCTACGCAGAAACGGACATGCGGTGTGGATTTTCTTTGTACGGACATCGGTGCAGATTTCAACCTTGGCAATGAATTTTTTTTTGCACATTCTGCTGCAGATACGATGCAACAAAATCTGCAGCAAATGTGTACAAACAATGCCGTTTTGCAACCAAAGGGGACGTCCACGTGGGACTGATAAATTGCTGAAGTCCAAAGCAACCAAAATATGGAGTGTGCAAAAAATTTCGTCCTTTCCATTTCAGTGTCAAAAAAAAAAGTGATGACACTTCATAAAATCTCATTCACATGCTGCGGAAAAATGTGCTGCCTAATTTAATCTGTGGGTATTTATAGTTTATCCAATTCCTCGCCATTTTCAAGGGATCTCTCTCTTTTTGCTTATACAGACCTAACACTTTTGTGTTACTATATATCCAACCCTCCTCTTGGAGCTTGACTGCCTAAACTAGATAAAGCTCTTGTGTTCGGCTTACAGATAGTGTTTTATCAGCAGGAGATTATCGCTACAGGACTAGCTGTCTCGTGCTTCCTAATCCAACCACGCCCCCCCACCACTGATTGGCAGCTTTCTGTCAGTATACAGAGAAGACGGCCAATCAGTAGTGTGGGCGGGGTCATCTAGCAGAGCTCTGGATGCTGAACTTTTTATAACGGCACCCACACCACTGATTGGCAGCTTTCTGTGTACACTGTGGGGCGTGGTTGGACCAGGAAGCATGAGACACCTAGTCCTGCAGTGATAATCTCCTGCTGATAAAATACTGATTTTATCGAAACAGCACACAGCCCAGTAAATGACATATCTCAGAAATCAAGGTCTCTGTCCCTACATCATGCTGCTCTCAGATTACATAGAAAAACTTGACGACAGATTCCCTTTTTACCTACATACTACTCGATTTGCGGTCATTTAATGGCCTGTTTACACTATGTGACCAAAATTCTATATCGACGATGTGCTGCCGAGGATGGTGATTTTGATGCTGGCATGATAAGCCAATCACGTTATGAATAAGCATTTTGCCTGTTTGTCGGGTGATTGCCGGCATGCTGGATTTTCGACTCGTCTACATGAGATGCAAACGTCTCTCTTGCTCTGAGACCACCTATTAATATTACATGGTTGGTACTGTATGTAACAGTTTTTCTACGGTGGGCTCTATGTGGCGGTCCATCCACAGCTATCACCAGATCGGTCATCACAATGGACACCACCACTGGCATCTACAGAGGAACATCCGAAGCAGAAGAGAGGAAAATTAGGCTAGTGGCTGAGGACTTGGATGAAATAGGCAAGGATGCTCCAGAAATTTGCTATTTTTCATATGTTGAGATTAACTCCTGCGTCCATGTGTTATGAAAAAAACAAGAACATGGCGAAATGTAGAAAACTGGAAAAGACAAAAAAAAAAAATCCCAATTTGGTAATAGTGGGGTATCTGAGCTCTAAACACATGCGGCCGGCTGTCAGGAATCACGCTGGAAAATCCACACCGTCAATTCTACTTTGGGAGGAAAAAAAAAAAAAAGTTATCCTTTCAGTCAAGGATTAAAAAAAGGGAAGAAAAGGCCCAGTGTAACTTTTATCTGAGATAGTGATGTCTGTAAACTCTATCTCTCTTTTCTGCTGACAAGCAGCGGCCGAGATAAGATTGGAAGCGAGGCTCACTTTGCCGGGATAAATAAATAATCAATAGTCATCTAAATGGAAATGAGGAACAGCAGACCCCCCCCCTTCACTCCACCACCTCCTGATAACAGGACCCCTTATCAGGGATCCAATTTTTCAGGCCTGGGCCTTATCAACATCACTCAGCTCTAAGGTAATATGCTGGAGGGAAGGGGGGAAAAAATCCTGCTGCTAAATTGAAGCAATTGAATGAGATCAGTTTAGTGAGGTGTTGGTTACCCGCAGTTCAAATGTTTAGAAATGCAATTTTGCTCCCATTATGTAGCAGTGGAGGTGAGAGATATGCGGGAAATGCTCCGGGCATTAATGTGACAGCAACTTAACTCTTCAGACCCGGCCGAGGCCAGGGCAGCGCTCCTTATTTTAGTGGTACGATACCGGCTCTCCGTGTGCCCCATAGACACCTTGGAATTGTATAAAGGAGACAAAAACTACACAAAAATTACAGCATAAAAAAAAAAGACAAACTATTTTGTTACCTTTTTTTTCAAATTAGTTTGAAGCAAACGGTCAACAGAGTAGGCAAACATTTTATGGAATAATGTAATAGTAAAAGATCAGTCAACTTAGCTTTAAGGCCGTGTTCACACAGACGAAATGATCACGGACACTCTTCAAATTAGGGCGGTATCACACATCCGACATTAACGGTCTGAGTAGAGAATGTGATATCTGGGACGGCCGCGCTTCTCCTTACCAAGGCGTATATGAAGCTGATGAGTTTGGGTGAGGAGAGCTGCGGCCGGCCCAGATATCGCGGTCTGGACTCGGACCGCTAATGTTGGGAGGATGGCACTTACCCTGCGCGTTGTGCAGTGTTAAATGCCAAACATGACTGCCGGTCGGTGGAAATGTATTATCCGGTTTACGCAGGCAGTCCGCTCTTCAGATACACACAGATCGTTCAGTGTGCATAGACTGCCATTGGTCTCGGCAGCACATGTCCTGTTCGCACAGGACAATGTGCTGGCGAGAATGAGGAGACCATTCCATCTGATGAACGAGTGTTTTACTGTTTAGACTGAATGATTTTCTGTGGTTCTGGTAGCATGAAATGATTTCTGAGCATGTTCTAATCTGGGCTAAGGTCATTGAGCAGGGAGGGGGAGGAGGTGAGCTATGACCATCACCCGATGTGAAGACAACTCTTGTGAAATTTACTGTGAACAAAGGTGTTATCTTTCATAGTAATCCTGTCTGTGCTGTTAAAGGGGTTGTCCACTACTTTTACATTGATGCCCCTTATTCGCAGGATAGGGCATCAATGTATGATCAGCCGGGGTCCCGCACGCAGCACCCCCGGCGATCAGCTGTTATCGGTGCCGGCAGCGGCCGACCGGAAGTACTCACCTGCGGAGCTCCGCCGTCAAGTGGTAGTCGCCACCGCCGCGGTGTACTGCACATCCGCCTCCCATTGAATTAAATAGGAGGCGGATGTGCAGTACACCGCGGCGGCCACTACCACTTGACGGCAAAGCCCCACAGGTGAGCACTTCCGGCCGGCGGCTGCCGGCACCGATAACAGCTGATTGGCGGGAGTGCTGAGTGCGTGACCCCGGCCGATCATACATTGATCGTACATCTTAAAGATAGGGGCATCAATGTAAAAGTAGTGGACAACTTCTTTAATGAGACTGCTGAAAAGTCATCTGTACAGAACAGGAAGTGTCAGTTTAGTAGAATGCTTATTGGCTAGCGTGATCGCAGGTTCAAGTCACCTGAAGGGGGGGGGGTTAAAAAATAAATAAAAAAGTTAAATAGAAAAAAAGTTTGCAAAAAAAAAAAAAAGATATATATATATATATATATATATATATATACACACATACAAACATATATATATATACATATACACACACACACACTGCTCAGAGAAATAAAGGGAACACTGAAATAACCCATCCTAGATCTGAATGAATGAAATATTCTCATTGAATACTTTGTTCTGTATAAAGTTGAATGTGCTGACAACAAAATCACACAAAAATCATCAATGGAAATCACATTTATTAACCAATGGAGGCCTGGATTTGGAGTCACCCCCAAAATTAAAGTGGAAAAACACACTACAGGCTGATCCAACTTTGATGTAATGTCCTTAAAACAAGTCAAAATGAGGCTCAGTATTGTGTGTGGCCTCCACGTGCCTGTATGACCTCCCTACAACGCCTGGGCATGCTCCTGATGAGGCTGAGTATTGTGTGTGGCCTCCACGTGCCTGTATGACCTCCCTACAACGCCTAGGAATGCTCCTGATGAGGCTGAGTAATGTGTGTGGCCTCCACGTGCCTGTATGACCTCCCTACAACTCCTGGGCATGCTCCTGATGAGGCTGAGTATTGTGTGTGGCCTCCACGTGCCTGTATGACCTCCCTACAACGCCTAGGAATGCTCCTGATGAGGCTGAGTAATGTGTGTGGCCTCCACGTGCCTGTATGACCTCCCTACAACGCCTGGGCATGCTCCTGATGAGGTTGCGGATGGTCTCCTGTGGGATCTCCTCCCAGACCTGGACTAAAGCATCCGCCAACTCCTGGACAGTCTGTGGTGCAACGTGACGTTGGTGGATGGAGCGAGACATGATGTCCCAGATGTGCTCAATCGGATTCAGGTCTGGGGGACGGGCGGGCTAGTCCATAGCTTCAATGCCTTCATCTTGCAGGAACTGCTGACACACTCCAGCCACATGAGGTCTGGCATTGTCCTGCATTAGGAGGAACCCAGGGCCAACAGCACCAGCATATGGTCTCACAAGGGGTCTCAGGATCTCATCTCAGTACCTAATGGCAGTCAGGCTACCTCTGGCGAGCACATGGAAGGCTGTGCGGCCCTCCAAAGAAATGCCACCTCACACCATTACTGACCCACTACCAAACCGGTCATGCTGAAGGATGCTGCAGGCAGCAGATCGCTCTCCACGGCGTCTCCAGACTCTGTCACGTCTGTCACATGTGCTCAGTGTGAACCTGCTTTCATCTGTGAAGAGCACAGGGCGCCAGTGGCGACTTTGCCAATCCTGGTGTTTTGTGGCAAATGCCAAGCGTCCTGCACGGTGTTGGGCTGTGAGCACAACTCCCATCTGTGGATGTCGGGCGCCCACACACCCCCATGAGGGAGTTGGTTTCTAACCGTTTGTGCAGACACATGCACATTTGTGGCCTGCTGGATGTCATTTTGCTGGGCTCTGGCAGTGCTCCTCCTGTTCCTACTTGCACAAAGGCGGAGGTAGCGGTCCTGCTGCTGGGTTGTTTCCCTCCTACGGCCTCCTCCACGTCTCCTGGTGTACTGGCCTGTCTCCTGGTAGCGCCTCCAGCCTCTGGACACTACGCTGACAGACACAGCAAACCTTCTTGCCACAGCTCGCATTGATGTGCCATCCTGGATGAGCTGCACTACCTGAGCAACTTCTGTGGGTTGTACAGTCCGTCTCTTGCTACCACAAGTGTGAAAGCACAACCAACATTCAAAAGTGACCAAAACATCAGCCAGAAAGCATTGGTACTGAGATGTGGTCTGTGATCCCCACCTGCAGAACCACTCCTTTATTGAGTGTGTCTTGATAATTGCCAATAATTTCCATCTATTGTCTATTCCATTTGCACAACAGCATGTGAGATTGATTGTCAATCAGTGTTGCTGCCTAAGTGGACAGTTTGATTTCACAGAAGTTTGATTTACTTGGAGTTATATTCTGTTGTTTAAGTGTTCCCTTTATTTTTTGAGCATTGTATATATAGATAGACAGATATAGATAGATATCTATATATAAAAACAGTTTGAATCCCTTCCCCCTTTTCCAAAAAAAAAAAAAAAAAAAAGATATATAAATATTTAGTACCACAGTCTGTCAAATATCCAATCTATCCAAAATATATAATTTAATTAAAATATATGGTTAACCCCACAAAAGGGAAAAATAAATCAAAACGTCTGAAGAATTGGTGCTTTTCGGTCATCCTGCATTTCCAAAAAATGGAATAACAAGCGATCAAAAGGGTTGCATGCACCCCAAAATGGCAACGATATAAACTACAGCCCACCATGCAAAAAATAAGTCATCATCTATATCTATTGACCAAAAAATAAAAAAGTTACCGGTCTTGTAAAATGGTGACACAAAGAGAAGATAGAATTTTTTCCAACCACAAAAATATATAAAAAAATCAACAAAACTGTGCCAGTTTGGTATCGTTCTAATAGTATTGATGTGGAGAATCATGTTGTTAGGTCATTTTTTACTGCATAAAACGTGACCCAAAAAACAATGGCGGACTGGCATTTTGCCACCATTTCACCGCATTTTTTTTTTACCTGTTTTTAAAATGAATGGAGTTATTGAAAATACAACTTCTCCCGAAAACAACAAAACAAAGTTCGACAGAAAAAAAAAATAATGGGTCTTGGAGGAAGGGGTGGAAAAAGAAATCCCAAAAATGAAAAATTGTCAGGTCAGGAAGGGGTTAGATGACCTAGAAAGTTTCCTCATTTTGGAACTAGGTATTTCCTTTTCCATTGTCAGAGCCAAGGTTGAAGATTCTGCCTTTTCCAGCTGGAGGCTTCTAAAGATGAAATATCTACATCA
Source organism: Phyllobates terribilis (assembly GCF_046119375.1). Taxonomy (NCBI): domain Eukaryota; kingdom Metazoa; phylum Chordata; class Amphibia; order Anura; family Dendrobatidae; genus Phyllobates; species Phyllobates terribilis. The sequence continues at coordinate 230,787,304 of NW_027362767.1, forward strand.
ATCAAGAAAACCATGAATGGACAGAGTGAATGCTCACAAATGTTTGGGACGTGGCTGTATGTGTACATACAGGATACAACAAAAATAGCATTTAGAAAATTTAAAAAAAAACAAACAGGTTTTGCTCAGTTTAGGGTCAAAAATTAATTCCCAAAAACTTACATTTGTTTCATGTTTATTTGATCTGCACTATGGGTAATAAAAAATACTCTGAAATGTGGCGATTTGGAATAATATAAGGCCACAATACAGACATAAAATATGAAATACACAAAAAAATATAAGGTATAAATAAAAGGAGCTAAGTAAGGATTGGCCTGCTGTAGACAGCGGGAGGCTATCATTTGCATTTTTTTTATGTTTTGTGGCATCCATTGAAAGTTTATTTGCACCAAATTCAATAAATTCATTGAATTTTGTGCTTACAAACTTTTTTCTTTGGTTTTTCACCTGTTTTAGCTAAAAAAAAGTTGCATAAATAGTGCAAAAATTACACCAGAATAGATGACATAAATAAAATCATTCAGGGTCGGGGCCAAATTTTGCAACTTTTTTTTCAAAAAAAATTGCATTTTGATGATTCAGCCCAAGAAAACCCAAACGACCTCCGGCGAATATAAAAATAAACAAGAGAACATATAAAATAGGCTTATAAAAAAAGGCGTAAATTAAAACAATTAGGCGCAAAAGAATGGACAAAAAACAGGCGAAAATTAGGGATGAGCGGACCCCGTGGAAGTTCAGGTTCTGGTACTCAACCCGAACTTTATCTCTCTCTCTCTCTCTCTCTCTCGACTTCCCCCGGAACTCCGAACATTGCAGCGAACTTCCAGGGAAAGTCCGGTGTTTAGCACCATACACTAACTGTCCGGTACAAATGCCAAACTTTTAAGTTCGGGTTCACTCATCTCTAGCGAAAATGCAATAATGAATCAGGCCATATATGATGCTCCACTTTTTTTTTTCTTTTTCATCCCCAGGAGATGTAATAACCTTTAGATACTAGGGTCTGGCCTCTGGGAAATTTGGGAAGTAGAAACTGGTGCCAAAGAAAAGTGTAGGAGAAGCAAACGATTCTAAAAGGGCTTCCAAAATACGGGATCTGGAATCTGATTGGTTGCCCCAGACTGTTCTCCTTTTCTTGGTATTTTGAGAAATCTTTCCCACGTTTATATTTTTTTTTTAGGTACCTCTTGTAAGTGTCTTTAACCTAATTTCACCTGAAAAACATAGGAGTGTGTATAGTGCAGTTCAATATCCCTAAATCACCAAATTAACAATCCACGCTCTACGTGGAAGCTGAGATATGGGGGGCTGTTTGATGAGGACCTCCCACTGGAGTTACTTTAGCTTTACCCGTTTCTGGGAGTCACATATATGGGATACTATGGTCCGCACATAGAGTCCTTCCATGATTTCGTTGGGACTGGCTGATTATGTGTATGGGCCCTTCCGACTCTCTTGGACATTATGTGATTGGACCTGTTGAATTATTATTATGCCCAATCACTTCTGTTCTCTGGGAGTTAAGTCACCGCCAGAGGATCCGGCACTAGTATGTGAAAAACTATTGTCAAGCTTTGATGTCCCCTTCAATTTTTTTTTAAGTTTTGTGTATAGTGTAAAAAAAAAAGGGTCCGATGAATTAAAAAAAAAAAAAGTCAGTGTTTTTTCCCCCACAATCACTACTAAAAATAAAAAACAGAAATCCTGAAAATTTCACACCAGACACTGGGGCTTTTTTAGTCTCTAACTTCTTGTTTCAGGAAATGCACATGTACATTAGCCACAATGAATAAACGCTGACCTTATGCTTTGTACTGAGGCATCTAATGAGCGTGTGCAAAGGTTATTGTGAAGGAAGAGGGAGCCGTCCTATCACCTGTTAGTGATTGCTGTATTGCGCCATCAGCTGTGTATGGAGGTATTACCTGTCATTGTAATCCCGCCTCTGCTGATAAGGAGCCTGCTGAAAACTCTTCCTGAAAAGACAGGAAGTATAAGTCTAAAAATGTAACACAAAAACCCCTGATTTAAACAACAGGTAATTTTCTGAATACACATTCATTTTAAGTATTTTTTATGTTTGACATGCAGCAGGACAAGCCGGATCGGAGTGTGGAAAATTATGCTTTAAATGTTAAAGTTGTTGTCCAGTGAAAACAAGTTATCACCTATCCACTGGATAGGGGTCAAGTTGCTGATTGGTGGGGGTCCAAGCACTGGGACCCGCATGGATTAGCAGAACAGGGAATTTTTTATACCCATTACAAAATGGAGTGACAGGTACAATGCCCGACTGCCAATCTATATGGGGTTGCTGGAAAAGGCCAACAGCCCCATAGGGAACGAATGGCACAGTGGTCGAGCATGTGTGCTGATGCTCCAATCTTAACGGGGACAAAAGTGCTCCGTTCTGCGGCTGCCGATTAGGGCGGGTCCCCACAGTCGGACCATCACCAATCAGCTAGTTTTCGCCAGACAACCCCTTTAAATAAGAATCAGGACAATAAGTAGATGTGGTCTTCATGGGATATGTAAATGGCGAGTGAACTCAGGAGTGACGACTGGTGATCTAGAGGGAGAGCCATGCATTATAGGGGTCGGATACAGGAGCTTCCACCTAGAACCGGACGATCAGTCTTTTTGCGAAGTGTCATGAAGTTCCACAATTGAGAGATTACATGCAGTCATTTTAGGATGATGAGATTATATAAAGGGGATACCAGATCAGTTCACATAGGGAGGATTACACTGTACAGATGTCAGAGTCAGTAACAGAGACCGACAGGCATGTCTCCAGCAGTGACAGTGGGGGGCTAGTGGTGTTACATCTGCGTGATAATAACTCAGTGGGCTTAAAGCCTTAAATTCTTCACTATTATCATGACAAATTTGGTGTTTAAAAGAACGGCCAACCTTATAACATTCTCCTGATTGCTCTACTAACAGCTAAATCTAATGGTCACTGCTCCCTGCTGATCTCCTGGATCTCTGCAGCATTTGACACTGTGGATCACCAGCTCCTCCTCACTATGCTCTGCGCTATCGGCCTCAAAGATACCGCTCTCTCTTGGTTCTCCTCCTACCTCTCTGACAGATCCTTTTCTCTGTATCCTTTGCTGGCTCCTCTTCTCCTTTTGTCGGGGTTCCTCAGAGTGCTGTCCTAGGTCTCCTCCTCTTCTCCTTATACACTGCCCATATCGGACAAACCATCAGTAGATTCGGTTTTCAGTCCCATCTCTATGCTGATGACACCCAATTATATACATCGCCTCCTGACATCACCCCTGCATTACTCCAAAATACCAGGGATTGTCTGTCTGTGGTCTCTAATATCATGTCCTCCCTCTATCTAACACTAAATCTGTCAGAAACTGACCTCTTTGTGTTTCCTCCCTCCACTACCCTACCTATGCCCGATATTGCCATTTCCATGTGTGGCTCCACCATTATTCCCCAGTATCATGCCCGCTGTCTTGGGGTCATATTTGACTCAGATCTTTCCTTCACTCCCCACATCCAATCACTCGCTCATGTCACCTGCACCTCAAAAACATCTCTACAATTCGACCTTTTCTTACCTTCGACTCTGCAAAAACTCTCTTACTGCTGCTCTTATTCATTCTCGTCTGCAACTCTCTACTAATTGGTCTTCCTCTTACTAAACTCTCCCCTCTCCAATCCGCCCTGAATGTAACAGCCAGGATCATATTCCTTTCCAGCAGCTACACCGATGCCTCTCCCCTGTGCCAGTCATTGAACTGGTTGCCCATCTGCTACAGAGTTCAATATAACCTTATCACTCTCACCCACAAAGCTCTCCACGGTTCAGCACCACCCTACATCTCCTCCATTATCTCTACCACCCTGCCCGTGACCTCCATTCTGCTAATGACCTAAGAATAACATCTTCAATAATCCGAACCTTCCACTCCCGTTACCAAGACTTCTTGCATGCTGCGCCAATTCTTTTGAATGCACTACCCAGGACAATTCTAATAACTCCCAATACCCAGTTTTAAGCGTAGCCTGAAAAAGCATTTCTTTAGACTGGTCTATTGCCTCACCTCACCGATGCCACCGCCTGCGCAGAAGAAACAAGAAGACCATAGAAGGGCGGAAAAGTAAAGTAGACTATCACAATTGCAGGGCGCATGTGTGGGACAACCACTAGACGACACGGGGCACTGTGACGCTGATAGGAGGCGACTGCCACGCAAATGAAAACTGAAGGCCGAGTTTCCTTCCAGGCACCGCATGCCCCAGAGCCTGGAAGAACGCAATATTAAAAAAAGGATTTCTGAAGAACAAGACCAGAGATATGAGGCATACAGGTATGACTATTTTAAGTATTCTACAACCTGTATGCCCATATTAATAGCTTAGATACGTCCAAGGGGGTGACAGATTCCCTTTAATAGCCCTCTTAGTCTGTACTGTACACATACTGGCTGGTGACCGATTCATGCAGCATTATGTGAATACCCTATTTATTATATTGGAAGTTGGAACAATGGTCAATCCCAAAATCAAACTTGTAGGAAGCACTCTGCAAAGTGGCGAAAGTTCTTCAGGACCGGTCACATTATTAGTTTGCCACTAATTTAGCACAATAATTGCCTTGCAGATTCCCAAAGATCGACTCACTAGCTCCGAAGATCAGGGACTCTGAAATCAAATCGGGGAAAGTCAAACATCAGCATGATCAAATGATTAATGCGGCAGTGGAGCACCGAGGTGGAGAAGCTCTGTATATCTTTTAGTGACCGTGAATGGTTTTTCACGTTTTCTCCCATATAAATGGATGAAAAAAGTCATCTTTCTCTGGAATCCCCTATTAGCAGATATTTCAGTAGCACAAGAAGCTGTGGTCAAAAACCTCTGGCAGCACTGATCTCCAAGTGATTGAAATATCCAGAATCCTGAAACAGAGGGGATGTTTCCTCTACAAACAATCGTTCCTTCTTCACTCGGTGTCATTGGACATGAATGGCCTGGTGAAAAAACTAAGGGCCAATATGGACCAAAATGTGTATGGCTGTGCCAGCATAAAATCAATCACCAAACAATAGTTCTTTATCCCCTTCAACCCCGAGCCTGTTTTCACCTTCCCGACCAGGCTAATTTTTTCAATTCTGACCACTGTCACTTTATGGTAATAATTCTGGAACGCTTCAACGTATCCCAGTGATTCTGAGATAGTTTTTTTCATGACATATTGTACTTTGTTAGTGGCAAATTTAGGTCCATATTTTTTGCGTTTGTGAAAATATCTGAATTTTGGCAAAAATTTTGTAATTTTCAAACTTTTAATTTTTATGCCCTTAAACCAGGTCGTTCTAAATCACACAAAATAGTTAATAAATATTTCCTACAAGTCTACTTTACATCTGCACCACTTTTGAAATATAAATATGTTTTGTTAGGAAGTTAGAAGGGTTAAAAGTTGACCAGCGATTTCTCATTTTTCCAACAAAATTTACAAAACCAATTATTTTGGGACCACATCACATTTGAAGTGACTTTGAGGGGCCTTTATGACAGAAAATACCCAAAAGGGAACACCATTCTATCAACTGTATCTTTCAAGGTTTTCAAAACCACATTCAGGAAATGTATTAACCCTTCAGGTGTTTCACAAGAATTAAAGCAATGGGGAAGGAAAAAATTAACATTGAACTTTTCCCACAAAAATGTTACTTCACCCCAAATTTTGCATTTTCACAAGGTAACAGGAAAAATGCACCGTAGATTTTTTTTGTGCAATTTCTCCTGAGTAAACCAATACACCATTTGTGGTGGAAAACTACAGTTTGGGCACATGGCAGGGCTCAGAAGGGAAGGAGCGCCGTTTTACTTTTGTAGCGCAAAATTTGCTGGGATGGCGAACTCCATGTTGCATTTGCAGAGCCCCTAATGTGCCTAAACAGTGGAACCCCCCCCCACAAGTGACCCCATTTTGAAAACTACACTCCTCAAGGAACTTATGTAGATAAACTCCCAGGTGGGTGCTTAACAGAATTTTGTAACGTTAAGAAGTGAAGATAAAAAAAAAAATCATATTTTTCCTACAAAAATGTTGCTTTAACCCAAAATGTTTTATTTTCACAAGGGTAACAGGAGAAAATGGATGATACAATTTGTTGTGCAATTTCTCCTCAGTACACCAATACCACATATGTGGTGTAAAACTACTGTTTGGGTGCACAGCAGGGCTCGGAAGGGACACCATTTTGGCTGGAACAGGTTGTGGATGTCATGTCACATTTGAAGAGCCCTTGACATGCCAAGATAGCAAAACCCCCCACAAGTGACCCCATTTTGGAAACTACACCTCTCGAGGAATTCATCTAGGGGAGTAGTGAGTATTTTTAACTTTTGGGCATTTCATAGAATTGTATAACATTGGGCTGAATAAATGAAATATTACCATTATTTCCACTAAAATGTTGCTCTGGCACAAAGTTTGTAATTTTCAAAAGGGATAATAGGAGAAAACGAAAAGGTGCAATTTGTTACGCAACTTCTCCTGAGTACACGGATACCCCATATGTGGTCGAAAACTACTTTTGAGGCACAGTGCAAAGCCAAGAAAGGAAGGATATATTGGAAAATATTGGAGTGCAGATTTTGCTGTTATGGCTTGCCGATGCCTTGTCACATTGGCAGAGCCCCTGAGGTGATATAACAGCAGAACCCCCCCATAAGTGACCCTATTTTACAAACGACATCTCTCAATGAATTCATCTAGGGGTGAAGTGATCACATTGACAACACAGGTGTGTCACAGAATTTTATACCATCCGGCGGTGAAGAAAAAATAACTTACATTTTTACCACCAAAAAAAAAAAGTTTCAGCCCCAGATTTTACATTTTCACAAGGGGAAATGGGTAAAAATGGTGCCAAAACTTGTCCCACAATTTCAGCTGAACATGGGAATATGTGGCTGTACAGTACTGCTTAGCCACACGGCGAGGCTCAGGAGGGATGGAGAACTATTTGCCTCCTGGATCGCAGATTTTTCTAGAATAGTTTGCGAGCCCCTATCTGCTGGAAAAGCAGACTCCCCCCTCAAGTGACCCCATTTTGGAAATTACACCTCTCAGGGAATTTAGCTACTGGTGTAGTGATGATTTTGACTCCATGGGTGTTTTCCAGAAACAAGCAGCAGTGGATGTTGCTAAGTGAAAATAGAAAATCTGCTATTGTAGCGCCCAGTACGTTGTAGTGACCATATATTGTGCCTAAAAAGATGGACACCGCTGGATCACAGGCCAGACGGCGTCCACAGTGCTTCCATCTGCCTCATTATAAGGAAACTTCAACCGGGGAATATCCATCTGGGTCATGTATTTCAGAGATTTACACAGACACCCCGGTGTAAAGAGCTCAGCGCAGGATAAATGTGAGCCGAGCCTTACTGCGATCTTTGGGAGGAAGAATGAACAAATCAACAGCAGGTGAAGAATTGCTTTTACGAGGGTCAGTCAATAAGTAATGCCTTCTATTTTTTTTCTCCTTAAATAAGGTAGTTATGCTAAATATTCGAATTTGGCACAATTCCTCAAACCTTCTTCTCCAATCCACAGCAATTGCAACTTCCTGCACCAACAGGTGGCAGGACTGTATCCGTTTGCAAAATGGCTGACATCGATGTTCGTATTAGACAACGTTCTGTGATTGAATTCTTGCATGCAGAAGGTGAAACGCCCATTCGAATTCATGAGAGACTGAAAAATGTGTCCGGTGATGCCACAGTGGATGTCAGTACTGTTAGACGATGGGTTCGTCGCTGTAACACAGCTGAAGGGCCATCACCGTTGGCTGACAAAATGCGGAGTGGCAGGCCAGTAACCGCAGTGACTCCAAGCAACATTCAGCGAGTCGATGACATCATTCGTGGTGACCGCCGGGTGACTGCAGATGAATTGTGTGGCATTATCTGCCTCAGTAAAGGCAGTGTGATGAAAATTATTGGACAACTGAGATACAGAAAAGTTTGTGCACGGTGGGTCCCAAGAATGCTTTTTACCATGCTGGAATACATGCCCTTGTTAAACGGTGGACCAAGACTGTGGGAATGGATGGAGATTATATTGAAAAGTGACAAATTAATCGTTAATGTTGTGGTTTTCAACCTATGTAATTGCATTTGAATTTCTTGCCAATTAAAAGGAGAAAAAAAATAGGAGGCATTACTTATTGACTGACCCTCGTATTTATCTTTTACGCCTTTCCTCGTGCGGTATAAGTGATTAGACTACTTTATTCTTCGGGTCGGTGCGATTACAGCGATATCAGATTTATATCACTGTTTTTGCAGAGCCATATTTCGAGAGCTATTTTCCATATTTCCGCTGACAGTCATGTGACGGCTTGAATTTTGTGGGACGAGCTTTTATTGGTACCATTTTCGAGAAAATAATATTTTTTGATAGCTTTCTATTGTGATTTTTGGGAGGCAGAATTAACAAAAAACAGGATTATTATTTTTTTTTTAAACGTCGTTCACCGTACGGTAAAATTGATAAGGCAGCTTTATTCTTCGGGTCAGTACGATTAGAGCGATATATATTTTTTTAAAGTTTTGCCACTTTTACACAAGAAAAACTATTTTATAGAAAAAAAAGAATTGCTTTTGCATCGCTATATTCTGAGGGCTATAACGTTTATTTTTCTCTTTATGGAGCTGTATGGTGGCTTGTTTTTTTGAGGCACAAGATGACATTTTTAGTGATACCATTCTTATTTACATTTGTCTTTTTGAGTGCGTTTTATTCTACTTTTTGTTTGGCAGCATGATGAAAAAGCAGTTTTTTGCCACTTTTATCTAATTATTTTTTACGGTGTTCACTGAAGGGGTTAACTGTGACAGTTTTATAGGTCGGGTCGTGCCAAACGCGGCGATACCAAATATGTATACTTCTTTTGTTTTTAAATAAATTTATTTATCGTTTTAATATTATTTCACTTTCTTTATTTTGTGATTTTTTTTTAAATAGTTTTAAAAAAAATTAACTTTTTTTTTCTTTTTTTACTTAGTCCCTCTATGGGACTTCAACTTTTATTTCTCTGATCAATGGTCTCATACATTACAATACACATGCACATGTACTGCAATACATGAGAACTGTCAGTTTTACAATGTCAGAACGCCTGTTAGACCCTGCTGCTGGCTGGGTCTAAAAGGCCATCGTAGATGGCAGACCCGGAGATCATCATTTGACCTCCGGTTGCCATGGCAGCCCTCGGCTCCCCCGATATCATGTCATGGGGGTGCCTGAAGGGTGAGAGAAGGAGCCCACTCCCTCTCACAAACTTCTAAATGCTGCGACTATTACTGATCACGGAATGTAGAAGATAACACAGCTTAACATCATCGGGTCAATCAGGTCCCAATGATGTCGCTGGTCAAAGCCATCACTCTGCACCGGAATCCCATTGCTTGCAGGACTCTGGGGGACTCAAGTGCAGCAAGACCGCCGACCCCAGAGAAACATTGGCGCTGCACAATGTCCAGCACGCGCCAATGTTTATTTACCGCCGGTGGTCATGAAGGGGTTAGTGGGTGTTCAAACCACAAAGCTACTGTGATCTAATGTGATTGGCCACCTCCAGTCTGTAAAATATGTACACTAATCTCACTGAGATCTGCTAAGGTTTCATTGCACTAATGCTTCCCAGAGGAGTATTGCATGGCCTATAAATCTCCTCACATTGGCATGTCATTCTCCACAAGGAGAAATGTTACCCCTTAGACCTTAAGCTGGTAATACATGACAGCTGTCAGGTGACCATTCATTCGACAGTCCATGATTTTTCTCTGCTCCCCCATACATACAAATTCCTGACTAAGTGTTCATGAGCTTTTAACGGGCAGAGTAGAAAAAGCCGCTGTCAGGCACTTTTGGCAGCAGCTTATCTCCCTTGAAAACAAAAGGATCAGGGGTTGAAATTCCAACGGCCGAATCCTTACCAGACATCATCGGTCAGGGGACAAATTGGGGCAGGATGGATGACTGGACCTGCTGATATCGGAGGATTCGGCCAACTATTATCCAGTGTGCATTGGGGCCATAAACCTTCCGCCAGTCACACTGAAATCGGTCATGTCGTCCAAACCCGGCGACAGACGTATTCGACCAACAGTGTAATGTGCATGGTGGGAGAGGACAAATGATCATCAGGGGAGAGATGATGTCGACCAGGCATGTTGCAATTTTGGACTGCCGATCGCTTTGCTCTCCCAGACATAGTCAATGTCAGCAATTTTCTCATAGAATCGGCATAGCAAGCGCTCATGCGTATGGGGGAGACGGCTGAGATAGTTTATCCAGCAGCCATCTAATGTGTATGGCCGGCTTTGGACAACTCATGGTCAACTCGCTCTTCCAATTCCCCAAATACACGTGCACGCTTGGCTGAGCATTTATGTATTTTCAGCTTTAAGAAAGAGGAGAAATTTCTAGCGGCAGCTCATCTCCGAGGAGAACTTAAGGAATGGGGATTGAACTTCCACTAAGAGGTAGAGTCAAGAGGCCTCCATACACAGTAGATGGTCAACCAGTTCTTTCGAAATAAGCAGGTTCGGCTGACTTTTCACTAACATGTATGTGGGAACGTGTGCCGTAAGTCCATGAGTGCAGAAAAATTAAATACCCATAAGGCAAAAAGGGTCAACATTGAACCAGTAGTCACAGACATGTGGTTCTCCCATGAATTCCCTTGACCATCGCCATTTTTTAAAAAAGAAATTACATCCCCCAGCGTCACTGCTTTTTTTTTTTTTTATTCTATACATGAAATATTACTGCCGAACTGAAGCTGCGAAAGAGTTAAAGTGAAATTTTATTAATCCAGAAGCATTTGTGGTCCAGACGCCGGCCATCTGATCTCTGGTATCGCCGACTCTCCCATTTCCTGCCTCGCTGAGATAATACGCTTACTCAACGGTGCAGACAATTTTTTGGCTATTTTGTGTCACTTTTAGACAATTTAAGATGCAAAGTCTGACAGCTGTGACACGGCTCCTAAACAGATGTTTTCATTTACGCTGAAAAGGTATTAAGCGTTCGACGGCTGCGTCTTAATAACTCGCCGTGACCTGTGGAAAATTCTGCTCACCCTGGAGAAATGTTGGCAAAGGGACGATGTTTAACAATTAAACTCGGAGAGCAGTTTGTACTTAAAAGGATTAAGTATTCCTGGGCCAACAAGTTCACAGAATCTTGCGGCCCCGCGGATCCATAGGATGCGCTCCGCATAATGCATGGGACATATTGTTTTCAGTACCAGGGGGAGGGGGAAACTTGGAATATTTTGCAGAGGGTGCAAGACGAAAATTTGACCATACTCTACAAGAAAAACTCTTGGAGAACCTTGCATTATTTATACATCGATCCCAATTTACAGCATGTATTGCAAAAAGGAGCAGCATTAAGTATTTTGCAAGCCTCAAAGCTGAAATCTTGCAGGACTCTTTTTCAGGATCAATGGCAGAAGGGATGTTGATCTGACGATTTGTATTCTAAGAAGTGTCTTTTCAGGAAGGTCCGGACAGTAATCTGACATAAAGAAAACTATATTTGTCATATAGGAGCTCAACAAAGCTGGTAAACGAGGCTGTCAGAGTCTACAGATCCCTTTTTGTTAGAGTCTTCTAATAAAGAGCTGATCTCATCTTGTACGGTTTCTAGGTTCCTTGTTATTGGGCGAAATCTGCTGGGAAACAGATCAGCAAGTGTTACACTTTCCTGCAGCGCCTCCAAAGGAGAAATTAAGGATTACAAGGAAAGGCCGTAAAGACAAATAGATCAGAGAGAGAAAGAGAGAAATTAAGGATTACAAGGAACGGTCATAAAGACAAATAGATCAGAGAGAGGAAGAGATCACACTGGGTCTCACTCAGAGTTGAATTTGGAAGAAATTAAAGTTTTTTTTATACTTAAAAGCATGTATTTAGGGTCAAAAATCTTTTTTTTTCAGAGGCGTACCTAGGGGAGGGCAGATGGGGTATCTTCTCCAGGCGCAGCAGGTAGGGGGCGCAGTCGGGTTGCCTGATGCGGCAGTCCAAGGTGTTTCTCCAGTGGCTGCATTTTGCCGTCCCCCGGACTGGGAGTTGGCTGTTCTCTGAGCCAGTCAGTTTGACAACCGGCTCAAAAAAGGTGCAATGTGCCAGATCCCAGTGATCAATTGTGCTCGCAACTTTCAGACGAGAGTCAGGCCGACGTCCGCAGCGTGATCAGGTAATGTGAGCACACTGATGACGCCACTTCTGGCGCTGCAGAAGCGCGGATAACATTGTTGGTAAGTGCTCCAGTGGAGCTGAAGACACCGAAGATTTATTGTAACGGAAGAAGGGAAGCGGCACGACACTAAGATTTAAGGTACAGTTTGGGGAACGAAGAAGGGATGGGTGCGAACACAATATGGAGAGGGGGAGGGGGTGAAAGTGAGAAATTTGAGGACACAGTATGAAGAGCAAGGAGGGAAATAGGGGAGCATGCATAAGGAAATAGTATGGGGAGGTTGGGTGCAGACACAGTGTGGTGAGTGAGGGGGTGGGTGCAGACACAGTGTGGTGAGTGGGGGGGTGGGTCCAGACACAGTGTGGTGAGTGGGGGGGGGGTGCAGACACAGTGTGGTGAGTGGGGGGGGGTCCAGACACAGTGTGGTGAGTGGGGGGGTGGGTCCAGACACACTGTGGTGAGTGGGGGGGGGTGGGTGCAGACACACTGTGGTGAGTGGGGGGGGGTGGGTGCAGACACAGTGTGGTGAGTGGGGTGGGGTGGGTGCAGACACAGTGTGGTGAGGGGTGGGTGCAGACACAGTGTGGTGAGTGGGGAGGGGTGGGTGCAGACACAGTGTGGTGAGTGGGGAGGGGTGGGTGCAGACACAGTGTGGTGAGTGGGGAGGGGTGGGTGCAGACAGTGTGGTGAGTGGGGAGGGGTGGGTGCAGACACAGTGTGGTGAGTGGGGGGGTGGGTGCAGACACAGTGTGGTGAGTGGGGGGGTGGGTGCAGACAGTGTGGTGTGTGTGGGTGCAGACACAGTGTGGTGTGTGAGGGGGTGGGTGCAGACACAGTGTTGTGAGTGGGGGGGTGGGTGCAGACACAGTGTGGTGAGTGGGGGGGTGCAGACACAGTGTGGTGAGTGGGGGGGGGTGCAGACAGTGTGGTGAGTGGGGGGTGGTGGGTGCAGACACAGTGTGGTGAGTGGGTGCAGACACAGTGTGGTGTGTGGGGGGGTGGGTGCAGACACAGTGTGGTGAGTGGGGGTGGGGGGTGGGTCCAGACACAGTGTGGTGAGTGGGGGTGGGTGCAGACACACTGTGGTGAGTGGGGGTTGGGTGCAGACACACTGTGGTGAGTGGGGGGGTGGGTGCAGACACACTGTGGTGAGTGGGGGGGTGGGTGCAGACACACTGTGGTGAGTGGGGGGGTGGGTGCAGACACACTGTGGTGAGTGGGGGGGTGGGTGCAGACACAGTGTGGTGAGTGTGGGTGGGGGGGGGGGTGGGTCCAGACACAGTGTGGCGAGTGTGGGTCGGGGGGGGGGTGGGTCCAGACACAGTGTGGTGAGTGTGGGGGGGTGGGTCCAGACACAGTGTGGTGAGTGTGGGGGGGGTGAGTCCAGACACAGTGTGGTGAGTGTGGGGGGGTGAGTCCAGACACAGTGTGGTGAGTGTGTGGGGGGGGGGGATCCAGACACAGTGTGGTGAGTGTGTGGGGGGGGTCCAGACACAGTGTGGTGAGTGTGTGGGGGGGGGTGCAGACAGCGTCGCGAGTGGGGGGGTGGGTCCAGACACAGTGTGGTGAGTGGGGTGGGGTGGGTCCAGACACAGTGTGGTGAGTGGGGAGGGGTGGGTGCAGACACAGTGTGGTGAGTGGGGAGGGGTGGGTCCAGACACAGTGTGGTGAGTGGGGTGGGGTGGGTCCAGACACAGTGTGGTGAGTGGGGAGGGGTGGGTGCAGACACAGTGTGGTGAGTGGGGAGGGGTGGGTGCAGACACAGTGTGGTGAGTGGGGAGGGGTGGGTGCAGACACAGTGTGGTGAGTGGGGGGGGGATCCAGACACAGTGTGGTGAGTGTGTGGGGGGGGTCCAGACACAGTGTGGTGAGTGGGGAGGGGTGGGTGCAGACACAGTGTGGTGAGTGGGGAGGGGTGGGTGCAGACACACTGTGGTGAGTGGGGGGGGTGGGTGCAGACACAGTGTGGTGAGTGGGGGGGTGGGTGCAGACACAGTGTGGTGAGTGGGGGTGGGGGGGGTGGATCCAGACACAGTGTGGTGAGTGTGGGGGGGGGTGAGTCCAGACACAGTGTGGTGAGTGGGGGGGGGATCCAGACACAGTGTGGTGAGTGTGGGGGGGGTCCAGACACAGTGTGGTGAGTGGGGGGGTGGGTCCAGACACAGTGTGGTGAGTGGGGTGGGGTGGGTCCAGACACAGTGTGGTGAGTGGGGTGGGGTGGGTCCAGACACAGTGTGGTGAGTGGGGTGGGGTGGGTCCAGACACAGTGTGGTGAGTGGGGTGGGGTGGGTCCAGACACAGTGTGGTGAGTGGGGGGTGGGTGCAGACACAGTGTGGTGAGTGGGTGCAGACACAGTGTGGTGAGTGGGGGGGTGGGTGCAGACACAGTGTGGTGAGTGGGTGGGTGGATGCAGACACAGTGTGGTGAGTGGAGGGGTGGGTGCAGACACAGTGTGGTGAGTGGGGGGGGGGGTGCAGACACACTGTGGTGAGTGGGGGGGTGGGTCCAGACACAGTGTGGTGAATGAGGGGGTGGGTGCAGACACAGTGTGGTGAGTGGGGGGGTGGGTGCAGACACAGTGTGGTGAGTGGGGGGGTGGGTGCAGACACAGTGTGGTGTGTGGGGGGGGTGGGTGCGGACACAGTATGAGGAGTGAGGGGGGAATGTATTCTGACACAGAATGCAGAGGATGGGTGGGACACAATATGAGCAGCGAAGTGGGAATGTATGTGAACACAGTATATGTGGCGAGTGAGGGGATGGGTACAGAAACAGTATGGCGAGTGGGGGGATGGGTGCGGACACTACAGGGAGCGAGGGTGGGAATGTATGTGGACACGGTATCAGCAGCGAGGGGAATAATGTATGCGGACACAGTATAGGGAGCGAGGGTGATGGGATGGGTGCGGAAACATTATGGGAAGTCGGGGGGATGTGTGAGGAGGCAGTAAGGAGATTGAGGGGTTAAATATACCTGCACATGCCCTTTAATTATAAAATGAATCCCTGTAGCCAGTCCTAAGGCTGTGTGCCCACATCTGCCATGTCCCCCAATGATAATCCGCATGTGCTGTGCACATTCTGCGTAAATTTCCGCTGCGGATTATCATTGCGGAAAAATCTGCAGCACTAACAATTATTTTGCGTAACCATGGCATTTTGGCCGCCATTGACTTGCATTGAATCGCTTAATATCTGCATGACTACATGTGCACATGCGGATATTAAGCGAATCAATGTGCGAATGGTACCGGGGTCTTTAGAAGAGGAGACTCTCATCCAGACCCGGGTACCATAGTACTTGTGAAAAAAAAAAATTTAAAATAAAAAAAAAAAAACATTATAATCACCTTCTGATGGCTCCCGGTCTCCTTATCTGATGCGTCCGGTGTGTTGGGCGGCTCGCGATGGTCTAAAAGGACCTTCCATGACGTCATTTAGTCATGTGACAGGTCACACGACCGCTGACGTCGGCAGGCCATCGGAAGGTGAGTATAATGTTTATCTTTTACCATTCTTTTACTATTACTTGGTCACACTATATAAATCCATGCCGGTTGCATGGATTTATATAGTGTGACCAAGTTGTCAAGCACTTTCCATGTGATGCTAAAATCGCTTGGAAAAGCGCTTGATAACCCGCATGCGGAAATGCATGTGAAGAACGCTTCACATCCGCATGTCCCTGGCAGGAAAAACGCATCTACAATCCACATGTACAATCCGCATGTACAATCCGCATGTACAATCCACATGCGTTTTTTCTGCCAGGGAGATGCAGAAATGCTCAAAAAAATCCGGAGCATTTCTGGATCGTGGGCACATAGCCTAACAGTGTGTAATATACTCACTGTCAGGATTCAGCTCTGCTTGCAGGTTCCAGCAGTCATCACATGGACACGTCACTCATATGCGATTTTCATACTTCCGGTCACATGACAACGAGCTTTTCTTCCTGATTCTCTCAGTTTTTCAGTGAACCTTGAAACAATTAGGAAAAGCAGCTTGTCGGCACGTGACTAAGTGTGCAAATCATATATGTGCTTGGGAACTAAAGTTTAATTCTTGCCCTGGGTGCTGGAAAACCTAGACACACCTGATTTTTGCAATTGGGTTTCATCCCCAAATTTCCACCGTTTCCCTCCTATAGCCGCTGTATTACACAGTCTATTGCCGGCTGCAGAGTGAGTTATCTGAGAATCTGTCAGTGGGCTTGGTCTGACGAGGAGTTTGGAACGCTTATCTGTTTTAGGCCTCATTCATACGTCATTTTTTTTTCACATACGAGAAAAACTGACCGAGTTTCATCAGTGATTTTTGGTCTGAGTTTGGTCGGAGTGTCATTATTTTTTCTCGTACACAAAAAATAAAAATTTCCTATTCTTTTCCTATGTGACAGTCCATGAAAATTGGACTGCTCTTCGATGCCATGCATTGCTGATTTTCATCTGACAGTCGGATCAAAATTGGACATGTCTCCGCAATTTTGTACGGATCACTTGCACTTTGAAAGTCACGGACATGTGAAGGACTCCAGTCAAAATTATAGATAGGAGTGCTATCGGTGAAAAACACGCGAGAAACGGAAGTCTGAATGAGGCCTTATTCTGATCTGCTCTAAGCCGTTTTATGACCACAGACCACATAAAAGTGGAACGTGCATGAAAATAAAGCCTGTAAACGGTGCAAATTTTCTAATGAAACGCAACTGCAAAAATGATCTCTAGCCCCAAATACATGCATTTATTTAAAAAAATTGTTTACAAAAGTGGACAAGCCCTTTAAGTCAGGCATATACCTGCAAAAAAAATGTACTATTAAGTGGCATTCAGTAAGATCTACCCTTGTGATATAAGCACAGTTCAAGTCCGCCCGACCTGGAGTTATCCCTATAGAGCGGCTGATGGTTTTGGCTCCTACATAAGGGAGACCCAAAGAAAGTACCCCCTTTACGATATCAATATGCCCTTTAAGGACATAAGAACAGGGGCTAGTGTAGTTAGAAGTCTTACAAGCTGTGGAACCGAGATCTGCATAGTCCGCCACCTTTGCTCCTTCCAAATCCACCATTACTCTTCACCGGTATAGAAAGCCAGGCCAATCCCCACTTCACCTAATTCAATGGCCCCCATCAATGCTGTGTATGCCGCATGAAGGCCGACTCCTAGATGTCCTAGGACCTCAACTAATAATATTAACTGGGCCTTTATTCTACGAAAATAAAAATGATTCAGTCTGGCACCGTGACCGTGCACGGCAACGACGTGCCAAGGAAAACACACGTTGACGGATGCCGGGCAGACTGCGATGATGGGAACAAGTGTTTGTACAGTATCACTAGGGCACAAATCAGGAAGAACCTGGTGCAAAAGGAAGATTGAATAATCCAATGTAAAAAGGCGGTAAAGAAAAAAATAAATAAATTACATTTTTTGGCAAATTTCAATGTGAAAGAGGAAGTAATACAATCAGGCTCTGTTCACACCAGCGTCATGGCTTCCGGGTAGAACAGATGATGACAGCTATGCCGGATCAGTTTTGCAACAAATCCTGACATTTATAATGAGGTCCGTCAGGTTGTCAGCAGCATCCTGGCATTTTTGATGGCAAGAAAAAGAGCTCCAGACTAAACAGTCTATTATGTTAAAAATACTAGAAACCCAAGAAGGCTAGCAATAAAATGACTACTAAAAGCAGCCCCTAACTCTTTCCACTATAGGGTCTATGGATGCCTTAGATTAGAGGCTCCGCTCCCACAGAGCTGGACTGACGTTGCATTGCATGGCCAACTTCAATCTACCGTGTATTTGGGGAGGTCTAGTGATTGACCGTGTTTTTTGGGGGGGATAAGTAAATTTTTAAAGTAACTTTTGATAAGTTGCAGACAATGTTCAGTCACTTTGATTGGAGGAGGTTTGGCCCCCACTAAAACTAAGTGCTGAGATGATCCTTGGACTCTGAGCAGAGTGGTGTACGGACCCAAAGAATTTCCATCCCAGGATCCAGACCCCCACTGATAAAACCTATTGAATTGAGAAATGGTCTATATGTTAGTTTTGACATCAGGGTAATGCCATTATTAATTTATTTCAGACCATTTATTAATAGGCTTGTGGTGAGTTCCTTAGTCAAGCTTTATACTGCAGTACTGCAGGGAGAAAAAAAAAATTGCAAAATTATTTTAAACTACAAGTGCAAAAGATTAAACAGGCAACTGGCACATATATAGCAAAACAAATACACTTAAATAAAAGTAATCTTGGAAGTCTAAAAAAAAGGAACTGCCTTGTGCCTAAAAAAGGGACTAACTTGTGCCTAAAAAAGGGACTAACTTGTGCCTAAAAAGGGACTAACTTGTGCCTAAAAAAAGGGACTAACTTGTGCCTAAAAAAAGGGACTAACTTGTGCCTAAAAAAAGGGACTAACTTGTGCCTAAAAAAAGGGACTAACTTGTGCCTAAAAAAAGGGACTAACTTGTGCCTAAAAAAAGGGACTAACTTGTGCCTAAAAAAGGGACTAACTTGTGCCTAACAATAGGAATGCTTTGAGCCTAAAAAAAAGGGTTGTCCAGAGACCATTCGTCATAGGGCTTTTGTCCTAAGAGACTGGCATTTTATAAACATTGGAAGACACAATTAGTCCTATGATATCTTGGAAATCAATGAAAGTGGCCACAATGTGCAGCGTATGCTCTATGTGACGATCTTGCAGCCTCCTGCTCTTTGCATTAGCGATAAGTGGACACGAGCAGCAAGACTGGCCTTGTATTTATGCAGCTGGCCTCTGAAGTAGTTAGAACTCGCCTCGACCTTGAGAAAGACTCAAGAACGAGGCAAGCGGGTTCCTGGGCAGTGATTAATTGACCTGGTCTCACTTTCCTGCGAGCAGCAGCAGAGAGAGATAATTCACAGATACACCAGATAAAGGCTAAGTCTTTATAAAAAAAAAAAAAAAAAGGTGCACAAAAGACAAGACAGAGAAAAGGCAAAAGGAGGAGAAGAAAAAAAAAAAATAGGCGAAAAAAAAAAAGGCAGCCTGGCCCGGCGGACCATTTGCAGCAGCTAACGACTTGTTCATTATGAGTGATGATGGATAAAGACTTCTCACGCTGCGATGGGATGGAGATTTATATGCAGAGTTCTGACTCCCAACTTGGGAGAGAGAGAGAGAGATCATCATCATTTAATTCTATCTCAGCGGTCAGAGATGGGCGTCCAGAGGAGCTGGGTACCACAGCGTGCCGTCAGCTGGCACAATCTGAACGAGTGCAGCTGGAACATCTGGAGCCGGCTGCCCACAGCCTGGGTTGAACAATAGACTCTGGAGCGCAGCCAAATTGCTTGCAGACGTTGGCAGCAGAATGAGGCTCCTGTCCCCCTCTCCATCTCGCGCTCTCTTTATGAGGATCTGATCTCTCCCAGGCTCTCTTATCTCTCCCTGGGAATATGGCCTTGAGATCGCTCTCCCGTGTCCTTCACAGCCTTATCTCTCGCCACTTTTATTAAAAACTTGCTCCCACCCTTTACTCTCGCCTGTCGATAGCTTGCTACACCCTGTGACGGATGGGACGTTGGTTGTTGGGAAAGGAGCAGGGTTTGGGAACAATTTCAACTTTAATATATTCATGGATGAAAGAAAGAATGCATCCACTTTGGGGGCATTATTAGCCGCCGATCGGTCTAATCAATCCACGCGGAGAGTTGGGGAAAAACTGAGATATGGTTGACCATTCATGGAGAATGTAGGTGGAGATATGGGAAAGGATTGTCTGACAAATGGATGGGCAAAAATCACAATAAACATCATTGTATGGCCAGCGATTTACAGTGGACATGAAAAGTCTACACACCCCTGATAAGATTTAAAAAAAATCCAACCAAAAATAATTATTTCAGAACTTTACCTCCCTTTAAAGTTGCCTATGATCTGTACAATCCCATTGAAAAATAAACAGAAATCTTTTCGGGTTGAAAAAGAGAAATAAAGAACTAAAATAATGTGGTTGTATTAATATGCACAGAGTAATACTTTAAAAAATGTATGGTTGTTTATGTATGGTTGTCCTGAAGAAGGAGTCGGTGGACTCTGAAAAGCGTTGACAATAAACCTACATTTTTACCTTACTATTGCCTTGTTGTGACTCCAGAGAACACAGAATAACTTCCATTCCCCACACTTCAATCAGACATACTTTGTGAAAGTACAGTCTGAGTTTCTGACAGCGTTCAGTCTTTTCGGGCAGGATTCTATCAGCATGGCACATCTAGGATTGGTAATCTTCACCCACTCTTCCTTGTAGTTGCTCCAAATCTCTCAGATTGTGAGGGCATCTCCAGTGTACAACACCCTCTTCAGGCCACCCACAGGTTTTAAAGGTGTGTGCTCTGGCTGGGCCATTCCAAAACTTTGATGTTCTTCTGGAGAAGGCATTGTTTTGTTGAGTTGAAGGTACGCTTAGGGTCAATGTCGTTCTAAAAAGTTAAAATTTATCTTCAGCTTTTTAACATAGGCCTAAAAGTTTTGTTACAAAATTGACTGATATTTGGAACTGTTCATAATTCCCTCCCCCTTGACTAAAGCCCCAGCTCAAAATGGCAAAAAACAATCCCAAAGCATAATGCTGCCTCAAGCATGCTTCACTGTGGGTATGGTTTTCTTTTTGTGATGTGCAGTGTTGGTTTTGTGCCACACATACCTTTTGAAATTATGGCCAAAAAATTCAACCGTGGTCACATTTCACCAGACCACAGTTTCCCAAATGCTTTTGGCAGATTTGATGTAGGTTTTGGCAAAACATAGCTGGGCTTGGATGCTTTTCTTTGTAAGAAAAGTCTTCCATCTTGCAACCCTACTCCACAGGCCAGATATATGAATAATATAGTAGATTGTGGTCACATGCACTACACAACCAGTACTTGTCAGAAATTCCTGCAGCAGCTTTTATGTTGCTGTTGGCCTCTTGGCAGTTTCCCGGTCCGATTTTCTTCTGGTCTTTTCATCAATTTTTGAGGGATGTGCACTTTTAGGTAATGTCACTGTTGTGCCACATTTAAGTCATTTCTTGATAACCGTCTTTACTAGCTCCATGGTAAATCTAAGGTCTTGGAATTTTTTTGTAACCTTCTCCTGACTGATGACTTTCCACGGTGAGATCCCTTTGTTGTGTTGTAAGCTGTTTATGGACAATGGCTTTTGCTGTAAAATAAAACTAATAAAATCCTACTAGAAAAGAATGATTCTTCTTGATATAATTTTTACATGACAAAAACCTGGCATTTTAACAGGGATGTGTAGACTTTTTATATTTCCTGTAGATCAGTACCCATGAATAGCATAACATTCAATCATAAGCCTAAAAAAACTCACCTGAGTTCCTCTGGGAGCCTTTTCTTCTTTTCAGAGCTTTTTCCAAGATCTCTCTCATGGTGACAATCGTACTGTCCACTTGGATCAGGGAGAATCCATGGGCCGCATTTCTGTTTCATAGGAAATATGGAAAGAAGAAGACGACTTGTGGTTACTGACTGCAAACCACATTAACACACTTGGAGATCCCAAGATGAGATCCCCTTAACCTCACATTCTGGAGATTCGGTCTCTATAGGCGAGGGATGGTACAGCTTGGCACCACCTGGAGGCATCGGTTTATTGTATATATCCTGATGCATACGTGAAATGGAAGATATACATGATTTGAACCGAGCCTTAATTTGACCTACTTGATCATATGTATTGTGCAAAGAGAAAACAGCCCAATATCCAACAATCAATCTTAGTTTTTCAGGAATCCCATCCCTAAAGTGCAAATACAGCAATTCCCCAATACAGTCTTACTACTGAAATAGAGGAGAGTAGCTCAGGACCCTCTTAGATGAGGGTCCAGCAAATATTTCCAGGCTTCCAGTAGCCGTTTGGTCTACACAAATTAGATTCTGGACAACCCAACTATTTCAACAGACTTAAAAGACCATCCAATCTATGCAGGGACCTCATGAGGTGAGAGGGATGGGGCCTGTTGAAAGCCAACTGCTCAATCCTTCTCTATCCAGGAGGACCCTACATATATTCAATCCATTTGTTTTCAGTAGATAAAAGTCGCCACCAGAGCTGTCTGTCAGCTGCTCGCTCCCCTCTCCCACTGAGTGCACATGTACATTCGGCTGAGCATGCTTGAGTATTGGGTGGGAGGTGGTCAGGAGATAGGGCTGCCAGCTGATAGACCTTTCCAAAATGTATGCTCACCTTAAGGAGAGTCACCAATCTGGGGACTTTTCTAAATATCATATATTCACAAAAGTGCTCAGATGGGCCCCTAATGTCCCGAAAAAGGGCCCAAAGTTCCAGCAAAAGTCACATCTGAACTTCTAGATTGTGGCATCCTGGCATGCAGAGCGGGATCCCATCAGCCACGCAGTGAAAGAACAAAATCTGGCTCATTGCAATAACCGACCACTGCTGCCTATTGTACTGCAAGAACGGCTGCAGAGGATGGTGGTATCTCCCTCTGCATTGCTAGAATGTCGGGTCCTTTCTGGGGTCATTAGGGACCTTTGAGATTTTTTTTTATTAAAAAGGTTATCTGGACTTGGAACAAAAGTCTGCAGACACTACAGACTGCAAAATCGTGACACTGTGCGTTATATGGTGGCCCTGTGACCACGTATGCAATTTGCATACACATACAGACTAGACTCAACTGGATTCTCTCAATTCACTCCTATTGGAAGAAGCCAAACAAGTCTAGTCGGCATGTGACAAATATATACAAATAGCATACGTGAGATCACAAGAATACAGCCACCGAATAGCATGGCAAATACCGGGAAATTGCACCGAATGCTGTCAAGATTTGGCAATCTGCAGTCACACAGAGCGACGGCAGACTTTTGTTCCAAGCCTGGAACCCCTATAATAGAAAAATACTATACAAATAAATAGAAATTCCAACCACCTCTTCACTGGCACGTCAGGGCCCTGTTCTCAGGATAAATGCAGGTCCCACTGAGGGAAACACATCTAATATATATTTATCGCATGACCCGTGAATATGCCATAGATGTGAGAGATGGGAAGACCCTTTAAAGAGAAGCTCCTCCTTTCTGAGACACAATACATTTTTCACAAATTAAGAAATATGAGACAGGACAAGGTAAAAGAAGAGAATAATATTAAAGGGGTTGTCCACAGCTGCAAACATTTTTTTTTTATTATTTTTACTTAAATTAATGTATTTGGGGCTAAAAATCCTATTTGTCATTCGGTGTTGCACAGGCTCTTTGTTTCCCTGCACATACAACTTTGTGGTCATAAATCAGTGGAGAGGAGCTCAGGAAAAGGCAGAGTTACAAATTCTCCCATTGGATCTCAGAATGAGCTCACTGATGGGTTTTCAGTTAACCCATTCTGCAGCCAGAATTAGACAGTGCGAAACAGACTATTGAGAGCAAACAGTGCAAACATTTTTTAATCAAACCCAATTATAAAAATTATTTTTAGCCAAAAAATACATGCATTTAAGTAATACATAATAAAATAAATTATATCTGAAAGGTGGACAACTCCTTTATAGGGAATCTGTTAGCAGGATTTCACCCCCAAACTATTTATATTTGCATGTAGCCCTTTCAGAAAACAAACCCAGCAATAGCTTTACATGGCGAGTCCGTTCCTCCATTTCTGAGAAATCAGTGTTTATATCGATATGCAAATGAGGCTGAAGAGCTATGGTAGATCTGAAGCCTCTGTGACTCCATCTCTATTCTCCACCTAGCGCCGCCTCCTTATGCTTTACTGACTGCCTTGATGCTGTGTGACTTCAAGCAAAGGAGTGGTCAGTTAGGCAGGGAAAGGAGGCACTGGGTGGAGGATAGAGCTGGAGTGACAGAGGCTTGAGATCTATCATAGCTCTTCAGCCTCATTTGCATACCCATTCAAATGTTGATTACTCAGGAATGGAGGGAGGGACGGACTGGCCATGTAAAGCGATTGTTGGATTTGTCTTTGAAAAAGCTACATGGACATATAGTTTCGTGAGCAAAATCCTGCTGACAGATTCCCTATAAGGAGGAAATTGCTAGGATTTTCACCATTTAATGTTCCGCTTTCAAAACACAGTCTTTAGTTATAGAACCTATATTTCATTTATAGGCTACACGGCTAGTGACGGATTAACTTTAACTTATCTTCTTTTTGAAAGCGCTTTTACATTTTGCCAAATTTAACGCCAGTGCAGGCCAACGTTAGATATCTGACCAGCAAATATTGTCACTAAGGTCTTATTCAGATTTTGGTATTTCGGCACCAAAACCAGGACTGGGTCCTTAAACATAGTAGTGTATAATGAAAAGATAACCTCCTGATGCAAAATACTGCAGCGTGTGAATAAGACCATAGTCATCTTCTAAGTCCTCCAATCATCTTCAGGGCTGGTGGTCGCACCAGAGATTCTCTCATTAGGAAAAAAGGAAAACTAAAATAATGTTCCTATATTTTACTTTGATCCATAAAGAATTCTATAATCTCACAATCATGTAATAATAATAATCTTTATTAGTCATGTAGTTACTTTTAGAATTTTTTTTTTTTTTAGAATCTTAACGAGAAGAACGATGAACGAAATTGGGGCTTGATGTGAGAATGTGTATTTGTTCCTCTACGGGTCGGGCCATTATTGATGGATGGTTTGGGATAGATATAAAGGATGGAATATGGTGTTCTTTCATTAGGCTGTGCTTTTGTTACTGAGCGCACGGAGCGGCTGTAGGACCCTTGTAATTTGTATCCCACTGCTCTACCTGTGGACGCCTCATCCAACCTGCCATGTAGAAAGCTGGCGGTGATAAGTGAAGCCTCCTCCTGTCTTTAATGATAGCGATCATTCTCAGCTAACGGGTCTCTCCATCTTCCTTTATGGCCGCGGCCTGTTTCAGCCGGGGCAGGGAGGGAGAAGATGGAAGGGTGGAGGGGTTTCGGGGGAGGAGGAGGAGAAGATGTGTTGCTGTTTCTCTGACATGCCTTGCAGGCCCAATTCAGATTTTATAAATGAACGTGTGATGCAGATACAGAAGGTAGAAAGCGCTCCACCATGCAACACCCTATTATCAACGTGCATGGTTCGATTCATTCTAGAGGACATTCTTTTTTTCCTTTACATCAACATTAGGACTCATTCACACATCCTGTTTTCGCGTACGAATGCTCTCCATGTTTTTGTGGGATAGCACTTGTATTCACAAGTCCGCAGGTTGGCAAAGGCCCACCAGTAACATTGATTCTTGGGGTCCACTATTCAGCTACATGCAAAAATTACCTGACCCTAGTAGACAAATTTACTTTCGCTTCTATGGAATATTAATTTGGCTAGCTTATTTAATGAATGATTAGATTATAACTTTTTCTGCAAATTGTGAATCAAGTGTAACAGCACTTCTCATTAGTACTGCTTCACAGGGGTGGCCTACCGGAGGATTCTCCGGTTCCCCAGTTGGCCAGTCCAAGCCTGCATGTTTGTGATCTTTTGCGGACCAAGAGGTCCCTGGAGAATCACGGCGTCATGTCTGATTTTGATCTGAGAGTTGTATCAAAATCAGCAACGCAATTCAAAGGGTCTGTGAAAAATTTTTCACGGACTGTTAGAATGGAGAAGTTGGAGAAACTTTTTTTTTTTTTTTTAATCTGTCCACGTACCAGAAAAATGGATGACACTCAGACAACGCTCTGATCAAACTCTGATCAAAGGCTGATTCAGAGTAATGGGACCGTTTTTCTCGTACGTGGAAAAAAAAAAAATCGGACTCAACAATCCACTTACCGGTCAATTTTGCAAACAATTCGGGTATATGCGAACCAGAAAAATGTTCCAAAATTTTCTAGAACAGAAAAATCGGCACCAAATCTTACAGATTGCAATTGCAACGGGTTCCTGCAGATTTCACCATTTTTTTTTTATTTTTTTTTTTTAAACTTTACAAAATTGCGGTCAATATCTGCCGCAATGAGAATGGGTCGATCTCGGCTCCGGATGATTTTGATGGTACTTCGGTAAAATCTCATCAAATAATGGTGGTAACGAAGTGGAATTCGCACCTAGAAAATCGGCAGTGTATCAAGCCCATGCGTGTAGATGTACCCTTAAAAGTTTCTCATGGTTAACCCTTCTTGGACTCAATTCTGTAAGCAATCGTGAACAACACCAGCCAAGAAAGTAAGAGCAAATTAGACCTGGATGGTTCGGGGAACGTATAGAATTTGCCAGCCGTGGCTACGCCTGTCCGCTCAGCTGGAGCACAAATGAGACACAGATGTATTTCAGCTCTTGGCATAAAAGAGACAGCTAATGGCTCTATTTCATGGCCTGTCTTCCCAGTTGGGCACAGGTACTCAGGGTGTGAACTGGCTGCCTCGCTCCCCCTTCCTAGTCTCTAACAGTTATTGATTGCCCTTGCGGATAGCCGCCGCTGATTCCTAGCAATCCGCTTCCAGCCAAGGACTGCTGGGTATTCAGAGCGAGATGCGGCCAGCGCTCTGTTTGCATTGGCAGCGGCTGGTATGGGCAGCGTGACTGCAAACACTAGCGGCTCTTGTAGGTCTCAGAAGAGGAGCAAGGAAATGCAGTGGATGATCAACTGTTAGACAGGCCGGGGGGCATGGGAGTCCACGAGTATTTCAAGAATTTAGGCAGCGTTTTTCTTTATGACCGCGTAAATCCAGAACTGTCAAAACAACTTCGGAAAATGTTGATGTGCGTGGTAGCGAAAGCCTGAAACTTGCCGTTCTGAAACGCGCAGTGTACGACCCCCCAGAAATTGGGATCATGCACAGACTTTTATTATTTACAGGATTTAGCTGCAAAATTGTCAATTATTCCGTACAACTACAACACGTGACCAATGGCCATTCTCCAACTGGCATGTTACAAGTCTACTACGAAATGCATTTTTTTTTCCCCAAATCACAATCTGTATTTAAAAAAAATATATAGTAATTGCAATTTTCACACTGGCCACTAGGGTCATTTTAGACCTCATCATTTCTGTCCTTTCAGGAAACGTTTTCAGCAGCCTCATTATCACCAGAGGCAGAAATTCAATGATGAGTAGCACCTCTATACATAGCTGATCCCCCTCTCCTCAAGATCACCTTGCACACGCGCATTAGATGCTTCAACACAAAACATAAACTCAGATTAAAGGGGTATTCCCAACTCCAAGACCCTATCCCAATATGTAGTAGGTGTAATAATAATAATATTAGCAAATACCTCCAATTAGAAATGTAGTATAGTTTTTCTGATTCGCTATGTCTCTTTCCTCATGTGCAGGACCTTAAGTATCCATGGTTATGACAACTGATATAGTGACAGTTAGTTAATTGCTAGTGGTCGTATCCATGGATACCCAAGGCACTGCACATGAGAAAAGAGACATAGCCAATCAGAAAAACTATACTACATTTCTAGTTGTAGATATTTGCTAATATTATTATTACACCTACTACATATTTGGATAGGACCTTGGAGATGGGAATACCCCTTTAAGTCATTGCTGCTAATGTACATGTGAATTTCCTGAAAGAACAGGAAGTATGAGACCAGAATAGCCCCAGTGGCCACTGTGAAAAAGGCAAAAATTTTTCTTTTTATAAAAAATATATATATCTAAGGAAATTTGATTAAAGAAGCACTCCTCCTCCTCCTCCTCCCATCAAAGTTTTTCTCCTCTTAATATATTGCAGTCATCATATTATTTAGCACTGTGTACTTACAATTGCTCATTTTGTCTTTCTACTCAGCTAATCCTTCTCTGCTC
Source organism: Phyllobates terribilis (assembly GCF_046119375.1). NCBI lineage: Eukaryota > Metazoa > Chordata > Amphibia > Anura > Dendrobatidae > Phyllobates > Phyllobates terribilis. The sequence continues at coordinate 230,815,364 of NW_027362767.1, forward strand.
TATGTAGAAACGGGAAGTCTCTTTTCCCTGCATTTATCATTCCCCTCTTCAACTCCTGACCCAGCTGCTCTCCCTCCGCCAGGGACTTTTGCAGTGACTGATGACTCATACAGAGAAAACTGACCTCCTGTTTCTATACAGAGCGTAGAAGGATTCAGCTAGTCAGTTTTTAATCACGTGATGCCATAGACCTAATGGAAAAGAGAAGAATTAGCCGGGTAGAAAGGCAAAATGAGCAATTGTAAGTACACAGTGCTATATAATATGATGACCGCAATATATTAAGAGGAGAAAAACTTTGATGGGAGGAGGAGGGGGGATTGCTTCTTTAAATCAGATTTTTATATTTTAAGTATTTTTTTACCTGGTAATTTTATGATGATGCATTCAGATGGCTAGCCATATTGAACGTGCATGGACTGATAATTGTCGGAAGGGAGGTTTGGGTTTAGTTTGCAATGACGTTATACACTGAAAACATGATTTTCTTACGCTGCTACAAAGTGTCTTGGGTGGGCTAGTGATCAAAACCTTCATGTCTTCAGTAAATTGCCTCAACAATGGCAGCCGGAGGTGCAAGAGCCAGTCTGGATAAACATGTCTGTTAACATTTAAGACCGAGATTATCCTAATAATCTTCACGTCAACCAGTAAAACAAAAATCTAATGATTGTGTCAAATATCAACTGAGACCTCACATGTTACACTTCAATGAAACAGAACTAAGAGTGCCAGCTCCGCACGACGCAGCCAGCGTCACCTACTGTTACGCAGAAAAGCTCAGTTGCGGGGGGCACAAGTTTTTTACATGTCATTATATTTTTCAGCTTACCTAAACTAATACGGCTTGTGGTCTAAATAATACAGGGTCACAAAGTTGGCTGAGATCAATTAAATCTCCAAATATTCCAGGAATAACAACACTGTGACTTTATTGCAACTGATGTGTTACTTTATTATATTTCCATTTATTTCAGGTTGACATACAGTTGAAGCCAGAAGTTTCCATCCACTATATAAAAAGACACATCTCCATGTTTTTCTCAATATCTGACATGAAATCAGAATAAACCTTTCCCGTTTCAGGTCAATTAGGATTACTATAATTTTAAATGCCAGAATAATGAGAGAGAGAGAGAATGTTTTAAGGCATTTTTATTACTTACTGCAACGTCAAAAGTTTCCATACATTTCATTAGTATTTGGTGCCATTGCCCTTAAACTGAATGACTTGGGTGAAACGTTTGGGATCTCCTTCCACAAGCTTCTCACAATAGTTGGTGGGAATTTGGGCCCATTCCTAATGACAAAACTGGTGTAACTGATCCAGGTGTGTAGGTTGCCTTGCCCGCTCCGGCCTCCGGCCTTTTCAGCTTTGCCCATACATTTTCAATAGGATTGAGATCAGGGCTTTGTGATGGCCACTCCAAAAGATGGACTTTGTTATCCTTAAGCCACTTTCTTACCATTTTGGCAGTATGTTTCGGGTTATTTTCCCTTTGGAAGACCCATTTCCGCCCAAGCTTTAACTTCCTGGCTGATGTCTTGAGATGTTGTTTCAGTATTGCCACATAATCTTCTTTTATCATGATGCCATCTATTTTGTGAAGTGCACCAGTCCCTCCTGCAGCAAAACAACCCCACAACATGATGCCGCCACCCCCGTGTTTCACAGTTGGGATGGTGTTCTTAGGCCTCCAAGCTTCTCCCTTTTTCCTCCAAAGGTAACGATGGTCATTATGCCCAAAAAGTTAAATTTTAGTTTCATCAGACCACAAGAAATATCTCCAAAAATTAAGCTTTGTTCCTGTGTGCATTTGCAAACATTAATCTGGCTTTTTTATGCTTCTTTTGGAGTAATGGCTTCTTCCTTGTAGAGTGGCCTTTCAGCCTATATTGATACAGTACTCATTTCACTATGGATACTGACACAATCTTACCAGCTTCCTCCATCATCTTCTCAAGGTCTTTTGCTTTTGTCCTTGGGTTGATATGCACATGTCAGACCAAAGCACATTCATCTCTGGGACATAGAACCCGTCTCCTTCCTGAGCGGTATGATGGCTGGACATTCCCATCTTGTTTGTACTTGGATATAATTATTTGTACAGATGAACAAGGCACCTTCAGGTATCTTGAAATTGTATCCAAGGATGAGCCAGACTTGTGCAAGTCCACAATTCTCTTCCTGATATCTTGGCTGATTTCTTTAGACTTTCCCATGATGCTACACAAAGAAGCAGTGTGTTCAGGTGTGCATTAAAATACATCCACAGGTGTGTCTGTAATTAACTCAGATATTGCCAGAAAACCTATTAGAAGCTTCCAAACACATGACATCATCATATGGGCCGTCCAGAATTGTTTAAAGGCATAGTAAGCTTAGTGTATATAAACTTCTGACTTTGCAGTAAGTAATAAAAATGCCTTAAAACATTCTCTCTCTCTCATTATTCTGGCATTTGGCAAATATTAAAAATTATAGTAATCCTAATTGACCTAAAACGGGAAAGGTTTATTCTGATTTCATGTCAGATATTGAGAAAAACATACAGATGTGTCTTTATATATAGTGGATGGAAACTTCTGGTTTCAACTGTAGATCAGGCACTACATTGTTTTCTTCCTTTCTCACTTTGTAAATGATGTAGACACAGATAGTACTACCTTCCAGTCTCTCTCTGTAAATGATGTAGACACAGATAGTACTACCTTCCAGTCTCTCTCTGTAAATGATGTAGACACAGATAGTACTACCTTTCAGTTTCTCTCTGTAAATCATGTAGACACAGATAGTACTACCTTCCATTCTCTCTGTAAATTATGTAGACACAGACAGTACTACCTTCCAGTCTGTCTCTGTAAATTATGCACATATAGTACTACCTTCCAGTCTCTCTGTAAAATATGTAGACACATATAGTACTACCTTCCAGTCTCTCTCTGTAAATTAAGTAGGCACAGATAGTACTACCTACCAGTCTCTCTCTCTGTAAATGATGTTGACACAGACAATACTACTTTCCAGTCTCTCTCTGTAAATGATGTAGACACAGATAGTACCACCTTCTAATCTCTCTCTGTAAATTATGTAGATGTTGCCAGCTTGTATCTGTAAATTATGTGTTTGCAAATAATAAGGTTTCTCTGTGTTTCTGTAAATGTTGTAATTGCAGATAGTATTTACCGAGCAAGAAACGCAGGCAGTACTATAGATACAGATAGTACGGTGTCCTCGTCTTGCCCAGTAAACGATGAAGGGAAATGAACACCTTTTACCTATGTATCGACCTATGTATGTACCTATGTCGAAGAAAAGAACCTGACAGAGAAGCCAGGGAGAACAGTACTGCGAGCTGAGAGAAGAAAGCAGAGACTACGCATTACTATGAATAATATCTGAAACCTAGCTGTAAATTGCTGCTTTTAAGCCCAACTTTGACTACACTAGTAGATTATTTGTGCTTTGTGTTACTTATTTCCATACTGTAATTATTTGATTATTTGATTGCATACTTACATCCTTACAAATAGAGACTCCTTAGCTGCCAGGTTAGGGGATGAATACTTCTCCACAAGAGCCAGGGTGCTGAAACCAAACTTGTGAATGGGTTCATTGGAGTCAAGAGGGGGAAAGTCTGTATCGACCTCCCCGTCATCCTCCGCAATATGGAGGCAGAAGGAGTCCACGTTGTCACTGCAAGTAAACAACATAAAAGAAGGGAGAGTCAATAGTGACAGAATACACAATAATACGCTTACTTACAAAAACTGCTTTACATCCAATATGGCAACCATTAATGATCCCTCTGGAATTTTCTAGGCTTCAGAAAGGCAAATCTGTCTAATTATACAATAATATTGTTGGAAGCTACAGAGGCAGCTGTACAGGTTCTGAGCTTTCCCCAAAACAGAACAGAAAGGTGCGAACAGCATGATCAAAGCCGCCGCACACCGGAAATTAAATAGATGTTTTTTGCGGGGTTTTCTTTTGCTGTTTTTAGAGATCTTGTTGCACTGCGGTCACAGCCGTACACCACAGAATGAGGGCAACTTCAGCATTTCATTTTATTCTGTTGCTCGTCTAGCACCGACATATTCTGCAGCGCTGTACAATGTAAACTATACATTACTCTTCAGGATGTAGGGATAAAGAAGTAGATACATAAAAGTCCTGTCTCCCTCTAGATACTCTAGGTGTACATAGTACTGCCTCCATGTAAAGGAGATATAGGTAGTACTGCCTCCCCATAAAGGAGCTATAGGTAGTACTGCCTCCCCATAAAGGAGCTATAGGTAGTACTGCCTCCCCATAAAGGAGCTATAGGTAGTACTGCCTCCCTATAAAGGAGATATAGGTAGTACTGCCTCCCTGTAAAGGAGCTATAGGTAGTACTGCCTCCCCATAAAGGAGCTATAGGTAGTACTGCCTCCCCATAAAGGAAATATAGGTAGTACTGCCTCCCTATAAAGGAGATATAGGTAGTACTGCCTCCCTGTAAAGGAGATATAGGTAGTGCTGCCTCCCCATAAAGGAGCTATAGGTAGTACTGCCTCCCCATAAAGGAGCTATAGGTAGTACTGCCTCCCCATAAAGGAGCTATAGGTAGTACTGCCTCCCCATAAAGGAGCTATAGGTAGTACTGCCTCCCCATAAAGGAGCTATAGGTAGTACTGCCTCCCCATAAAGGAGCTATAGGTAGTACTGCCTCCCCATAAAGGAGCTATAGGTAGTACTGCCTCCCTATAAAGGAGCTATAGGTAGTACTGCCTCCCTATAAAGGAGATATAGGTAGTACTGCCTCCCCATAAAGGAGATATGGGTAGTACTGCCTCCCCATAAAGGAGATATAGGTAGTACTGCCTCCCCATAAAGGAAATATAGGTAGTACTGCCTCCCCATAAAGGAGATATAGGTAGTACTGCCTCCCCATAAAGGAGATATAGGCAGCACTGCCTCCCCATAAAGGAGATATAGGTAGTACTGCCTCCCCATAAAGGAGATATAGGTAGTACTGCCTCCCTATAAAGGAGCTATAGGTAGTACTGCCTCCCTATAAAGGAGCTATAGATAGTACTGCCTCCCTATAAAGGAGCTATAGGCAGTACTGCCTCCCCATAAAGGAGATATAGGTAGTACTGCCTCCCTATAAAGGAGCTATAGGTAGTACTGCCTCCCTATAAAGGAGCTATAGATAGTACTGCCTCCCTATAAAGGAGCTATAGGTAGCACTGCCTCCCCATAAAGGAGATATAGGTAGTACTGCCTCCCTATAAAGGAGATATAGGTAGTACTGCCTCCCCATAAAGGAGATATAGGTAGTACTGCCTCCCTATAAAGGAGATATAGGTAGTACTGCCTCCCCATAAAGGAGATATAGGTAGTACTGCCTCCCCATAAAGGAGATATAGGTAGTACTGCCTCCCCATAAAGGAGATATAGGTAGTACTGCCTCCCTATAAAGGAGATATAGGTAGTACTGCCTCCCCATAAAGGAGATATAGGTAGTACTGCCTCCCCATAAAGGAGATATAGGTAGTACTGCCTCCCTATAAAAGGAGCTATAGGTAGTACTGCCTCCCTATAAAGGAGCTATAGGTAGCACTGCCTCCCTATAAAGGAGCTATAGGTAGTACTGCCTCCCTATAAAGGAGATATAGGTAGTACTGCCTCCCCATAAAGGAGATATAGGTAGTACTGCCTCCCCATAAAGGAGATATAGGTAGTACTGCCTCCCCATAAAGGAGATATAGGTAGTACTGCCTCCCTATAAAAGGAGATATAGGTAGTACTGCCTTCCTATAAAGGAGCTATAGGTAGCACTGCCTCCCTACAAAAGGAGATATACAGATGCATCTCACTAAATTAGAATATCATCAAAAAGTTAATTTATTTCAGTTCTTCAATACAAAAAGTGAAACTCCTATATTATATAGAGTCATTACACACAGAGGGATCTATTTCACGTGTTTATTTCTGTTAATGTTGATGATTATGGCTTACAGCCAATGAAAACACAAAAGTCATTATCTCAGTAAATTAGAATACTTCATAACAGCTTGAAAAATGTTTTTAAAATCCAAAATGTTGTCCTACTGAAATGCCTGTTCAGTAAATGCACTCAATACTTGGTCGGGCTCCTTTTGCATCAATTACTGCATCAATGCGGCAATGTGGCATGGAGGCGATCAGTCTGTGGCTGCTGAGGGGTTATGGAAGCCCAGGTGGCTTTGATAGCAGCCTTCAGCTCGTCTGCATTGTTGGGTCTGGGGTCTCTCATCTTCCTCTTGACAATACCCCATAGATTCTCTATAATAGATTCTCTATGGGGTTAAGGTCAGGCGAGTTTGCTGCCAATCAAGCACAGTGATACTGTTGTGTGTAAACCAGGTATTGGTACTTTTGGCAGTGTGGACAGGGGCCAAGTCCTGCTGGAGAATGACATTTCCATCTCCAAAAAGCTTGTCGGCAGACGGAAGCATGAAGTGCTCTAAAATGTCCTGGTAGACGGCTGCGCTGACTTTGATCTTGATAAAACACAGTGGACCTACACCAGCAGATGACATGGCCCCCCAAACCATCACTGATTGTGGAGACTTCACACTAGACCTCCAGCAGCTTGGATTGTGGCCTCTCCACTCTTCCTCCAGACTCTGGGACCTTGTGGAGTGTCAATGACTGCCTTCTGGACATCTGTCAAGTCAGCAGTCTTCCCCATGATTGTGGAGCCTACTGAAACAGACTAAGGGACCTTTCTAAAAGCATAGGAAGTAGTGATGATCGAGCATGCTCGTTGCTCGAGATTTATGAGCATGCTCGTTGCTCGAGATTTATGAGCATGCTCGTTGCTCGAGATTTACGAGCATGCTCGGACGAGCACCTATTATCTTCAGCGTGCTTGGGCTTTAAGTTTTAGTCGCTCCGTGCTCATGATTTGTGACTGTTTGACAGCTTTAATACATGTGAGGAATGCCTGTTTTCCAGCATTCCTCACATGTATTAAAGCTGGCAAACAGTCGCAAATCATGTTCACGGAGCGACAAAAATTGCAGGTCTTTTTGTTAACTATTCTAATTTACTGAGATAATGCCTTTTGTGTTTTCATTGGCTGTAAGCCATAATCATCAACATTAACAGAGATAAACACTTGAAATAGATCACTGTGTGTAATGACTCTATATAATAGAGGAGTTTCACTTTTTACATTGAAGAACTGAAATAAATTAATTTTTTGATGATATTCTAGTGAGATGCACCTGTAGGTAGTACTGCCTCCCTACAAAAGGAGATATAGGTAGTGCTGCCTCTCTATAACAGGAGATATAGGTAGTACTGCCTCCCTATAAAGGAGATATAGGTAGTACTGCCTCCCTATAAAGGAGATATAGGTAGTACTGCCTCCCTATAAAGGAGATATAGGTAGTACTGCCTCCTTATAAAGGAGATATAGATAGTACTGCCTCCTTATAAAGGAGATATAGGTAGTACTACCTCCCTATAAAGGAGATATAGGTAGTACTGCCTCCCTATAAAGGAGATAGAGGTAGTACTGCTTCCCTACAAACGGAGATGTAGGTAGTACTGCCTCCCTGTAAATGAGGTAGGAACAGATAGTACAGCCTCCGTGTAGATTAGGCAGAATAGATTGTCTTCAGGGAAGCAGTACTATGTAGGTGTAGATTATCAGTACTACACCTACATGGAGGCAGTACTATCTACACCTACATTGTCTACAGGAAGGCAGAACTATCTACACCTACATTGTCTACAGGGAGGCAGTACTATGTAGGTGTAGATAGTACTGCCTCCCTGTAGATCATGTTGTGTAGATAGTACTGCCTCCATGTAGGTGTAGATAGTACTGCCTCCATGTAGGTGTAGATAGTACTGCCTCCATGTAGGTGTAGATAGTACTGCCTCCATGTAGGTGTAGATAGTACTGCCTCCTTGTAGACAATGTAGGTGTAGATAGTACTGACTCCTTGTAGACAATGTAGGTGTAGATAGTATTGTCTCCTTGTAGACAATGTAGGTGTAGATAGAACTGCCTCCCTGTAGATCATGTCGTGTAGATAGTACTGCCTCCCTGTAGACAAAGTAGGTGTAGATAGTACTGCCTCACTGTAGACAAAGTAGGTGTAGATTGTACTGCCTCCCTGTAGACAAAGTAGGTGTAGATTGTACTGCCTCCCTGTAGATCAGGTCGTTATGCATAGTACTGTCTCCCTGTGGATGAAGCAAGTACAGATAGTACTGCCTCCCTGTAAATGATGTCATTATAGATAGTACTGCCTCCCTGTCTCTCCCTATGATGTAGGCAGAAGCATGAGTGAGGTCTTTAAATAAAATGATGGGTCAATATGTAGAGAAAACAGCTTAGACCTTAGGGAGACAATGCTCCTATTATGAAGAATAAATCTCTGGATATCAACTTAGCAAATAATTGATTAACACCTTCCTTTCCAGGTCAAACCCCCGACAGCGGAGAACAGATGCGTCTGGTGTGGTCTCTCCGAATATTCCACGCCGAGATATTAAGTAACAGAAATAAAGGACCTGATTGAGGAGCCGAGCGCTGATCCTCTGGATCACTTCCCTGCCGCACCATGGGACATCGTGCCAGATGCAGGGATGAATATGCAGGAAACCATAAGGCATGGCCGCAAAAGTGCCTCAGGCGCCAACCACAAGTGGTCGTAAAAGCAGCAGTACAAACTCTCTTTGCGTGCGTGTGCGAGGCAATGGGGACATGATGGTAATGTGGATAAAATCTGCTGCGCTGGAGAGACAGAGCCATAACTCAGTGCTGCGGAGCATCAAGGGAAACATCCGCTGCTAAACATTCCATGGAAATGCTTCATCCAAATAAAAGGAGAGAGGTTCAAAAGGTTTCATTAAAATGATATATGCTGTGCTCAGCGTCTCAATCATATGTGCTGCAGAAACAATGTGCTTCTCGCTGGGAGAGAGCGCGTGCCGCAAAAAAATCACCGGCTACCACGGCTTATGATCACGGCGAGGTCACCTGTAAGAAGGCCAGCGACTTCAGGCATGTAATAGGGTGCACAGCCGGAGGGCAAAAACTGTGTGAGAATTGATAACAGCAACTGATGCAAAATTGGGGTTGCACATCAAATTTCAAGGTGTGATTGCCGCTTGACAATGATCAATGTGTAAAATCTACCACTCTAAGGGGTTGTCCAGCTTAGAAAACCCATTTTCCAATAACTGATCATGAAATCTTTGCTTCTATTTTCAGGAGCACACCGCTCCCCTGCCTCGCTGTGTTACCGGGGAATGGTGAAGACTGACAAGTCAGACCCATGGCCAACATGAAAAATCTACCATTACAAGGGGTTGTCCAGCTTAGAAAACCTATTTTCCAATACCTGATTATGATCACTTCTGTCTTCAGGAGCACACCGCTCCCCTGCCTCCCTCCCAGTTTACCAGGATATGATGAAGATGGACCGTTCCAACCAATGTGTAAAATCTACCATTAAAACGGAAATGACTGGCTTAGAAAACCCATTTTCAAATACCTGATTATGAAATCCTCACTTTTATCTTCAGGAGCGCACCGCTCCCATGCCATCTCGCTTGCCGGGGGAATGGTGAAGATTGACAGTTCAGACAAACAGCATGGTTGAGCCTCTGGTCTGAACTGTGCGCTTTCCAATGTACTTTTTCCTCTGTAGCATCAGAGGAGCTCCGGGATACTGAAGCTGGCCGGATCCAGCAGGTCTTACTGCAAAGAGCTTGCGAGTGCACACTCCATACCAAGGAAACACTCCACCTCTGATAGACCACAGTGGTGGCATGTAGCACTAAACTATACAATTAAAAAAAATAAACCCTTTATTCTTGAGAACGGAGAGGATTTATAATATGAGGTATATTGCAAAGTTGCTGTTTTTTTTCAAACACTTTGCAAGTTCAATCATTTATGATCATGAAAAAACGCTGAGGCTATGTGCACATGAAGCGTTTTTTGATGCGTTTTCGAAGGTTTTTCCCCCCTGCAGAAACGCATCAAAAACGGTTGCTAATAGGTCTGCCAGCTATAGCAATGCTAATCATGATGTGCTGTGCACATGATGCGGAAATTTACGCTCAGGATTAGAATTGCGGAAAAAAACACAGCATGTCCATTATGCCAAGCATTTCCAGAGCATTTCCCGCCCATTGAGTTTAATTGAAACGCAGCAAGCCCGCAGGTAAAGGGAAACGCTCCGGAAATGCGGTGCGGGTGGTACCCGGGTCAGGAAAGGAGGACTACAACTCCTCTCATATGACCGCCGCTCCCGCTGATAACAGAGAGAGCGGCGCTGCTGAGGGGAGCAGTAGTTCTCCTCAGCAGAGTCAGCAACCACCGGCAGTGAAAAAAAAAGAAAAAAAAAAAAGTAAAAAAGAAAAAAAACTTCATACTCACCTGTCCGGCGGCCCCCGATGTTCTCCTGGTCCCCGGCGATGCTGTCTCCCCTTCGGCCGGTGGTATACTGTGCTTCCAGGCCCTGTGGTCCCCATTACCCCACTCGCCACCGCTACAGGGCAGTGGGAAGAGCGGAGGCTGAGCGCCATATTTTGCGCATGTTATGGACGCGCCATTTCTGGGACTGCTGAGGGGTGATATTAATAGTCGCAGAGGGAGCTAGTAGTCATGGCCCCTTCCCTGGCTATTAATATCAGCCTGCAGCTGTCTGTTTAGTCTTTGCTAGTTAGATTTTATAGGGGGACCCCACGTAAATTTTTTTCTGGGGTCCCCCTGTAATCTAGTCAATAAAGGCTAAACAAACAGCTGTGGGCTGATATTAATAGCCAGGGAATATTGTTGGCTAATGGCCCCTTCCCCAGCTACTAATATCAGCCCCCAGCTGTCGGATTTCCCTCTGCTGGTTATAAAAATTACACAGAAGCCCACGCCATTTTTTTAATTTTACAGTCTGTGCCCACGATCCGGACGTAGCAGCGATTTGGACGCATATTTTTGCTGCGCCAAAAATGTTGAATTCTATTGAATGCAGGGAAATCCACATGTTCACTGAACCATGCGGATTTACCGCATTCTATACATTCTAGTGGTCAAATTTCTTTTGTGAAGACTAGCGACTCCGCAAGAGAATTTGACATGCTGCGGTCCTGAAAGACGCCGCATGTCAGTGTTCACGGGTGATTCGCAGCCTCTGATGCATGCATATTTGACATGGGATTTCTAGAGATCCCATCCACTATGCTGTAACATCTGGATTCTGCGGGTTTGATGCTGTGTAAAACACGCAGCGTCAAACCTGCAGCGGCTCCTGATCATGGCCACGTACCCAAACTCACCCGCAACATGTCAATTTCTGTAGTGGACATTCTAGTCTCTACTGCACATTTTGACCGATTGAAGTGTCATTATATGTGGTGGATTCACATGTACCGACATGAAAAGAGCAGCATTAGAACACTGCATTTTGGACACAACAAAATACGCTGCATCCAAAGCACTGCTGAGTGCTGATCTGGGGGACATAGCAGCTAACAAAACAGCTGTGAGCTGTTAATAATGGCCAGGGACCATGTTTGCAAATGGCACCTTCCCAGGCTAAAAATAGCAGCTCACAGCAGCCGCATAAATTACATGAATAGAGATGCTAATGAAGATTGGGTGTATGGAATCGGCTGACACCTAGCTCTTTTGTTTGGTTATGACAAGGTGTCAAATCAGACCTTTTCATGACCAAACATAATTAAAGCAAAGAGTTAAATAAACACACAATAAACACTTTATTTGAAATACACCAGACACATTCTTTAATCATTTAAATTAACCATTATACTCACCCCAGATCTGAAGGTAATCCAAGGGTTTAAGCAATGTCCCACAAAATAACTTTATTTAGCTCCAAAAAGCATTCATTGATGTACAAAAAAAAAAACGCGTCAAAAACGCGTGGAATTTCCGCAGCGTTTTTCCTGCCAAGGAGATGCAGAAACGCACAGGAAATTTCTGCTTCAAATCCTGATCGTGCGCACTTAGCCTCATAAGGAGTTGTCCGTGGATCAATATCAATATCCGCAAACTACAGCAATGTGGGAATCCTACAAGGGGCATCACTCACTCTGGAGAGCTCAGAAAGTTGTTGAATTTCACAGACTGCCCATTGATTTTAATTTGAATTGTGTAATGCTTCATTTTACCTGTGGGTATGCTGAAGGGGAACTGAATACTTGTTGTTGGATTTCCCCACTGACCAGGCTGATAGCTGGAAGCTTCAGCAGCAAAACAAAACAGTGGCTTATTGTCAGGGGACCCTTCTAACAAAAACTGACTATGCCAATCAATGAACTGTGCAAACTCGTAAGCTTTAGAAAAAAAAACAACGAATATTCACTCAATTGCACTGAATTCTTTTTTTGTTGTTCATTTCCTTCCTAAAACTACATTTTAAATAGTCTGCATTAAACATTTTCTACCATTTTCTGCTGCTGTATTGTGTCTTTAAGTTCTTTAGCTGATTGCTCAGCAAAAATATTTCACATCCATCACAGCTTTTGTGCCTGATGGCTCTGTGCTCACTATCCCTCCTTCTAGTGGTAGAGATAGTAGTAGGGTAGGGAATGAGGCTGTACACCGGCAAACAGAGGGAGAAAGCATGTACAGTCTCAAGGAGGGCAGAGAAAACATACCGTAAAAAAAGGAGAAAAATAGTGCAAAACACTACAGAACTCACACAATTTAAAGATGCAATTAAAAAATAGATATGCAATTTTAAGATTTATTGGTAAGTCGGTATATGAAAAGCATTGCCGATGCTTTAGTTCATCCGAAATCTTGATCATGGCCTATGTCCTATGGTTCATTGCAGATACAGGGGCTGACTGTCCTTGTATCTGCTATGAATCATATGCCATGTTCAAGGTCTGGGAAAGACCGAAACATTGGCACTCCTTTCTATTTCTTTTAATATGCTGACTTACCAATAAATCTTTAAATTGCACGAGTGAGTGCCGTAGTGTGTTGCACTTTTGCTTGGAGGGATGTTCCCTAATAAAGAGCACTACAGTCTTCTATCTATGAGTGCTGACCAGAAAGTTTGATTAGTAAAAAAAGGAGGAAAGCATGTGAAGAGGAAATAAGTGCAGGATAGAAGCTGTGCAGATATATAGGCTACTGAAGACAGTAGCGCCCTAATTAAAGCCTATATTACTGGGAAAGTCACTCCCACAAGTGAAAAATCTGAAACTTGAATCCGGCAACAAAATGCATATCAAGGGTACTGAAAATGCATGAAAGCATGAAAATTGCAGACTGAAACGTAGAGTAATTATCTACAGGTATCCAGTAACTTATGTAAAAACTGAAAAGGTTTATAGCCTTTGATGGCTAATGTTACCACCATAAAGCATCTATAGTAATTATAGTTATGTCCATGGATCAGCAGCCTCCAGTACTCCGGCTATAATGAAACTACAACTCCCAACATGCCCCGACAGCCTGAAAGCATCCACAGTGTGTCCGTGAGATTTCTACATTTCTATCATCATGCTGACAGACATTTATTACTATAATGTTTATCTCGCGGTCAATTGCACGGCTTCTCCCTGGGGTGCCTGCACCCGATGACATCATTAGGGCTGGACGTAAAAATCCACACATATATGACATTACGATGGCTGGGGCATAATACAACATTAACATATAATCAAAGGACACAAAAGAGCAATTTTATCAGCACTTCTTCCTTACACTGAGATAAAAAAAAAGGGTGCTGTCCCTTTAAATCCCAACAGATGTGAAAGTATTTGTAATATGGTATTCGTGCATTTTACGATCTATGGCCTAAAACGCGTTAATGTTGTCACAGTGAGCGCTAATATTCATTGCACATAACCAGGGACCTCTACTCACAGCAGCGCTCAGACTCCCCCTTTTAGAATCTCCGGTTTTAATTGCATGATTGATGTGGAAATTAATTAATCTCAAAGTGCATGCTAATTGTTTAATTGCTCGCTTGATCTATATGGATCATTTTCGGGAATTAAAAGTAGCTGATTTACTCTGGCTATTGATTGAATGTGGCACTGAGTTATTTTGCTTGCTACCTGATTTGAAATTCCCTCAATTAATTCCCAAAACCTTTTGCTTCGGAGGCGGCAGGGCAAGTTTGCCCCTTCTGGCTGATCTATACTAACTTGTCATGCTTAAGAGATATTTATTATTAGATCCGGCAAGTAATAATGACACATTAATATTAGCGGAGGCTGTACATTTCTACAGAATGGATTGCCAACGTGGAATTAAAACCGATATATTTGTCAGTATCAATTTTCTGAAATTCTATGGTGACCCGGGTGCGCTAATGAATGGCGTTCCCCGCTCGCACAGCCGGCTCGCCAGTAGTCATTGTCAAGGGAAAGTGCTCCGCCATAGCTCGGTTTTAACTTTAACTTACGTAACCCTACCGTGGAGGTAATTATTGACAGCGGAGTAACAGCTTTTAATTCATTGGCTTGTTATTTTTCCGAAGGGTAAAAAGAATTGAGGGAACCGCTCTCTCTCCAAAAGGCACCAACTAGAACACTGGATACGAGTCTGTGCAATCTGAAACTCGCTGGCTGGTGAAGCAGCCTGGCAGCCATCTGGGATGGCATTTATAGGCAGCAAGGTGAATTTACAGGTTACTTATCCTATAAGGAATGAGTCCGGTTTAGTAAAACCAAGTATGGAGTAAACAGTGGCTATAAAGAGGGTTTCTAATCTACAGGAGACAGCCTGTCCAATCAATAAATAGAAGGGCACTGTGAGACGGCACAAGGATCGCATCACAATCTGCGGACTGGCTGGTGAAGCAGCATGGTACTCGCTGGCTGGTGAAGTGGCATGGCAGCCATCTGGGATGACATTTATAGGCAGCAAGGTGAATTTACAGGTTACTTATCTTATAAGTAATGAGTTTGGTTTAGTAAACCCAAGTCTAGAGTAGAGTAAACAGTTATATAAAGAGGGGTTTCTAATCTGGAGTAGCCAGCCAATCCTTCGACTGGCCGTCGGCTCTCCTGATCTGAGTGTGACAGCATGTATTGCTATACAGCTGTCATGCTCAGGTCAGGAGAGCTGACGGCCAGTCCGAGTATTGCGATGTCATCCTTGTGTGAGTAATACGGCCATCTGACTGTGCGCTTAGAGATGAGCAAAAAGATTTGCAGGACCAAAGACCTGCGAACCTCCTCCTACCTGCCGGTATCCCTAGCGCCTCTGCCGATCAGCAGGCCCGATGAGATATTATGCATGTGTCCAGCCGCAAAGTTGCGCCAGGCCTACTAATCAGAAGACGTGCAGGGGATATCAGCAGGTAAAAGGAGGATTGCTGGGCTCTGGTCCACCAGTTACGAACTAACCACGTGGTTGCTGGACCAGGGTCCTAGTGTATTATTTTTTTTTGCTTAACTCAAAAACAAATCTCTCTGGTTTCAAAAGACACAATGAAATGTTTCATGATCTTTGGTAAAACGTTCCCTTCCAGAGTCTGAGATGTTAGTTTATTATTTCTTGTCCTTTTCAGTAAAAGTTGATCACTCCTAGAAGTTACAATCGGAAGCGTAGACTGTAGTCCGCTCCACTGTGGAAGCCAGACAAGAGCAGCCTTCATTTCTGCGGATGTCATCTTCGGCTCCTCTGGATAGGTGATCAATAGAGTTGAGCAAAAAGATTGGTGCTGTCTTGGTTCAACATCCAGTCCTCTATGGCAGCCAGACAAGAACAGTCTTCACTTCTTCGGCAGCCATTGTGGTGTTTACTAGGTCTCTGCGACATCAAGATGAAAGTTGATACCTTAGTCACTAGGTACCTGGCAAATGTCAAAGGTGTAGAAGATGTAGGCAGCAAAATTGAACACTGCCCTGGTCTGGCTGCCATGGAGTTCCGGACTGGGTGCGGGAACAGGGCAGTGCAAATCTTTTTGCAGATGACCCAACACATAAAATGTATTATTATTATTAATGATAAAGTGGTTGGTTACTTTAGTTTTGGTTCCCGTCCTTCCGTGGTGTACTGCCAACAGATGAGACCAATGAGGTCATGGACCTTGGCATTGGCAATGGTCACCACCGTCATGGGCAGCATCTTGTCCTGGCTAGCTTGCATCGCGAGATACACATCTATCTTCTTGGTGGCAGTGGTTCCCACGTGACCCTAGAAAAAAGGAAACACAAAAACTTTAGGTATGTCATGGAGTGGTACTTCCACCTAAATCTGCACAAACGGCCAAAGTTACAAAAGATTGGTGACGCCTATAATACGGAAAGTCCGGCAGTTCTACATTGTTATAGATAACAAGGTCACCTGCTGTTTAGGAGCTTTAGAAATGTAGGTAAAACCTACCTACCTAATTGTCCTAGAAATAGATTTAAAGGGAACCGGTCACCAGGCTTATAGACCTTGGCCGCCACCTTTAAGTCCTCTTTAATAGCAAACTTCGATATCAGCCCAGCTTCCCCGTGTACCTCCAAAAATGTGGTAAGCTAACCAGTGGGTGTCTCTGGACCATGCTCGGTGCCCCCTCTGTGTCTGCAATCGCCTCCTCTCCAAGCTTTATTGATGTAGTGGACGCCTCCCAAGTTATCCACACGGCCTGTTCATCTTTCACACCTGAGCAGTAGGGAACAAGACCTACGCCGGCAGGAGAAATGAACAGGCCGTGTGGACAACATAGGTGAAATCATCCACCTCCATCAAACTAGGGGAGGTGGCGACTGCGGGCACAGAGGAGACCCCCGAGCACGGTCAGGAGACGCCTACCGGACTACTCAAAGATGATGAGTATACAGTTGTCACGCAAGGTGTGGGAAAGACTAAGTGCAACACAAAGGGAAGAGGGGGAGGAAGCCCAAACACTAGGGAAAGGGGGAGTGGAGACCCCTAGGCAGATCTAATATCACCCTGCCTACCCTTCTGTCCCTATATAGGTTCCATACCTATCGTCGAGCAGGACCCTAAACCCTGGATGACACTAGAGCTTGGCCCGGGGAAGGGTGAGCACTGGTAAGGCCCCACTACAAACTAAAGACAACAAGGTAGACAAACAAAGAGGGTGAACTTAGCTTGAGCAGACACCAGAGGAGTAACGCCAACTGTCCTCCAAGGGCACCAGAGAAGAAACTAGCCAACTGCTAGTGCTCCAAGCCTGTACATAGGAATATCACCGGTGATTCCCTGGAGCAAACTGAGGATTTTTAACTCCCATGCAAGGGTGTGTCAATCAGCAGCAGGAAGGAGGCTGCGCTGGGTCTTAAAGGAAGAAGAATTAAGAAGGTGTCTGCAATGCAAAGCGCAGTGACCTTCAACAGCTAGATCCAGAGTGACTATCTATTACACCTGACACACCCGTGACAACAGTGTGGGACTCATAAAAGGGGCAGCCGGTCTCATATCAAGGGGTTGCAAGAAAAACCTAGTGACCTACTCCCTTTTACATCTGAATTGATCTTCAATAAGTCTTAGACCTTTTTCCGGTCAGGCCATGAGCTACTGTTGATTCTAAAAGCAATGAATGGGGTGAAAAGAGTGGAGACCGTCATGGCAGCACACCAGGGTTTGCGCCTTGCACTATATCCTAACTACTTGGCAGTGACTTTATTTGCTTGTACTCGGATGACTATCGGCACTGCCGGCTTTGTGTTCTGCGCCCGTCGCCTTTGTTCCGTGCCGTTATTTATGTCAGAAGATGATATCACGCTGTGAAATAAAGTGCAAGCCTCCTCTTTTTTTTCCACCCCTCCTTTCTTTTACGGGCTTGTAAATAAACTTGCATCGGGAGTAAGCGGGTTCATTAGGGATCTGTACATTAAACCAAAGGAAAACAGCCACATAAAAATTGATTTGTTGCTCATCTACATGGCCAAACAAGGCCGCGCTTTTTTTTTTCTTTTTTAACTCCTTCCGGGAAATAAATGGCGGGTAG
Organism: Phyllobates terribilis; assembly: GCF_046119375.1. NCBI lineage: Eukaryota > Metazoa > Chordata > Amphibia > Anura > Dendrobatidae > Phyllobates > Phyllobates terribilis. The sequence continues at coordinate 230,833,310 of NW_027362767.1, forward strand.
AGGCCTAACGAGAGTCACATTAATTCCTTGTTAATGACTGAGCACTAAAGGCGGAAATATTTACAAGCTCGGGACAACATTTACGTATCCCTGCATAGTTTTACATGAAGATTAGGCGTTATGGATCGCGTGGTGCCACGCTAACAGGCTTGATTAATCGAGTACAGATTATACGGTTAGAGGCGGAAAGCGGTGAAGCAGTCAGCCATTAAAGCGCCGGTGACCTCATAGTTTCAGTACCGGAGCGACACTGCTGGGCAATGTTTTTCAAGAACAGTGCATATAGAATATATCATTATTTTAGATGAGAAAACTGCATAAAAGGCAATTCCCCAACATATACACATTCCTTCTATAAGCAGTGTACAGGCTTACAAAAATGGCAGCCAACAGTGCACACCGACGGGGTAAAACTAGGGAATATCATCTGACTGTGCCTGGTAATTCTGTAGAATTTTATTTTACTTTTTTGTATTGGAAGCAAGATAAATGTTTTATAGAAGACACTACATACAGAGAATGCAAAAAAAAAAAAACTTTCTGCCTTAAAGGGGTGTTCTAAGGATTGGAGGTCCTCCCCTATCTGCCAGGACTACCTCCATCCCGAAAACCAGCAGCGGTCTATCATGTGCACTGTACTCACCGTTAGGCCGGCCATACACATTGGATGGCTGTTGGCCGAAAGATCACTCCCGACCATCGTTTGTCCGGTGCCCCCATACACATAAGACAGACGGCCGAACTAGTTGATATCGGTGGGGTCGGCCAACATAAGGCTAGCTTTAATGAGCGTTGCGCTCAGCCCTCCCATGCACACGATCGACCACCGCTCCATTTGCACTGGGCTCTTTAAAGTCCTGGCTCTCAGGATCGATGAAAGGGAAAAAGACCCCCTTATCCCATGGACAGGGGACAACTTCCAAATTTGAGAATACCCCTTTAATGCAGTCATTTTTTAATGCCCTTTTGTCTCCGATTACAATTAAAACTGAGAAATACATAAAAGGAATCATCTCTGTGTCCAATGAGCTCAACCATCTCCCTCCTCTTCCTCTTTACCATTTTGCTTCTTTCTGCAGCAGGAGCCTCCCCCCCTTTTCTCCTGTATACAGTACGAGAAAAAAAAAAAAAAAAAACGGTCAAGCCTTGCCTTTTCTTAAAGGATTTAGCAAGGAAAAGAATAGATCTGCAAGAAATTAACTCCTGTGTTAGTCTGGCAGTTTTAGGATCGAACAGAAAATCCTGCAGCGGCAGCGAGGGCGGCTATATTTCTTGTTTAATTTAAACATTTATTTCTAGGTTTAGTGTTCCCACAATGCGGTGTAATAATAATCGTAAGAAGTAATGGCATATCGCTAGGATAGAACATTGCTCCCTGATTGATGGGACCTGACCTCCGGGATCCCGCAAATCACAACAATGCTCCTGTACTGGATAACAGCAAAAGCAATAAGTTAAGTCAAGTGAGTACGCGGCAATTTTTTGTTTTCACTGCTACAAGTCGGGTTTGCAGAGCAATTATATATATAAAAAAACATTAAAAAGTAGCTAATTTTAGCAAATAAAAAACTACTATATAGAAAAACATCTAACTACAGAAGATTAGGTGTAGTCCTGGTCTAAGTGAAACTATCCACTGCGTAGTATATGCGGGAAAGCCAGATGTATTATTTTTAGGAGCGATATGCTTTGAAGATCTGGCCCGGGACCATAGGGAGAGACGAAACTAGTCTAGTTCCGCCCCTGCAGATGATTGACAGGTCTCTCCCTATGTATACGTGAGATAGAGACCTGTTAATCATCTGCAGAAGCACTGGGAAGAGCCGGCCAAAAGGATCTTCAATCGTACAGCCCGGATGCGATTAATAATGCCCGCGATATGGGCAGCAAGAATCGCCTAACAGGTTCCAGTTAAAGTCAGCTTTCCTTGTTACTGAATTGTCTATTTTAGCACCAAAATGTGTTTAGCTATAACAATTCTGTGCCTAGAGCCATTTTGGAGTGAGAATTCTGATTTATTTATTTTTTTAAGTTGCAATTAATAAATCTGGCTATTTGCATAGTTCATCACACCCGCTTATTAAAAGTGTCGAGAACAACAAAACTCCTAAAAAGTTTGCAACTTTTTGTTGCCAGAACATTGGCGCAAAAGTCTTGATAAATTCCTATCTATATGTGTTGGACATTTTGGATGGAGAAATTCTTTTTAGATTTCAGATGGATTTTTCGGTTTCGGAACACCTCTGTCCCCCACCCCCGGCTTCGGTTTGTTTTAAAATCACAAAAAAGATAAATTTTTGTGCTTTTACTCACCCTCCCCGGGTCTAGGACTGATTCTCCGCCACTGCTCCCGATATCTGTTATTGTCTGCAGTGCTGATGTAACATTAACAGCGCTGCAGCCAATAACGGAGCTCAGCAGCTGTCAGACTTGACGGATCGGAGCTGTTGAGCTCATTGATTGGCTGCAGCGCTGTTAATGTTTCTGCAGTTAAATCCACATTACAAATGCACATCAAAAGTGAAAAAAAAAAAAAAGCAAACAACAATCTACAGCTAAAAAAGATAAAATCTTGTATGACTATTATGCTAATTAATTTTTAGTGCAGACTACGAGATGTATTTTTATGCAACCTCAAAAGGTGTAAATGAACACGTAGCATCTACTGCACATGTATTAAAAAATATTCCCCATGGATCTGAGTTCGGAAAATTATTAGTTTTGGCCGGGTGTAGACCTCGATGTTGGGTGTCTCCTGAACCGAACCAACACCCGCATTAATTCCTACAAAGCTGTTGAGTTTGGGTCAGGAGACCCGTGGCCGGTCTGGATATTGCTATTCGCACTTGGACCATGAAAGTCGGATGTGTGAAACCGCTATGTGAACACAGACTTTTTTGAAGAGTTTTTGGAGCAGAAACTGAGCACTCTCAAAATCTTTCTCAAAAATGCAAAACTCCTCAAAAACTTGGATATTCTGCTCCAAAGTATCAGCAAAAAGACTCAGCCATACAGTAGCAGCTAAGCAGTAGTACAAATCTCATCTACAGGCTACAGAAATTGATATCTGGTGCAGATGTTTCTTTAGCCTTCTTTGCAACTAGGAAAATCTGCCGCAAATCCACAAAATCTGCCAGTAGTAATTCATTATAAATTCATTTTGTAACGTCCCAATAGATTTCTGTGTCTCTATCCGCCCTCTGAGAGGGTTTATTTTGGACCCATTTGAGCCATTTGTTACTTATTCCGATTTCTGAGAAAGCAGGGTGTTACTAACATCCCTCATCCCACTGCGATTGCCACCCACCTTGCCCAGACACCGCTAATATCTCGCCGAAATATACAGACCACACTACTTAAAGGGGTATTCCCAACCTTCACAGACAAATACTGTCCAACAGGACTTGTAAAAACAAGCAGTTTTGCAATTTGCTGCTTACTAAAATTAGCAGCCATTCTTGAGATATTAACACTTTTCTTTTGTTTACACATCGTTGCCTTGGAGACCGACCACTGCTGCTGTCTACCTTGTAGACCCCACAGTAGGATTATACGGTGACATAACAGCGCACTCTGGCAATCCTGGCCAGCTCCAAAACAGTGCGCACAAGCTCGATAAAAAAAAAGAGCTGGTAGGCACTGGGCATGTTCTGCTGTCTAGGAGCGGTGGTCGGTCTCCAAGGCAACAAATTGTAAACAAAAAGAAAACTGTTAATATCTCATGAACAGCTGACAATTTTAATAAACAGTAAATTGCAAAATTACTTGCATTTACAAGATCTATTGGTTGATAACCATTTACAAAAATGGCAATAACCCTTTCAAGTTTCCAATTCACCAGTCAAAAATAACAAAAACACAACAGTAAGTACTATTTTTTTTTTTATAAGTAATATATCTGTAACAAAATTTCGAAACTTTTCCATTTTAAGTCATTAAAACTGCTTTTGAACATCCATAAAGGGAATCGCTTTGAAAGGAGGGCATAGATCTTATGGGGCACCCCCCTCTCCCCCATGGAAATTCTGGACGTCGTCTGGCAGGATTTAATGAAAGTCCACCGGGGGGAAACGTGTTCTTATTCTCCATTACCGGCTGATGGGTCTTGTGGAAAGGTTACAGTGTAGTCATTAACATGCTCCTAAATTATACAGCAAATTTGGAGCACTCTTGAAATGACCTCCAAGACAATTTAATTCTAGACTTGCTGGGAAAGTGCTCCGCTAATGTGACATGGCTCCGACTGCTGGGGTACGACAGTAAAAAGCACTTTTAGGGGTGGGGTGGGGGGGGGGGAACGTATGTATAAATATACATAAAACCAGTGTAAAGAGGTGCATAATAAAACCGCATCTTGCACACAATATTAAACAGCCCTTGGTTGACAAACTACAAAATTTGCAATGTTTTTTTTCTGGGGCTTATTCCGAATCCTCAGCCCTCCCCTTACACTATGTATTATAGATGAGATTCCCAGAATCCCCCCGCGCCGCTAGATCTTAAAGGTGTGCATGGGATAGCGGAAGGAACCTTATCAGAGGCAGATCTAATAATTTGTTATCAATTAGGATTCTGTATGGCGGGTGGCAGGGAGCGGGGACCCGACGTGGATTACTACCGCGACTATTATTTAATTATGGGGCCAGATGGTTTAAGGCTCCGCTAGGCAGAATCTGCCGCGAGAAATACTTTATCTCTATCGCAATCATCGCTACAACATCAGCTCCGGGGCTGAACTAACGCTCATGTTTTATTCCAGCAGCTCGTGGTGAAGAAGAAGTTAATTACGTATGAAAGGAAAGAGGCAGGAGAGATTGCATTTCCCCAAAAATCACATTGTCCTCTTATCGGCTCCAGTAGTCAAAAGGAATAAAAAATAATAACGGGACGGCATGCGACTATAAGAATTCTGTTTACAAAGTCACAGCTCACCCACAAGTGCACTTTCCCCCATGAGGAAGCGGCTCGTACAAGGTCAGAAGATGGCTTAAAGGAATTGTCTATTTTTTTTTTATTCCTGAATGCATGTCAGTGCAGCTTAAAGTCATTTTTTTGCAATTGGGTTTCATTAAAAATTTTGCACCGTTTGCCTTCTGTACTGCAAAGTCTATTACTGGTTGCAGAATGAGTTAACTGAGAATCAGTCAGTAAGCCCGTTGGGACTTGTTCGTATTTTATCTGTCTTACGAGAAAATCGGACCGATTTTTCTGATTATACTTTGATCTGAGTGTAGCCAGTACGTGGAGAAAAAAAAAAAAGATTTTGCCACCTTTTCCTTTCTGGCAGTCTCCGAAAATTGGACAGCACTCAGATGTCATGAGAGTGTGCTCCGATTTTTTTCACAGACCCATTGACTTGTATCGCTGATTTTGATCCGATTCGCAGATCTAAATCAGACATGTATCAGCGATTTCCCCAATACCGCAAAACAATCAGACTATGACAGGTACGAGTGCCATCAGTCAAAAACATGAATTGCACTGATACGTGAAAATCGGACGTGTGAATGAGCCCGTAATCTCCGCTCCTCTCAGCTGATTTATGACCGTAAACCACATCAAAGTTGTATGTGCAGGAAAACAAAAAGTCTGTAAAAGTCTGACGGTGTAAACTTTTTAGTAAAACCCATATTATCAAAAAAAAATGATAGCTTCAAATACATGCATTTAAGTGGGAAAAAAAATTGTCCATGATGTGGACAAACCCTTTAAGGAAGTGGCTTTTTTGTAGGGTAATGAAAATATTGTATCAAAATTATAAGTATTAATAGCATGACTTTATTTCTGCAGAAATACCAAATAACGGTAATGTAATAAAATAATGTTTCTGTCAACCGATTCTTATATTTTTCGGCAAATAAGGGAATCTGTCAGTAGTATCCACCCTCCTAAGCCGTCTATATAGGCATACAAATCATAGGATGGAGAATAAAATGACCCCTTGATATCTGCGATCCGATGTTTTATTCCAGAGAAATCTGCGTTTTTCTTAATATGTAAATGAGCCGTTAAGATCTATGGGCCGGACATAGATCTCCTGGAGAATCTTCCTCCAGAGGTTATTATAAATGATAGGAGGAGTTACCAGTGTGAGACATGGAGATCAGGAGAGCAGACTGTCAGCCATTACATGTTTCACACTGGTAACTCCCCCTATCATTTATAATAATCTCTGGAGGCAGATTCTCATGGAGATCTATGTCCGGCCCATAGGTCTTAACAGCTCATTTACGTATTAAGAAAAACGCAGATTTCTCTAGAATAAGACATCGGATAACAGAAGTCAAGGTGTTTTATTCTAGAGAAGTCTGCGTTTTTCTTAATATGCAAATGAGCTGTTAAGATCTATGGGCCGGACATACATCTCCCGGAGAATCTACCTCCAGAGATTATTGTAACGGATAGGGGGAGTTACCAGTGTGAGACATGTAATGGCTGACAGTCTGCTCTCCTGATCTCCATGTCTCACACTGGTAACTCCCCCTGTCATTTACAATAATCTCTGGCGGCAGATTCTCAGGGAGATCTATGTCCACCCCATAGATCTTAACAGCTCATTTGCATATTAAGAAAAATGCGCAATTCCCTGGAATAAAACATCAGATCACAAATATCAAGGTGTCATTTTATTCAGCTATGACCTACATGCCCATATAGACGGCTTAGGAGGGGTGATCCTACTGACAGATGCCCTTTAAATCACAGTAAGAAAATAAAAGCGTATGGGAGCCCCAGAGTCTCCTCTGAGAAATGTTTTTGGAGGAGAGAAGCATTGGGCATTTTAAAACGTAGACCCCCGGATCCTTTTAGTCTCCCACTTAAATATCAGCTTGAAACCCTGGTGGGCGATATTTAGGATTGGTTCTAACCCACACCAGGTGCCTCACCCGAATTTTCTCTCCCGCTCCATAGCAGTATGGTAGTAAGTGACAGCAGACAAGACATTATAAAATAAATGTAATTTCTTCACTTGTTCCCTCTCATTCAAGTCTTACTCCCCCATAATTTAGTACGAGTGATTTCCACATTCGCAGATTCTCTAATGACACAAATTGGCTCAGATGTCGGCGTGATGTATTAAATAAATATTCCAGCCTTGCATACGATTGTGCTAATTAACTGACGGAGTCGAGGACTTTCTCCATGGAAATAGAACAAGCCGGGGTACGGAGGTACAGGTGCTGCCGAAACTGGATTCCCATTCCAGCTGTCATGAAGAACGACGGCCTCGTCATTAAAATGTTGGAACGCCAGAGTGAGATGCAAAGCCTTGGCGCACATGGAGCCTAGAGAAACATTCGCTTACTGAGCCACCTGGTGCCAAAAATGGTACTATTGGTGATCGCCCCATCATCATATACAAAGAAAATTAGGATTCCTCATAATATTGATCCTGTTTGTGTTTACGAAATATTCGAAAATAAAGAATGATTACATTTAGTTTACCAGGTGGCTCTTCTGATCAAAGCGTGGATTCCTTTACTATGGGCAGCAGTCCGCTAACCTTTGGTTATGCTTAAGCCAAATTCACACTTCCATATTTCTCGGTCTCTATAGGGACCATCTAGCAGGTCTCCTGACTCTCGTAACAGCCTTGGAGGCACATAAAACTATATGAAGCTGTCGAGATCCGCTGTCGGCCCAGACCAGACTATATGGACGTGTGAACGTTGCCTAAAATCCAACGTGGTTTTCGAGAGATTTTCAAGACAGAAATCCATGCGTTTCTTATGCCTTTTTATTTTGGACAGGTAAAGTGTTAAAGGGGTTGCTGGCTTTAGACATCTTGACAGTGATGTCAAACTCACAGAGGGCCAAAATGAAAAACTTGGACAGTGTCGCGGGCTAACAAGTATACAGTATAATGGGCCCCACATAGTCCTCCATACAGTATAAGGGGCCCCACATAGTCCTCCATACAGTTTAATGGGCCCCACATAGTCCTCCATACAGAATAATGGGCCCCACATAGTGCTCCATACAGAATAATGGGCTCCACATAGTCCTCCATACAGAATAATGGGCCCCACATAGTCCTCCATACAGAATAATGGGCCCCACATAGTCCTCCATACAGAATAATGGGGCCCACATAGTCCTCCATACAGAATAATGGGCCCCACATAGTCCTCCATACAGAATAATGGGCCCCACATAGTCCTCCATACAGAATAATGGGTCCCACATAGTCCTCCAAACAGAATAATGGGCCCCACATAGTCCTCCATACAGTTTAATGGGCCCCACATAGTCCTCCATACAGTTTAATGGGCCCCACAGTCCTCCATACAGTATAATGCACTCCCTATAGTCCTCCATACAGTATAATGCACTCCCCATAGTCCTCCATACAGTATAATGCACTCCCCATAGTCCCCCATATAGTATAATGCACTCCCCATAGTCCCCCATATAGTATAATGATCAGCAGCCACAGGCCATTGTCACAGGTGATGGATTCCATAGCTCATTCTATTGCATCGACAACTCTATTTCGATCTAATAAGATTAAGTACAGCCTTTATTTCTGAAATCGCTTTTGACCATTTCTTTGGGCTTTGACTACAACAGTCCTTTAAAAAGGAACAAAAAAACATCTTGTACACTGAGGATCATCCATGACAGCCGGTTGCAAAGGAGACCATCAGCAAGTCTCCCAGAGTTCTGTTCTAGAACCCACAGACCGAGCCGCCATTGTCCAAGCCAGACAAATCTTGAATCTTTTAGGTTTTGTTTCCGTCACACAAATTTTCTTTTTCCAGTGTTTTTATTCTCCGGCTTATAACACCATAATTTTCATGCTTTGTTTCTTTATTTTGTTTTGTTTTTTTACCACTGTTTTTTGTGACATAATTATTTCTATAAATACAAACTTTTTCTTAGGCAATTTCTCCATAGAGAGTCCATAAAAAAAAGCAAAGGAAAAAATAAAAAAATCGGTACACTTACACCATGCTGAGTTTAAAAACTAAGTTTGATAACTTGCACTTTAAATCTGGCTGTGTTAGGTGGTTTTATTTTTTTTGCTGGTTAAAAACACCCTGAAAAATCCCACAAAACTCGCAGAGTATGGAAAAAAAATGATGTCCATGGCTCTTCATTTAAGAGCAGAAATGGCCACTTTTGACCTGGTGGTCCTCTTGTCCAGTTTACTTTAAGGGCATGTGCTTGTCCACTACGTACAGAATTAGCAGGGTTTTCATGAACTCATCCACTCAATGCAGGGGAAATCCACAGAGCATCAATTTATGCTGTGGATTTCACCCTTTACAATGCAGCAAATTAGTGGTGGAATTTCCTTAACTAAATACGCAGTGTTTTGGATTTTTTTTTGCCGTTGTGGATTTTCCGATACGGAATTTCCATGGTGGATCTACCCAGTGTGAACCATCTGAGGAGTGCAAATATGGAACGGATATTCTGTGCTGATTTCCAAGTGCAAAATCCACAGCTTTTTCGAGATTTAAAAAATATATATATATTTCCGGAACACAACTTGACCTGTGATCGAGCCGCAACATGTCAACTCTTTTTCCCAGATTTTCATTCCGCCCCCAAATTTGGAATGCAATAAAAAACGCGAACATTCCGTTATCGGAAGCTTCGCAATAAGCATGCGCCGTGTGTTACCGCCCCCAAAAATGTCTGTCCCGCCAATCATCATCGCTGTTTGTACCCTTTAAGGTGGACGTCAGCTGTATCCATTGCATTTGAGAGGGTCAGGAAGATTTATAAAAATGTGGATCGGGTGAGTAAAGGCTATGGTAAGAGCGGAAAAAGATCGGGTGTGTATGGGGCACTGTCCGACGATCACTGATCATTTTGCAGTATCCCGGAGACTGGCGCTCTATCTGGATATATTATCGGCCGTCTTTTCAGGTGCAACATTGAGCATTAATATGCTGGGATCCGATGTGTTAATTTGATGTAACTTTTTTTTTCTTTTATCCGCCTTGACAATGTGTCATTAATTTGTTCGTGGGCCGTTCGAGCTCCGGAGCGGTGACAGACTCAAATGTTGGGTTTCTTTATCCTGATCGGTTTTTTTTCGGCACGCCCCAGCCTGCTGCTTTCCTATGGACTGCTGTTAATTTGTAATGAACTGGCATTCAGGAGGGCGCCTTGATTTTTAATTCCGACTGTGTCAGATCCTTCAGGAAAATTACAAGTTTCTCTCGTTGCAATTACTGCCAAGCTCCACTGATGAGAGGTTTACGAAAACTGCGCCTTTGTGAAGCGGGCTGGAATGTAATCGCCTGAAACGGGTTTATCTCGACAGGAAAAAAAAAAACAGAATGCGGGGTTTTTATTTTTATTTTTTGCCTTTATTTAAAAAGGCATCTCTTAACCCTTGGAAACTTACGACACCACCCCCTCCCCCCACTTTCCTTCCCTGTAAAAAAAAAATCTCAATTTTGCTGTCAGCGTAATTAGTGAGTAGTGTAGAATAAGAGTGGTAAATAGCTTGACATTAGCATAACATGCCACAAATACTGTAATGTGGAAAATAGAAAGAGCCGGCGAACAAAGAAGGTGCAGCTCAAAAGGGCTCTGAACCCTATAGTCATAGCCGCCAGACGACTCCCTCTTGCCACAATGCGCTCAATCATAAAATTATTGAGGTTCATTGATATCGGAGAAATAACAATTGTTAGCGCCCACTGCTCTCAAGAGGAAAAAAAAAAGAAAAAAAAAAAAGAACGGTGGTAGAGAAAACAGGACGGAGAGAGGAACTATGAAAAAAGTCAGGATTAAATAGAATATTAGTGCTGGCGGGCTAGTGTCAGTAAAAGAAACTCTCTGTGTCACCTAAATTTGTTACCTGTGCATAATAAGTTACATTTGTTTTAAAAGGGTATTAGTCAGCAGGTAATCTGAGAACAGCATGCTGTAGGAGAAATCCTGATTCCAGCGATGTGTCACTTACTAGGCTGTGTGCTTTTGTTTCAATAAAATCAGTGTTTTAAATCAGAAGGACTAGTTGTCTCGGGCCATGTAGTCTTCCTGCTGTGTAACCACACCCCCAGCACCGATTGGCAGCTGGCTGATAATGTACACAGGAAGCTGCCAATCAGGGGTGTGGGTGGAGTTATACACAGCTCACTGCTAGATCTACAGCAGAGAAAACAGTGATTTTAATCAAAACTGTACCAAGCAGCTTAACAAGTGATACATCGCTGAAATCAGCAACATCATGCTGCTCTCAGGTCAGGTAGTAAAAAACCTGGTGACAAATCCCCTTTAGGGACCCTAGGAAAATTAGGTAACTTTTATGGAAGCTATGATATGATATAATCACACACAGATTTCTTAGTTGTTCCATTCATCTGTATAACAAAAAAAAAGAAAATACATTTTTTTAGGAAAGTCAAATCTGACATATATAACTATGGTCTTAAACCAGATTCAGACGTTGCGTATCTAATGCAGATTTTTTTGCATGTAAAATCCGCAGCATTTTACAGTCCCAGAAAAGTGGATGAGTTTTAACTTGCTCTCACCCACAAGTTGTATTTTTATTTCAAGAAATTGGCTTTTGTTGCATTTCTTTAAAATCCGCACGAATCTGTTGCAGAAATGCAACTTTTCGGTGTGGATTTTATACACTCATTTCAATGGGGAGCTTAAATATTCAGGTATTGAAATGCTTTCATGCATTATTTTTTTGGTGGGTGGGTGGGGGGTGTACATTTATGCAACAAACAAAAAAAGCATGCAAAAACGCAAAAATAAGGAAGGAAAATATTTCCAAATTTCAGATGCAGAAGTGCTGCGGATTTCAGGGAACAAATCCTTGCAAAAATACTCGAACTAGATACGGGACGTGTACTTTGGCTAATAGTAATAATACTAGTGGCCATTCAGCTTCCCCAACTGAAAAAAAATGTTGAGGAGACAGGGGCTAAGGCTGGATGCCCAAATTGGCCATGGGTATGAGACTATTGAGTATGGGTCAGAAGACCTGTGGCCGGTCCATGAAAAATGGAAATGTGAATGGAGCCTAAAGAAGGAAAACAATTCTACTGAATCATCCAGGTCTTTGCAGCTGGTACAAATAAACGGAAACAAGCAAAAGAACCCGCACAAACCTGCATCTTTTTTTGCCCTTCAAGGCACCTTTAAAGGGAATCTGTTAGCAGGTTTTGCTGTTATCTGAAAGATGCAGGATGTAGGGGCTGAGACGCCGATTCCAGCAATAGGTCACTTACTGGGCTGCTTGCTGTCACTTCAATACAATCAGTGTTTTATCAGCAGGAGATTATCACTGCTGGACTACAACCCCTGGCAAAAATTATGGAATCACCGGGCTCGGAGGATGTTCATTCAGTTGTTTAATGTTGTTGAAAAAAAGCAGATCACAGACATGGCACAAAACTAAAGTCATTTCAAATGGCAACTTTAGGGCTTTAAGAAACACTAAAAGAAATTAAGAAAAAAAAAAAAGTGGTACTCAGTAAGGGTGATTTTTTTCAGACCAAGCAGAGGGAAAAAATTATGGAATCACTCAATTCTGAGGAAAAAAATGATGGAATCACTCAATTCTGAGGTAAAAATGATGGAATCACCCGGTAAATTTTCATTTCCAAAACTAACACCAGCATCAAATTAGATCTGCTTGTTAGTCTGCATCTAAAAAGGAGTGATCACACCTTGGAGAGCTGTTGCACCAAGTGGACTGGATCATGGCTCCAAAACGAGAGATGTCAAATTAAACAAAGGAGAGGATTATCAAACTCTTAAAAGAAGGTAAATCATCACACAATGTTGCAAAAGATGTTGGTTGTTCACAGTCAGCTGTGTCTAAAATCTGGACCAAATACAAACAACATGGGAAGGTTGTTAAAGGCAAACATACTGGTAGACCAAGGAAGACAAAGCGTCAAGACAGGAAGCTTAAAGTAATATGTCTCCAAAACAGGAAATGCACAACAAAACAAATGAGGAAGGAATGGGAGGAAACTGGAGTCAATGTCTGTGACCGAGCTGTAAGAAACCGCCTAAAGGAAATGGGATTTACATACAGAAAAGCTAAACATAAGCCATCATTAACACCTAAACAGAAAAAAACAAGGTTACAATGGGCTAAGGAAAAGCAATCGTGGACTGTGGATGACTGGATGAAAGTCATATTCAGTGATGAATCGCGAATCTGCATTGGGCAAGGTAATGATGCTGGAACTTTTGTTTGGTGCCGTTCCAATGAGATTTATAAAGATGACTGCATGAAGAGAACATGCAAATTTCCTCAGTCATTGATGATATGGGGCTGCATGTCAGGTAAAGGCACTGGGGAGATGGCTGTCATTACATCTTCAATAAATGCCCAAGTTTACATTGATATTTTGGACAGTTTTCTTATCCCATCAATTGAAAGGATGTTTGGGGATGATGACATCATTTTTCAAGATGATAATGCATCCTGCCATAGAGCAAAAACTGTGAAAACATTCCTTGAAAGACTCATAAGGTCAATGTCATGGCCTGCAAATAGTCCGGATCTCAATCCAATTGAAAATCTTTGGTGGAAGTTGAAGAAAATGGTCCATGACAAGGCTCCAACCTGCAAAGCTGATCTGAGAACAGCAATCAGAGAAAGTTGGAGGCAGATTGATGAAGAGTACTGTTTATCACTCATTAAGTCCATGCTTCAGAGACTGCAAGCTGTTATTAAAGCCAGAGGTGGTGCAACAAAATACTAGTGATGTATTGGAGTGTTCTTTTGTGTTTGTTTTTCATGATTCCATAATTTTTTCCTCAGAATTGAGTGATTCCATAATTTTTTCCCTCTGCTTGTTCTGAAAAAAAAATTACCCTTACTGAGTACCACATTTTAATCTTGATTTCTTTTAGTGTTTCTCAAAGCCCTAAAGTTGCCATTTGAAATGACTTTAGTTTTGTGCCATGTCTGTGATCTGCTTTTTTTCAACAACATTAAACAACTGAATGAACATCCTCCGAGCCCGGTGATTCCATAATTTTTGCCAGGGGTTGTAGTTGTCACATGCCAGACAGTCAGGCTAATCCTCACCTCAGAAATCTGCCAATCCAGGATGTGGGCGGGGTTATACAGAGCTCAGCATTCTGAGCACTGCTACATCTACAGCAGAGAAAACAGGGATTCTATGAAAACTGCACCAAGCAGTAAGTGACATCACTGTAATCAGGTTTTCAGTTTCTAAACAGGAGCATAACGAACACGGTCGCAGAGGTAGTCACTGCACGGGTGGAGGCCAGTGTGGGTGAGGGACCCGCCGACGCCAGCACAAACTTCGACTGGATGTGCGTCTTAAGGACACACGTTCATCTGAAGTGTATAGCGGAGCAGAGACCCGTCGGGTGTGTGAGCAGCACTGCATGCTGCCGGCCAATCAGAGGCCAGCAGCTGATGTTGGTGTGCATGTGACTGGGGACGCATGGCAGCGACGTCATGCACTCCCGTCACTTACATGCTGAAGTCAGCTGCCAGCTTCAAAAGAGGACGCCACGCAGCAGGGGAGCAAAGGGAAGGTGAGTATAATATATATACCAGGATTGGGCCACGATAAGGGGCATACATACCATGATGAAGGACATATATACCACAAAAGGGGATATACAGGTGCATCTCACAAAATTAGAATATCAAAAAGTTAATTTATTTCAGTTCTTCAATACAAAAAGTGAAACTCCTATATTATACAGGATGGTCCAAAAGTAGGTGGACAGAAAATAATAACATTTATTTTGATTTATATCTAATATTATATTTATTAGCACAAGCATAACATTGACAATTAAATTTTATTCTGAACAGTAATACAAAAGCCCTTAAATTTTATCAACGCAGGAGCTCAAACTGTTTTCCATTACAATTTGCACAGCTTTGAAGTCGCCTCTTTCGCTTCAACAAACTTTTTTGCACAAGTCTCTTTGGGTATTAATTTCTTGAATTGCATCTCTTATGTCATTTTTCAAATCACTGACACTTTTTGGTTTTCGACTATAAACTTTGTCCTTGAGTGCTCCCCAAAAGAAAAAATCCATTGGGGTCAAGTCTGGTGAACGTGCCGGCCAATCAAGTGGGCCTCTTCGGCCAATCCATTTATTAGGAAATGTTTTATCAAGATACTCGCGGACCACTCTTGAATAATGTGGAGGGGCTCCATCTTGTTGGAAATAAAGGTCATTTGAATTAGGCTGTTGCTGTAACTGGGGAACAACTTGATTCATTAGAATTTCGAGATACTTATCTCCTGTGACTGTTCCATAACCTTCATAACCTTATTACACTTTCTGTACACCTACTTTTGGACCACCCTGTATAGAGTCATTACACACAGAGGGATCTATTTCAAGTGTATATTTCTGTTAATGCTGATGATTTTGGCTTACAGCCAATGAAGACACAAAAGTCATTATCTCAGTAAATTTGAATAATTAACAAAAAGCACCTGCAAAGGCTTCCTAAGCGTTTAGAAAAAGGTCCCTTAGTCCGTTTCAGTAGGCTCCACAATCATGGGGAAGACTGCTGACTTGACAGATGTCCAGAAGGCAGTCATTGACACTCCACAAGGTCCCAGAGTCTGGAGGAAGAGTGGAGAGGCCACAATCCAATCTGCTGGAGGTCTAGTGTGAAGTCTCCACAATCAGTGATGGTTTGGGGAGCCATGTCATCTGCTGGTGTAGGTCCACTGTGTTTTATCAAGACCAAAGTCAGCGCAGCCGTCTACCAGGACATTTTAGAGCACTTCATGCTTTCCTCTGCCGACAAGCTTTTTGGAGATGGAAATGTCATTCTCCAGCAGGACTTGGCCCCTGTTCACACTGCCAAAAGTACCAATACCTGGTTTACACACAACAGTATCACTGTGCTTGATTGGCAGCAAACTCGCCTGACCTTAACCCCATAGAGAATCTATTATAGAGAATCTATGGGGTATTGTCAAGAGGAAGATGAGAGACACCAGACCCAACAATGCAGACCAGCTGAAGGCTGCTATCAAAGCCACCTGGGCTTCCATAACCCCTCAGCAGTGCCACAGGCTGATCGCCTCCATGCCACATTGCTTCATTGATGCAGTAATTGATGCAAAAGGAGCCCGACCAAGTATTGAGTGCATTTACTGAACAGACATTTCAGTAGGACATTTCAGATTTTAAAATAATTTTTCAAGCTGTTGTTATAAAGTATTCTAATTTACTGAGATAACGACTGTTGTGTCTTCATTGGCTGTAGCCATAATCATCAACATTAACAGAAATAAACACGTGAAATAGATCACTCTGTGTGTAATGACTCTATATAATAGAGGAGTTTCACTTTTTGTATTGAAGAACTGAAATAAATTAACTTTTTGATGATATTCTAATGTTGCGAGATGCACCTGTATATACCAGGATAGGGGATATATGTAACCGGATGGGGGACATATATAACCGGATGGGGGACATATACATCAGAATGTGGGATATATATATACCAGGATAGATGTCCCAATGGACTGTGGTTACGCCACTGCCCCGACATCATGCTGCTGTCAGATTACATAGAAAAACCTTGTGACAGATTCCCTTTAAGAAGGTGACAAGTGTTCCCGAAATGTTCCTGTTCCCCTACATCATTGGAAACTGCAAGCTCCATCTGGCAGTCTATGACAGAACAGCATGGTTCATTCTTTTTTTGGTCATTGCCAATACTTAAAAAGTGCAATAAAGGATTCATTAGCAGCATTAATGTAATATGCACGTAACAGCTTACACATATTTTATTGGTATTTTTTTTCTTTTAAGGGTGGGGGGGGGGATGGAGAAGGTGACGGAAAATGATTCTTAATTTTCCCGTTGTCCTGCTCTATTAAAGCTCATTATAATTCCTCTTGTTATAAGAGCTTTTGAAAACCATTACCTGCGGGGAAGTTAAAGACAGAACTATTAAAAGGTTACTTTAATGTGAATAATAGCCTCCCCGATATACTCCAGTTAATTACTATTGGAAACTGGCTCTATTTTAATTTAAGGCTGAGCGTTTAATGAAGGAAATGCTGGGGCTAGCAATAATGACAACAAAAAAAAATATATATATATAAAAAAATTATTCATGGTCAACAGACCCATTACCGCTGTCTCGTTTAAAGAGATAATATCCTTTCCTAGGTTCCGCATAACTGCGCTCCGCAATCAAAAATGACATTTTTTTTTTTTTTTCGCCCATTTCTCTTCGTGTCTGTCAAATTAGAAAAGGAAAGAACTGATTGATATCGCAGGCTGTTGGATTGTACAAATTGATTTCCAATGGCAGGACGAAGGCTGTTCGGAAATGGGACGAGATGCCATATAGAGCTGTAGCGGGTATGATTTAGACATTTTTTTTTTTTTTTTTTTGCTGTGTTGCTAATTTTAATAGATACCAGTACATAAGCATTTTTTTTTCATGATCTTTCCATTATATATATATATATATATATATATATATATATATATATATATATATATATATATATATATATATATATATATATATATATATATTTTTTTTTTTTTTTTTAATTATTATTATTATTATTCTCATATCGAAAAAAAAAAAGATATTGCCGTCTGTCCATTATTTGGATTTATACCTTTAAATACTTGACCTGCAATTGAATTTTCTAAAGATCTAAAAATGATAATATACTTGTACGTCTGCATTTAAACGATTTATATGGAGCTATCCTTTATGGGTTTCATAGATCCGGAGCTCCCGCGGTTAAGGGCTGTGTGTGCGCGCGTGTCGGCGGCAATTAAGAGGTTAATAAAGAAGAATTTCTGGAGGGTAATTGTGCAGAACGTTAACGGCCCCGCTAGTAGAATACATAATAATGAAGATTAGGAGCGTTTGGGTCAGAAATGGCAGATTTTCCGCAGTTTTTACGGCTCGAATCAATCTGCATTTTTCACCTTTCTACTGATGCCGCGCTATGCTACATCGCTTTGAATTTTCTGTTTTATGGGTTTTGAAAGAGCTACAGGAAAAAATGACCAATTAAAGTTGAATACTGCAGCTCATAAATAAAGCTGCTTGGCGTTTTTATCCAGGATGGATAGGTATAAAAAAAAAAAAAAAGAAAAGGGAAAAAAAAAAAAAAGATGGATGCAGTCTGCCCTTATCGGAAAGGGATATGTTCCCAGTAGCGAACCTGAGTATGACCGCACGATCATCAGAGGGGTCATAGGATCACAATTTTAATTTTTTAAGGGTCATCGCGTCTTTGGGAAATGTATGCTCTCTCGCAACACAAGTCATGGTCACCAGTTGACAGATCGCCCAGTTTTTCCCACCATTCAACAATTAAAGGCCATTTTCCAATTTCGGAAAACCTCTGCAATGAAAAAAATACAATATATAATATATATATACACATTTTTTTAGGATAGGTCATCAATGTTTGATCGACCGAGGTCTGACACCCGGCACCCCCACTGATCAGCTGTTATCGGTGTCAGCCGCTGTCCGGAAGTGCTCACTTGTCGAGCTGCTCCGTTTACTTGATTTGAATAGGAGGCGGATAGGTCATCAATGTAAAAGTAGTGGACAACCTCTTTAACACAGCGCTTTTCCATCCGCTCTATGAAGATATACCAGTACGGATGTTATAGAGGAGGCACCCAGCAGTTAAATCACCTTTTTTTTCCTTAGCTATTAAGCATTAAGTGCTCTGGGTGAGGCCAAGCATGTAAGGAGCCCCCAAACTTATTTTCCTACCCAGCACCAGCCTTCTAAGCTCGATAGGTATCTCACTGTCAGGCAAGGAAATCAGAATTTGAGCCACCAATCAAGCTAAAGTAACAGGTGCTGGGCAGGTGGGGAAAAAAACGTTGTGGCTCCTTCAGTGCTCTGCCACGCCCAGAGCACTTAATGCTTAAATTGGTTAATTACTCAGGAATGCAGCAACAGATGGAAGATATAAAGGTGTCGATGGATGTACATTTTAAAGAACTGCATGCCCCTAAATGAGGTGTGGGGTGATGGATTATTTAACTGATAGATTCCAAAAAACCTGTGCTGTAAGATGTGACCCAATGTAACGGTCATATCGAAGTATTAATACAAATTCAAATTAGCACAGCAGTCTTAGAAAACAAAGGGGTTAAAAGATCATTAAAGCCTGGTAAGGATACAGTTGTGTAATAAATTAAATACAGGAACATCAATGGGAAAGAGTTAGTAAATCTGCGCTGCTCTGACAGCTAAGAAACTGCTGATCTGTGGAGTTAGAGAAGCGCTGCTGCCGCAGAATGTGTTAGGGTTGTCAATCACTTCTCCACACCACTCACATAGAGAGAAGACAATGAAGTAACCGGCAGACAATGCAATCAGTTTTATCCTACGTTCTGGCCTTGCACGGAGACAAACCTAAAGAGCTGGAGAAAAAGAAGTTCTTCTTAAAGGGTCATTCTAAGCAAGATATTTCTTGATGCCTCCACATGGAGATTTAGCTGCTCGGGTTGTAACCGATTCATTAAATTATTATTTTGTTCCTTTTCTTTAAAACTGATTGTTTATCTTTAGGTCATCAGGATTAGATTGGTGGAGCTCCGACTCTCTGCACCCCCATTAATCAGCAGTGGGGCTCCTGTTAGCGCCGTGTCCCCCTTATAGCTTACCATGTGAATTATATTGGAGTGGGACTGAGCTGTAATACCAAGCACAGCCACTATGACAAATATGGAGCTGTGCTGTACGCAGCAATGTAAACAGTGTCGGGGGCTGTGAAGAAGCACCAAAACCCCTCCAAACAATGTATTTGTGACGTGAAGTTAGTTAGTTTTGACTTAGCCAAAAGGGTAAACCATTACTTTCAACAAATCAGAAAACTCCTTTAAACTAGATTGTCCTTTTAGCCAAAACGATATGACCCAGGGCTGTCAAATCTCTAAGTGGGAAAATTAAAGGTCCTTCCCATTTTAACAAGGAATCATCCAATACACAGGATGGGTGATAACTAGAGATGAGAGAACCCCAACTTAAAAGACTTCCGGGAGAACGCGCGTGGGGGAGGGTGCGAGTGAGAAAAGGCGAGCGCGAGAAAGGGCTGATTGTTTGGAGTCTGATGGCTGGAACCTTCACCGATCCTGAAATTTGGACTCTAAAGTGCAAAGTTTGTATAGAGGGATACAAGCACATGAGCAAAAATCGATCCATTCGTTGACTATGGGAGCGCCAGAGATAGCAGAGTAGGTAGGCCTAGAAGACAAGGAAAGAGGCAGCATTGCGCATGCGCAGCCATCGTTCCGTTGACATGTTGCACTTCAGAGCCCTTCACTTACAACTGGTGAGGATCCCAGCGATCAGCGAGTTATCACCTATAGAATAGAAATAAGCATGCAAATTCTGGGAACATTTTTTGGTCTTGCCTAGAATTAAATTTTTTATTCTAAATCCTCGCATCAGTAGTAAAATTATAGGCCCTATATAGATCTTAAAAAACTCACAAGAGCAAGGTATTAGGCTAGGGCTATATCTTCCCCGTGTGAATGGTTGGTATGCAATACCCCATTCTCCCTGAAGTGGTCGCTGCAGCAGGAGAGTAAAGCCAGCTGCAGCTGATCGGCACAATCATCTGACTTCATTTTCAAATTGCGCCGTCTTGATGGGACTGAAGAGTTGTGACAGTGTAAATGTCCCAGGACTGCCAAAAAAGTAGACAGTGGACACAGACACCCCTTTTGTCTTCAATGGTTTTGCATGTATCAAATATATTTGTCAAGCTGAAGCTATAACTTTTCTCATCAGCCGGAGTCACCACAGTCTAGACCCCCTGGAGATCCTAATGCCCCCTCTAAAGAGGTTATCTCCTCCAAGGTTTCCCGAAAGGCCTGTAACTCATTATAAATTTACTGAAGAATATGGGATGGGGTCACAATGGCCACAAAGAGCAGCAGAGACTGCAGCGCTAATAGCCATGTCTCATTCCAGTCTTTTAAATGGCTCTGCGTATCCCTAATTATCTGAATGGTGCTCAATGTAAGAGCAGCAGGCAAAAAAAAAATGGTATTTAAGGACTGCACATCCCAAAATGCTGCTAAAAGCCATTAACCAGCGAGTGTTAATTGGAGCCATATTCATATTCATTTGCACTCCGGGCCGTGATAAAATATTTCCCAAGGTACGCTTTAAAAGGAGTCTTAATTTAAGGAACTGCTACAATCAACACTTATGAAAATTAACAGCTGAGTAATTAGCGCTCATGAATTATGCCATAGACCGGGCTCACAGGCGTGGGGGACGTCTGAGCTGATGAACCGGCTGGGTCTTCTGAGGGTCCCCTGAAACCTGGGACAGGATTAACCCCTTGCATCCGGAAGTCACATGCAGGAAAAAAAAAAAAGTTTATCCGAGGCCTCGCTGGATAACATCAGACGAGTTTTATCTGATGGGTCGCTAGTTACAGGAGACTGCAAAGTGGACATCATGAAATACGATCGAATCGCAATGAATGTAATTGTATCATTAATCATTGAAAATGTTCTCCATCATACATTCTGCGGGGTTATTTCTGATCACACCTAAACTTTGGCATGGAGTAAGTATTGAAATCCCAGCACTAGGCCGCAGTTAAAAGTTTATCCGAGGCCTTGTTGAATAACATCAGATGGGTCGCTAGTTCTAGGAGACTGTGAAGTGGACATCATGAAATACGATTGAATCACAATGAATGCAACTGTATCATTAAGCATTGATAATGTTGTCCATCATACGTTCTGCGGGGTTATTTCTGATCATATCTAAACCTTGGCATGGAGTAACTATTGACATCTCAGCATTGGGCAGCAGCCATATGCGGAGGACATCAGGGAGGACAGATGAGATGGGTGTATGTGCACCAAATGGCTTATAAAGGAACAGCATATTGCTAGGGTATACCAGCACCAAAACTGAGCATAAAGACTTCTGGCTCGATTCATTAAGACTGGCGCTGCTTCTCCTGGATTAAGACTTGTGGCCTAGCAAACGCTGACGCCCATGAAGAATTTGAGGAGCGGCGGTCACCAGGCCGCCACCTCAGTTTCACCCACTTTGTTGGAGCTATGCAAAAATGGTGTGAAAATGCCAAAAGTCGCAAAAGTTTAGTGCAGCCTTGAATTGCGTCAAAAGTTTGCAAATTTCCAAAACTTTTTATGCCACAATACAGCAGTAAAAGTTTTAATGAATCTGGCCCTTAGTGCAGTTTTTAACCTGGCCGCTCACTGTGCAGGCAACTGTAGCACCCCCTAATTGAATTAAATGGAGCCATGCTGTGCAGCTCAATGCACTGCACAACTGGGTGGCTGAAAGCATGGAGAAATCAGCCCTGTGGCCCCGTCATTCTCAGGATTAGTGGAGGTCCTATTGGGTGGCTTATCTCCCAAAGAACCAACGCAATAGGCCAGATTCTTGGAGACCCTCGACATCATCTGACAGGAGGAGATTCCATACAGATTAGACTGATGCTGATATCGGAGGGTTTTTCCGACGTATGATAAGGGCCTTAAAGAGTATCTGTCGTTTTATTTTTTTTCCATGAATCAATAGTACACATAAAAACAAGAAACCTTATAACATATCTTATAAGATAAATCTGCTTCTTTCTCCTCCTGGACTGATCTTTCATTCTGTAAACTCTGTATTTAGTGGTAAAAACTGCATTCGGACAGATTTTCCCATTACTAAAATAAGAGTTGACAGTTGGTGCTCATAAGATTCTATGGAAGGAGGGAGGAGCCAGACACCGGCATTCTGCTGCAAATTCAACTGAAAATGACAGTTACAGTTTAAACTTTTTTTTAAGCAGCAACTGGGAAAATCTGTATTCACCAAAGACAGATTTTATCACTGAAAACAGAGTTTCTAGAGTGAAAGATCAGCCCAGGAGGCAACAAAAAGAAAAAAACAAGAAAAAAGGATGAAAAGGAGAGCTTTTGAGGAGGGAAAGAAAAACCAACAAAACACTTACATTAAATAGATATCTTGAACGTGGACAACTTTGTTACAGCTCAATCAGCCCGCTGCTACCAGGTCTGGACATAATAATCAGGTGCCGTATTGTAAGACAGTTGAAAAAACAAATAAAAAAAGGAGCGCCAGCTGACAAGCACGGTAGGTCCACACTTGGAGTAGGGGAGTTGAAGCACTTAAGCCCCATTTACTTCGTAGGGGGGAGAGTGATTCAAATTGCCCCTTCTTCCAGGTCAGCCTCTCCTCCTTGCACACTGAGCAATGCAGTGGAAGTTAAATCATATGCTGGAGTGATTGCCAATCCAGCCAGAGATTCGCAGACCGTGCTTGTTGGCTGGCGCTCCTTTTTTGTTTTGTTTTTTTCTAGCAGGCTAGGAGGAGGAGGAAGAAGCATATTTCTCTGACAAGATATATTGCAAAGTTTATTATTTTTATGTGACTATTGATTTATGAAATTAAAACAACAGATACACTTTAAGGGTAATTCATTGTTCATTTTAGACTTAAGGCCTCCATATAAATTAGACCAATGATGTCCAAACCTACAGATAGGAGGACCCCAGGCACACTGGACTAACTCTCCCCCTAACAGAAGATATTCAAGAAGAGAAAGATTCAACACATGAGATTTCCTATCCTTTAGTTCTCTGGGAAACTCGCTGAGGCCAGAAGAGGGGGCTGGTTGCAGACTCCTAAGCGCTCGGGGGAGCAAATGTTTCTGTGTATGGAGGGGATTTCAAAAAACGATTCCAAAAACATAGCTCTGAAATACCCAGCTAGATTAGGGAGGTTGCCACTTTACGTCTCTGTTCAGACGGAGTAGTGACATGTATGATAGATCTGTTTTCAAACAGATCCCAAAGCATACTGATGGGTGCTGCCGACTTATGCTTTTCTTTCCACCAAATGCAAGAGTAGAACATACTGCAAAAAGCAATAATTAATGAGCAGTAGATATAATAATCCCCACTTGTTTCGATGGGGAGTGCACTCCAGACCGAAACGGTCTGCACGAGTCTTGCGAACTGCACAACAACTGGTGAGAAGTTTCAAGAACACTTTTGGGAAACCTCTACTAGGCGACTCCCCTATTACAGCAAGTGCGCCGAGGACAGCTCCATACCTTGCCATCAAATTTGGAGTATTCATTGAATGGGTTGTTCAGCTGGAGCGGGCACTGCTCCAAGCGCACAGACAGTATGGACGGCTTCACGCTGCGTTGGATTTTTTCTATGATGTCTTTCTTTTCAAACAATGAACTCAATTCCTCAGCTGCAAAATAAAATAATAATAATTACATTTGCCACTTTATATTGTAAGTATTACAGTAATGAAAGCAAATTTTAATATAGTAAATACACTGTTGTTGTCTTAAACCTAGAGGGTGTAAGTTTGTTGGAGCAGGCTCAGAAGCTGAGCCCGCTCCATGCAGTACAGATGCCGGCTGGATTACAAAGCTGATATCTGTCTTTAGCAGTAGCAATCGGAGCTACTTCCAGTCGCTGTTAGTCTCTTATATGCTCCCATCAATCACAACAGCATTAAAGTGCCACTAACCGGCCCTGGCATTCATTCAAGCGCCCATCAGCCCCCATGCGATGTGATAGCAAGGGGCCACTGGGTTGCTATGACTGCTGGGGGGTGGGTGAAGGACCTCATGTCCGTCATGTTATTTCTCCAGTGATGCCCAACTAAATCATAGCAGACTGATTTTTACCATAAACTGCACTGTATGCTGTAATATGAAAAACAGATGTGAAAAGTAGAGCAAGGGACTGAAAACAGGAAATAAAAATTAGATATTTTATATGTCACGTGCTCAAAAATATTTAATTAATTATCTTGTCAAATTGATATTCCCTGATCTTCTCCGATTCTGGCGTTCTTTTCCTTTTTTCGCTGCGTCGTTTCATTGCAGAGATATTCACATTTATCGCTTTTGGTGGTAAGTATGTGAAATCTCTGCTTGTAGACCAACTAGGCCTTTTTCCAGAGTTTTCTCTGGGGTCGTGTGCCTTCATCCCTCCCTCCTAGACACTGATGATCACAGCTCAGCATCTGATCTAGAAGTCTCAAACGCTGTTGACGTGTGATTAGCAGCATCAGGGAGAGTGGGGTGAAAGCATACAAGCATACAAGCAGAGATTTCACATACTGTGCTCCAAAAGTTAAAAAAAAAATGTGAATATCTCTGCAATGGAATGACGCAGTGCAAAACGAAAAAAAAGACGGCAGAATCAGGAGAGCTCAGGGATTTTCAAAACTCAATTTTAACCCAATTTGCTTAGCAAGTGATAGGTCCTCTTTACAGTGGACACAAATTCATTAAATTCAACCTACAAAATCTGCTATAAATCCCATGATGCAATAGTACAGCTTCAAATGACCAGCTAAAGCCAGCACGACCTCTGTCTGCTTGGTGTTATCTACTGTATATAGAGGTGTTATCAGTCATTGTACAGGAGGAGGAGGTGAGCTGTGATATCACCTATTGTGAATGGTGGATTCTGTGTTATCTACCGTATATAGAGGTGTTATCAGTCATTGTACAGGAAGAGGAGGATGTGAGCTGTGAGATCACCTACTGTGAATGGTGGATCCTGTGTTATCTACTGTATATAGAGGTGTTATCAGTCATTGTACAGGAGGAGGAGGTGAGCTGTGATATCACCTATTGTGAATGGTGGATTCTGTGTTATCTACCGTATATAGAGGTGTTATCAGTCATTGTACAGGAAGAGGAGGATGTGAGCTGTGAGATCACCTACTGTGAATGGTGGATCCTGTGTTATCTACTGTATATAGAGGTGTTATCAGTCATTGTACAGGAGGAGGTGAGCTGTGATATCACCTACTGTGAATGGTGGATCCTGTGTTATGTACTGTGTATAGCGGTGTTATCTGTCATTGTACAAAAGGAGGAGGCGAGCTGTGACATCACCAATTATGAATGGTGGGTCCGGTGTTATCTACCGGATATATAGGTGTTATCAGTCATCGTACAGGAGGAGGAGGAGGAGGTGAGCTGTGACATCACCAATTGTGAATGGTAGATCCTGTGTTATCTACGGTATATAAAGATGTCAGAAGTCATTGTACAGGAGGAGGTGAGCTGTGACATCACCTATTCTAAATGGCGAATCCTGTGTTATCTACTGTTCACAGAAATATCAATCATGCAATCCTGTCTGTGATGATTATGACACTGCTGAAAATTCTTCTTAACAGAACAGAAAGAATGAGTGTAGTATAAGGAACAAAACCAAAACACAATGAAAAGTAGGGCCCCAATCAACTTCACAAAACCCCAAGAAAATGGATCCCTAAAAGATAAAGTTTAACTTTCCCAATAAAAGTTTTTTTTTTTTACTTTCTCAATAAAAGTTATATTTTAGGTGTCCATTTTCTTGCGGTTTTGTGTAGTAAAGGCCTAATGACCAGTCTGTAAATAGCAAGATTTCCTTTTTTTTTTCATATTTTAATATGGATACTCATATGGAAAACTGAAAAAAAAAAAAAATTATATTATATTATATTATATTATATATATATATATATATATATATATATATATATAAAAACATGATTTAAACAACAGGTTATTTTCCAGTGACACATTCCTTTTGTCAGATGTAAGTTGACATTTCTCGGTTGCAGACATCCCCATATTCCTAGCCGTCTTTTCCTGTGGATCAGACCCCCGAGGTGGCACCGGAAGCGGTTACCTGAATGGCTTGTGTTCCGATCCTTCCATTGTACGTTCTTACATTTGATCTGGTTCTGCCTTTCCTTCCGTAGACGCTCAAGTTTCTGAGCTGAAAACAAGAACGAAGAAGGAAAAAAAAAAAAAGACAAAAATCACTTTGTCAATGAAACTTTCCCGGGAGATCACAATTAATTCCAATTTCATGAATATTTCATAACGCATGTATAGAAAGATGGGAGAAGAGGGGACGGCGGGGAGGGTGGATTTCCAGAGAGACAGAGCAAGAAGGCATAAAATTTTTTAAAGCTGACACAAAGTTCAGAAAAATACCAACAAAAACAGGAAAATGTTCTTGATTTATAATTGAAATTAGGGGACATAAAACATTAATACAGACCATAAAGATAGTATTAACATAGAAGCGAATCGTAAAACGTGAAAACTTGCGTGATTAATAGGACACTTCGTTATATAAATCATTAATAACGGTCTTAAAGGAATTTTAATGCACAAAATGAAGTCCCCGTGAATGTTACGGAGCGTGCATAAAATTATAGATATGAATTACGTGCCCCCGTTTCAAAAATTAAAGATAAATGAACTCGGGGCTCCGACTATTAAAGTTTTAAATGTAAAATCCTTTATCTGGAAATCAAGAAAAATTATAAAATGTCAGGGCTATATAAATTAGCCGCGTTTTTCTATGGTAGGACGGAACAGTTTATAGGTAATAAAGGAGGTGATTTGTATCCGCAGCAACATTAGTCAAATGTGTAGGGGAAGCCAGACACCGAGGAAGATATTTTTATTTTATGTTTTTCTTTTTTTTTTTTTGCCTTAAAGGGGTATTCTCATCTCCAAGATCCTATCCCAATATGTAGTAGGTGTAACATTAATAATATTAGTAAATACCTCAAAATTAGAAATGTAGTATAGTTCTTCTGATTGGCTATGTCGCTTACCCCATGTGCAGGGCATTGTAATAGCTTAGGTACCCATGGTTACGTCCACTTATACCATACAGACCAAAAGTTTGGACACACCTTCTCATTTAAAGATTTTTCTGTATTTTCTTGACTATGAAAATTGTACATTCACACTGAAAGCATCAAAACTATGAATTAACACATGTGGAATTATATACTTAACAAAAAAGTGTGAAACAACGGAAAATATGTCTTATATTCTAGGTTCTTCAAAGTAGCCACCTTTTGCTTTGATGACTGCTTTGCACACTCTTGGCATTCTCTTGATGAGCTTCAAGAGGTAGTCACCGGAAATGGTTTTCACTTCACAGGTGTGCCCTGTCAGGTTTAATAAGTGGGATTTCTTGCCTTATAAATGGGGTTGGGACCATCAGTTGTGTTGTACAGAAGTCAGGTGGATACACAGCTGATAGTCCTACTGAATAGACTGTTAGAATTTGTATTATGGCAAGAAAAAAGCAGCTAACAGTCTATTCAGTAGGACTATCAGCTGTGTATCCACCAGACTTCTGCACAACACAACTGATGGTCCCAACCCCATTAATGAGCCAAGAAATCCCACTTATTAAACCTGACAAGGCACACTTTTTTGTTTAGTATATAATTCCACATGTGGTAATTCATAGTTTTGATGCCTTCAGTGTGAATGTACAATTTTCATAGTCATGAAAATACAGAAAAATCTTTAAATGAGAAGGTGTGTCCAAACTTTTGGTCTGTACTGTATAGTGACAGTTAGTTGTTAGTGGCTATAACCATGGATACCTAAGCTACTGCAATGCCCTGCACATGGGGTAAGTGACGTAACTAATCAGAAGAACTAGAATACATTTCAAATTGGAGGTATTTGCTAATATTATTATTATTACTACTACACCTTTTACATATCCGGGTAAGATCTTGGAGATGGGAATACCCCTTTAAAAGAGGTTGTCCACTACTTTTACATTGATAGCCTATCCCTAGGATAGGTCATCAATATCTGATCAGCCAAAGTCCGACACCCGGCTTCCCCACCGATCAACTATTACCGATGCCGGTGGCCGCCTGCCGGAAGTACTCACTTGCCGAGCTGCTTCTTCTTCTTATAGTGGCCACCGCAGGGTACTGCACATTCACCTCCTATTGATTTGAATAGAAGGCGGATGGGTAGTACCCTGCCCCAGACACAAGAAGTAGACGGAGCAGCTTTGCAAGCGAGTATTTCCATGCAGCAGCCACCGGTGACACCGGTAACAGCTGATCAGCGGGGGTGCCGGGTGTCGGACCCTGGCCGATCAGACGCTGATGACCTATCAATTAGGTCATCAATGTAAAAGTAGTGGACAAGTGTAGACCGCTTCACATGGGCAAAAGGGGTGAAAAAGATAATATATCATCCAATAAAAAAAAAATAGGCAAAATAAAGAGTAAAAATAAATAAATCTAAAATTACATACTAGTAGTAGAAAACTAATCCAGTCTTCTCTCCCGCTACATACATACTTCGGAAAACCCCATAAAACAACATCTTTTTCTTAAAACTATGCTTTTTGGTGCTCCTCTGTTAAGCCTCCTGGAAAAATAAATTCATTAGTGGACCCAACCATTTTTTTGTACTCTAAAGGTTCCTACGTGGTCCGACATGGTCATGACTGATTGGACAGGGTCAGAGTGTGAAGAAGTACACCCAAAGCACAAGAGGAAAAGTAGCATCCAGTTGTCAATTCATTAATTTATCGCCAGGAGGAATAACAGAGGAACCGCACTATACATAGATGGAATGAAAGATTAGCCAGCATTGTTATTTCATGGGGAAAAAGAAATATCATGTATCAGGAGTGGAGATAGGTCCTTTTAACTCAAGATGATACTACAGTAAAAAATATATATATATTTTTTTTTCATGGTAAACTTTCCACCAGGTGGCGTGGTTTCACCATAACCAAATACACAGAAACTACTATAGGCTTTTCAATTTTTTTTTTAACTTCTATTATAAAAAATATTAAAAGGAGCAGATTTATGCAGGTCCTTTAGGCCTGTAGTAGTCAATGACCGTAGAGCTTTAATTTTTAAAGGGAACCTGTCAGCATTCAAGCTGCCTGAACCAAAAAGGCATGGGCTCTGTTACTGCAATCGTGTGCGTTTCACTCTGAAACTCGGCGACATTTCAAGGAAAAGTTGGTCGGGGACTATACGCCTTGGCTGACTAGTCCAAGAGGCCGGTCCTTGGTGGCTTCTCTGTCCCCCGCTCTCCGACTGACTGGTCTCTCCCTATACACAGACATATAGAGCGACCGGTAAGTCTAGAAGAGCGGGGTGGGGAGAAGCGTGCAGATGCTAGACCACCCCTTGACTGTAACGATCCCTGTTCTTCTGGGGGTCCAAGTGATCAGAAGCTTATCACAAGATAGGGCAAAAACTGTTGATCGTGGGAAAATCCCTTTAAGGCTATGTTCACACATTGCGTTTTTTTTCCGTAGCAAAATCTGATCTCTTGCCAGGAGGTTTGTACAGGATTTTTCTTGCTTTTTTGGTGTGTTTTTGGAGGGCTTTTTTCACTGTCCTTTTGTATCTTTATGCATGTACATAAAGTTCAATGAAAAAAAAAAAAAAATCTCATTCTGGTTTTGGCACAAAACCAGAATTTTGCATTTTTGGTACATTTTTTTTTTCACTACCCATTATTTCCAATGGGTGAAAAAAATGTTGAAAGAAGTGACATACTCAAAAAAAACATGCAAAGCACAAAATCTCATAGACTATGCTGGTACTGTAAAACACAGCAGAAAATTTGCATAAAAAAAGGAGCAAAAACGCAATGTGTGAACATAGCCTAAGACCACAAAAACTGTTGTAAATCAATAATCAGCACATTTTATGTCTGTGTCGCCCCCATCCACTCTATTAACCCTATCAAATCAGCTTAGAAGATTGTTCATGAAAAAATAAATAAAGGTAACAGGCAAGCTCACTGACAGATTCCCTGTGAACTCATTCTGAAGTATTTCATGTACTCTGACAGAGTTCAAAATTCCTAATAAAATCCAAAGGCAGAATTGCTTTTCACTCAAAACCACATGCAATTAAAAGGACTTGTCACTTGCTATAAATGTATAGATATTTTTTTATCTAGTGTAAATGAGTGTAAATGCCGCTGTTCTCCTGAATCAGGCAATGTTTTTCTTTCGTTTCTGCTCCTCTCCGTTCCGGAGATAGGGCAGTTTCTTCCTTTTATACAAATCTAAATCTTGTTAGGCAAGTGGGTGTGGCCATCAAAAGTCTTTATAAGGACCACGCCCAGTTGGCTAAAAAAAAGGGACTAGATTTACATACAGGAAAGAAAGGGTCATATCTAAGGAACGGAGAGGCGCAGGAACAAAAGAAAAAGATTGTCGGATTTAGGAGAACAGCGGCATTTA
This sequence comes from Phyllobates terribilis, assembly GCF_046119375.1. Taxonomy (NCBI): domain Eukaryota; kingdom Metazoa; phylum Chordata; class Amphibia; order Anura; family Dendrobatidae; genus Phyllobates; species Phyllobates terribilis. The sequence goes on from NW_027362767.1 coordinate 230,864,360, forward strand.
CATCGGGTAAAAATTACATATTTCTGGCAAGTGTTTATGTAATAATAAGGAAAAAAGTGAAACATGGAAATGAACAACCTACGGCGCATTTGTTATTTTCATAGTATGGTAATGGGAGCCTGACCGATCTAATATCCCTGGGTTAGGTCATCAATATCTGAAACGAGCTGTCAGCGTTTTTGGACAATCCCTTTTTAAATGCAACAGCGCCCGGCACGGTGTCCGTTTGATTTAAAGTTAGAGACATGTGAGCGCTGCTGCCCATCGGCAGCCACTGATGGGCAGCAGCGCTCACGTTACATAATATCACATGAGCGCTGGCAGGCACACTGCCGACATCGCAGGAACGGTGCAAGTCCGGGAGGTGAATATATCTTTTTTTCTTTACATGCATTTAATAAAGGGTTGTCCCAGTAGTGAGAAATCCCTTTTAATTTGATATCACTTGTCCAAAAAAAAACAATTAAAGGTGCAAGAGTTAATAGAGTTCCTCATTCAGAGACGTCACCTATCAGCAGTAGCAGAGAGCGTCTACCAGACTCAGTGACATCGGTAGCCCATTGAATTCAATGAACCCCATGTTATTCTTTAAGGGATCACCTCATCAAAGACATTGGTGGACTATTGCCAGAATATGCCACCATTGTCTTTGATAATGACGACAACTCCTTTAATTTACCCTGTGATGGCGCTGTTGCAAAACTGAACCCTTGCCGCCATGCTTCCCCATTGATCACGGACAATCGCTGTCGCTTCTGAAGCGGTACAGCAACCTGTGATTGGCTTATTATCTGGGCACTTTTCTCTCTGTCGCCAATCCATGTAACAAGAGACATCTTGGAAAACTGATTTAACGCCTAAAATGCACAAGTGGAGTTGAAAAATGAACCAGTTCATTCAAAGTAAAGCTCAAGCGGTACAAAGAGAAAAATGTTAAATATTTTTAAGGAGAATCTGTCAGCAAGTTTTAGCTATGTAATCTGAGAACAGCATGATGTAGAGGCTGAGACCCTGATTCCAGTGATGTGTCACTTATTGGGCTGCTTACTGTCACATTGATACAATTACAGCGTTAGCTGGTGCAGATCTAGCAGTTCTCTGAATGCTGTGCCCTGTATAACCCCGCCCACATCACTATGCATAGGCAGGAAGCTGTCAATCAGTGCTGTGGGCGTGGTTGGACTAGAAAGTAAGAGATATCTAGTCCTGTAGTGATAATCTCCTGCTGATTTTATTGAAACAACAGCACACAGCCTAATAAGTGGCACATCGCTGGAATCAGGGTCTCTGCCCCTACATCATGCTGCTCTCAGATTACATAGCAAAAACTTGCTGATAACATACACTAAAAGGAAATTATCACAGATCTGTAAATTTTTTACCTGTGTTTGATCTCCTTCTGATGCCGAAATCCCAGCTGGACGTAATATCCACAGATTGGGAGTATATGTAGCCCTGAGTTTCTCCATTCCCTTGTGTCAGCGAGCTGTTCTCTCCAGGCACGGCAGATGGGTACAGCTTCTCCAAGTCTACATCATGGTCGATGAGAACCATCTCACACATACCAGTGTCATCACTAGTAACATGAGACTGGCGGATGTGGGCCAAGATAATCAAGGGGTTGTCCAAAAAAGCCATAATCTCCTCCCGTGCTGCACGGGGTTCTCACCAACGTATCCAGTAATCCATAACAGCCGATTTCTAGAAAACAGACACAACAGGAGGTTAAAACGGGAATGACACACCGGTTCACCTACGTATATAGTAGCGGCATTAATTGCTTCTGGCGCACTCATGCAGAGCTGAAATCCGCACTCCATGCATAAAAATTTCAGTAAGGAAAAGTCGTTGACTTAGGGCCAATTCTTTTGAAAAATTGCCCCAATGCAAATGTATAGGGGTTTTCCACCTATGGAAAAAAAAAATTGTTTAACTTGAGGTTTAACATCATTTTTGCAATTGGGCTTCATTAAAAATTCAGCACCGTTTGGCTTTTACAGGATTCTTAGTTTTCTCTGCGCATTCAACTTTGATGTGGTCTGTGGTCAAACCAGCTGAAAGGAGCGATAATAGAATTACATATCCTCCGGTAAGACTGTCAGAACGACCTCACTGACCGATTCTCAGTTAACTCATTCTGCAGCCAGCAATAGATAGTGCAACACAGGGGCTATAAAAGGCAAACTGCACAACGTTTTTAATGATGCCCAATTGTAAAAAATTATTTCAGACAAAAATATAGAGTTCTAGTCCTCTTCCTCTTTGAAGAGGCAATTTGCAGACAAAATATATAGGCATTTTTAATAGAAATAAAAAGGAAGGGAAGGGAAAGGTGGACAACACTTAAGGCAAAAAAATCCAAAGGTCAACCTCGAATTTCTATAGCAGCAAATAAATATCACAATTTAAAGAGGTATTCCCATCTCCAAGATCCTATCCCAATATGTAGTAGGTGTAATAAAAACATTAGCAAATACCTCCAATTAGAAATGTAGTATAGTTCTACTGATTTACTATGTTACTTACCCCATGTGCAGGGCATTGCAGTAGCTTAGGTATCCATGGTTAAAACACTAACAGCTAACTAACTGTCACTATGAGTGGTCATAGCCACGGATACCTAAGCTACTGCACTGTCCTGCACATGGGTTAAGCGACAGAGCGAATCAGAAGAACTATACTACATTTCTAATTGGAGGGATTTAATATTATTATTATTATTACAGCTACTACATATTGGGATAGGATATTGGGTTCTCCTAGGTACATACCCTTAAAGGGGTTGTCATGGATTGGGATGAACGTCTGAAGTCACTCTATGTGACTGCGGACTTTTGAACCTTCAGAGTGCGAGCATGGCACACTGTCACGATTCTCCAGTGCCAGTGGAGAGAACGGGCAGTCACGTGCTGACTGGATTTACTCTCTTGACCAAGGACGAGCCTGCTAGTCGGAATGTGGCCGGAAGTGATCAAATTGCATACCTGGGGTTACCTGACCGCCCATTCTTGTCACCGGCACTGGAGAATCCTGACAGCGTGCGGTGTGCACGCTGTCATTACCTAGAAATCTGCAGTCACTATCTTTCATTCTAAAAGTGGACAACCCCTTTAGAGGAGGATTTAAAAGCGGATCTGCTCCAAAAATAACTCCATGTGAACAGAGCCTAAAACAAGGTAGACTTCAGTAGCCAGTAAGACCACTCAGGGAACAAGTTGGATTTTTTTCAGTAGCCTGGTAATAAGAAACATACATGAACTTCCTTCCCAGCTTTTTTTTTAATGCCGCTCTCACACATGCGAGTACAGACCGCGGTGCACGGACTGTCTGTGGGCCAAGCCGGACCCGCCAGCCCTCCTTTCTGCTCGCGCCGTCTCATTCATTCCTGATCCGGTCCTGCCTTGCATCTCCTTTCCCCATGGCTCAAGTTAGTGCGAACGTATGATAGACACACAAATCCTAAATTAAAGTAGACAAACGCGCCCAGCTTGCACGCCGCATTCTATCAATACGGCAAAATGCTAATTTCCTAATTAACAACCTAATTAGGTAATTATGGCGTTGCAGAAGGATGCCGCAATGAAATATGACAACATGGTCACCTCTTTATATGGCACCTGTGGGGCCTTTTCAGCTGTTACCCGCAAAGCCTGCGGTATCAATCGGAGAGCAGATGTCAAAAAGACCTTGGCATTTCTCAGCCTGGGAGATGACTGAGTGTTTGAGACAGGAATTGTTTAACTCTTTCCTAGCGGCGGAAAGGTAAAAAGACGCAACGTGAATTCCTAAGCAGTGCACATGTGTGCGAGAGATTCAGCCGCCTCCATCTGTAGCTTTCTACATATCCCGCTCTTTGGAAACTTTTAGAAAAAAATCTCATAAATATAATAATCTATTATATTTTTCCAACTATTTAGTTTTTACAAGTATTATTAACATTTTACTTATACAACAAAGAGTTACCAAGATGTTTTTGCCAAGGTAGAAAAATTGTGACTCCACAACAAGTTTTTGTCATGTGCATCACCCAGTTTACTTCTACGGGTCACCCAATAAACCCAGGACCCCAAAACGTCACAGTCCTCCAAACTAGGACCCGGCTGGAGCCCAACAGATGAGGCACTACATCATAGGGGATGGGTGAGGCGCTACATCATAGGGGATGGGTGAGGCGCTACATCATAGGGGATGGGTGAGGCGCTACATCATAGGGGATGGGTGAGGCGCTACATCGTAGGGGATGGGTGAGGCGCTACATCGTAGGGGATGGGTGAGGCGCTACATCGTAGGGGATGGGTGAGGCGCTACATCGTAGGGGATGGGTGAGGCGCTACATCGTAGGGGATGGGTGAGGCGTTATATAATAGGGGACTTTAAGGCTGAGTTCACACGATGCGTATTTCATTCGTTTCCGCGGCGTTTTTGCAGTTGCGTAAACGCCGCGGAAACGCATGAAAAACGCATGGTAGAAGGGAAGCAATGTTCCCCAATGGAAATCCGCATGTGTTGTGCCCATGATGTGGATTTTTCCGCAGCGTGAACGCCGCGGTCAAAAATCCGCAGCATGTCAATTAATTTTGCGGAAACGCGGTGATTTCGCCGCCATTGACTTGCATTAGAACGCGCCAATTCCGCAAGACAGCATCTGTACTTGCGCTATTGGCGCGTTCTAATATGCGGATGGTACCCGGGTGTGGAGGAGAGGAGAGTCTCATCCACACCCAGGTACCATTAAAAAAGCTGTAAAAAAAGAATAAAATAAAAAATAAATGTATTCTTACCTTCTGTCGGCCCGCGCAGCGCTCCCGCTTGGTTCCCGGCACTTGCAGTGAGTTGTAGGACCTGCGCTGACGTCAGAGTCATGTGACGGGTCACATGACGCTGACGTCGGCAGGTCTTTCAATTCAAAGTTGCCGGGAGAACGGAGTGAGCAGGACAGCGCGGGCCATCGGAGGTAAGTATATACACTCTCTCGGGTCACACTATATAAATCCATGCTGTTTGCATGGATTTATATAGTGTGACCTAGTTGTCAAGCACTTTCCAGGTGATGCTAAAATCGCCTGGAAAGCGCTTGTCAATCTGCATGCGGAAATGCATGTGAATCTGCATGTGGATCCGCATGTATTCTGCAGGAAAAACGCATGCACAATCTGCATGCGTTTTTTCTGCCAGGGAGATGCAGAAATGATGCAGAAATTTTCTGCTTCATTTCTGCATCGTGTGCACATACCCTAAAGAGGGTTTATCATCAGGCCAGAAGTGGTCAGTGCTTGCTAAGATTTTATTCCCGCTGCTTCCCTGAGTAATCCGATTTTTAAAATTTGATTTTTTTTTTTATCTTGTATTAAATTTTTAATGGTCTTTTCTGAAGGGGCGTGGCTAATAGGGTCTGGGGCGGGTCTTCAGGCTGCTCTGCATAATTACTATGAGCCACACCCCCTAAAACCATAAAAATGAGGACTAAATAAAAAGCCCCATATGTCTAGAACTGTAGGGCGGATTTCAAAAAAGTAAAAAAAAAAAAAGAAAATTGGAATAACTCAAGGGAATTGGAATTAAAATATTGAAATTAAATAAATTGGAATTAGAAAAATTGGTCATCTTTGACTTGAAGTCAGGACTTCTTTAAAGGGGTTGTCCAGTCTAAGGCTATGTCCACACATTGCATTTTTTCAGCTTTTTTCTTTTCTGCAGCAAAACCTAATCTCTTGCCAGGAGGTTTGTTCAGGATTTTTCTTGCTTGTTTTTTAGTGCGTTTTTTTCACTGTCCTTTTGTCTCTTTATGCATGTACATAAAGTTCAGTGAAAAAAAAAAATCTCATTCTGGTTTTGTCACAAACACTGAAAAACCTGACACCTATGTTTTTTTCACCACCCATGACTCCCAATGGGTGAAAATACTCTGAAAGAAGTGACATGCTCTACTCTGCAAAAAAAACATGCAAAGCACAAAATCCTGCTAAAATAAAAACCCAGATGTGTGCGTGAAATTTCTGGAATCTCATAGACTTTGCTCGTACTGTAAAAGGCAGCTGAAAATTTGCATAAAAAACGCAACGTGTGAACATAGCCTTAAGCTACAAGACTGCAGTCACTATGTAACTGCAGACTTGTGAATCCTCACATCGTGAGCTGTGAGGATTATCCGATTCCGGGAGCGGGCAGTCACGTGACCACAAGTATGAGATTTGCCTACTTCCGGCCACATTCCGACTAGACTGTATCCGACATCATTAAATTCACTTGCATTGAGCGAGACCAGATACAGTCTAGTCGGGACGTGACCGCATGTATGCAAATCACATACTTGCGGCCATGCACCTGCCACTTTAGCAATGTTAAGATTCACAAGTGTGTAGTCATATAGAGTGATTGCAGACTTGTAGCCTAAGGCCGGACAACCCCTTTAATATTTGTTGATCTTTCTTTAGGATAGGTCATGAATATCAGATTGGTGCGGGTCCAACACCTGGCACTGCCACAGATCAGCTGAACAGAGGCCACAAAGCAGCAGAAGTGGCACTGCCCTGGACATTGTTCTGGGGTCTTCCATGGTACTACAGCCCTTTTCTAATCATTTTCACTGGCAGTTCTGAAGCACTTCTGTTCCTTCAATGAGCTGATCAGTGGGGATGTCAGAAGTCGGACCAACTCCCCAATCCCTATGTGGACACCTCTGGCACAGGCCTATCTCCTATGAGAACAAAAAGGACTGGGCATGCTGAATTTGAACATGCTCAATCAATCATTCCCCCAACATCCGCCCAGCATCTCTCTAAAACAGGAGTTATTTATTAAGTTGTGTAATAATGGACTGTGAAGTGCTTTGTACAAAAACAAATAGTTTGTTATGAAAAATCCCTTTAAGCTTCAAAAACATAAAACTGGGCAAGGTCTGTTCTTTCAATAGTTAAAAAAAAAAAAAAAAAACTAGAAACCTGACAGACATATTAAACATAAGTTAATGGCATCTGACCCAAAATGGATCAGTCACGATTCTATATAATAGGAGTCCATTGTGTGTGTGTGCAGAACTGGAAGGGGCCGTCTGCTCCAAATACAGGAGCAGCTCCGGGGGTCCGTCACCAAGACGCAGAATGTCCGATGTCAATATGTATCCTGCACTCCAAAGACAGAGTTTAATAAACGAAGGGAACCCGTCACCATGTAAATACCTCCAACCAGCAGGCCCCATGTTATAGAGCAGGGGAGCGGAGGACGTTGATATATATTATATAGTCTGGTGAGAAAGGATTCAGAATAACCGGCGTAAGAATCATTTCATCCTCTGCTCTTTCTGGGGTTTGGGGTCCAGTGGGCGGTCCTATCAGTGACTGACAGCTCCCTCTGTGTGCACACCTATATAAAGTAAGCTGTCAGTCACTGATGGACCGCCCACTGGACCCCAAACCCCAGAAAGAGCAGAGGATGAAATGATTCTTACTCCGGTTATTCTGAATCCTTTCTTACCAAACTATATACACCTCAGCCGCCGCAGGACACCGTCAGGCACACCTCAGCCGCCGCAGGACACCGTCAGGCACACCTCAGCCGCCGCAGGACACCGTCAGGCACACCTCAGCCGCCGCAGGACACCGTTAGGCACACCTCAGCTGCTACAGAATCTCATAATACTCCTCAGCTGCTGAAAACATAATACACACCACAGCTGCTGCAAGAACATCATAATACACACCTCCATGTATAGAATAAGCACAGCCTATTCCTTACAGCATGGATGTTGGTGATGGGATCTAGAAGTTTAACACCTTAAAGGGGTTGTCCGGTCAAAACCAATAAGTCGTCAGTCACTCTGTACACAGCGGGGATTCGCCGCTTTCTGAGCCGGGACCGCAGGGTATGTATGAGTTATACATATCCCGGGCCAGTAGGTGTGGTCTCGTTCCATACGCTAGGCCACGCCCTCTATTCTAGTCGGGGCACAGCATGGCTCAATACAATTGTATGAGGCGAGGCCGCGTCCACTGGACGGGCTCTGGTCGGGAGTATGCATACATCATACATACCCTCCGGTCTTGGCTCAGAAACCGGCAAGTCCCCGCATTGCACAGTACGTGCGCTGGGAGGATTCATAAGTCTGCAGTCACACAGAGTGACTGCAGACTTGTACGGTCCAAACCAATAACCCCTTTAGGCCAAGGGTGGGGATCTTTCTTTTTCTGCCAAAAAAACATGACTCTGCAATAATACATTTTGTAACAAACTGATCGCAGCACTAAGTTGTTCCAAACACAGATGCATATTTCAAGATCGAGGCTGGTATACACACACCACATAGGAGACAGCCGAGGCTGGTGTATACACACCACATAGGAGACAGCTGAGGCTGGTATACACACACCACATAGGAGACAGCCGAGGCTGGTATACACACACCACATAGGAGACAGCCGAGGCTGGTATACACACACCACATAGGAGACAGCCGAGGCTGGTATACACACACCACATAGGAGACAGCCGAGGCTGGTATACACACACCACATAGGAGACAGCCGAGGCTGGTATACACACACCACATAGGAGACAGCTGAGGCAGGTGTATACACACACCACATAGGAGACAGCTGAGGCAGGTGTATACACACACCACATAGGAGACAGCTGAGGCAGGTGTATACACACACCACATAGGAGACAGCTGAGGCAGGTGTATACACCACATAGGAGACAGCTGAGGCAGGTGTATACACACCACATAGGAGACAGCTGAGGCTGGTATACACACACCACATAGGAGACAGCTGAGGCTGGTATACACACACCACATAGGAGACAGCTGAGGCTGGTATACACACACCACATAGGAGACAGCTGAGGCTGGTATACACACACCACATAGGAGACAGCTGAGGCTGGTATACACACACCACATAGGAGACAGCTGAGGCTGGTATACACACACCACATAGGAGACAGCTGAGGCAGGTGTATACACACACCACATAGGAGACAGCTGAGGCAGGTGTATACACACACCACATAGGAGACAGCTGAGGCTGGTGTACACACACCACATAGGAGACAGCTGAGGCTGGTGTACACACACCACATAGGAGACAGCTGAGGCTGGTGTACACACATCACATAGGAGACAGCTGAGGCTGGTGTATACACACCACATAGGAGACAGCTGAGGCTGGTGTATACACACCACATAGGAGACAGCTGAGGCTGGTGTATACACACCACATAGGAGACAGCTGAGGCTGGCATATACACATAACATAGGAGACAGCTGAGGCTGGTATATACACACACCATATAGGAGACAGCTGAGGCTGGTATATACACATAACATAGGAGACAGCTGAGGCTGGTATATACACACCACATAGGAGACAGCTGAGGCTGGTATATACAGTACAGACCAAAAGTTTGGACACACCTTCTCATTTAAAGATTTTTCTGTATTTTCATGACTATGAAAATTGTACATTCACACTGAAGGCATCAAAACTATGAATTAACACACGTGGAATTATATACTTAACAAAAAAGTGTGAAACAACTGAAAATATGTCTTATATTCTAGGTTCTTAAAGTAGCCACCTTTTGCTTTGATGACTGCTTTGCACATTCTTGGCATTCTCTTGATGAGCTTCAAGAGGTAGTCACTGGAAATGGTCTTCCAACAATCTTGAAGGCGTTCCCAGAGATGCTTAGCACTTGTTGGCCCTTTTGCCTTCACTCTGAGGTCCAGCTCAACCCAAACCATCTCGACTGGGTTCAGGTCTGGTGACTGTGGAGGCCAGGTCATCTGGCGTAGCACCCCATCACTCTCCTTCTTGGTCAAATAGCCCTTACACAGCCTGGAGGTGTGTTTGGGGTCATTGTCCTGTTGAAAAATAAATGATGGTCCAACTAAATGCAAACCGGATGGAATAGCATGCCGCTGCAAGATGCTGTGGTAGCCATGCTGGTTCAGTATGCCTTAAATTTTGAATAAATCCCCAACAGTGTCACCAGCAAAGCACCCCCACACCATCGCACCTCCTCCTCCATGCTTCACGGTGGGAACCAGGCATGTAGAGTCCATCCGTTCACCTTTTCTGCGTCACACAAAGACACGGTGGTTGGAATCAAAGATCTCAAATTTGGACTCATCAGACCAAAGCACAGATTTCCACTGGTCTAATGTCCATTCCTTGTGTTCTTTAGCCCAAACAAGTCTCTTCTGCTGGTTGCCTGTCCTTAGCAGTGGTTTCCTAGCAGCTATTTTACCATGAAGGCCTGCTGCACAAAGTCTCCTCTTAACAGTTGTTGAAGAGATGCGTCTGCTCTGTGTGGCATTGACCTGGTCTCTAATCTGAGGTGCTGTTAACCTGCGATTTCTGAGGCTGGTGACTCGGATAAACTTATCCTCAGAAGCAGAGGTGACTCTTGGTCTTCCTTTCCTGGGGCGGTCCTCATGTGAGCCAGTTTCTTTGTAGCGCTTGATGGTTTTTGCAACTGCACTTGGGGACACTTTCAAAGTTTTCCCAATTTTTCGCACTGACTGACTTTCATTTCTTAAAGTAATGATGGCCACTCGTTTTTCTTTACTTAGCTGCTTTTTTCTTGCCATAATACAAATTCTAACAGTCTATTCAGTAGGACTATCAGCTGTGTATCCACCAGACTTCTGCACAACACAACTGATGGTCCCAACCCCATTTATAAGGCAAGAAATCCCACTTATTAAACCTGACAGGGCACACCTATGAAGTGAAAACCATTTCTGATGACTACCTCTTGAAGCTCATCAAGAGAATGCCAAGAGTGTGCAAAGCAGTCAGCAAAGCAAAAGGTGGCTACTTTGAAGAAACTAGAATATAAGACATATTTTCAGTTGTTTCACACTTTTTTGTTAAGTATATAATTCCACATGTGTTAATTCATAGTTTTGTTGCCTTCAGTGTTAATGTACAATTTTCATAGTCATGAAAATACAGAAAAATCTATAAATGAGAAGGTGTGTCCAAACTTTTGGTCTGTACTGTACACACCACATAGGAGAAAGCTGAGGCTGGTATATACACACCACATAGGAGACAGCTGAGGCTGGTGTATACACACCACATAGGAGACAGCTGAGGCTGGTGTATACACACCACATAGGAGACAGCTGAGGCTGGTGTATACACACCACATAGGAGACAGCTGAGGCTGGTGTATACACACCACATAGGAGACAGCTGAGGCTGGTGTATACACACCACATAGGAGACAGCTGAGGCTGGTGTACAAACATCACATAGGAGACAGGGTGGGGATCCTTTTTTTTCTGCCAAAAAGACATGACTCTGCAATAATACATTTTGTAACAAACTGATCGCACCACTAAGTTGTTCCAAACACAGATGCATATTTCAAGACCGAGGCTGGTATACACACACCACATAGGAGACAGCCGAGGCTGGTGTATACACACCACATAGGAGACAGCTGAGGCTGGTATACACACACCACATATGAGACAGCTGAGGCTGGTATACACACACCACATATGAGACAGCTGAGGCTAGTATATACACACCACATAGGAGACAGCTGAGGCTGGTATATACACACCACATAGGAGACAGCTGAGGCTGGTATACACACACCACATAGGAGACAGCTGAGGCTGGTATACACACACCACATAGGAGACAGCTGAGGCTGGTATACACACATCACATAGGATACTCTGAAACTGCTGTAAAAACATCACATAAGATACACAGAGATTGCGGTTTATACATCACATAAGATAAGAGACTACAGTATACTTCACAAAGGATTCTCAGAGACTGCTGTATATATATCACAAAAGATACACTGCGACTGATGCATTCACCACATGAAAGAGCAGGACAGGAGCACAGATGTGCTAATTCTGCACACAAAGAATGTCCTGGCACTGGCCAGCATCAAGACGCAATCCAGTGCTGCTCCATTCTGTATTGAATGTAGAAGTAAAGAAAAATTAAAAGGATGGCGACAAGAAAAACAGGGCTGTCATCCCAAGCACTGAGGAACACTGGGAATCTGCCAGAAGGCAGAAGCAAATGACACAGTCACACCTGCCTTAGGCTATGCGCCTACAGAGGTGTTTTGAGGCAACCAAAATGAGATGTTTTGTACTGGAAAAAGCTTCAGGAAGCACTCCTCCTTTAGACTATGTTCACACACGTCGCATTTTTGCTGTGTTTTCTTCTGCAGGCAAAACCTGCTCTCTTGGCAGTAAAGAAGCTGCTTAAAAAAAGCTTTCTATGGGTGAAAAAACGCTGAAAGAAATAACATGCTGCAGATTTACAAAAACAGCAATTTTCGAATTTAGTCAGGAAATAAAACAATGTGTGTGCATGAGACTTCTGAAATCTCATAGCTTTTGCTTGTACTGTAAAAGACAGCTTTTAATTAGCATAAAAAATGCAGCAAAATTGCAATGTGCGAACATAGACTTAGAGTGTTTTGGAGGAGCTTTTCACTTCCTGAAGCAGTTTTAAGTGCTTAGGCCGGTTTCACGCTTGCGTATATTTCCGGTATGGAAAAAAAAGGTACCGGAGATATCCGTGTCCTGTGTGTGTCACACATGTGGCAACCGTGTGTCTCATCAGGAGCACACGTACCGGCGCCTGGGAATCAGCGCTACATTTAGCGTTGTTACCAAGCGCCGGGTGCTGAACACCCTCATCATGGCTCCCTGCCGGCGCTGCGATCAGCACCAGCAGGGACAATAGTGAGAGTAGTAGTAGTGTGCTTCTGCAGTGTCCCTGTGTAAAAATAAGAATAAAATAATAAAATCTTTATACTCACCTGTCCTAAGCAGGGCTATGGAGTCGGTAAGCCAAACCTCCAACTTCTCAATTTCCATGACTCCGACTCCACGACTCCGACATACATGGCTCATGTTTAAATGATAAATTTACTGTAGCACAGATTCATCTAAGCTAAAAGTCTAGACCTTTAGATCAGGAATAGGACAGACATTTATAGGACATTTCATGACTTTCCCAAATTCTTATGAAAAAATATTCCCCACAAACTGCATTGAACTACTGTACCCAATTTATTATAGATTTTAGGAGTCGGAGGCGGTCCATTTTATACCGACTCCACAGCCCTGGTCCTAAGTGTCCCCCGCTGTAATCCTCTGACCGCTGATGCCAAGGAGCCAGCGAGAATGAGCGGCTCCGGAGCTGCGCTCAGTGGGTGACAGGACATAGCTCCTGAGCTCAGGTCCGGGGAGTGCTAGCTGGAGCAGCTCATTCTCCCAAAGCTCATTCTCCCAGGCTCCTCGGCGTGAGCGGTCAGAGGATTACAGTGGGGGACACTTAGGACAGGTGAGTATAAAGATTTTATTATTTTATTCTTATTTTTACACAGGGACACTGCGGGAGCAGACTACTACTACTCGTATTATTGTCCCCGCTGGTGCTGATTGCAGCGCCGGCAGGGAACCATGATGAGGGCAGCGTTCAGCACCCGGCGCTTGGGAACAGTGATAACTGTAATGCTGATTCCCTTGGCGCCGGTACGTGTTACACTGATGACACACGGATGTCATCCACGTGTGTTCAGAGTGAGACACTTTTGCAAACCGTGCATTCGCAAAAAAACGGACATGTCAGCATGTGGTGCGCACGGTCCGTGGAAACACACTGACATGTGCGCAGACCTATAGATTTGAATGGGTCTGCGTGTGTCAGTGTCTCCAGTACATGTGGAAACTGTCACCACACGTATCGGACACATTGACATGTGAAAGAGCTACGAAGTTTTATTTTCCTGAAGCAGTTTTGCCGCCTTCTGATTAGGCCTCTTTCAGACGTCAGTGTGTCCAGTACGTGTGGTGTCGGTTTCCACACGTACTGGAGACACTGACACACGTCAACCCACTCAAATGAATGGGTCTGCGCACATGTCAGTGTGTTTTCACAGACTGTGTGTCCGTGGGAAAACACGTTGACAAGTCCATTTTTTACACACTGCACGGTTCGCAAAATGTCCCACACTGATGACACACAGAGGACATCCGTGTGTCATCAGTGTGACACGTACCGGCACCTGGGAATCAGGGTACAGTTAGCGCTGTTCCCAAGTGCCGAGTGCTGAACGCTGCCCTCATCACTGTCCTCTGTTTGCGCTGCGATCAGCATCAACAGGGACAGTGATAAGAGTAGTATTCTCCTCCCGCTGTCTCCAACTATAAAAATAAGAATAAAATAAAAAATCCTTATACTCACCTGTCCTAAGTGTCCCCCGCTGTAATCCATGTGACCGCTCACGCAGAGGAGCCGGGGAGAATGACTCGCTGCAGCAAGCGGTCCCCGGACCTCTGCTGAGCTCGCTGAGCGGTGTCCTGTTACTCACTGAGCTCAGCAGAGGTCCGAGGCTCGCTCGCTGCAGCAAGTCATTCTACCAGGCTCCTCTGCTGATCGGTCGCATGGACTACAGCAGGGGACACTTAGGACAGGTGAGTATAAGGATTTTTTATTTTATTCTTATTTTTACAGTCAGACACTGCAGGAGCAGACACTACTACCCTCATCATTACCCCCTGCTGGTGCTGATCGCAGCGCCGGCAGGGGACAATGATGAGGGCAGCGTTCAGCACCCGGCGCTTGGGAACAGCGCTAACTGTACGCTGATTACCAGGCGCCGGTACGTGTGCTACTGATGAGGCACATGTGTGCCACACAGATGCACACAGACATCTCAGCTATGGGTTTTTCCAGTAACGGAAATAATAAACGCACATTAGACAGTTTTGGAGCGTCCCCATTTAGGAGCTGCTTAAAAGAAGTGACATGCATCTTCTTTTCCCCCACCAGGAATTTTTTTTAAAACCTGAAGTGGGAAAATACACTCAAAACACTGAACAAATAAACATGAAGTGACAAGCATTTTAGAAGTGGATCTGTTCTAAAAGACTCCTCGAGAAACCCTGTGTGCACGCAATATCTTTGATACGTACATGTACTTGACATGTTTTTTGCGAGTAAAGGTATGTGCGCATGGTGTTTTTGTTTTTTTTCCGGTAGATTCACCTAGAATCTGCCTAAAAAAAAAAGTACAAAAATGTTTAAAATAAAGAGATAAAAGAAGTGACATGAGCATTCTTCAGGAGGCTTCCGCTTAATTAAATATAATATATAATAAATAGAATTAAAAAAGAAAAAAAAACAAGACGTTGCAAATAAAATGACAATGAAAATTAAAAAAACGCTGTGTGCACATACCCTTGGATGCTGATGCTCATGTTCCCTAGTAGAACTAATAACAAAAATATTAAATATATGAAAAAAAAATTAGAAATGAAAAATTATTACCCCTCCCCCAATTCCAAGAATATTATTAAAATCTAAAAAATAAAAAACAATTTGGTATTGCCACGGGCGTGACTGTCCCAACTGATTAAATATTACAACGTTTATGTAACAATGAAACAGAAGAAAAAAATAAATAGAATTGTTTTGTTTTTTTTTGGGGGGGAGAATTGGTGGGGGGTGAACTTTGCTTCCCCACAAAAAAATGAATTATAAAGTGATCAAAAAAGTCATCTGGACGCCTAAACGGTATCGATAAAAACTATAGCTCGTCCAGCAATAAACCAGAAGTCAGAGAAATAAAATAAAAGTTATAACTCCTGGAATGTTAAGTGAAGAGACGGGACTTGATCCCCGGAGGGGCCATAACAATCTAGGACCAGAGATTGTCGTCCGAACACGGGACTGTGCAAAAAAAGAGGTTCTGCAGCAGCTGAGGCATGTGACCCCTGTAACAGCAGGGGCCTGCGCTGGATGACAGCTGCACAGCAGGGAGGACAGCTGCCATTCCTCAGAGCTCTGCTTGCTGCCATTGAATTGTGACCAGGTCTCGGTATCTGCAGGGCAGCCAGCACTGGGGAGGGGAGGACAGGTGCACGGCTCTCCACCTGCAGACTGCTCCCGGTGACAGGAGGACCCTGCCGCCAGGTCACATCCCCTGGTACGGTAATGTCGCACACACGGCAATCACGTTGTTCCTGTGCTGTCATTAGCCTGTGGAGGTGTAATAACGGCGCCGCCGCCCTCACCTGAGTCCGCGCCGCCAGTTCCGGTACCGACTGTCACCGGCTCCACGGTCTGTTGTTGTTATTAGCTAAACATGAGAGCAGGAAATGTTTGATGACGTCAGAGGAGGGGGTCATGTGACTGCGCACAGAGATGACGTGCTGCGTCACGTGCCGGAGCTGCGGCTGTGACTGTGGGAGGAGGAGGCGGCTGTTGCGGGGAAACATGGAGGTGGTTGAGATTTTGCTGCCAGTGATGGAGATTTGGTATTAGTGACCTTAGAGGGTTTTCATCATCATAAATGGGTGAAAAAAGGAAAGCAACATTGTCATTATGGAAGGAAGGGTGGTCAATTCCATAGTATACTGCACGTTGCCTTGGTTACCAGCCTCCTTTGCAGTCTATCTGCAGTGGCTGATTTCCTAGGTAACGAGTGCAGCTCTTACAAGCACCGTTACTTTATAGCTTGGAAGCGCTGCTCTGACGCACGTCCTCCGCCACAGAGAGGAAGGTGTGACCGTGCTGCAGGTGTCATTCTGGAGCACATTGCCCTCCTTAAAGGGAACCTGTCATGTAAAATAACGCTATTAATCTGGAGGGTACTGAACGTTCCGGTACTGAGAGCCCCGCTGCCAGGAGGAAAAGAACTTTATTCCCCCCGACAAGTTAGATCTTTCAGTCATAGGGACGTTGCCGACTTAGGTTCAGTCACCGCTCAGTGTATAGATTGTGGTGGCTGTAACAGTGCCCCTGGCATTGACTGACAGCAGCTCAGCATTAGGGACCGGCTGTCAGTCATTACCGGCAGAGCAGTTACAAACGCCGCTCTCTATAGAATGAGCAGGGACTGAACCCGCGTCAACGCCGCCCCTATGACTGGATGCTTAACACTGCTGGGGGAATAAAGATAATTTCACCCCGGCAGTGGGGAGATCATTGCCGGCGCCACACGGTGTCAGAACACAGATTAACCCCATATCTGCTGGTTAATGGCGTTATTTTACATGACAGGTTCACTTTAAGGGTATGTGCCCACGATCCGTAGTGGTAGCGTTTTGGACGCAGCTCACCTGTGCTGCGTCCAAACCGCTGCGTTCTAAATTACAAGCACAGTGGATGGGATTTATAGAAATCTCATACTCACTGTGCTTCTATTTGCCACCGGTTAAACTCACCGGAGGCGCGGCTTTAGGAGCCGCAGCATGTCAGTTTCCATAATAGAATGCAGAGGGTGCTTTAACTGCGCATGTGTGCAGTGAGCACATGTGGATTTACGTGCGGGATCGGAAGCAACGAAAATACGCGTCCAAAGCGCTGCTATAGCCTGATCGTGGACACATAGCCTTAGATGCTGGGTGGTAGAGGAGCAATGAGCTCTTGATGAAAAACCCTTTAAAGGGAACGGGTCAAGCTACTAAACAGCTAACGCCAGACAATTAGTTTGACCACTTGCCACCATTTACAGCATATTAAAGCACCAGTATGTTATGGATATGACACAGTTATGGTGCAGGCTCAAAAACTGCCATTAGCATCGCAAGATCAGCATTTTCTGCAAACCCAGCCATTGGCACTGGCAGAATCAGAGTTTTCTCCAATACTAGCCATTGGCATCGGCAGTATCCCTGCCATTGGCACCGGCAGAATCAGAGTTTTCTCCAATCCCAGTGTCACGGGTGTGTCAGAAGTGAAAGACAGTTGCCCTGCAGTTGATTGCAGGAGATCTCTACATTTTTTATTACAAACACCTTCTTAGAGGCTGTCTCTCTAGGACCCAGCGGCTTCTTTACTCTGGCTAATTAACACCCTGGCCAGGGTGTATAAATACCTGCTTTTTGCTAGAGGGAGGTGCCAGCGATACTCACATTACCCTTTGTGAAGGCTCGGAGCAAGTGCATTACTACTTCCTCTCTGTAGCTATGAGGGCGGGTGTTCATTTCTCTGAAGTCGACTAAAAGCTAAACTATCTTCCCTTGTTTGTCCCCCCTTGTTGTCTTTAGTGATCAGTGGGGATTGACTAGCGCTCATCCACCACCCTTCCCTTACCAGGGCCTAACGCCAGAGAAAGACAGGGCGAGGTTCGCGTGCGGCGATTGGTGAAGAGCCAATACAGGGACGTTAGTGGAGACAGGGTGATACTAGATCAGCCTAGGAGGTCTCCACTTCCCTATTTTCCTAGAGTCTGGCTCCCTTTTGCACTTCCCTTTGTGTTGCACTAAGTCTTTCCCACACCTTGCGTGACACCCAGCCATTGGCACCGGTAGGATCAACGTTTTCTCCAATCTCGGCCATTGGCACCAGAAAGAACAGTGTTTTCTCCAATCCCAGCCATTGGCACTGGCAGGAACAGAGTTTTCTCAAAATCCCAGCCATTGCCACCGACAGCAACAGAGTTTTCTCCAATCCCAGCCATTGGCACCGGCAGGAACAGAGTTTTCTCCTATCCCAGCCCTTGGCACCGGCAGGATCAGAGTTTTCTGCAATTCCAGCCATTGGCACCGGCAGGATCAGAGTTTTCTCCAATCCCGGGCTTTCATCTCTTTTACTGTTTTTAGCTACTTTCACTGCCCAAATTGTTGCATGTACCTATAATACAGCTCGCCCTGCAGGAACAAGACGTTACACAGCTCCATCAATAGAAATGTTCTGGCTCTCAGAATATTGCAATACAAAAACAAATGTTTTTTTTTAAGTGTTTTAACTGACAAAAATATATCAATGTATAATGTCTGTAATCGGATCACCTCGCGGACATAATGAAGAAGTCTGATCAAAATTTTTATTTTGGAATCCGTTTTAATTATTTGTAGTCTGAGTCTCAAAGGGTTACTGTGAAGATCTGAGGTTGTGGATTGTAAATAAGCCCCTAAGCAGGTTAATGATGCAACAATATTTTATTCCTCGCATCCATGGTAATACAACAACTCCTGGTAAATGGCCAAAATACAGTTCTTTCAGTCCTCAAGTCCCAACCTGGGATTAGTAGTTCCACTGACTTTGTGTCAGGCGATGCTTACTGTCTCCCAACTTTTGGTTGGCCCACAGATTTCATATCTCCAACCAGTATTGACTGTAGCCACAGTCCACGATCCTCCAGACGACAGATAAAACAATGGAAGCACAGGAATCCAGTAGCAACAGTCCTTTAAGAAAGTTTAAATCCCAATGACATATCCCACATCTGTAGCACGTTCATCCAGCCCAGTCGGTACTGATCTCCAAGACTCCATATGCCATCGATCCATCTATGGTCCAGGTCCTCAGATTAGATCCTACCCTTGCGACATCATTCCACCAACTCCTCACTAAACATGTGGCTTTTTTCCTCTTTCACTGGGATCACTCCTCTGAATGGGCAGAACTGCTCTCCCCCTCCCCCCAAAGCTAAGGGTGCATTAGTGGAGGTATTCTTCTCAAGCCGAACCCATCACCTTGGTCTACATGTGAGACTCCCTGTGGTGATGGCTCCGCCGGATCTACTTTCAACACTCACACAATGGGCCTAGTCACTGTTTGAACAATGGTTAGAGTCTCTTGAGATACTAATGAGATTACTGGAATGCTGGACACTTTACAAGTGAAATTAGTGCACATACTGACGAGAAAGCAGAACAATAAAATACAGCAAGAAATCACTAATAAAACACAAGATCAATGGCATCGGTGCTCCGTGCTGTAAAAAGTCTGATAGTCTTTAGAAAAAGGCCAGATCCTCACAGTTACTTAATTGGAAGTGACACCGCCCCGCATACCAGTTCTTGTGTGAATCGGTGATGCTGAAGTGCGTTCTGAGTGTGGGGGCCAGAGCGGCGCTGGAACCAGAGAAGACGGAGATCCGTAAGTATTTTAATATATGTACACATCCTTACATAGGAGGGAACCTGTCATTATATTCATTCTGCCCGAACCATAGTCAGTATGAATCAGACATTGACCGTGTAATTGCAGCCAGGTATGTTGTGCTCTGAAATGCTGTAGTGTTTCAGAGAAACCATAGTTTGAAAAACGGTCTGGGTACTATAGGGAGAGACGAGACTAGTCCAATGCCATCTCCGGCTGACTTCCCTTCGCCCAGCTCCAGTTGACTGACAAATCTATCTCCTGCATACATAACCAGAAATCTTTCAATCGACTGGAGCAGGGAGGGAAGAAGGGCGCTGCACCGAACTAATCAGGTCACCCAGGGCAG
Organism: Phyllobates terribilis; assembly: GCF_046119375.1. Lineage (NCBI taxonomy): Eukaryota > Metazoa > Chordata > Amphibia > Anura > Dendrobatidae > Phyllobates > Phyllobates terribilis. The sequence continues at coordinate 230,884,595 of NW_027362767.1, forward strand.
ACATACCATTGGTGCAACTTGGGCAGCTGCAAAGGTGCCTGAAAGGTAAGGGGGCTTACTACCACCTGCAAAGCAGGTTGAATTGTACATTATGATGAACTATTGGACAACAAGGGGCTCATATATTGTTCTTGCACAGGGGCCATCTTCCATCAGTGTTCACTCCTGAGCCTCTCCCTATAGTATCCGGATGGGTTTTCACACTATGTTTTCTGTGAAATGCTGCAGTGTTTCAGATTAAACCATACCTGGGTGCAATAGTAAAGTCGGGCTCTGATTTATGCTGCCCGTAGTTCCAGCAGCATAAATTTAATGATGGGTTTCCCTTTACGATGGATTACCTAATGGGTTCAGGTGCATATGTACATCATCAATTTAGCCATTTAAACTCCGCTGTCAATGATTGACAGCAGCATTTGAATGGTTATCAGTAGTGATCAGAGCAAGCTCCAGCCGCTGTTGTTACTGTAACTTAGTCAGCATCTGCCAGGTACGGTGCAGGCTCAGTTTCTGAGCCCGCTTCATACTTTCTTTTTGATGATATGACATATCTTTACCTTATTTGGTTGCGAAGAGGTTATTGGTTTTATGTCAAGCACTATCTTACAATACTTATTTATGAAGATGGCAATAACACTTTAAAGGGAATGTGACAGCAGGTTTTTTCGATGTAATCTGATGGCAGCATGATGTATACTCTCATAGTTTTCTCTGTTTTAGATCTAGCAGAGCTCTGAATGCTGAGCCTTGTATAACCCCGCCCACACCACTGATTGGCAGCTTTCTGTGTACACTGTGCATAGGCAGAAAGCTGCTAATCAATGGTAGGGGCATGGTTGGACCAGGAGGCACGAGACACCTAGTCCTCTAGTGATAATCTCCTGTTGATAAAATTTTGATTTTATTCACACAACATCACACATCCTAGTTAGTGATACATTGCTGGAATGTGGTTCTCTGCCCAAACATCATGCTACTGTCAGATTACATAACACAAAACTGGTGATAGATTCTCTTTTAAAGGGTTATTCTCATCTTCATAAATGGATATTGTCAGATATAGCTTGTAAATTCAAGCAATTTTGCAATTTACTGCTTCTTAAAATATTTAGCCATTTTTGACATATCATTTTTCTTTTCTTTTGATAACAGCTCATTGCCCTGCAAGACAACAGAAGCAGAACATGTGCAGTGCTGACCAGCTCCTTTTTATTGAGCTTGTACACACTGTTTTGAAGCTTGCCAGGATCGATGGATCTCTCTGCTATCTCCGAATCCCGGCCAGCTTCAGCGCAGTGCTTACAAGCTAGACAGCATCGGTGGTCGGTCTCCTAGTAAAGCAGCTGTAAACAAAAGTGTTAATATCACAAGAACGGCTGCAAATTTTAATGTGCAGTAAATTTCAAAAGTGCTTGTATTTACAAGCTCTATCCAACAAAATCTGTCACGCAAGGTGTAGGAAAGACTAGGTGCAACACGAAGGGAAGAGGGGAAGGGAGCCCAGACACTAGGGAAAGGGGGAAGTGGAGATCTCCTAGGCTGATTTGATATCACCCTGTCTCCCCTAACGTCCCTATATTGGTTCCTCACCAATCGCCGCACAGGAACCTAAACCCTGTATTGCCCTAGCGCTTGGGCCTGGATAGGGAAGGTGGGGGGAGGGTGAGCACTAGTCAGTTCCCACTATCAACTAAAGACAACAAGGGAGACAAACACGAGGGGAAGTAACTTAGCTTGAGCCAACTTCAAAGAGATTACACCACACGTCCTCCTAAGCACCAGAGAGGAAGTAAGCAGACTGCAATAGCTCCAGGCCTTTACAAGGGAACATGTGAATATCACCGGAACCTCCCTTTGGCAAACTGAAAGTATTTAAACACTCAAGCCTGGGTGTCAATTAGCAGGAGGGAGGTAGCCACTGGGTCCTAGAGTGAGACAGATCTAAGAAAGTGTCTGTAATGGCAAACTAAGAGATCTCCTGCAACCAACTGTAGGGCGACTGTCTGTCACATCTGACACACCCTTGACAATATCCATCTATGAAGGTGGGAATAATCGTTTTACTGACTCTTTGCTTTCTGTTTTACCTCTAGCCATCCCGCTAAGAAGAATGTACAAAAGAACATGTACTCAGGTCCATTATTTGGTGAAAACCTGTTATATTCGGCAGCCGAAAACTCATGATGAGGTAGAATCCCCATCTCTGTGTCAGTCCATTGGCTGCCTTAGATTCTGTGTTGGATTTAGATCTATTTTCTGTAGATCTTCTTCACTGTCCTCTACATTTCCAGCTTGTAATCATCCAAAATGTATCTAGATATTTTCTGCAATGAGTGATTCTGACTATGTATCAGGGCATCTCATAAATATGTTAATTGCCTTGTAAGTTAATGCTATCAAAATGCCAATTAAGCAAAGCTGTCAGTAAAAAAAGGAATAATATTTCTTGGGGTTAATGATAGAAAATTACCTTGGGAGCAAATATTTTCTGGGTAGTTTTTTTTTTATTGCTTTTTTTTTTTTTACAATAAAATATTACGCAAAGCATTCAGGCTGCATGTGTACTGTAGCTTCATTCAAAGTCTATGTGACTGCCAGAGATTGCCGGCAGCGCGCTCTCAGCTGTCTCCGTCAGTCCCATAGTACTTGAATGGAGCAGCCCTGCACGTGTTCAGCCGCAGAGGATCCTGTGAGC